>NC_083223.1:94067241-94762241 GCF_032191835.1 Heteronotia binoei | reverse complement strand
CCATGATTCTGGAGCACAAATGGCTGCTATGCAATTGCATAAGTGCTTGGGACATTGTTTCAAGCTGAGCATTGAACAATAAAGTTGAGGCGATCAGGTGAGAGAGCTCACCTTGCATGTAAACAAGGAATTAAGGTAAATTCAACTGGCAATTGCATCTACATTGAAGTTCTCAGCATCCTTGACAAAAGCCCACAGAAACAACCAGACATATTTAAAAACACCAACATTTTAATAGTCTAGCCCATGAATGATGCACATGCTGGGTAACATTACAATCTATCTAAGTCACAAAGAGAAAACTAACAATACCTCCTACCAGTGCAACAGAAAATCAATGTGTTTATTAATACCATTTTTTTCAGAGCTCAGTAGGACTTCTGACTGCTGCATCACTTTCTGAAATGTACAATCAAGTGAGAGGGCAGAGGTGCCCTGACAAACTAATAAAATAAAAAGGGGGGGAGTACCTTTCAAATTGATTGGACCAGTACTTTCTGACAGAAGAGTGCAGATCTGAAGAAGGATAATTATAGACTGTGAATATGAGAATTTTATAAGAGATCCCGCTTTGTTAGTGAAGAAGGAAAGGATGTTATAAATGACAACTAAGACAGAAACAAGAATTTTAATTCTAAATTTAAATGCACTGGTCCACTAAGAGACATCTACGTGTAGAAACAGCCTCTGCATGCATTACTAGTATAAGTGTTCACTTCTGTGCAGTACATCCTGACTCACTTCACAATGCTAAGTCAAGCCCTGTTAAATGCCATAGTTATGTCTATGGTGATGGAGCAGTGGCAGAAACTGCACTGGTCATACATCAAGGTGACACCAGGGTCTGTGGTTCCACCTAATAGAGGCTCCATTTGCCAGGGGGAACTCCCCCAAGGTACATGTGGTAACCATCCAAATAACACTTACTGATCCCATAAGGAACTGGTCTGCAACTGAAAACACTCCATCTATGGCTGCTACACAGGGCTCTAATCCTGCATGGTTACTTGGCCAGCTGATACGCAGAGCACAGAGGAGCAACTGCCTCTCATGCCACCCAAGAGCAATGTCGTGTGTTCTAAGTGTGCGCATCTGATATCTCAAGCTTTGCACCCTACCTACTGCACTATAGGGCATTGCTAGGTTGTGTAGGGCTGGAGGAGACTGTGATCTGGTACAGGGGAGGGTATTTGTATCCATTGGGGTCTAATTGGCTGCAGCTGTATTTGGCTAATGTGCTGCACTAGGGCTTGTGGGAGGGTGTTTTTGCCTTTTCTGTTGTATGTTTACCTCTGGGCTATACCACATTTCTTGCTGGTATAACTTTCCACTGGTTCTGGGAGGAATTCCTGGATGGGCGGGGGCAGCTTAGAGAGCCAATTAACTCTTACTATGCCCACAGGTCTGGTCCTTTCCCTACCAGTATTGTCTATGTCATTACTATGACAGTAACCAGCTGAAGTGTAGCATGACCAGGGCACTCTGCCAGTACATCTCAGAGATATGTTAGCATATTTCAGAGGTATATGGGTATAGTGCCTTATAATATTCCTGTGCACCGCCCACACCCCCCTAGGATTTCACTGAAAATTATCTTCCACCGTCTTTACCCTTTTGTAACACAAGTGGCTAAAAATAGTAAGCATCTTGATTCAGCAACAGAAGATATATGTAAATGCCAGATTTCTTTTTTCAGTTTTCAAATGGCAAATTCAATAATATACAGTATTCCTAATTATTTTATTGATATATACAAACCACAAACTAACCATTGGCATTAAGAGTTTTTGGGAGTTTTTTTAAATAAGAAACCATCCATGTCCAGCATTAGAACTTCAACATTAGCCCTTCAATTTTAATACTGAAGGACTAAAAGTAGAAGATGAGTTTAAACGAAAGAGTTATGCTGATGATATGGTCCTTTCAATTTTGAACCCCCAACTATCTCTCCAACATATAATGGAGCAAATTGACAAGTGTGGACTTTTTTCAGGTTATAAAAGCAACAGGGTGATCTCGGTCCGTATCCAAAGCAAACCATTCAATATCACAGTAATCCAAGTCTATACCCCAACCACTGATGCAGAAGAGGCTGAAGTGGACCAGTTCTATGAAGATCTACAACACCTTCTAGAATTAACACCAAAAAAAGATGTCCTCCTCATCATAGCTGACTGGAATGCCAAAGCAGGAATTCAAAAGATAACCAGAACTGACAAGTTTGGCCTTGAAGAACAAAATGAAGCCGAGCAAAGCCTAATAAAGTTTTGTCAAGAGAACAAGCTGGTCATAGCAAACACCCTCTTCCAACAACCTAAATGGCAACTCTACACATGGACATCACCTGATGGACAACACAGAAACCAGATTGATTATATACTCTGCAGTCAAAGATGGAGAAGCTCCTTTCAGTCAGCAAAAACAAGACCTGGAGTTGACTGCGGCTCAGATCATGAGCTACTTATTGCAAAATTCAGGCTTAAACTGAAGAAAACTGGGGAAACCATTAGGCCAGGGGTGCCCAACCCCTGGGCCGTGGACCAGTACCAGTCCGTGGCCTGTTAGCAACCAGGTCGCAGAGTGAGGCACAGGCACAGTACCATGCTTCACCCTGAAGCACCACCTCTTTCATTTGCCCAGATCTCATGCAGGCAAAAGGGGCAATGTGGCAGCAACCTTCACCTACCCCTCATTTAAAGACTCCGGGGGGGGGGGGGGCAGGGACAGGGCATGGGGCAAGCCTGGGGCAGCAAAACCCCCAGCACCCTACCATCACCGGTCTGTGGAAAAATTGACTTCCATGAAACCGGTCCCTGATGCCAAAAAGGTTGCGAGCCACTGCATTAGGCCATTCAGGTTTGACCTTGATCACATTCCTTATGAATATATAGAGGAGGTGAAGAATAGGTTTAAGGAACTAGAGTTGATAGACAAAGTGCCTGAAGAACTATGGACAGAGGTTCGTGACATTGTACAGAAGGCAGATCAACACCATGCCAAAGAAAAAGAAATGTAAGAAAGCAAAGTGGCTGTCTGATGAGGCTTTACAAATAGCTGAGGAAAGAAGGAAAGCAAAACGCAATGGTAAAAAGGAAACATTCACCCAACTGAATGCAGATTTCCAGAGAACAGCAAGGAGAGATAAGGAGGCCTTCCTGAAGGAACAATGCAAAGCAGTAGAGGAAAATAATAGAATGGGAAGGACAAGATATCTCTTCAAGAAAATTGGAGAAATCAAGGGAACATTTCGTGCAAAGGTGGCCATGATAAAGGACAAAAATGGTAGGGACCTAACAGAAGCAGAAGAGATTAGGAAGAGGTAGCAAGAATGCACAGAAGAATTATACAAGGATCTCAATGTCCTTGACAACCACGACAGTGAAATCACTGACCTTGAGCCAGACATTCTGGAGTGTGACGTCAAATGGGCCTTAGAAAGCATTACTAACAACAAAGCGAGCGGAGATGATGGTATCCCAGTTGAGCCACTCAAAGTCCAAAAAAACAATGCAGTTAAATTGATGCACACATTATGTCAGCAAATTTGGAAAATGCAACAGCGGCCACAGGATTGGAAAAGGTCAGTTTATATTCCAATCCCAAAGAAGGGTAATGCCATGGAATGTTCAAACCATTGCACCATTGCACTCATTTCACATGCCAGCAAGTTCATGTTAAAGATCCTACAAGCTAGGCTTCAGCAGTATGTCGATCAGGAACTACCAGAAGTTCAAGGTGTGTTTCGGAGAGGTAGAGGAACTAGAGATCAAATTGCCAACATTCACTGGATTATGGAGAAAGCATGGGAACATCAGAAAAATGTCTATTTCTGTTTCATTGACGCCAAAGGCTTTGATTGTGTGGATCATAACAAACTGTGGCAAGTCCTTAAAGATATGGAAGTATCAGACCACCTCACGTCTCCTAAAAAACCTGTATAAGGGTCAAGAAGCAACTGTCAGAATGGGATATGGAACAACTAATTGGTTTAGAATAGGAAGGGGGGTTTGACAAGGATGTATATCGTCACCCTGAAACATCAACAACCTCAGATATTCAGATGATACCACTCTAATGAAAGAAAGTGAGGAGGACCTAAAGAACCTCTTGTTGAGGGTGAAAGAAGCAAGCACAAAAGCAGGCTTGAAACTCAATATTAAAAAAAACTAAGATTGTGGCATCCAGCTTTATCACACTTTGGCAAATAGAAGGGGAAGACATGGAAGTAGCGACAGACTTTACATTTTTGGGATCCAAGATCACTGTAGATGGTGACTGTAGCCATGAAATTAAAAGATGTTTGCTCCTTGGGAGGACAGCTATGGCAAACCTAGGCTGTATAATTAAAAGTAGAGACATCACACTGCCAACAAAAGTCCATATAGTCAAATCAATGGTACTCCCAGTAGTAATGTATGGCTGTGAGAGTTGGACCATAAGGAAGGCCGAGTGCAGGACTTCCGGGGTTGGAAAATGCCGAGCTGAACTGCTTCTCAGAAGGGGAGCAGGCTGGAACTTCTGTTCGGGGTAGTGGAAGGCAATCGAATGCCTACTGCCTACTTTTCTCAGTCAGAGATCAGTCCAAGATATGCACAGGAAACTTTGAGGAGATTTACCTTGTCTAAAAGGGAGTCCCGGGGGGGGGGCTCCTTTGAGGCTTTGAGGGGTCTCCGGAGACGAGTTGCATTTTCATCATCTGCAGAAGTTTCCAGAATCATTTATTTGACATAAGCTCGACAGGATCCTAATCTTCTTTGATACTGCTAAACATGTAAAGCTATACAAGACGGTTGTTGATCTGGATAACTACAGAAAAGGTACAGATTGCTATGTTTCATTCTGGGACTAATTAAAGTTAAACAAAATAAAATCAGAAGGTGGGGAATTGAAATCTAGAAAGCTTGGAAGAAAAAGGGGAGAAGGGGAGAAATTTGGACTTTGTAAATTTAAAGGACAATGCTAAAAAGTGGAAAGGAATTTATTGTTTTGTCTACTTGCAGTTTTGGAGAAAAAGCACCATTGGCATAGATTTGCAGCTCCCACAGCCAACACAGGAAGTACATCAGATATCATGAGATTTCTCAATCAGAGAAATGAGACTTGGTGGCAGGAAAAGCAGGAAGTACCAGAGAAAGAAGAAGGAAGTCAGAGAAGTAAACAGCCTACTCTAGGATTATAATATCAGAGAGAAACATCAGCGGCCATTGCTGGGAGGACAAAGTTTTAACAACGTTTTTAAAGTGACTGAGACAATAAAAAATTGGTGGAGTCAACTGAGTTGGCAATTATAAAATAAGGACTATTGGATAGTGGTGAAGAAGATTTGAATTGGTTAAAGGGAAAAGAAGAATTTTTTTTTAAAGTGAAGCAAAGGTCGCGACCACCATTTTGGAAAAAATAAAAACTTTAAACATTAATATCTGAGCCTGGGAGGCTCGGAGGATGGCAAAATTGGTTTCATTGGAAAGGGCAAGCTTCACTCTATTAAACCTGATGGTCCAAATTTAATTTGGTGAGATAAAATATTTCAATCTTTTTTACATGTCAGACCCGAAGCAAACTCGTGCTAGGTCTGCTTCAATGGAGAAAATGCAAGCCCAATTAGATGCAATGGAAGCCGGGATAATTAAGGGGGTGAAAGAAATGATAACTGCCTCTAAAAAAGAAATAAGAAAGGATATTGAGGACTCAAAAAAAGAATTAAAAATAAATAGAGAATCTCAGAAATGAGACTGTAGTAATAACAAAAAAAGTACAATAGGTGGAAGAGAGAGTGAAAACACATGATTCCACCTTGTTAAAATTACAAGAAAAGGTGATAATACATGACTGCAAGTTGATGGAGACACAGATTCATCTGAGAGATGTTCCAGAAGATGAAGAATCTGATCTGAAAGAATACATAATAAAAATAAATGCAGAATTTTTGGAGGAAGATCCTGAAGGGAATAGAAATATGTATGACTATATGTATAAAGTGAATTCACTCTATGCACAAAAGAACAATCTGCCAAGAGATGTGGTCATAAGATTTATGACAAAAGAAATGGTGGGAAAAATCATAAATAAAAATTTTGAAAAGACATTGACAGTGGGAGGCAGTAGAATAAAAATTATGAAAGAGTTGCCAAGACAAGTGTTAACTGACAGGAATATATATAAAAAACTAACAGAAAAATCACGCGACAATGGAATGAGATACAGATGGATATTACCTGAAGGTTTAAGCTTTGAACTTCAAGGGAAAAGGATTACAATTACAAACACACAGAAATTGCATAGATTCTATGGAGAAAATAAAGAATTTTCACCATGATGGATAACAAATTGATATCTTGGAATGTAAATGGACTAAATTCACCACAAAAAAGAAGGGCAACATTTCATTGGATAAAAAAACAAAATTGTAACATAGTTGGTTTACAAGAAGTGCACATTAGACAAAAGGATTATAAATTTTTATGAAATAAGCAACTGGGACTAGAATTTTATACATTGGCTGAACAGAAGAAGAGAGGAGTAATTTTTTATATTAAAAAAGAATTAGATTTGAAATTGGTTTTTAAAGATAAATATGGAAGGTATATAACGGTGGAAATTACATTGAATGCTCCAAATGGTGCAAAGGACATTTTCTTTAAAAATGTTACGCAACATCTTGATGAAGTGAACTATGGGCAAATTTTGTTGATGGGAGACTTTAATGAAACAATTCAGAACACAATAGATAGATCTGGGAAGAAAAAAAATTGATAAAGAAGGGAAATTGCCAGAGTCTTTTTTTGAGCTGGTTAAACAAGAGAATTCAGAGGATATATGGAGGAAGTTCAATCCTGAAGTATGGGACTATACCTTTTTTTCAGCCAGACATAATTCTTTTTCTAGAATTGACATGTTGTGGGGTACCAAAGATTTGGGACTTATAACAAAGAAGATAGAGATTTTACCCAAAATAGGAGCTGACCATAACCCAATAATGTGGATTACAAAATTGTCAAAAAAGTCAAGAAGATGGAGATTAAATGAAGATTTACTACAAAATAAAGAAATAGTGATATCTTTAAAAAAGGAAACTAAAGCTTACTTCCAAGTCAATGATAGAGAAGATATAGAATTTCAGATGGTATGGGATGCCTACAAGGCAGTAATGAGAGGAATATTAATAACATTGAATAATAAAGATAAGAGAGCAAAAGATAAACAGATGTTGGACATTCAAAATGAAATTATGAAAAAGAAGGTGAATTAAGAAAAAGGCCAGGGAAAAGGAAAATTATAAGGGAGATTACAAATATTATAAACACAATTGAGACATTTGTTAAATAAGGAAATGGAATGGAATTTGAAAAAATTAAAACAGAAATCTTTTGAGGGAGCAAACAAACTTGGGAAGTACTTGGCCTGGCAATTGAAGAAAAAGAGAGAAAGTAAAATTATTAATAAAATTGTGGCTGATGGAAAAGAGATGGTAGATCAAGAAGGAATAAAGAGAGAATTTTTTAAGTATTATGCTAAATTATTTAAGGGTGTTAAAGTAAAGAAAAAAAGGATCGAAGAGTATTTGCAAAAGATCAAAATAGCACCCTTAACTGAATATATGGAAAAAATTTTGAATGATCCAATTGAAATAACAGAAATTGAAGTAGCAATTAATGTAATGAAAATTGGAAAGGCACCTGGACCAGATGGATATATGGCAATTTTTTAAAAAAAGCTTAAAGAAGAATTAGTACCAAAACTTCAAAAATTGATGAATGCGATAAGATTAAATGGGAAAATACCAAATACATGGAAAGAAGCTGTAATTTCGTTTATTCCAAAGGAAGAAAGATGTCATGAATGTAAAGAATTATAGACACATTTCATTATTAAATAATGATTATAAGATATACACAAGAATCTTGGCAGAACGGCTTAAAAATATTTAATAAATCTTATAAAGGAAGATCAAATGGGTTTTCTCCCTAAAAGGCAAATAAGAGACAATATTAGAACTGTTGTAAATATTGTAGAATATTATAAAAGACATCCAGAGAAGGAAGTTGCATTATTTTTTGCGGATGCAGAGAAAGCTTTTGACAATTTGAACTGGGACTTTACGTTTGCAGTAATGAAAAAAATAAAGTTGGGAGAAAACTTTATAAGAATGATAAAGGCAATATATACTGAACAATGTGCAAGGCTATGTACAAATGCAGATCTTACAGATGAAATTATAATCAGCAAAGGTACAAGACAAGGTTTTCTGCTTTCACCATTGTTGTTTATAATGACTCTTGAAATCTTACTGATGCAAATCCAAGAAGATAAAGAAATAGAAGGATTAAAAGTAAAAGGATTTACTTACAAATATAGAGTATTTGCAGATGATAATGTTTATAAATGAAAGTCCCATACAAGTCACACCTTTGTTGTTAGCTAAAATACAAGAATATGGGGAATTGGCAGGACTTTGTATTAATAAAGAAAAATCAAAACTTCTATGTAAAAATATGCAAATAAATAAACAAAAGGAATTGCAGAGGCTAACGGGTTGTGAAGTTACATCTAAGGTAAAATATTTGGGTGTGGAGATAACAATGAAGAATATTGATATGCTCAAAAATAATTATGAGAAGCTATGGCGTAAAATGGATGAAGATATGTTAAAATGGAATAAACTTAATTTGTCATTGCTGGACAAAATAGCTGCAATTAAAATGAATATTCTACCAAGAATAATGTATTTGTTTCAAACTATTCCAATTGTGAAAGACAGTAAACAATTTAATAGATGGCAAAGAAAAATTTCAGCGTTTGTGTGGGCTGGGAAGAAACCAAGGGTTTAAATGAAAATTTTAACAGATGCAAAAGAGAGAGGTGGATTCCAATTATCAGATTTAAAATTATATCACAAAGCAGTTTGTTTAGTGTGGATAAAAGAATAGATGATGCTGTTAAGCAAAAAACTCTTAGCGTTGGAAGGTCATGGAAATAAATTTGGCTGGCACGCTTATATGTATTATGGGGAAAAAAAGATGGATGGCTTTTTCTCTCACCATTATATAAGAAATAATTTGCTAAATACATGGATGAAATATAAGAAATATGGAGATGAAAGAAAACCGTTATGGATAGTGCCAGCAGAAGTAATAAAAATAACAGCTGAGACGGGTGAAGAAAAGTGGTTGTCATAAAATCAACTATTAAAAATACAAAGTGGCAAAATAGAATTGAAAACTGCTGAAGAGCTGAATAATAAATATGATTGGTTCCAAATGCAACAAATAAAGAGCTTAGTGGATAATGATATTAAAATGGAAGGAATAAGAAAAGAGCAAACAGAAATGGAAAAAGTTCTGCTTGGAGATAATGAAAAATTAATTTCAAAACTATATAAATTACTTTTAAAATTGTCTACGGAAGATGAAGTAGGAAATCTCAAATGATTAAGTGGGCAATTAATGTAAATAAAGAAATACAGATGGAAACTTGGGAATATTTGTGGAAGAACTCTATGAAGCTTTCGACGAGTCATAGTATTAAAGAGAGCTGTTTTAAAATGATGTATAGATGGTATATGACTCCTAAAAAGTTGGCAAAGATAAACAATAAGATGCCAGATAGATGTTGGAAATGTAAAAAACATGAAGGTTCTTTCTACCATATGTGGTGGACTTGTGAAAAAGCAAAAAAGTATTGGCAAAAGATTCAGAAAGAGGTTTCTAGGATCTTGGGATATGAATTTAAGAAAATTGCAGAGACTTTTCTGTTGGGATTACAAATGGAAAAATTTCCAAAAGAAGATAGAACTATAATTTGGTACTTGCTTTCAGCTGCTAGGACATTATATGCGCAGTTGTGGAAGCAAGAAAAAATTTCAGAGAAATGGGATTGGATTGTAAAAGTGATGACATGGAGTGAAATGGACAAATTAACAAGAATTTTAAGAGACTATGACTTAGAAGTTTTTAAGAAGAAGTGGAAAAAGTTCAGAAGATATGTAGAAAAAGAGTGGAAAATAAAAAGGACATTGGACAATTTTTGATAATGATTAAATCTTAGAAGGAAGAAGAATGTAATTTTTTTTTATTTAGTTAAGGGTACCTTTTAATATTAGTATTATAAGTAAATAACACTGGCGGGGGTCAAGTAACGGGGGGAGGGATGGTTAGAAAGTAATATATGGGATAGATAAAAAGAAGTTATTAATGATGCAGGAATAAGATATTACCATATGTTACTAAATAAAAATTGTTTTAACTGAGGAAGGCCGAGTGCAGAAGAATAGATGTTTTCAAGCTGTGGTGCTGGAGAATAATCTTGAGGGTCCTTTGGACTGCAAGAAGATCAAAGCAGTCAGTCCTAAAGAAAGTCAACTCTGACTGTTCCCTGGAAGGTCAGATGCTGAAGCTGAAGCTCAAATACTTTGGCCACCAAATGAGAAGGGAGCATTCGCTGGAGAAGATCCTGATGCTGAGAAAGACAGAAGGCAAAAGAAGAAGGGGACAGCAAAAGATGAGATAGTTGGACAGAGTTACTGGTGTAACTAACACAAATTTGAGCAGACTTTGGAGGATGGAAGATGACAGGATGGCCTGGCGTGATTTTGCCCATGCGGTCACAAAGAGTTGGACTTGATTGTGCGACTGAACAACAACAACAACGAAATCAACAGGAAGAAAACTAAGATGTCCTTCAGTTCTCATTATAGGACAAACAGGTCAAGCCCTATGCTAAAGGATAAGTGGACACAAATCTTATATCAAGAACCACAAAACTGAGAAACTTGTAGGAGAACATTTAAGAAGAAGAAGAAGATATTGGATTTATATCCCGCCCTCCACTCCAAAGAGTCTCAGAGCGGCTCACAATCTCCTTTACCTTCCTCCCCCACAACAGACACCCTGTGAGGTGGGTGGGGCTGGAGAGGGCTCTCACAGCAGCTGCCCTTTCAAGGACAACTTCTGCCAGAGCTATGGCTGACCCAAGGCCATGCCAGCAGGTGCAAGTGGAAGAGTGGGGAATCAAACCCGGTTCTCCCAGATAAGAGTCCGCACACTTAACCACTACACCAAACTGGATCTCCTAAGACTTCCAGGACACTCAGTGGGGGACCTCAAAGTAGCTGTTTTATTGCAAAGGAATTTCAGAAACAGAGTGGAATGACAGATTGCTGAATTAGAAGTTATTACAACACTCAGGACTATGGAACTCCCAGAGCTGAACAGAGATATCCGTTTCTTATCTTACTACACATGCTGAGTCACTAAGTTCTTCCATCTGTTTGTTAACTTTTTTATTATCTGTATTAGTAATAAGGCCCATTGTGGGGAAAAAGACAATGGGCTCTAGAAATCTGCTGTGGGTGAGTGTTGTGGTCTTGGGGGGGGGGGGGTGCTGGGAAGAGAAGGGAAGATAGAGGGAGGCAAGGTATGTTGAGAAGGCAGCTATTGAGAAGGGAAATGGAGAAAGTGGGAAAATGTGGGATACATTATCAGAGAAGGGGGTAGACTGAAAAAGAAGGGTTGGGGGGCAAAATAAATGGGGGTAGATTGATTTCCTTCTGTCCCCCCCCTCTCTGAAACCTCTACCTAGACCAAAGCAGCTTACATCATTTCTTTATTTTGTAGTAAATCTTCATTCACAACAATCCTGTGAGGCAGGTTAGGCTGAAAGTATGTGGGTGATCCAGTCAGCTTCCACAGTAGGAATCTAGGTTTGACAGATCCTACTCTGAAGTCCTAACTGCCACATCACAGTGGCTGTCATGGGGGGGCTGCTGCTGAACAGGAGCAAGCAGCCAGGAGTCATGTTCTCAGAATGCAGGCAGGCAGGAGTCCAAAGCCAGTCCAAGGTCAAAGTCCAGGAAGTCAAGCAGGAGCCAAGTCACCAATGCAGAATCGCAAACCAGAATCAGAAGTCAATGTCCAAAAGCCAAAAGGTCAGGATGCCAAGGAAATCAAGCAAGTCAGGATCAGGAAGGAGAGTGGCTACAAGCCAGAGAATAGACTTGTTGCTTCCACAAGGTTACCAGTTTCTGGGTGGGAGCTATATGGGAGTCTCAATCAGCCTGCTCCCTGGGTGGCTGTGACTCTGCTAGAACTCAGGGCTGAGAGATCTGAAGCATCAGCATGCCTCATGCCTTTGCTCTGAAAGTTCTTTCCGGAGCCTGCTTTGAACTCTTGAAGTGGGAGGTGAGCTTGGAGAAGATTGATCGTCAACAGCTGACACTGGTGCCTGGAGAGTGATTGATAGGCCAGCTGAGGAACTGTTTCCAGAATACTCTGTGGGATCTGTTACCTCTGGGAGACACGTTGGATGAGCTGAGAGAAGACTTGAATGCCTGTGTCTGAAGCCATTGATGAAATCACCTCCCAATGCCCTCTTCATTTTTGTCCCAACCTGGCTCCATGGTATGCAATGGAACTCAGGAGGATGAAATGAAAGCAAGTGTGGCACCAGTCTCGTGACAAAGCTGCAAGAACATCCTATAGGTAATTTATGAAAACCATTGAGATGGTAGTGAAAGCTGTGAAAAGAGACTTCTTCACAGCCTCCATCATGCCCTTTAGCTCTCTCCTGGCATAATTATTTAAAGTAATTAGAGCCCTAACCTCCCTGACAGGGAGTGCTAAAAATCTAAGTGATTCAACCATTAGCTATGAGGCATTCGTGAGCATTTTTGTGAGCAAAGTCTAACCTGCCTGCCATAGTATACAATAAGGGAATTTTGGCCCCTTGGCTATCTTTGGATTAAGTGCATGACAGTTTTGGCTGACTCTCTTGAACAGACATCAACAGGATCCAAACTGACCACATGCCTCTTAGATGCATATCCAACAGTGGTGATGGTATATAATCTCCCCCCCCCATGGACATTATCAATCTGTCCCTTAGCACTGAGGTCTATCCAGAGGGATTAAAAGAGGCCATGGTAACACCATTCTTTTAAAAAGTCATTGTTAGATCTGTTGTCTTTCCTAGGTAAAGTAATTGAAAAAGCAGTGGCAGAGTACCTCCAGAGTTTCCTGAAAGACATGTCAGTTTTTGATCTGTTCAGGGTCTGTCTGTCGGTCAGTCTGTCGGCCTTTCTTTCTTTCTTTCTTTCTTTCTTTCTTTCTTTCTTTCTTTCTTTCTTTCTTTCTTTCTTTCTTTCTTTCTTTCTTTCTTTCTTTCTTTCTTTCTTTCTTTCAAGCAGGAACATACAGGAATGCAGTTCCAGCTGGCTTGGTGTTGGGGTGTGTGGCCTAATATGCTGTGCTTATTCTATATATAAAAAAGCCCTGTGTGAAACAATGGAGATGTCAGGGGTTGTGGCCTAATATGCAAATGAGTTCCTGCTGGGTTTTTGCTTAAAAAAGCCCTAGATTTGAGCTTTGGACCTGGCAATGGGATGGAGACAGTGCTAGGTTGCCTTCACAGATGATCTCTGGAGACAGTTGGATTGAGGTGGGTCAGAGCAGCTATTATTACTCGATCTGACAATGGCATTTGACATGGTCAACAATGATCTGTTGGCCTAACACCTTGCTGATGTAGGAGTCTGTGGGGTAGCCTTGGAGTGGCTCACCTGATTCCTTCATGATAGGGGATAGAGGGTGGCACTTGAAGAGAGGGTATCAACCTGACACCCATTGGTGTGCAGGGTCCCTCAAGGGGCAGTCCTCTCTCCTGTGCTGTTTAACATCTATATGCATCCTTTAACCCAGCTGGTGAGGAGTTTTGGGCTGGGTTGCCATCAGTACACTGACACCCAGCTGTATTTGTTGATTGGCAGCCAGCTGGCCAGCATCCCTCCAAATCTGGTTGAACAATTGGAGGCTGCGGTTGGATTGCTCTGCTAGAGCTGGCTGAAACTAAATCTGTCAAAGATGGAGGTCCTGTGGCTGAGTGGGAGTCAACTTGCAGCTCTTGATGGCAGGTTACTGACACCAGTACCAGCGGTCAAGTGTCTGAGCATGCTTCTGGATACCCCCTTATCTATCAAGGCCCAGATTGTGAAGGTTGCCAAATTGGCATTTTTCCAACTTCACCAGATCAGGCAACTGGTCCCTTACCTTTCTCGTTCCAACCTAGCCACAGTGATCCATGCAATGGTCACCTCAAGATTAGACTATTGTAATGCACTCTCTGTAGAGCTACCCTTGAAGCTGATGCAGAAATTAAAGCTGGTCCAGAAAGCAGAGTCTCAGGTGCTGACAGGCACCCCCTATGACAGCACATATTCAACCTATGCTTCATCAGCTGCACTGGCTCCCAGTTGAACACCAGTTCCACTTCATTGTTTTAGTTATAACTTTTAAGGCCCGGAACACTCTGGGGCCAATGTACGTGTGGAACTGCCTCTCCTGGTATGTCCCACAAAGAGCTTTATGCTCACAAGATCAAAACCTGCTGGTGGTCCTGGGCCCAAAAGATACCTGGTTGTCCTTGACCAAAGCCAAGGCTTTCTCAGCTCTGTCTCCTGCCTGGTGGAACTCTATACCTGGAGACGTCCGCACCTTTTTGGTCCTTGAACAGTTCCACAAGACATGCAAAACAGAGATGTCCCACCAGGTTTATGGTTGAGGACAGCAACAGTTTTTCCATCTCATATGGCCCATGACCCTGCCCCTTGGAGGAAGCAACCATATGCCGAACACCATGTAAAACTGAAGGCTAATGGTTTTACTGGTTTTTACTGGAAATTGTAAGAGCTCCATGGTGCAGAGTGGTAAAGCTACAGTACTGCAGTCCTAAGTTCTGTTCATGATCTGAGTTTGATCCTGGCAGAAGCTGGGTTCAAGTAGCTGGTTCCAGGTTGACTCAGCCTTCCATCCTTCCGAGGTCAGTAAAATTAGTACCCGGCTTGCTGAGAGGAAAGTGTAGATGACTGGAGAAGGCAATGGCAAACCACCCCATAAAAAGTCTGCCATGAAAACATGAAAGCAACATCACTCCAGAGTCAGAAATGACTGGTGCTTGCACAGGGGACTACCTTAACCTTTTTACTTGAAACTGTGATTGTTTGGTTTTTATACAAATTAACTTATTTACTGTGATGATGTTTTAACTACATTGTATGTTATATATGATGTATACCGCCCTGACCTTTCGGGGGAGGGCAGTTTAGAAATTCAAATCATCATCAGGATAACAGAAGAATTATCACCTCTCAGGTTAGAAAAAAGTATATGCATGATGACTGTTCAAAAATTCTAGAATATGAGTAGATAGTGAAAATAGAAGTGTCCTTATCAAAATCATTAAGAAAACATAGCAACTGTGAAATAAGATTCAGTGAAATGATGAGACAGAAAATGTTAGAGATCACAACGAATTGTTTAGAAGATAAAGATTATTAAGTTCCTAATACGCTTCTCTTTAAACTCAAAAGTTTTAAACTGTTGGGTATAAATTCCTTCTTTTCCTATAGCCTTGAGCTCTTCTTATCTTCTAAATTATAATTAAGTTACCACATTACAAAAATATGATCAGTCAGAAAGTGTAGGTTACAAAGAAAGCTACTTAACTTCAAACCCCTAAATATCAGGCATCAATAGTGAACTCTGTTTATTTTGCCCAAGTTCATATATAAATTGAACATGTTCTGAAGTGGCACACTTGTCCCTGATCCTAAAAGAACCTACTCAAATTATAAAACTATCAAAGTTTGTGTCAGATCAGTCAATATGTGAAAGCCTTTTAGATTCCTTTGCCAATCATGGTATCTTAAAGATTCAGTATAAGCATGGCAGAAAGGCAATTGTTCTTGTGTGAAGACTTTCAGTATAACAAACTATAATGGTTATAGTTTAAGGAAGCATTCGTGGCTTTGCTAGTTTGCTAACTGACTACCCCTCTTTTTTCATTTATGGCTCCTATGCCTTCTCTTGACAATGCATTTTTAGAAACGATCAGGGATCTTGGGATAACAAAAAAATGTGTTTTCTTTAATGAGGCTTAAAGAACTATCATGATTATAAAATTCAAATGGATATTAATGAGGACACTAACATATGTACTATACTGTTCACCCTACAGGAAAATGCATTTTGAAGTATTTATTGGAATGGATGCTTTTGAGATAGACAACTGGTTAGGTAAGTACACTGTAATTCCCATGTTAACTCATGTGGAAATATTTTCAAATGATTACAGAATGACAAGTCAGCATTCTGAGTTTATGTGCACACATCTGTGTTTGTAGAAATACTATGTACCATATTCCAACCATCATTTTGAGGTGTTTCCACATGACTTAGTACAATAAAAAGTATATTTTTGAAATGGGGTTCACAGGTTGCTGGACTAATTACAAACAAGAAAACCAATCTTCTTCCTTCTCCACTATATCACTTTATGTAAAGACAGCAGAATTCTAATAACAAGGTAGAGAGCTCAGACCTCTGAATATCAAAAAGGCTGCCAATCATGTTTGACTTGTTTACACTCACAGAAAAGAGCAGTAATTGTATAGGTAATCCTATATACCTAACAATCAACTCAACTCAATGTAACTGTAACCAGCTGGGAGAATCTTTCAGAAAACACTCAAAACAATTGAGAAAAGTTGTTTTCACCACTAAGGAATACATTTTCAGTCTTAAATCTTATACTGAATCCCAAAATACTGAACTAAGTAAATAATAACTTGTTGAAATCTCTCTCTCTCTCTCTCTCTCTAGAAATAAATAAATTGGGATTTAAACTCAGATCTCTAGCACAACACAAGAGAGCCAGTTTAGTGTAGTGGTTAAGTGTGCGGACTCTTATCTGGGATAACCGGGTTTGGTTCCCTACTTGCACCTGCTGGAATGGCCTTGGGTTAGCCATAGCTCTGACAGAGGTTGTCCTTAAAAGGGCAGCTGCTGTGTGAGCCCTCTCAGCCCCACCCACCTCTGGAGCGTGTCCAGAGAAGGGCAACAAGAAGGGGTCTGGAGACTAAATCCTACAACGAAAGGCTGAAGGAACTGGGTGTGTTTAGCATGGAGAGGAAATGACTGAGAGGTGATATGATCACCATCTTCAAGTACTTAAAGGGCTGTCATATAGAGGATGATACAGAATTGTTTTCTGTTGTCCCAGAAAATCAGATCAGAACCAACTAGTTGAAATTAGATCAAAACAGTTTCTGGCTAAATATTAGGAAGAACTTCCTGATAGTTAGAGTGGTTCATCAGCAGAACAGGTTTCTTGGGAGGTGGTAGGCTCTCCTTCTTTGGAGGTTATTAAACAGAGGCTAGACGGCCATCTGGCAGCAATGCTGATTCTGTGAACTTAGGCAGATCATGTGAAGGAGGGCAGGTAGAGTTGCATCTGTGCTTAAATCTTGTGGAACATTCGTACACTGTTCGCCACTTTGGAGGCAGGCAGCAATTTTTCTCCAGGCCAGTTTCCAGGAATCCAGGAGGTTTTTGTTCATTTGTTCATTTGCCATCTTCTGGATGTGGAGCAGGTGTCAATGGAGGTGTGTGGGGAGAGGTATTTGTGATTTTTCTGAATTGTTCCTGCAGGAGGTTGGACTAGATGACAGTGGAGTTCCCTTCCAACTCAGTGATTCTATTCTATAATTCTACCTATGGCCCTATAGTCTTTTAGTGTTCATAGGCATAGGGCACGAGTGAAAGTTGATTGGAATGCTGTAATGTACTGAAGTCGGAGACATTCA
This sequence comes from Heteronotia binoei, assembly GCF_032191835.1. Classification (NCBI taxonomy): domain Eukaryota; kingdom Metazoa; phylum Chordata; class Lepidosauria; order Squamata; family Gekkonidae; genus Heteronotia; species Heteronotia binoei. The sequence goes on along the minus strand of NC_083223.1, from coordinate 94,744,609 downwards.
GATGGCAACATGCTTTATTAGCGAGTACATCACAAAGAAACAGGGCGGGTCCGGGTCCCCTGTTATATACATTTCCAGGAACAACCTTTGGCCCGCTCACAAAGTTCTTGGCATAGATCGGATCCCCTGGAAAGAACCCCCTAGTGGCCTCCCTAGTCTTGGGGGAGCTGAGGAGGTCCAGGGCCTGGTCAGGGTGTAACCTATCTAGCCGGGTGGTTAACCGCCTGCCCATGAGTAACTTAGCAGGGCTTACACCCGTAGCCGGCTTGGGGTTGATTCTGTTCCCAAACAGGAAGACAGACAATTGGTGGTCCCAATAACCTTGGACTATGCGACCCAGGGCCTCCTTGGTTGTGTGAACCATGAGCTCCGCTTGGCCATTAGTGGCCGGGTGAAAGGGAGTGAACCATATGTGGCGGATGAGGTATCTATTCAGGAATTCCTGGAACTCTCAAGAGGTTAACGCGGTGCCATTGTCCATCACTATGGTGTCAGAGATTATGTGGGTGCAAAAAACCCTCCCTAAGTCTCTGACTGCGGCTGCGGTGGAGGTGGAAGCAACTGCTATGACCTCCAGCCACTTCGTGTAAGCATCCACCAAGATAAAGAATATTTTCCCCTGGTATGGCCCCGCAAAGTCTAAGTGTAGTTGGGACCACAGCACCCGACTGGATTCCCAGCGTGGACAGGGGCGCCGGGCAAATTCAGCTGGGACTCTTGGCAAGGTGGGCACCTCCAAACCCACCCCTCTATCTCTTCATCCATTCCCGACCTGAGTTGCACTCAGCCTGGGTCAAAGTGCTAGAGTAATAGGCCACGGAGACCTCTCTCCCATCTGGAAGTTGGTGGCCCAGTATGGCACCCACTCTGTAAGGGGAAGCATCTCATGCTAAAATCACGGGGAGGGACTCATCAAAATGGTGGAGTACCTCATTTGAAACCAAGATGTCCTTGACCACCTGGAAGGCCGTGGCCTGCTTTTTTCCCCCAGACCTGTGGGGCGCCCTTATCTAGGAGTCTGTGTAGGGGTTCAGCCAAGGCTGCTTTGTGGGACAAGAATGAGTGGTAAAAGTTCAGGAGCCCCCAAAAACTTTGTAGCTCTGCCCTGCAAGTGGGGGCCGGGGCCTGTACTATCGCCCTGGTCTTGTCGGCCGTTGGGTGAATTCCCGCAGCATCTACCGCAAACCCCAGGAACTCCACCCTTGGCACCACAAGCAAGCACTTCTCCCTCTTCACCTTGAGACCTGCATTCTGGAAACGGTAGAGCGCCTCTCAAAGGTGGCAGCAGAACTATCAAAACGTCATCGAAAAAGGGTTGTACTCCGGGAGTCCCTTTACGGAGAGAGTCGATTAAGCTTTGGAAAATTCCCGGAGCCACACTGACCCCAAATTGTAGCCTCCGCACCTTGAAAGCACCCTGGTGCATAATGATGGTCTGAGCCTCAGCCGTTTGCTCATCCATCAGAAGTTGTTGGTATGCTTGGGCCAAATCCAACTTCCCAAAAATCTTGGAACTGGCCAGGGAGGCGAGGACATGGCTGACCACCGGGACGGGATATGGGTGGTCCTGTAGTGCTTTATTAATTGTGCATTTGTAGTCTGCACAGATGCGCATGTCCCTGTTTGGCTTGACTGGGGTGACTATGGGGGTTTCCCAAGTGGCATGGGAGACGGGCTCTAGCACCCCCTGGGCCACAAGGCGGTCCAGTTTGGCTTTGATTTTTGGCTTAAGTGCAAATGGGACCCGCCAAGCCTTCAGCCTTAAGGGCCTAACCATGGGGTCCAGCTGCAACGTGATAGGTGGCTCCTTGTATGTTCCCAGAGCCCCATCGAATACTTCCAGGAACTCCCAGCACACTTGGTCAAAATTGTGGGCCTGTATGTGGTCTGCCCCTACAATTTTGATGCCTAGGGGCTTAAACCAAGCCAATCCCAATAGGGTGGTGAGCCGGTGCTTCACCACAAGTATGCCCAGGGCCCCTTTAAATTTTTTGAACTCCACCCTAACTCTGGCCCACCCCATGATCTGCACTGGATTCTTTTGAAAGTCCCGCAATATGAACTCCATGGGCTGCAGGGCCAGCCAGTTGTGGGGGCAGAGTTTACTGAGGGTATCCTCTGAAAAAATAGAGATGGAGGATCGTGTGTCCAATTCCATCAGGCAGGGACCCCCCTCGATCAAGACCTTCACTTTGACCTTGTCGGTGGTGTCCTGGGGCAAATTCATTACCTGGATGCTGTTTGCGGCCATCGTGTGTGTGTCTGTCGAGTCGTGGTGTGCGGACTGGGGCCTCCTGTTGGATCTGGCCCTGCAAGCTCGGGCAATGTGGCCCACTTTTCTGCAGCTTCTGCAATCCACGTTATGGTAGGGGCGCCTCGGTGCTCGTGTGGGTCCCCACAGCTGGTGCACTTGGTGCTTGGCTTCTCTGCTGCCCGTGATCGGTTTGGTGTTTTTAGCCTGCTGCATGGCTGGCGTTGAAGCTGATGTGCCCCTTCCTTGTCAGAGCCGTCCGAGATTGAGGCAGTGGTGGCCTGGTTTGTGGAAGGGCTGGTGTGCATCTGTTCGAAGGCGGTTGCCTATCAGAGCACTTTTGCAAGGTTGATGTCTTTGTCCTCGTATGCTAGCAACTTTTGGTGCATTTTCTCCTCCCGCACACCAACCGCAAAATGGTCCAACAGGATCTCTTCCAGGTTCCCCGTGAAATTGCATCTCAGGCTAATCCACGGAGCTCTGCAAGATACTCAGCGGCGGACTCAGCTTGTCTCTGCTGTCTCGCGTAGAATCCGTGCCTGCATGTGAGATGGGATGGCTGTGGCGCCATGAGGTTAGTCATCGTCTTGACCAGCTGGTTATAGGTGGCCCTTGTGATGGTGGTCAGCGCGATGAATTGCTTCATCAGCTGGATGGTCTCCACCACGCACGAACTCAGGAGAAGCGCCTTCTTCTCTGCCATTGCCTCCATTTTGTGCAGCTCTATGTATTAGTTAATCTGGTCCACCCATGATTCCCATAAGTCAGGCTGGATGACGTTGAATGTCGGTAGGTTTTGTCCGGGAGCAGTAGCCATGACCTCGGCTGTGGAAGCGCTAGAGTTCGGATAGCAGGGCTTGCAGGTGGCTGGAGGCTGCTCACCGGTATCCCACCTTCGTCACCAATGTAATGTACTGAAGTCGGAGACGTTCAGATGGCAACATGCTTTATTAGCGAGTACATCACAAAGATAACATGGCGGGGCCAGGTCCCCTGTTATATACATTTCCAGGAACAACCTTCTTCCTGGTCAGGTCTAATCCTGGCCAGTTAAATTTCCTGCCACTGATTGTCATAGGTGGGCTGCATTTGTCCCTTCCAGGCACCGCCCACAAGTGTGCTGTGCTGTATTTTCTGGGGTGAACAGCAGACACAACAAATGCCTTTGGTGGAGACCCATCTGCGTTTTAAGGCTAGATTTTATTCAGGGCATAAAAACAACAGCACATTTCCTGCTTTCTAGCGCAATGAAGAGTCTCTGGATCAGGTTAAAAGCCTGAAGCAAAGGAGCAATAATGTTTCTAATATATAATTTTTTCATTGTTCTGACAGACATCAAAGGTGCTTACATTTATTTTAATCTGACTATCCATTAGAAAGACTCATCAGAGCAGAGAAGTTATTTTCTCTATGTGTCATTAGGACTAGTATATTAATCAGTGATTATGAACCTTGTACAAGTTACAGAATGTCTGTCCTAGTGGGCTGAAATGTGGCATGGAGAAAAATGAATGACCCATGCATGAAAGTTACAGGCCTCCATTTCCCCAGTTCTGTGAGGTAATAATTATTAATAGAGCAAGAAATTTTATGTTAAAATTATCATCCATGATTTGAAGTCTGTTTATACATGAAATGTAATGTAAATGGCTTCATGCTACAGGTTGTTTCTAGGTACGCAAGTCAAATTTTCCTATTAATATCAATGTGAAGTAAATAGTCTTTGAAAATCTAAACTTTTGTTTTCCCATTATCAGTGATGAAAATTCTGTGATATTTGTCCTCTGGACTATTGGCATAAAAATTCAAAGACAAATATATGCATTATGTTTCCAGTTCTGACTAAGAAGGCAGAGTTCTACAGGTTTCTCTATCATGTTTTTGCTGCACCATTCCTCAATCGAGCATGTTTTGTGACATGTAACCTTGAATGGCATTGAGCTATCAACATATACAATCTCATTACATAATGAGGAAGCTTTCTGCAAATGCAAGGTTTATTTTATTTAAAATATTTTATACTGCCTTTCCATCCAATTAGGGTCCCCAAGATAGCACACATAAAACATTAGAACAATTTAAAGCATTAAAATTATTTAAAAAATAAATAAAAACACATTAAAAACAACACTAGATCCAAGGATGAGGGCCAATAATCCTTATTGGGGGTATGTCAAATGAAACAAAAAAGTATTCACCCACTGGCAGAAGACACCAATAGGAGGAGACAGATGAATCTCCCTGGGTAGGGAGTTCAGAATTTTGGTACCATGACATAGAGAGCCCCTTCCTGGGTCTCCACCCATCTAGCCTTAGGTATCAGGGGCAATCAAAGCAGGGCTTCCAAAGATGACTGGACTGAATAGGTAGGTTCATATAGGACAAGGGGGCCCTTAAATTATGTTGATCTCAGGCCAAACAAGGCTTTTAACACCTTGAAATGAGCTCAGAAACAAATAGGAAGCTGGCATAGATAGAACAATACTGGAGTAATATGGTCCCCATGACCTACTCCAATCAACACTCTGACCACAGCATTCTGTATCAACTGCAACTTCCAGACAGTATTCAAGAGCAGCTCCAAGTAGAGCACAACACAGTATTTATTTATTTGATTTATAACCCACCCTTCCCTCAGTGGGCTCAGGGCAGGTAAGAAAAATCAATAAATATACAGAGTTAAGATTAATTTATATAAAACGATATATCATTCTAAACATGAGCTCAGATGCTGCAGATGGCGATATCAAATTACATCCACTCCTCCCATACATCCCCCAGCTGGTATAAAACAAATGACATAACCCCAAGGTAGCGGGTCAACTTGACAGAATGATTTCAGTAGGGCTGCTATGACAGGGAGGCCACAGACTGACAAAACATCCACTGCCTCAGTTGAAAGCCCCTACCTGGTGGAACAGCTCTGTCTTACAGGCCTTGCAGAACTGCAAAAGTCCCTGCAGGGCCCTAATCTCTACTGGGAGCTTGTTTCACCAGGTGGGGGCCAGGACAGAAAATGCCCTGGCCTGGGTTGAGGCTGTGGACTTCTTTTTGGCTATGGATTACCAGCAAATGTTGGTCCATGGAGCGTAAAGCTCTCCAGGGGGTATATGGGAAGAGATGGTCCCACAGATATGCTGGTCCCAGGCCATTCAGGGCTTTGAAGGTCAAAACCAAAACCTTGAACTGGATCCAGTATAGCTGCATGCACACCCATATAGGTACTGCAGCAAGCAGACCCACTGCCGCGCTCTGCACCAGCTGGAATTTTCAGGTCAGACTCAATGGCAAGTCTGTTTAGAGCAAAATTGCAGTAATTCAGTCTGGAAGTGACTGTTGCATGGATCACCGTGACCAAATCCTGGACAGAAAGGTAGGGAGCCAGCTGTTTCACCTGTCATAGATAGTAAAAGGCAGACCTGACCACCACAATGACCTGGGCCTCGATGGAAAGTAAGGCATCCAGGATCACCCCAAGGCTTCAGACCTTTAGGCCAGCAACTACAGTGCCCTGCCAATGGTCTGGAGCCTTATTCCATACCTATCCCACTCAGGCCAGACACAGGACCTCTGTCTTTGATGGATTTCATTTCAGACAGCTCTGTTCCAACCACCTCATTATGGCCTCCAGTGCATGGCCCAGATTTTCCAGGGCAGTGTCTGGGTGGCCATCCATCAAAAGATAGAGCTGGGTGTCATCAGCATATTGATGGCAACCCATCCCATGCCTCCGCACTAACTGGGTGAGGGGGCATATATAGATGTTAAACAACACTGGCAAGAAGATCTCTCCCTGTGACACTACACATTCTAGTGGGTATCACTGGGAGACTGTGTCACCAATTGCCACCCTCTGTTCCCGACCCCAGAGGAAGGAGGAAGACCATTGTAAGGCAGTCCCCTTCACTCCGGTGTTGGCGAGGCAGGAGGTCAAAATATCATAGTCGACCACTTTTGTCCGATCTAACAATAACAGCAATGTCAACCCACCTCAATCCAGTTGTCTCTGGAGGTCATCTGTGAGGGTGACCAATGCCGTCTCCACCCCATGGCCAAGTCAGAATGAGTCCAGGACAGATGCTTCATCCAGGAAAACCTGGAGTTCTTTGGCATCTGCTCTCTCAATCACCTTACCCAGGAATAATAAGTTAGATATCGGGCAGTAGTTGGATAGAACCATAGGGTCCAGTGATGGTTTGTTCAGGAGCAGCCATATCACTGCCTATTTCAGTCCCACTGGAAAAAACCCTGATAAGAGGGACAAGTTGACAATCTCTTCCAGGACACTATTCCTGCAGGCCTTGACCAGCCAGGATGGTCATGAGTCTAAGAGACATGTGGTGGGCCTCACAGCTGCCAGAACCCTGTCGATATCCTCCCAGGAGAGCTGGCTGAATTGGTCTAAACAAGGACTTGAAGACAAACAAGGGTCTTCCAGTTCTATTACTGCATCAAATGTGGTTGGAAGTCCTGGTGAAGTATTATGATTTTATCTGCAAGATTTCTCACAAACACCTCACAGCCGATATCCAATATCCTTACTATTTTGCTTGCTCTGTGGTAAAGTAGTTAATGACTGAATAGTCCTAAATAATTGGGCTAGGTGTGAATTTGCCAATGCAATGAAGGCTGCATAGAAATCCCTCTTTACAGTCTTCACTGCCACCTCATAGGCTTTCATAAACATCCTATAAGATGTTTTGGACACTTCGCCATGGATACACCACCACTTTCGCTCTAGCTGTCTCAGCTCTTGCTTCATTCCTCAGAGCTCCAGGTTATACCATGGAACCTATCTGGCACAAAGGCAGAGAGGGCAATTTCATTGATGGTTTCAGAGAGCCAGCTATGCCAGTCCTTCACCAGCTCATCTAATGAGGTGCCAGGGGGCTTCAGATCCCACAGAGCCTCCTGAAGCCACTCAGGGTCCATTTGGCTCCTTAGTTAAGCATAAATCCGCTTGCTACCTAAACAGGGAGGGTTCTGCAAGCTTAACCAGACCATCAGGGTGAAGTGACCTGACCATAGTACCAGATCAGCAGATTCCATATCCACAGATATCCCTACTGCAAAAATCAAGCCCAGCATGTGGCCTGCTGGATGCATGGGAGTTTATATAAATTGTGAGAGACCCAGCACCTCCATGGATGACACTAAGTCTCTGGCCTGAAAGGGCACCATGTCATCGGCATGGACATTGAAGTCCGCCAGGACCAATAGCCTGGGAAACTGCAATGCTCACCCAGACATGGCAGCCACCAGATCAGGTAGGCTGTTTGGTGGTGTGGTAGGCGGCTGGTACATCAACCAGACAGCCAAGCTTTCCTCAGCATCCCAAGTCAGGCCAACACATTCATCACCAGCAACTTATGGTGAAGGGAATGCCCTGAAGGAAAAAGATTCTTGAATAAGCAGTGCAACACACACCCTGTCCATTTGTCTGGGACTGGTGAAGAACCAAAATCCCAGATGCCCTCCTTCACCCAGGTCTCAGTCACCAAGCCATGTCTACATTTTGGTCCACAAGAAAGTCTCATAGGGCTGAGATCTTATCATTGATAGACCTAGCAATGCACAGCACCAGTGTTAGAGATGCTATACTTCCTTTGCCCCACAACCAGCATGTCTCAGGATAGGATGTAGGTGGGAAGAAGTCTGAGCATTCCCATATCTCTGTCTCCTTCTATTCCTTTGAGTGGAATTCCATCTAGACCCAGAGCTATATCCCCCTCCCCCCCATTACTGGTATCCCTGACCCTTGCATGGCCTCCCTGCTAGGTCTTATTGGTCCTAAAGTAGCCCACTAATATCCAGCTGAGGGTAACACAGAGCCCTAATAAAACCAACTTCCCCACTATTTCAATAGAGCCCAAGCAACAACAACCTCAATCAATCAATTAGCCCCAATCAGTAAGCAAACTTCTAAACAAACTGTTACCACCCACCCCTCCCACTTACCAAGTCATCCTCTTTAGCTAGGCAATAATTTACTAAATGGTGGGTGGGGAAAAAACACTTCCAGACTTTCCCTGATTGAACTCAAATTTACATTTATTTTCAGCATTAATTAAAGGCACAGCGCAGCACTGTGTCCACATGCAGTATATTCCCAATGTTCAACAATTTGCCAAAGATCCAATTCACTGGCAGTTAACGTCGACACTAAAACTCCTCCCAAAACTCCCACCACCCAAACCTCCTTATAACTTCCCTCTCTCCTAACTAGTAAGACACACTTTTAAATTAACTAATTCCTATGATGGATGGTAAAATTCCCTCCAAGGCTAATTAAGTAATGAAATATATTTAAACTAACCCTATACTTAACTAGACCAAACACTTAAAAACCTAAGTCAAAACAAAATAAGAGTGTTAGCCCTCATCTGTTCCAAATCTGCCTCCAGGCACCTGTTCACAGTTTTTACAGCCTGGCAACTAAGCCCAAATCTCCAGATGACCTCTCCCAGACTGTACACAGATGTTGAAAAGCATGAGGGACAAGATGGAACCCTGCAGGCCAGAGACAGGGCTCATTTGGTAGGAGCTCACAGGAGCAGAGCTCCAGAACTGGTAAATTTTATTGTGCTCTTTCTTCCTTAACACCCCCCCCCCCCAAATACTTGCTTCTGGGTTTCATTATTCAACCCCCCTGTAAGAATCTTGTTGAACTCTGAGATTTGACAAACTTTTTAATACGTTTCCCCATATTTTCCAAAACTGGGAAAATAACCAAAACATATAAAGCAGACAGATTGAAATCTTCATCATGCCACTGTGGCCACATAGGAGAAAATAATTTTAAATGTATGATGGGAGTAAGGTTTTATTATGACAATTATAATTCAAGAAACATTTTAAGGTAGATGCTGGGGTGATATAATTTAGTATAGCTTCTGGGGATGTCAGGGGTGTGTGGCATATGCAAATGAGTTGTGCTAATTAGCCCCAGCACGTCTTTTTCTATTAAATGACCCCTATCAAGAGGCCAAAGGACAGAGCAGCAGTCCCCCCAGCATCACACTTTGAAACCTATCCTTGTGTTAGGACTGGAACCATTGCAGAGCACTGCCTTCCAGTCTCAGTCCTGGAAGTTGGTTGAGAAGGATACCATGATAAGTTATTGCTCTCTGTATTCAATGATTATCTAGAAGTAATTATGCATAAATACTTGGTGCGGTATGGTGAGCCCTCTCCAGAGTCTGGAGAAAACATGCATCATGATCCAAGATCAGATTTTTCCTGGATCTTTTAAGAAGCCAAGATACATGCCCAGATATAAAAGATTTTTCTAAAAATCCAGGAAAACCCATAGATTGCAAATGCACACACACTTATTTAAAAAGTTTTAACATTCAAAGAACTTGGAGAAATTTCAAGATTACCTCACGGAATTTTGGCAGCCATTCTGGATTGCCTAGACAGCTGCCCAAAGAAGTCAAAATTGCTGCTGCAGTTTTGTTTTAAAGTTTAAAATGGTGGCTATGGGACTGCTGAGGTACAGAAAATAAGGTGCAGTTTCTCCCTATGCTGTCACCACATAAGTACAGTCCACCCTTGGCTATTTGAGATTTTTTTGGAATGTGAGGGGTTTTAATGACACTCCCTCCATTTTCTGCGAGAATAAGGGACTCTATTACTGGAAGAAATACTCTCTTGTTTTGTCCTCCACTCATTTAGTTTTCAAGTATCCACATGCATCTCACCCACTTTACAAGGGAAAAAAAGACCAAAAAAAGGGTGACTCATACCAGAATATATCTGAGGATGATTTGCAATGCCTGTGATAGTTGGCGGAAGTTGCATTTTAAAGACTTTTGATTGTAAGCAGTTATATTGGATCTCCTTTGATATGAGATATTGGAAAACATTTTTGACATTTCAATTTTGTAACAAATTTATATCAAGAACGTTGATAGACTTTGACCAGGCAAAGATAGTATCTCAGAATGTCACCTGTGTTATCGTAAGGAAATAATAGAGATGCACAGGTCAAGTTTGTACTATCAAGTTAGCCCTACTATAAAATCAAGCTGAAGGCTGCCTGAAATACTTCTCCACATTTCATATAAGAATAGAAAATAGAACCTAGCCTTATATTGTAACAGAACTCTTAATCCTATGTAGTTAGGGGGAAATGAATTGAAGGCAATAGGTTGGGGGTGGGGGGAAGCTTGTCAGAAAAAATCCTGGATAGCTTAAAAACTTAAACTTTTAAATCTCAAGAGAAGGTATTTCCTCGGGAGGAGAGAGCAGACTTTCAATAAGGATTACCTGAACTGTAAAGATACTTACCCTTTCTCCTTTTTAAGCAGGTGATTTTTGAGGGATAAGAAATTCCATCCACATCACTGGAAGTTTTATGAAGTTGAATGCCCTGTTTTCATCCAATATATGCAATCCAAGTGGATTTTTTTTTTTACATTTGCACTTTACAGAAGCACATGTATTAATATCTGGGGTCAACGGGCAGGAAACTTAAGAGACACAATATGTTTCCAATCTTTATCTGGTTTTGGGGATCAAAACTGAGTTTTTACCTAACTTTTGAAATTCTTATTTGCTCCATCTTCCTTCTGAAATGACATTTGTGGCACCTTAGTCTTCTGTTGTTGTTAGATTTTCTTATTTCCCAGTTTTGTACAGAGCACTGTGAATGCTCCCTTTTCCATAGCTTAATGTGATTATATATTAGGCATGGACACACATCGAAGCATAAACCGTAATTCATGCTAAAAATGGCCAATTTGTGGTTCATTACAAATCAGTTTGACAAATGGTGCTGCACACAAAATAAAAATGAAATGGCTTGTTTTTTGGGTGGTTCATCTGTGTTATTATTGGCAGCAGATCCTCCTCGTGCACTGGAGGGTAGGGAGATGCTCTACCACTCTATGGTTATCATAGAATTTTTTCCTCGAGTAATAGAACATTCTTCAGCAACATGCCTGGTGTGATAACATCACTTCTGGATGGTGTCATCATGCCAGGCTTGTTGCAGTGTGCCTGAGCTTTGTAGCCCTCTTGGGGCCATTCCACAACTTCCCAAACTGAACAAACCAATGAACCATGAATTGTTCAGGAAATAAAAAAATACAAAACAAACTGAACTAACAAATCAGGTAACCCAACAAACCACAAAATGAAATGGACCACCATTTTCACATTCCGTGCCCATCCCTCTTATATGTATGATTGTATCAGGACTTTTTGCTTGGTACTGGTACAAGTACTGGTACAAGACAAGTTGCATTTTCACATGGTGTTGTCAATGTGCAAGTGTGTATCAGTAATGTATGACAGGTATGCAAATGAGCAGAAGAAACCAAAAATCAGTCTGTGCTCCAATTCTAAAGCCAATTTTAACCATTCTCACTTTTTAAATCTTGAAAAAAGCAGAAGTGAAGTGCAGAAAGGAATTCCAAAACAAGATAAAAAAAATTGGAAAAATCTGAACATCATTACTCTTAGAGTCTTTCAGTCATGCTGCATATATGAACAGACTATTTAGAACCATTGCCTCCATAATTGGAAAGAAGAGATGGACACAAAGACACAAGGGCCACTTTATTAACTATTCATAACTGAAAACGATGAGGAGATGTCTACTAGTACAGGAAGAGTATTAATATACCACCTGACAACTTCCCTGCCCTCTGTTGGGTGAGACACCTTCCCTAATCTCAAGTCATCCTTGTGGCTCTCAATCAGTGGCCCAGAAAATTGGCAGGACTCCTGATCTGCCACTCCTGCAACTACACAGCATGCAAGAATAAGCCAAGCCAGAGAGCTACAAAGGAAGATTCCCATTCCCAGCCCTGAGCCACAAGGCCCAAAAGCCTTGGTGGACCCCTTATTTTCAACAGGAAAGTGCCCAGGTGTTCACCATCTCTGCTTTCTTCCCCACACTACATCACTAACTGACCAACCTATTTAACTGCACAGCCCACCATTGCCAGTTTCCAACTCCACTTCTACCAATGCAAGGTAAGTGAAAATAGCACCCACCCCCCAGCCAGTCTGAGAGAAGGTAAAAATTTCCTATCTGGCCCCCATAGGTGACCAGCCTAAGCCTGCGCTGAAAACAGGACAGGAAGGTGGACTGAGCACAGCACACAATCTGTTTGGGTGGTGGGCAGCACCAAGTCTCATAGGCTTGCCCCACCCCTACCCAGTACCAGGTTGTATAGTGTCTCAATGCTTGTGCCCATCCTCCTCCTGCCATGGGAGCAAACATCATGTGGTGAGTAGTCACAATTTCTTGAGTGAATTCCAACTGCACTCATGAGACTGAGAATCAGAGAGTTGTACTTGGTATTGCTGTAATATTCCCCCTTAGTTCTTTCATGCCTTGCATTAGTAATCTTCCAGAAGCTGGAGCCAGTTAATATTATTGTCTTTATATTAGAGTTTGGGTGCTGAATCAGAAATATTACCAAAGCAATCTATTTCAGAGTTATTGGAATTAGGGACTTCAGCTTATAAATTAACCTATACAGTCAGCTTGTTTATGTGCCAGTTCATTCCTCATGTAAGAAGGCATTGGATTTATGTGGGATGATCATACTAGTTCATTCATTGTAAGGACATGGACTTTCTCCCCCTGGTTTGGAAGTTCCCAGGCATCTGTGGGAACACAATTCAGATTTGGAGCACAAAACACAGGCAGAGAAGTTTGTTTCCTCCCCCCCCCCACCCCCGTACTACTTGACAGACCTGAAACATCTATGGGTGTCCTAATACAATAGTTGTGGACTGGTCTGCATGGAAATGTAGTGTAGGCAGAGGCTGTAATTTTTATGACAGTTATCAGTTTTAGAAGAAGCAATTATCTTAATGATCAAACATTTATTCAGGCACTTATGCTTTACATGCTGCACTATAAATATACTTAATCTGAATTCTAAAAAATTGTAAAAGATTAGCCTAATGCAAAGTTGGCTACAAGGATTTTTAACACCACAATGTTTGTTTTTTTCACAGCCTAAGATTCCCAGTCTCCCAGCAGAGGAGCCTCATTCCTACCTCTCATAAGAACATAAGAGAAGCCATGTTGGATCAGGCCAACGGCCCATCAAGTCCAACACTCTGTGTCACACAGTGGCAAAACATTTTATATACACATACACTGTGGCTAATAGCCACTGATGGACCTGTGCTCCATATTTTTATCTAAACCCCTCTTGAAGGTGGCTATACTTGTGGCCGCCACCACCTCCTGTGGCAGTGAATTCCACGTTAATCACCCTTTGGGTAAAGAAGTACTTCCTTTTATCCGTTTTAACCTTTCTGCTCAGCAATTTCATCGAATGCCCACGAGTTCTTGTATTGTGAGAAAGGGAGAAAAGTACTTCTTTCTCTACTTTCTCCATCCCAGATTTTCTGAAAGTGACATCATGCAATTGCCAACAGCTGCTACTCAAGTCGCCTCCCTTTTGGTTGCTAGGGTAGCAAGCCTAAATTGCTACAGTTTAATTAAGGCAGCAGGGGAGGAATCAACTATTAATTTTACTAAATTTTATTTTTAAAAAGCAGGAGAAGCAACTTTTAGCCTCCAGTGTGCCTGAAACCATGAATCCTCCAGCTTGTATGGCTTTTTTTCTCTTTCCTTTCTCTTATTTGTTGAAGAGAATGTGCAGGTATGAAATATTGCTGATGGCACTACACTGTACTGCTTTAGTTAATCTGGGGAAGAAGTTTGAACTGCTTGTGAACATTCCAAGAACAACACAAAAAATTGGTCCCTATCTGGTAAATAGAATGTGAACCGAACAGGCAGGGAGCACTTGTAGTGTTTGGGAAAGGGCTCATTCTACAATTGGCCTTCCTACAAATGTGGTCCAAGTGGGGCTAAATGGGTCTATTAGAAAACAGAGGGTTCCCAGGTGGCTGCAAGGAGTGACACTCCCAGATGCTGGGACAGAAGCTGAGAGAATTTTGATGCCTTTGTAATAGCAGCACGAAGGATCCAGCAAAAGACCTTAAGTACTTCCATGGAATGGCTACCTCATCATAGAGAAAGACTGATTTGTACTTACCTCCCACTACTTTCTTTGTGACACTGGTTGAATAAAATAGCTAATGATGAACTGAATTGTAACCTCTGTTGGGAGTGGAAATTCAGACCTCTTTTCTTCTTTGAGACCCATACGTAGGCCCTGGCCAAGCCTCACAGATGACATCACTTTTTAATTTGGTGCATAAAATGTGGATTAATAAGGAACTGCATATAGAGTAATACAAAAGACTGCTATAGACTGTCCAGAGCTACATCAATGATTTCTGTCCAAAACCTTTAGAAATTCTTCAAGGAATGTAAATTACTGATGCTGAAGATTGTCAAGGACCATTTGACCTTGGTTTCATACTGAATTATGTTGATTACAAAGGTAATGATGTTTTGAATTTCATTAGGTATTTCAAGCAGTTGGTGATGTCAGGTAATGTCAGATAATCCATTGGTCACTGGTGGTGAATGCACCATATGTCTTAGATTAAAGAGAAACTGTTTTACAAAAATTAAGTCTATAAATACATGCACAGCAAGTCCTGTCGTTACTATATCCCATGAAGACTGCTTGTACAAACCTGTGTTATCAACTGGTGTGTCCTTTCAGCAGTTCTTGTTTTGCTGTCCCCTCCTGTATGTTGATTAGAACTGTTATTTCTGTAAGATAGTCTTTGTGGAAAGACTCATCCATTTTGACCTTTGTGATATTTTACAAGTATTAATTGTTAAAGGGACGCAGAAAGATTCTTATTTGGTTTGTGGTGCTGTACTTTCATGACTATTGCTGTAAGTTACCTTAAGAGAGAAAAGAAATGTAAAATAAATAAAATCTTTTCTGCCAAACTCCTTTACATTTATAGAACTTTTACTATAAAGAGAATTGCACAACCCCTTGTGTCATGATACATGGAATACAAATGGCAACAAAAGCCCACTCACAATAATTTATCTGCTGGATTCCACTGTGAACTGGAAAATTTCAGATAAAGTTTCTTGCATACTTCCCATTCACTTGAACTCACAACAAATATATATAGCAGTATGCAAAGCAAAAGTAGTCATGTTTTCCTTGTTAGAATATAGGTCATTATGGGCAACCCTCTGATAGAACTGGGTAAAGCTTTAAAGTATTCTATTATTAATTAGTTCTGAATCTAAATAAGATGTAGAAGTCATCCATAAACACTGTCAGCATATCTGAAAATATGAAAAATAAGTCTCTATTAATATCACTTTTAGAGAGCAACTGACATGTCTTCAGCATAAGTAATAGCCTCCTTTAAGTAATGTGACATTTTTTTTCTCAGCTCAGTTTAAATTAGGCTGAGCAAAAAGAAGTATTGAACAGTAAATTTTAAAAGATGATCCTTCCACTAACTAAACTTTTAAATCTGGGAAATAAAGTATAAGAGAAAGCTGGAACTTAAATATATGAATTAACCACAATGTCTACAAGGATAATTTTTGGATTATTACCCATAGAGTTTCCTACACTCCTAGAAGCTCCCTAAAAGCTCCCTATACTCCTAAAAGGTACTGGTAGGCTGATTACAGACCGGCACTTTGGGCCGACTCAGAGACATCTCTGAAGTAGGCCCAAAAAATCCCTTCATACGCCCCATGGTGCTCTAGTATTAACAAGGAAAACATACAGGGTTTACCCCTATATGACAAAAGGGGATCTTTATTCAAAAACTCTGGGAAGAACACCTTTCAGAAAGAAGGACACCAAACTTCAAGCTCTTAAATATATGAAGATTTTTTTTAAATCTTAGCCAATACATGAATTTAAAAGGTTAGGGATAATATATGATCACAAGGTTACATAGTTACATGGCTACAGCCTTCCCTACACTAAGGTTCCCTAGCGTATTACATTTGGTAAAAGCAAAGCCATTGTATAGATAGCAGAGCATTTCATTCTTACCTCTCCTAGGGCTTCAGGTGGTTGTCTATGAAGAAATGGGGAAGATGGAGGGGTCAGGCTTCTCAGGAGGCTTGGTATTGCTGCTGCTTCCAAATTAGATCCTCCTCCCAATTTATACTCTTCTGTAAGATGTCTGCCCCTCCCCTCTGACCAATCAGAGACGAGAAAGCTAGATTTGGCCATCTTTTGCCTGGAAAGCACCAAATACCCGTGTTACATAAGGAAACCACCTATTGTTGCCAAATATCAGTTCTGATAATTGGTACCAGAGGGGTCAATAAACTCTAAAAGAAAATCTCCATGTGGTACCAGGGATCCCAAAGATTCTCCCTGGGTGCTTGAGAACCCAATCTAACCCATTCTGATCATATTCATCAATACATATATATCATAACAAAGCCAGTCAATATATGTTTATGCATATAAGAGTTTCAGAGATATATCTTACCCCCCACCCCCAATGTGTAAATATCAAAAAGAAAGGTTTGTGTGTATACAGGGAGTCCTATATAATCCCACATATGCTCTGTGTAAGTAACTATGCTTGCTCTTCAATTCAAACTTATGATTACTAACCATCAGAACCATCTATAGTTCTCTAAATCCACCTGTAGTTTCCTAAAGCATGCTATTATATCTATAAAGGAAATCTAACAAATCCATTTAATAAAAATCCCTTCTCTGTGTCTATACTTGAATTCAGACAGATTTCTCTCTCTCTCTATTCCCCCCTCCTTTCCTTTATTTTATTATGGCATTGAATCAATTCCCTGTGAAAACTCCTTAACATAGGAAATCATCTCTTCCACCCCTTTATCCTTCTCATCTTTCCTCCAACAGGGTATAAACATCCATCCATACATTAATTCTATAAGATTCAGGCTGTTTGGCACTATTTCTCCGTGCCGGATCCATTTTCCATACAAGGGAGATTAATAGACTTGTTTTTACCAGATCTTCACTATTATACAACAAATCACTTCCAGATGTGTTGAGAACAAATTGTTTTTGCCAATATTTCCATTATTTCCAGATGTGTTGAGAACAAGTTGTTTTTGCCACTATTTCGCTGTTATGCAACAAGAAATTACTTCCAAATAGGGTCAACCTTCAGTCGAAGCTTCCCTCGTTCAAAATATATTCTCAGACCCTGATATATTTTTGCTGGGGAATCCAGGCCATTCAACACAAACAGTCACACAGAAACATCATATATACAAATCCAACACTAGGCAGACACGCTGCCTTGTGCTTCCCAAGCACCCCTACACCTCTTCCTTCCCCACCGTGGCTCCGCGCCCCCTGCACCTCCCCCCTCCCTGCCGCTCCTCCTTTTCCCTCCCTTCGGACCCTTTCCCACCCACCCGGGCCAATTTCAATGCTAGAAGCGGCTCTAGCACCGCATTCCAACTCTCTAAAGCCCCCTTCCCTGACCGAACACTTGAATTGTGGGTAAAACCATGCCACGGGGCTGGGACACCCTCCCGTTCTCTCAGGAACAATGTCCTGAAAGGGCGACTCTCCGCTGGATCCCCGCTCCCCTCCTCACTTCCTGTATGGGAGAGGAGGCAGCGGGGGTCACCCTTTCAGGACACCGTTCCTGAGAGACAATGAGCATGTCCCGGCCCCATGGTTCAGTTTTACCTGTGATTCGAGTGTTCAGTCGGGGGGGCTTTAGAGAGCCGGAACGCAGCGCTAGAGCTGGTTACAGTGTTGAAATTGGCATGGGGTGGGTGGGAAAGGGTCTGAAGGGAGAGAGGAGGTGCAGTGGGGAGGGGGGAGTGGTGCCATGGCAGTGAGGGGGAAGTGTGGGGGCACAGAGCTGTGAGGGAGGCATAGGGAGGAAAGGGAATGGAGGGACTGGTGGCGGCAGCGGCAGAGGGCAGGGGAGGCAAGCAAACTAGGTGCTTGCCTGGGGCACCGGGAGGAAGGTGGGGAGTCCAATTTGGTGCCCCCACCCTCCCAGTGCCCTAGGCAACCACCTAGTTTGCCTAGTGGGAGAGCCGACCATGGCCCCACAGACATGATGCTGGCAGCATAAGGGTGAACGTGGGGAGGCTCCAGGATGGCTCTCTTTGAGCTGTCCCAATTTGGGCTGCCTTCTTGCCACCCCAGATTGCCCATCTGTTCTCAGCCATAGATTCCATCTTAATCAAACCAGAGAATCATGATAGCAATTAATCTCAATGTAATGCCATCTCATGAGGACTTTGTCTTGTGACTCCTGGGATTTCCTCACACCCAGATCAGACTGAATGTCTGATAACTGTGAAACAATAACTTGATATCCCATTCTTCTAAAGGAGCATGTCTTATGTTCCATGCTTGCTTGATACACCAATTCAGTCCTTAATCAGCAGAATAACCATCTCCAGCCCCACTAATGCTATAGAGTGACTGAAGTATCCTTGTTTATACAACTGATAGGAAAAGATGCATTCTTTTCTTGAGAATTTGAGATTCAGTAAAGCTCCCCTCTCACTTGGGATTGTTCCTTCTCTACCATGACTCGACAAGAGAAGTCGAGTCTGAGGGAGGCTCACTGGAGTGCCCCACTGCCAGCACCAGTAGCAAGAGGGCAATGCCTGTTAGGAGTAAGAGACCCTTCAAAGGCAAACCCATCTCAATCTGCCAGAAAAATCTGCTTGTGTGCCTGCTAGGATTACAAAACACTTTCGGCTGTGCCCAGTGGGGAGGAACTCAGGGCAAGAGCCAGGATTGGCCAAGGGGGAATTTTTCTCCAATCAGAAAATAGTACTCTGAAATTGTCACAAGTCACTGGCAGCTGGAAAAGGGAAAGAAAACATTGACCCTGGAATTGGCTTGCAATCCTCTGACTTGGCTGCAGAAGGAGGTAGTGCAAACCAATGGTTGTTTCTGGTGGGAAGGAAAGGGTTGCTGAGTAGGCAGCAGGAGCAGGATGCTTCCCCCCTCCCAAAGTGGGCTAAGAATAGAAGCAGCCCATGCAGAGTGCCTTGGTTGTGAGTCAGGTGCTTGCTGGGCTGGTGCATCAGGTACAGGTCACCCCAAGTCCTTCTCAAGAGATTTTTCTTGCTTTGCTTTTAAAGAAAAGTGTCCACCTGAACAGTTTAGCTTCATTCTGGTGCACTTTCTAGTTTGGAGAGATGGGAAGTTGGGGGGGGGGGGTGTCCATGTGTGTGGGCAGCTGGAATCTCTTTCTAAGCGGTGGCTTTGACAGATTCCCATAGAGTATAATGGAAAATTGATCTGTGGGTATCTGGGGCTCTGGGGCCCCCCTGTTTTTTGAGGTAGAAGCACCAAATTTTCAGCATAGCATCCAGTGCCTCTCCTTAAAACACCCTCCAAGTTTCAAAAATATTTGACCAGGGGGTCTAATTCTATGAGCCCCAGAAGAAGGTGCCCCTATCCTTCATTATGCCAAACGGAGGAAAGGCATTTAAAAGGAGTGTGGTCCCTTGAAATGTGATTACCAGAACTCCCTTTGGAGTTCAATTGTGCTTGCCACGCTCTTGCTTCTGGTTCCACCCCCAAAGGCTCCACCTCCAGGTGTCAATTGTTATTTTGGGCCCCACACACCCCCACACCTAAAATTTTATCCTCTGGGTCCCTCCACCTAAAATTTTCTGGCTACGGGCCTGGATGGCAACCCATGTCTTTTAAAAAATCAATTCAGTGGAATTCTCATAAGTTTTTGGTACTTCTTTGTTGGCATTATATTTGGTGAAAATATGAAACTTGTTTTATGAAACTTCATCTGTGTGGTGAATTATACTATTGAGTAGAATAGTTTGAAAACACTACTACAAACCACAAGGAGAAATTTGGTCTGATCCTCTGGAGCCTGTGCTTTGTTTGCAACTGGTCTTTCACCAAGAATGTGAATTGTAAAATGACAAGTCATCAAATGAAGCAGAAGCCTTTGTTTTTCAAAAGAGTTTCAAGGATTTAAAAAAGATATTCAGAATAATAGCACAATTTTTATTTATTTTATTTAAAAATTAAGCCCCTGCCCTTTTGCTTGATTAGGAACACCATGGCTGTTAACAATTATAAATAGCACATTATATAAGTAGGACATTGATCTAATCAAAGTGTTAATTAAATGCATATATAAAATACACAGATGACAACTAAAACATAAGATAGGACAGAGCAGTCTCGGGGGGGGGTGCCAAATGAAACAAACAAATAAGCAAAAATCTTTATTCAAATATCAAAATACAGAAAAGTTTCTGTTTAATTTAAAATCCTGTTGAATAAAATAACAGCAAATATAAACTAGAAGACAGCTGTGGAAGACCTGAGGTCAAGAGCTAACCGTCTTTTAGATTTGTTCCCTTATCTATTTTTTGTTAACTGAATAAAATATGAAAGAAAATAAATGTATGGTTATCATTCCAAGTGGGAGTTTTACCTCTCCTTTTATCACTCTTCAGCATTAGGAGATACCTTATTTTTCAAAAACCGAAGTTCAGTTTATATTAGCTATGAAAGAGAATACTAAAGTTAGGCAACTGTAAACCAGAGGCAATTATTGAAATGGGTGAAAAAATAGTCACTTGGATTTAAAACACATAAAAATCTTCTTGGGTATTTGACTCAAGAACTATACACCCCCAAAGCTGCTTGTTTCAAGTCATTTAAAAGTTCCTTAAATATCTTCCTTTCATCACATAGTTAGATTAGAGCAGCCACAGTCTCTTTCTTTCTCTCACACACATACACACTTGCAGGGTTTAGCTGCCTTGAAATACATGCTCAGGATTTCTTTACAAGTACATTATCCACTACCATTATCCACACACATGAACAGAAAAAGATTTGTATTGGAGAAAAATATATGACTTCTTAGAGCTCTTATACAAAGTTATAAATGCTGCAACATCTCTCCTTATGAATCAACACTACTTTCTCATGTACAAAAATCTGATTTGTTCCTTCTTATCTGGTATGGGTTTGTTCATAAGTGTCACCTGTTGGGAGAGTTAAGTTCTGCCTCTAACTGTCATTGAAAGTTCTTTTACGCTATGGCCTATATGATGGACTCTATGGCATTATGTGTTGCTAGGGCTGCCAAGCCCCCGTCCGGTTGGGGGTTCCCCCACCTGGGAGGTTCCCAACCCAGAACCTCCCCCAACGTCATCAGTTTGATGATGCCACCTGGAAGTGACATCATCACAATGGTGCACGACAGCCACTTTAGGTGTTTTTGGGAAAACTCTATGGTTTTCCCAGATGCTCTAGCCATTTGGAAGGAAAAACTCTATGGTACAATAGGTATCATAGAGTTTCCCCCTCCCAAATGGCTAGAGCATACAGGAAAACCATAGAGCAGGTATGTCCAACAGGTAGATCGCGATCTACCAGTAGACCACGGAGGGGTCAGAGGTAAATCACCAGCCCCACTTGGTCTCATGGTTTGCTGGACAGGTGTTTGGGGGTTTTTTTGATGATTGTTTGGTGTGGTGGTATTTGATTATTGGTGCCAGTATGATGAATTCTTATTTTTACAGGTGAACTAAGTGATATGAACATTGAACTACAAGGTAAAAACAAATGCATTGGTGAGATGATGAATACAGTTTCATCCTCAAGAGCAAATTTGAGCTAATGATGACTGACCTTGCAAACAACACTTTTGAGCAATTTTCTAACATGCAGGACCATCTGGGACAATATCCAAATTTTGTTTTTCAGAACGAGAAGTATGTGACAGAAATCTGCTCTGTTATCCAGGAATTTGAAAAAAAGATTCTGTGACTTCCAAAGAACTGAAAAAAGTTGTGGAGTATTTGTCATACCCATTCAAAGCAGATATGGACATTAAGGAAACTGCAGCTGCTATCAGTACAAATTACTCATTGAACAAGGCATCTCTTGAAAATGAAATAGTAACCCTTAAAAATTACATTTTTCTCAAGACCCGTGCTGAGCAAGAATCGTTTTGGAAGCTAGTGCCTAGAGACAAATTTTCCAACTTGAGAAGATGCAATGAAGCGGTACACTTCTGTTTCGGTTCAACTTATTTGTGTGAATCTGCGTTTTCTCATCTGAAAATGACAAAGAGTACACAGCGTTCCAACATGACAGATGAACATCTCCAGATTCCCTGAGACTGGCCCTCACACAATATTCACCCAACTTCAAAAAGCTGGTGGATGAAATGCAGACTCAGACGTCTCACTAATTAGCAAGAGCGAAGTTTTAAAGATTGCGCAAGATCAGCCTGGATCAATACTTGACCTACATTTAACACAAATTACTCAATAAAAGTTAAAGAAAGTTATTAAGACGGTTAAAGAAAGTTATAACAATAGCAATTTAAGAAAAACTGTTCACAGTTCTTTCTGGATCTTCATCTCTGTTTTGTTTTTGCTTATTTAGCTTACCAGTAAATGACAGAAGGTGCATTGTAAATTGGGGGGGCAGGCGGTGGAATCCAACTTTGGTGGGTTAAAATCTAATTCGAAACTAATTTGAAACTTAATTTTCATGGTGGTAGATCACTAGCACTTTTGTCTGGAAAAAATAGTTCATGACATGTTCGAAGTTGGACATGCCTGCCATAGAGTTTTTTCCAGAAATGCCTAGAGCACACATGAGTGACATCGCTGGTGCAATGACATCACTTTCAGGTGATATTGCATCGCTTGCGCACTTTGTGCATGCGTGAAAGTCCCCCACTGGAAAACACAGGGGACTTGGCAACCCATGTGCTGCAGAGGTTGCTTCTCTCTCCAAACCTTGCCTTCCCAAAGCCTCATTTGCAAATCTCCAGTAATTTCCCAACCTGGAGTTTGCAACCCTAAGAGGAACTGATCTCTGTAGTTAGGAGATCCATTGTGATTCCAAGAGATTTCCAGGTTGTCAGCCCCCCCAAAAAGGGAAAGGATATCTGGGCTTTCAAAAAAGGGGAAAAGGAAATAGTGGAGGAGGGGAATATGAGGCACTTCCCACAAGTTATTGTGGGTTCCCACTTGCAGAATCAGAGAGTCCACTCAAAGTCAGTGAGATATAATGACTGGTAGAAAATGGAAACTTTACACATAAAAACATCAAATGGGATAAACATGTTCTAAACACAGCAGTCATGCACTGAACACTCTTGCTGAGTTATTTATACTTTCTCCTTTCTATTCAAGCCCCTCCTACAAACCACTGCCAAGGAAAAGGTGCCAGCCAAACCACCAGACTGAAAGATTTCCATCTGCCACAAATGAAGGAAACTGTATCCTTTTTGTGAGTATCCAGGGCTATATAGATTCATAGATTATATAGATTCTCTGAGTACCTGAATCATAAATAAACAATAGAGAGAAGGCTGAAAGCAAAATAATAAGAAGATTCCCTGTTCTTTATCTGGAAAGAATCCAAGGGTCACTTTCTTAAGGTTGTCATCTCCAGCTGTGCCTGAATATCTTCCAGTGTTACAACAGATCTCCAAATGATGGAGATCATTTCCCCCAGAAAAAAATGTCTGCTTTGGAGGTTCGATCACAGCATTATATTTTGTTGAGGTCCTTCCCCTTCCCAGCCCCCGCCCTCCCAGGTTCCATCCGCAAGTCTTCAGGAATTTCCCAACACAGAGCTGGTAACTCAAGTTTACTTTCTTCACTTATGAAGTTGCAATCCTTCCTTTGGCTGTTAGTAAAATTTCCCTTCTAATATATTTTTATGACCTACAGAATGGCTCAATACCTTCCATTTGGTTCCTTGTTTAATACAGAATTCTGCCCATTTCAGAATAATGCATACCAACTGTACACTTGGGGAAAGTTTCATTTATATAAATTGTATTTATTTGTATAATTTTGAGCACAAATAGTGGTTTGTTTGTTTTTTGGCACTGTGTTGTCATTTATGAACATTACTGAAAGTGTATTCTGAAACAATTTTGAATTCATGTTTTAAAGGTCTTAGGCTTGCAGTACTTAAAAGCAATGTATTAGCATTTTATTTTACCATCAGTTCAGTTCAGTACCTTTATTGGCATAGATTGAAAGCATAACAAGAACCACAATTTTAATATACAAAAGACAATCACTCCAGAGCTTTAACATTACATTCCCTAATCCTCATAACAATAGAGAAGTACCTCAGTACTGAAAAGGTAATATGGGGCACTGGTCCAATAAAAGAAAGGAGACAAGTCTCTCTTCTGGATAACTATGTCTATTGTGCAAAAGGGAACTAATCTGAATGTCTTGTATTTTAATATAAAGTTCACAGTAGAGCAAAATGTGAGCAATCAATTCTGGGTTTTTTTACTATTTAAATATATAAACTGAAGCCATTTGATAATTTAAGGGCAATCTGTTACATTTGAAAGTCATCTTCCCTACCTCTCTAAAGCCCATCCTGTAACCCAACAGACTACAATTTCAATACTGTAAACGACATTTTAATATTTGATCTTACATATATTTAATTTCAAAATCTTTGTTACAAGTTAATGATGAGGGATTTCTGTCATGCATTGCAAGGATAGAGAGACAATATGAATAGGCACATAGAAAATTAATGTAGGTGAATTAATTTCTATAGGGCAATTAAAATGTAATATCACTTCCAAGATTTAACTGGACTATTGATAACCTTTCTGAAATGTAAATTTAGTAACTCAAATTGCTTCTTTGATTTTTCATTAGAGATGTCCTTGCTCATTGTTCAATATACCAAAGTTCTTCAACAGTCCACAGAAGTGGGAGTATTTCTTCAATTGCTTTTTTCCTTAGGCCAATGGAGTGATTTTTTTTTTTAATTAACAAAGTAAAAGATCAGAATGCTCCATTTTGGAACATATACCAAGGACAATTTGAGGGTAACTTCCAATAGCTATTTGATGTATGGATACTAGAAATAATAGTTGACAAGAAGTGTGAAACATTCATGGACAGGACATTGTTATTGCACTTCACAGATCCCCACAAACAACAGTGGACTATCCTGTATTTAGTATTTAGTACTAAATGTTTAGTAATGTATTTAGTAATTTGTGGCATTACGTGTACAATTCTGTGTACAATTCTGGTCACCACACCTCAAAAAAGTGCAGAAAAGGGCAACTAGAATGATTAAAGGGTTGAAATACTTTCCCTATGAAGAAAGGTTTAAACACTTGGGGCTCTTTAGCTTGGAGAAACGTCAACTGCAGGATGACATAATAGAGGTTTACAAGATTATGCGTGGGATAGAGAAGGTAGAGAAAGAAGTCCTTTTCTCCCTTTCTCACAATACAAGAACTTGTGGGCATTCAATGAAATTGCTAAGCAGTCAGGTTAGAACAGATAAAAGGAAGTACTTCTTCACCCAAAGGGTGAGTAGCATATGGAATTCACTGCCACAGGAGGTTGGCAGTGGCTGCAAGTATAGACAGCTGCAAGAGGGGATTGGATAAGCATATGGAGCAGAAGTCCATCAGTGGCTATTAGCCACAGCTTATTGTTGGAACTCTGTCTGGGGCAGTGATGCTCTGTATTCTTGGTGCTTGGAGGGTGCAACAGTGAAAGGGTTTCTAGTGTTCTGGCCCCACTGATGGACCTCCTGATGGCACCTGGGTTTTTTGGCCACTGTGTGACATAGGGTGTTGGACTGAATGGGCCATTAACCTGATCCAACATGGCTTCTCTTATGTTCTTATTGTTGTTTGTCTCTATTTTGCCTTTTCAATGGGTTTTTCTACATATGATATTAGTTAGGCAAAAAGCAAGGGCCAAGCAAAAGTTTGTAGCCTTACCTGTTGCCTGTCAAACAGATGGTTAATGCTTTGCAACATAATTCAGTGAAACAAAGCTTGAGTCCAGTGGCACCTGAAGGCTGCACCTGAAGTTTTAAGATTTTGTGTGCACACACATTTCCTCAGTTACAATTCAATAGAATTTACCAGTCCATACATATAAAGCAGAGGTTGTACATCAAATTAGCATACAACATAATGAATATGTTTTAACAGATGCTAGGGAATAACAAGCTAAGTTTATAAGGTCACAGTTGTTTGTGTTTAATTCTGGCGGAAAACAGTGAAGCAAATATATAGGTCAAAATTGAAGCTAGATCTGTAAATGTATCTTACTTAATTGTGGAGTGCTAAGAGTAATTAACTAAGACCTTGTTGTTATGCTCCATCTATCTCCTCTCAAGCTCGGAGTTAACTAATAGTATCTTTTTCTTTGAGGTGGATAATTTGTAGTGCAGTGTTATGTCTCCTCTGTTACTAGACCGGAGAAATATGTTCCAATATACCATTCTAATATTCATTGCATTACATTACATCACATAACATCACACCACTATTCTAATCTACTGTTCAAATTAAGAAGTACATTAAAATAAAGAGGACTTAAATTTAGACGACAATGTCAAACTAGACTGGTGGCTGAAGAATCAGATTAAATCGAAATTTCAACAAGACAAAGAAACAGGCTTTGTCAAAACATCATATGAATTTGATATTATAATTGAGGAAAAACAGAAGCTTATCTCAAAATTTTACAATTGGCTTTTAGAAATTAAACTGCAGGGCGAAGTTGTTAAGGAAAGCTGGGTAAAGTGGTTGACAGACTTTGGACACAGTATTGAGATGGAATACTGGGAAAAAATATGGAATCAAAACTTAAGGCTTACCAAATCCACTGTATATAAAGAAAATATATACAAGATGATGTATAGATGGTATCTAACGCCGGAAAGACTGAGTAAAATTTATCCTGAATACTCCAACAGCTGTTGGAAGTGCAGGAGAGTAAAAGGATCTCTATATCATATTTGGTGGAATTGTGAAATAGCGAAAAAATAATGGGCCCAAATTAATATGTGGATACAGAAAATATTAAAAATAAAAACCCGGCTTGCCCCTGAATTGTATTTACTTAATGTGTGTAAAGATAATCTTCCTAGACATGAAAAAAAATATTGCTATATGCAATTACTACTGCGAGAATTCTTTATGCAAAATATTGGAAAGTATCAAAAGTTCCAGATAGAAATGAATTTATACAGAAATTGCTAGAGGTTGCAGAGATGGATACTCTTACTGTTAGACTAAGAGGAGGTAATTTACAAGACTGTAAAAAGACATGGAATAATTTGTATATTTGGGTAAATAATAAGAATTGATAATGGAAATAAGTTGTATATTACGAAACTACCCTCTATGCTCCTTGGGTTGAGGGGGGTGTTGGGGTTGGGGTTGGTGGTGGATAGGTTTTATTACTTGTATACTGTTTATGGTTATATGGAAACGTCAATAAAACCTGATTTTGATATAAAAAATAAATTAAAAATAAATTTAAAAAATTAAAAAAATAAAGAGGACGTAAAGCTCTTCTTGGTGAGAATTTAGATGTAAAACTAAATAATTTCTCATACATAGTGTATTTTATTTTAAGTATTTATTTTAATAATGTAATTTAATAATGTATAATTCTACATTAACGCAGACTTCTCATCTGCATAACAAAAATGAGAAGCATGCATATTGGATAAGATACATATCTGGGTAACAGTGTATGAAAACAAGTTATTCGGATATGTACACACATGAAGCTGCTTTACACTGAATCAGATCCTGGGTCCATCAAACTCTCCAGGGGCTCAGGCAGAGGTCTTTCACATCACCTACTGTCAAATCTTTAATTGAAGATACCAGGGACTGAATGGGCAGACTGTAAGCTTAATATTAGCAGTCAACATGACACAGTGACAAGACTAATTTGGTTTTGGGATGTATCAACAGAGGCATAACATGCAAATCACAAGATGTCATAATTCCACTGTACACCACATTGAAAAGGCTGCACCTGGAGGACTGTGTGCTAGTGATGTGCATTCAGCAAACAAAAACCATGACAAAATTACTATACAAAAATGTGTATTCACTTATTGTTTCCTTATGTTCTAATGTAGTGAATATATACAAATACAAATAAACAGAAGAGTTGCAATTCTAATCCTGTGTATACCACCATCCATTCAAAGACCTGAGGTCCAAGTGGCAAAGCTTCAATTCATCAAGAACATCCAGTTGTCCAAGTGCTCAAGCAACATATTCTGATAATTGTATATTCACTCCCCCAACAACAGGCATTCAGCTTACTCCAGTTTTGGAAACTACTCCATAGGTGTAAACTACAGGGGGGAGGCTCCAAGGTATGAGCCCCCATGGAATTTTTTCAGGGAGGGCTCAGTCCCCTCTGGCAATCAGTACAGGACTTCAGGGCTCAGCAACCAAATAGTGACAAACTCCTTTGGGTTTAGATTTTCAAGAAGGACAGATAACGATCTTCAAAGACATGAATGTAGTATATCCTGTGTGTGTGAAGCAGTAAGCCCTCCCTGTGGTTTTTCCTCTAGGCTGAAAAGCAGAATGTCAGTGGTGTGATTTCCTTCTCCTTCTTACAAATGCTAATTGAGGAGCTAGCAGAGCAGGAATAGAATAGTTAAACATCCCCCCCACACTATCTCTGGAGACAGAAAAAGTAAGGGGTGGGGACTGGGGAAAGAACTTTGATAATGTTTCGGAAAGAAAAGGTCTCCTGTGCAAGCACCAATCATTTAGGACTCTGGGGTGATGTTGCTTTAACAATGTTTTCATGGCAGACTTTTTACGGGGTGGTTTGCCATTGCCTTCCCTAGTCATATACACTTTCCCCCCAGCAAGCTGGATACTCATTTTACCAACCTTGGAAGGATGGAAGGCTGAGTCAACCTAGAGTCAGCTACCTGAAAACCCAGCTTCCATCGGAGATCGAACTCAGGTAGTGAGCAGAGCTTCGGACTGCAGTACTGCAGCTTTAACATTCTGCGCCACGGATAATGGGTAAAAGCTCTTTTGTCGCAATCCATCAGGAGGAGAAAGGTGGTTATTTTGTCCTTTCATCTGGCCAGCCTAGAGGGTTGAAGGAGAATGCTTGAAAGGTAATTATTATGAGATCTGACAATTTTTTTGCTGTACCTTTGGGCTCTCTAGATTAATTACTAAGGTTTTGATATCCAGAACACATCAGTACTTAAATATGTTTAGTGTCTGTTTGAACCTCAAAAACTCTACTGTCTGAAACAATATCAAAAGGCAAGAAGGCATTGTGAAGGGGCTATAGATACCACTTTGTTGGTGTTAAAGGTGCTACTGGGCTCCAACTCAGTTCTCACATTTGTTGACTGCTTTATTATCTGTACTAGGAGTAAGGCCCATTGTGAAGAAAAATACAACGGGCTGTAGAAGGAGGCTCTGAGCAAGTGCCTACCACCCTTGCTGTCTTCCCACCCACCCAAGTGAAGGCATTGACTCCCCACCTCAATGGGAGCTAATGTCTGCCATCTAGAGAACAGTTGTAAATCTGAGTGATCTTCAGTGCCTCCCCAGAAGGAAATGGCATTGTACCTGTCTGAGGTCCTATCCCTTCTCAAACCCTACCATCTCCAGGCCCCACCCCTAACCTTGAGTTGGCAACCCTATCTCCTTCCCTTTATCTGTCCCTCTGACTTCAGCTTTCCATTGCCTTCCCCCTCCCTGCAGCTTCTACAGTGGGGGAGTCAAAGCAGTTTGCATCATTCTCCCCCCCCCACGTGATCTAAACAACAACTCTGAGAGGTAGGTTAGGCTGGAAGTCTATGCCTGGTCCAAAATCACCCAGTCAGCTTCCACAGCAAGAACCTAGGTCTGGCAGATCCCACTCTGAAGCCCTAACTTGTATGTTCTCCTCTTCCTGTCCTGCTTCCTGTCCAGGCTTTAGTCACAGTGGAGTGTCACATTGGCCACATTGGGAAAATCTACAGTGAGGGACAATTGAAACAATGCTGGATGAAGTTAGAGAAACGTTGGGCACCAGGATGATAAAGAGTCCAGTGTAACTCTATGCTTTTGCAGTTTGTGTATTAGCATTCTCCTATGTTATTTCTGTTAATAAATACTAGTGGGGGCTGGGGGGCATGAGGAATTTGGGGGGCATAATGTGGAAATACCCCCCAAAAAAACTCCTCTCCAGGATTCCCATAAACTGCCAGAGGCTTGAGTTGGTCACCTCCTCCCTCTTTTCCCCCTTCGCTGACTCCCCGTAGTCTTTCCCTCTGGCCCGCAGGGGTGGAATTCTAGCAGGAGCGCCTTTACATATTAGGCCACACACCCCTAATGCAGCCAATCCTCCAAGAGCTTACAAAAAAGAGCTTACAAAAACGCCAGGTTAGGGGTGAGGTCTGGAGAGGGTGGGGTTTGAGAAGGGATGGAACCTCAGACAGGTACAATGCCATTTCCTTCCTAATGAGTTCATTCAAAGAGCATCTATTAAAAAAAACACATTCAGTGTCAGTTAAGTACAGGGGTTTCTGAATAGCTGCACCTTAACAGCTGTGTTGTACTTAGATGAAGCAATCTTTAAGTTTTGCCACAAATCATGCAGCATGCGGCAACTGCTGGGGTGGGGAGGTGGGATAAGACAGGAGAGGATGCTTGTGGGAGCAGAAGGAGTAACAGGGGATTGAGAGAATATTTGATTGTAGTGTAATTTCTAAAAGTAATTTCTAAAGAAACAGTTTGCATTGTTAAATAAAAGTTAAAGTTGTAGTTCAGCTTTCTGAAGATCATTTGTTGAAACCCAATGTGTTTTGCAAGTTGAACCTAAAGACCAGAAATATACTATGCACAGGAATGCAGTCATTTCCCATAAATTGAATCATGTGATTTTCATTAATGATTTGTTCTGAATATCTATGTTTTTAAGGTGGAATTTCTAAGCAGCATTCTAAAAGGCCAAGGTATATAAAATCCTAGGTGGTATGGGGTCATGGGCCGTGGGCACTGTTCTGAATTGCCTCAAAATGTACTTGTACTTGTACTCACTTTGTAGGATATGAGTTTGAAGCGAGAAGAACATTGCCACTAACTTTGAACTTTGTACATTGCTCAGAAATTGAGCCCTCATAAACTGTTTTGTATTCTGCCCTGGGCCAGAGACCCATGAATTTATTAAACATAGTTTTGTCAATTTCAGTACAATCATACTTTATTAATGAGGCAGAAGCAAGACACCTGTAAGTGAACGTCCAGGGAAATTTATAAAATGTTCCCCTAAAGCTTTTCTGTATTTTTTTTTACTGTCAAATTTGTGACCATTGGTTTGTCTTATGCACATGATATGTATATTTGCAGATCTTAAAGTGACTATTCTAAAAGTGAATTTCAAAAACAGGACACAGCAAGAGACCTCTGAGATATCACTATAACCACTGGCAAACTCCCACCTATTCCTGGGTTTGGCCCAGTCCGTGGGCATTGTTGTGGGTGCTCCCTAAATTTATGGGGAGGGAGCTTCTCTATTAATTCATAGGTAGTGATATTGGAGGCCTCTCCCTGTGATGTCACTCGCCCCTCCTTATGATGTCACTGGATCAAATGCCTCTGGCTGGGCCCCAGTCCCCCCCCCCCTGGAAATTGAAAAGTCTACGCCCCTGAACCACTCTTCCACAAAGTTGGGTTAGTTCAACAGGACAACTTGTAAATGATGCTTGGAATGAATTCAACCATTTTCAAAGTAATTCTTCAAGGTTTAAATGTTCCATAGCCAAAGACATTTCCCAAGCAAATGGAGTGACATCTCCCGGGGATACGATGTGGGTATTAATATGATGGCATCTCTCAGAGATAGGACGTGAGTATTAATATTAATACAGGATTGGAGAAACTTCCAGGTGTTCTGGATATGCTAACAAGCTAACAAGGTAAATGTGCAAAAGAGGAAGCAGGATCAGGGATGAAAGAAGTTAATTCAATGTGAGATTCTGCTTTGCCCACCAAGGTCGGAATAACGAGTCGGACACAATGCATTGGATTAAAATTGGGCCACTTTATTAACTTACAACATGAACAGCAAGGGAACCCCACCAGCGGCCTGGCCAGGGCTAGGGGTCACCGCGACCGCTCCCCTGCCATTAACGGGCGAGGACCCAGCCCCCCTTCCGGAGCTGAGCTGCTCAGCTCCCTCCAGGCAGGCCCAGCAGGGAGGCCCAAACCAGAGGGCCCAAACCCAGACGCACGTCTCGGCAGAAAGGCACCCTCTAGCCGAGCCTCCTGGACAGTCTGCATTCTCCAACCCGGGTCTCCAAACCCCAAGGCCGATCATGCCAGACCCCAAATTTCCCCCAAAGGGGGGGATGCTTCACAGTCCTCCCCTAGCCGCATAGTGTCCTAAACCCCTAAAACCTGCCACTAATAAGGCCAAGTCTCTACTTAGGGGTTAGCACCCACCGGGAGGCCCAAAGCCACCCGCAACCCTTGCTGCAAATCTCTCAGAAAAAGCACATTACCCTTTTCCGAGAGATGTACCCCATCCCCTCTGTAGAGGTCAGGACATCTCACCAAAATATCCGGATGGGGTAAATAGTGGCCCAAACCCTTCTCAAGTAATTTTTTAATTTCTTTATTGGCTTTATACCTAGCTCTTTCTAAGGCTGCAGGGTCCACAGCATGACGCCACACTTGGCGGGGCAGCATGGCTGACCAAACTATCGTGGTCTCTGGCCATCGCTCCCTGATGCGCTGGAAGTCATCCCGGGCTTGCCACACCAAGGCCTTACCCTTCAATAACCCCAGATCATTATCTCCCAGGTGAACGATTAAGACCTGTGGAGGAGGACCCACTCTACCTTTGAATAACAACAGCAGTAAGCCTGGCCACTGAAGGCCCCGGCGCCCCTGCCATTCGATGACCGCATGCTGGCTGAGTCCCAGCTGAGAGCCGACCGCAGTTCTCCGTGCTTGAAGACCAGCCCAAAACACGTAGCTATGGCCGCAGATGAGAACTCGGCACCGGCTCCTCTGGCCAGGAACAGCAGCATCTAAAAAGAGAAAAGCCATTAAACACAAACGGAACCAACTCATGCACACAATCCAATTTGCTCAGTGCCCGCAAAAGGGGCGTATGTATGCCTTATAGGCTGAAAAACGCCAACGCCCCAACCTCTGAATAGAGGTGGAAGGCAACCCCATAGCAGCCACTGTCGAGGCCGCCCCAATTCTAAAGGAGTGGGTACCAAACCGCACCCCTGATAGCCTTAACTCACCCAACGCCCTGGACGTAACCGCCCAAAACTGGTGCTTCGTTAATGGCTTACCATCCATGTGTATAAACAAAAATCCGTCCTTGGGCCCGCGCACTGCCAAATAAGCAGCCAACACATTAACTGGACACAACTCGAGCTCTGAACAACTACCCAGCTCGAGCACAGCACCCCGCTGCAGCTGATCCGTCTTCGAGCGACGGACAGTAATGACCGCCTTAGTCCCCAACAACCTCAGGTCCCTCAGCTGCAAAGCCCTACCAGAAGCATCGTTTCTAGATTGAGCTACCAGCTCACTCACTCTAAGCGCCCCAAAAAAGGCTAACAAGGACGCGGCATGAAATAAACATGCCTCGAAAGGCGAGGCACACACCACGCCCCATACCCTCTTTAACCCCTGCAGAATCGACGGAGACACCGGATTCCGCGTGTCAACCCTGGGTCCGGCCTCTCTAGCCCACCCCTCCAGCATCTTTTGAATACGAAAATCTGCTGTATCTTCCCTATAACCAAGTGCCTTACTTGCAAAAGCCAACGCAGACAGGCACCCCCTAATAGATCGCACGGCCAACCCCTTACCTCGTAACGACACACAGTAATGGAGCAATTCCTCCACCGGGAGGGGCCAAACCCTGCGATACCCTACCTCAGCCCGAAAGTCTTCAAACTGCCGCACGGCCCGCTCGTAAGACTTCCGAGTGCTAGGCGCAATGGCTAGACCTATCGCTCTGCAGGCTTCGGCTCTCCAATCTGCCATAACTCCTGAGGCATTGGCACCGGCTCTCCGTCTGCCTCCGGGGCCAGCTGACGAAACCTCTCCATCTGTTTACGAGATAGAGCATCAGCCACCCCGTTGCTCACCCCAGGAACATGCCTGGCTAAAAGCAATATATTAAGCCGCAAGCAGCGCAGAGTGAAGGCCCTCACCAACCTCATTACCCGCTGCGATTTGGATGAAAGGGAATTAATGACGTGGACTACTGCCATGTTATCACACCAAAAATGGACAGTGTGATTGGCCATATCCTTCCCCCACAGCCAAACCGCAACTAAAATGGGAAAGAACTCGAGAAACGTAAGATCTCGGTTCACCCCTACCTGCGTCCATGAATCAGGCCAAACATCCGCGCACCAATGTCCGCGAAAATAAACTCCAAAGCCTAAAGATCCTGCAGCATCAGACATGACCTGGAGCTCGGCCTCAAGCATCAAGTCCTCCCTCCAAAAGGAGACCCCGTTAAACGACTCCAAAAATTCCTGCCAAACCCTCAGATCATCCCTCATGCTGCAGGTAACCCTAGTTCTATGCTGGGGCAAGCGCAACCCTGCCATAGCATCACACAGTCTCCTAAGAAAAGCCCTACCAGGAGCAACCACTTTGCAAGCAAAGTTAAGGTGCCCCACCAATTGCTGCAATTCCAGCAAAGTGACCTTCTTCCTAAGAAGAAATGCATTAATCCTAGCCCTCAGCTCCTCCACTTTCTGCAAAGGCACCCTAGACAATTGATCAATCGTGTCAATCTCAATCCCCAGGAAGGTCAACCTCTGGGTTGGACCTTCCGTCTTTTCCGGCGCTAAGGGTACCCCAAGCTCAGCAGAGAGCTCAGCAAAACCAGCCAGCAGCTGGCCGCACTGCCCTGTCCCTACTGGCCCCACAAACAGGTAGTCGTCCAAATAATGCACGACGTCCTGCAACCCCACTTTCTCCCGTACAGCCCATTCTAAAAACGTGCTGAAACACTCGAAAGCGGAACATGACACAGAGCAGCCCATCGGCAATGCTCTATCCATGTAAAATTGGCCCTCAAACGAAAACCCTAAGAGATCAAAATCATCGGGGTGGATGGGCAAAAGGCGAAACGCTGACTTAATATCGCATTTCGCCAACTCAGCCCCCACCCCGCAATGCCTCACCACAGCGATGGCCTGGTCGAAGCTGGTATACCTGACAGAGCATAACTGCTCTGGGATCCCATCATTCACTGACTGCCCCCTAGGAAAAGACAGATGGTGAATCAAACGAAATTCACCAGGCGTCTTTTTGGGTACCACACCTAAAGGCGAAACCCTCAAAGTAGTCACTGGAGGCTGTAAAAAGGGACCAAGGATCCTTCCCTCAGCCAACTCCTTAGCAATCTTGTCTCTAACAACCTGTTCCAAACCTTGAACAGACTTAAGATTTTTAGACATGAACGGAACTCGAGGCCCCTGAAAAGGGATCCTAAACCCAAACTGGAAACCCTCCAACAGGTACAAAGCATCAGCCCTCCTAGGATACCTAGCCAGCCATCGCTCAAGCGGACCCACCCTTATCGGGCTGGGCCCCTTTCTTGGCTGGAAAAGCTCCTCCACTCCCGCCAGGCTTCTTTGGATTCCTGCGCCCCCGGGCTTTAGGGCAGCTGTCAAAGGCATGGGATCCACCACACAAGGGTCAGGCGTGTTTAAACTGGCACGCCTTTCTATTACACACCCCCAGGGATCCAAAGTCCCAGCAGAGCAAGCGGGGTTGAACCGCCTGCCCCGCTGTACCGCGGGGGGAGCTCGACGAAGCAGATGAAGACGCCCTACTCACTAAGTGACCACTATCTGATCGGTCACCCAGGTTAGGTCTAGCCGGAGACATAACCTGCAGCCAAAGCTGCTGGTGAATCCAATCCCACTGGAGGGCCGGATATAGGGCGGCCCTCATTCTAAATTCCTGGTCGTACTGTAACCAGGCTGATCCACTAAAGGCAGTATAACCCTTATAAATAATGTCCAGATATTGGAACAAGGATGCAGCCCGCCACGGCTGCGCCCTGGCAATTACCCCGGCGTAAATGCAGAACCCAGGCAACCAATTAGCCCATGTTCTGTCAACCTTTCGCTTCCGCAGCTTCTCTTTCTCCTTTTCATCCAATTCCTCTTTGTCTTTCTTTTCCATTTCTCGGTAAAGAAGGGAAAATATATCCACATACTCTCCCTTCAAATTTTTTTCCCTTGTGGAGGGCAGCAAATGGTCCCCGAGTGGCAGAGCAGCCTCACCAAAAGGCAAGGCTGTAAAAGGCACCATCCCGTACTGCGATGGTGCTCCCAAAATGGGACCCGACAGGCTCATCTGCCCTGTACCCGGATGCATACAAGGTATGCCCTGGCCCCCTGGCCAAGCCCAATTCTGCACCAGCCCAGACCCAGAAGGAGTAGGCACACCTAAGCCTAACCCTGAGGTGCCCAGCCCGGCTGTTGTAGCAGGTCCCCATGCTCCCCATGGCCAAACCTGCCCAGACCCAACTTGCAAACCATCACCGGACCTACCTCCAAATCCAGCTGGCACCACCGGCAAACCAATGCCCGACGTCCGCGCCTCCTCCACCGCGCCTGCATCGGGGCCACTGGAACAGGCATCCCTGCCATGCATGACTCCACCAGACCTGCCCTCAAGAATGGACAATCTGGTGAGAATATTAGCCTGCCGTGCCCTTTTGGATTGCCTAACATCGCCCCCCACACTTAATGAAGGAACACCCGCCGCCTGCTCCAAAGCCTGCAGCCTACCCAAGATATTAAAATCCACCGCCCCTTCACCCTCCTCATCCGAAGAGGATGACGGAGGTGGTGGCCTCCTGGCAGGAGCTTTAGCTGGTCTGGGTGCCGGCTTCTTGCCCTTAGACTTGCCGGAACCTTTACCCCCAGACATTTTGCCCACCTTCCTTATAAAATGGGACCCAAAATGGCCACCCAACTGTCTTTTCACCCCTTTTCCAGAGAACCTAAAATGGCCGCCCAAACTGCCCGGCAACAGCCCAGCTACCAGCACCTCAAAATGGCCGCCCAACTGTCTTTCCGCCCCTCACTCAAGGAACCCCCAAATGGCTGCCCAAACTGCCTAGCAACAGCCCAAACTGCCTAGCAGCAGCCCAAGCTAAAGCAAACTGCCTAGCAGCAGCCCAAGCTAAAGCAACCTAATGCTGCTCCACTATAGCCAAGGGGTGCTCCACTATACCCAAGGGGCTCCACTATAACCAAGGGTGGTGCTGGGGATCCGGCAAACTGCCACCGCACGCGAAGACCAATGCACCTTAAGCCCCTCACCTGGCCCAACCTTCCACCAGGATCCAAGTAAAGATTTTGAGTAGCCCAAGCTGCAGTACTGCAGCTTTAACACTCTGGGCTACCAAGCTCCTGCAGCATATAATAAATGCCCACACCAAATGCAGTACAAAGGAACCCCGGCGACCACCCAAACTCCACCAGGCTAGGCTAGCCACCCCCACGCAACCAGGCTAGTCTGGCTAACTACGTTAACCCCCAAAAGCCACTCAGCCTGCCGCCGTCGATCCCCTCCACGATGAGGCCGCCGCCGCCGCACTCCGCGAGGAACAGCAACACAACTGAGACCAGGTCCCTCCGAAGCGCCTGAAAAGCCGCCGGCACAACCAGCCCCGAAAAGGCTCGCGATCAGCCCCGCGCCTCCCGAACGCGCTCCCGAAACGCTTCCCAATAGCGCGCTGACGAAGACAGCCGTCCGACCACGCTCCGATCGCCGAGGGACTGAGGAAGGGACGGGGAGCTAGCCGTTGACGCGGCTAAACCCCGCCCCCAGCAAAGCGCGCCTAAACGCGGCGCAGTCCAACTCTCCCGCCCTGGAGGGCAAACAGGTCTAAGCAGCCTAGCAGCTACGCTGCAGGCTGCAAGACCACGATTCCTGAGAAACACATTGTTATAAATTATGCATTACTTCAAAGTGGGAAAGTGTTGTTTGCAAATCAGCATTTTGGTTCACTTCCAAATTGTTTTCCAGGCTGGTCAAAAGACTGGCATCCCCTTTTGGGATAATTTCTGGGACAGGCAGTGTGTTGTCCCTATGATAGATGTTAGGGCTTCTTTTCTCTCTGGATGCCAAATTACCTATCTACAGGCAGGATCTGACAACTAGCTCTCTTTTAGCATTTGAAAGGCTGTCATTTAGAGGAGGATGGGGAGCTGTTCTTGTTGACAACAAAGGATAGGAGTCGCAATAATCAGTCTAAATTACAGGTGGAATGATTTATTTATTTATTTTACAGTAAGAGTAGTTCAGCAGGGGAATTGGCTGCCTAGGGAAGTTGTGAGCTCTCCTTCACTGGTAGACATCAAGCAGCAGCTGGACAAACACTTCTCAGGGATATTTTAAACTGATCCTTTTTTACTTTGTAAAAGTCAGGTCCCACATTTATTCCAAGTTTCTATATTGTGAGTGATTCCAGACAGAAATATTTAAATTGTTAACAAATTAACTAATCTAACACACCCTTACTATATATAATTCTATCCTTTACTTTTATTTCTTTTAAAATTATCTCTATATTCTTATTACTTCTAAACATTAACTTCCTCCCCTCATCCACTCTCCCTTTTTCTTCTCCCTCCCATACCCTCCTATAACTGTACTAACAATATCATTTCTTATACTTGCAACTCTTATGTCTGTATATGCTTTTACTATTTATGTTCTTACAGGCCATAAGAAAAAAACTTGGACAGTTATAGAAGTGCTATTCTTATCTCCTGAAAAACTAATGAACTCAGGGGGGACTATCAACCATGATATTAAACCAATACCTATCAATTTCTACTATGCCCATCTTCCACCCCTGTTTATAATTGGCTTAGTGTGCAATATTAAAAATTATAAATAAAAATACTATTACTACTTAAAGTCCATTCTTTCTTCTCATCATCCTGTGCCATTGTTGTTATTCTTTTCTGGAGTTTCTGGGAAATATCATTTTCTTTTTGAAGATTATGTCTCTTGTTCCATTTGAGATTCTAGTAATTTTTGTTATAGCTCAGTCCCACTGACTTCATCATGTTTTCCATGGTGATTATTATAAAACTTGCCTGAGGGGAGCCGCTTATATTTTTGTTCACATTCCTGTAGTTTTTTGGTGAGTGGTTTTAAGGTCGTTCTGATTAGGATCACTTCTCTTTGGATGTCTGGATATACTTGAATGGAATCACCTTCAAAATTAAAAGAGCCCTTATGTCTTGCCTCTGTTAAAATAGATTTCCTCACCCTGGCATCTGGAACAGTCACAACAATCTCTCTTGGTTATTGTCATTTCTTAATCAGTGAGGGGGACCCGATTCTATAAGCATTTGTCAGACATGGGTAGTCTTTTTCCAGATTTAACATCTTCATATTGCCATAAAAATACAGAAATCCATTTTTTCCTCCATCCCCTCCTTCAGTACCCTAAATTTCAAGTTCAGTGTTTTTGCCTCCATTTGGATTGTAAGTAAACAGTCTTTTTATAAGAAAGATATCTTTCTGGAATGTTTTTGCTTTCCCCTGCAACTTCATCCTAATATCAAATGCTTTGTCTGCCTTTCATGTGGTTTGAACAAGAGAAAGCTGCATATCTTCTAACTAGGTAGCCAGAGCAGATATATGGTCAAACATACTTTCCCCCATAAGTTTAAGGTGTTCCAGAAGTTCTTTGTTTGTTTGTGTTTCCATGGATTGTTCTGGGGACCTTTTTCCCAATACCATTTTAAAGTTGTGCCAGAGCATTCTTCCTCGCTGTTGGGGGGCTGTTTTGCTTTTCTTCCAGCACCTTTTCACATTACTTTATATATATTTTAAAAGCACACCTGCTTTGTGATTTATGGGGGGGGGGAGTATGGATAAGAGATCTGATTGCTTAGGCATTTGCCATCTTTGCCAGTGACATCAAGCCACCTCCACTGATCCTTCATTGAGCAGGGGTTGGACTAGGTAGCCTGAATGGCCCCTTCCAACTCTGTGATTCTATTCTATGATTCGATAATAAATATCAAAGACGAATACATGCACAAGTTCATTAAAGAAAGTTCAGAAACAATATTTTCTAATTACCCATGAGTCCAAAATGGACCCTTTGTTTCACTTACTTCCAGGCTTTAAAAAAATATTTTATGCATATACAAATGACAAAAAAATAGACTGTCACCTCTGGGGAGGAAAAGGAGAGAATTACTGATTGATCTTCAAGCAAGAATGAATTTCCCTGATGTGTGAGGAACTAATTTTATTCAATAAGAAGAACAGAAAATCAGATTCTGAGTGTGTACCTACAACCCTGAAACAGCCACAAAAGGGGATAGTAAAAGAATATTCTGGAGGTTCTTTATTATTCTTTAAGGAAAAATAAATGTTTTATTATAGATGATTCATATTCAAAGGAAGATGTAAATAACTATGATTAGACATAAAATTAAATTAGGGAAAATTAAAGAAATTAAGAGTCAATATCTAACCAAAGTATTACCAATAAAAATTGGTTTGCCATTTGCACATAAAACATAAGGGCAATTTTGTTTTCTAAGAATTACAAAACATGCTGGACGTGGTAATAACTTACAGGCATTTTATAAGTTAATATATAATAAAGATGCGTATATATAATAAAGTTAATAAAGAGGCATATGTATAAAATAAGAGCTATAGCAATATTTCTCCAAAGCCTATTAAGTACAATATTGTATTTATGTTTCTGAGGTTTGATACTGTTATAATTTTTACATTACAGCAGGAAAAAAGTCAGTGAATCAGTAACAATTAAAATGACCAAACTATGCGCACAGGAGACAATGGTAATTTTATAAACAGCTGGTGCTATTTGGCAATCCTTTTTCATGCTTGGGATTACAGTGAAAGATCTCTAGTGTGTGTGCATGTGTGCGGGGAGGAGGCAAAATAATGTTTTCTCTACTTTCTGAAGAATGAGAAATGAGAAAGGCATGCTATCTGCCAGACCTGGACTGGCTCACTACACTACTCTGTTTAGATGCAATCTGCTAACTCAACAACCATCCACAACCAGTCAACCAATTCTATACTTTGGTGCTGGAAACGTCTTATCCTTTTCCCCATCCCCAATAAATCTAGATTTGTAACTAATATTAGGTGTAGTTGTTGTAAACATATTCATATGAAAGCATTCATCAACCCTAAAATAGGCAAACAAAGTGTTCAGGAAGACTAGTGATCAGATTTCCAGTTGTTGCATAAACAGACATATTTAGTGAGCAGTACATCATATAAAAAGCCTACGCTCCAACATTTTGCATTTGAAGCTTCCTACACAAAGAAAATGGAGTTATTTGGGAACTAGTTTATAAGTAAAGCACTTTTTATACTCCTTATACACATAGTTTACAAGTAAAGCACTTTTTTATACCCTTTATACACAAAATGCACTGCAGTCATGTGGGAAAACTGCCACAGAAAAGTCGCTTCCAAGTCAATATCTAAAATTAGTGGGACACTTTATAATATAGTGGATTTGATGCATTGAAGAGGCAAAGTAGTAGTGAACATCAGCTCTTTATTAGGCACAGCATTAGGTAGGCTGCACTCCAAGACTAAGGAACTGGGCCAACGGGGCCAACTATATACAACTCAGGGTTCTTGTGCAAGCATGTTATTGGGTCATTCAAACCAGCAGGGGGCTCATGATTGGTGCAGGGCAGCAGGGATTTGGATCCTGGTGCCCATTGCTTCCGAGTCCCCAAGCTGCATTCTTATGGCTCCAATGAGCCAGGCAGGAACACCCTATACAGTCTTCACTTTGGTCCGCATACACAACACTGTTGAAAACCACTCCATGATCAGTTACCAACTGTTAACTTACTATCATATGCACAAGTCAACAACCTGTATTCTCCTGCCAAGTGGATGAAAGTCACACATTGTAAGGAAGGCCAAAGCTAACCCTGAAAGTCCAAAATGGTGGACAGAAACATTTATTCCTCACCTAAAAACCAAGAAAACTAAGCCCCTTCATATTATTCCTGGGGGTCCCTTGTCTTCCAGGAGCAGCTTTCAGGGAGAGGGCGGTCCAGGCAATATAGTTCCACTCTGCTGAAATCCTTTCTATCAGCACAGCTGATAAAATGCAGTGTTAGCAAATACATATAAAACCAGAGGGGTATTAAGTATTTTTTTTTTTGCTAAAGTAAAGAAGCAGCGGTCCCAAAGCAAAAAAAAAGGGGGGAGGGGGACTCTCATTATTGCTCAAAATGCAGTCAATTTACTGTTTAAGGTAAATTATCCAACATGTTACACTAACACTAAAGCCCAAAACAGACGAGATGCTGGAAGTTCCCCCTTTTAAATAACCACCATGCAGTCTTATTCAGATTGGGACTGTAGCATGGAAAGAGAGATGTTTAAGCCTTGACTCCAACCATTTTTCTGATTTAAAATATATTTTAGAAGGCTGTTATTTGTGCAGCTAAGATCCTGCATCAGGTACTGCATATTTGCTCAAACATACAGAGTTATTTCAGGTCAGAATACCTCTGTGGAGGGAGGCTTAAACTCCTGTTCCTCCAGCATAGCAAGATAGCTATTTTTTGTTTGTCTGGTTTTTTAGAGGGGAGGAGATGATGTGGGGTTTTGCCTTTTTATTGAGTTATATGTGATTATACATTTTTTTAAATTACCAACCCCCCAAAAAATCAAAAACACAGATTAAGAGAGAGAGAAATAGCAGGGATTTACCCATTAAACAAGATTTAACATCTCATTTCTAACAAAATCTCTTGAATCAACTTTTCCCTGATATAAAATAAATTGCAGCCACATTTGAATAAACTGACTTTGAGAAAATCTGTTCCCTTCCTTTTCTTTGTAAATGGAAAGTTTTGCCATAAACATAGGAACCCAACTTTCTTAAGCCATTTTTCTATGTCCAAGTCAGGGCATTCCTGTACAGTGATAAATGCAAATGTTAATAAAAGTAGAGTTACTAAGAATGGGCACAAACTGAGAAAATGTGGTTCACTTCATCATTTGTGGTGTTCCCAGTTCATGACCTGTGAACCATCATGAATTTTAAAGAGTCAAATAAACCAGTTTGTGAGGATTGTGGTGTAGTAGAAGTCCTCCCTGTTATGCTGGGACACCAAACTCACAGGGATTTCTGTAAATTATACTGCCCTCCATGTTTGGTGAAGATTGGATTTGGTGAGGATCAAGTTATGGCCCCCCAAAGAAGGTGCCCCCAGGAAAGTGCTTTCTTGGGATATAACAGCTGATAGACGGTCTTTTGACAGATGCAGGTGGTTCTGGAGGATATAGAACAGATCCTGCATGAGGTAGAGACACCAAACATTCAGGAGATCTCTGGCTGAGTCACCTCTACATGCCTTACAATCTCTTTTCCCTTCCCCTCACCACAAGAGACACCCTGTGAGGTAGTTGGGGCTGAGAGAGCTCTCTTGAGAGAACAGCTTTGAGAAAACTTGTGGCTGATGCAACGTCACATCAGCAGGTGTATGTGGAGGAGTGGTGAATAAAACCCAGTTCTCCCAGTGAGATTCCACAAACTTAACCACTACACCAAAC
Source organism: Heteronotia binoei (assembly GCF_032191835.1). Taxonomy (NCBI): domain Eukaryota; kingdom Metazoa; phylum Chordata; class Lepidosauria; order Squamata; family Gekkonidae; genus Heteronotia; species Heteronotia binoei. The sequence continues at coordinate 94,701,039 of NC_083223.1, read as the reverse complement.
TGGTTCTCAAGTGCCCCTATCCTCTACTGTTTCCAAAGGAAGAGGAAACAGCAAAAATGCAAGGGCAATAGAAACCCAGCAGAACAGAATAAAGGTCCCAGAGAATCTGTGCAGTAGAAACTGAAGGAAAGGCATTTTTGCAACCCCAGCAGAACCAGTGCAATGTACGCAGCTGAACCAGTACCACTGCGCCACAAGTACAAATTGAAGGCAGAAACGTTTTTTCAGCACAACCAGTGTAGTGTAAAGAATGCCCAGCAGAACTGCAAATTAAATGGACAGCAGAACTGCAAATTAAATGGACTGATCTCAAAGCAGATCCAGAAGAAATTCAAGAAAGGGGGTTGCAATTTTGCAAGATATCTGCAAGAAAAATGGAAAGAAAACTCAGAGAAAGTGTGTGTGGGGGGGGTGCAATTGAAACTGATATAACTAGTTTGAAACTGACAAGAGTGTTTCTAAGGCTGGAGAATTCCACCCTCTTGTTGCTTTGAAGTTTAGTTACTGTATTGTTTGAGTAAAGACAGTCTATCTGGAAATGTATCCATGCACCAACTGGCATGAACCTCCATAAACTGTTGGAAAGTTCATGGGAAGTTTGTGCCAGTTGACAGCCATGAGCTATGATTCACAAACCATAAACTGGCCAAAATTTGCCATGAACATTAGTTCATCAGCTGATTCATGTCCATCCCTGAGAGTTACTTCCTAAAACTTTTGTTGGATTTCTAGAGAGGGCCAGATCATATTTTTGAGGGGGGGGGGGGACAAGAGTAAAAAATGTGCCCCCACTCAAAAATTGTGGAGGGGACAGCACCAGTGCTAGAGTGCTGCCTTCCCCACCCCGGAGGAGGGGGAAACTTGGATTGCTTTTCCACCCTTGCTGAGAGGAGGTGAAAGAAGCCAATTTGATCTGCCTCCCTTCCCATTTAAATGAGAGGGAAGGCAGATCCAGGCATGGGGCTGTTTTCACTGCTTCTCTGCCTTCAGAGAGGTGGTGAAAGCAGCTGAACTGCCTCCCTTCCCATTTAAATGGGAGGGGAGGCAGATCCAGGTACCAGTGATGAGAGGAGCCAATCTGCCTCCCATCGCATGGGGTCTTTAAAGGAGCCAATCTGCCTCCCATCGCATGGGGAGGGAGGCTAATGGGGGTTGCTGGGCTGCTTTTGATACCTCTCTGCAAGAGAAAAAAAGCAGGAAAAGCAGCTGATCTGCTGCGCTGCTGGCTTGCTCCTCTCACTTGCCCCCTGGGGAGCAAATGGACACCAAATCGGTGTCCCCTGAAGGCACTACCAAGAGCAAGGTACCTCATGTACCCTCCCTTGATCCAGCCCCGTTTCTAGAAAAGAGATAATACTATGATCTGTAATAAAAATGACCACCATTGCTCTAGTTAACCCTATTAGAATTATATCTGAGAAAGTGTGCATTCACATGAAAGCTCATACAGTGAATAAAACTTCATTGGTCTTAAAGATGCCACTGGACTCAAATTTGTTTTATTGCTTCAGGCCAACATGGCTACCCACCTGAATCTATTTGCTAACATTAAGAAAGGCAGAATACTGGACTGAGTGCACAATATAATTTGTAACATCTTTAAAGTGCAATCCTAATTAGTTACATCCTTCTAAACCCACTGAAGTCAATGGGTTTAGAACAGTGTTAACTGTGTTTATGGCTGCACTGTTAATTCTAAGCACTTCTGTCCTACCAGTTCTTGCCCTTCCCCAAACCCTCTCCTCAGTAAAGCAGCTTCAGAAAAATATCAGAACAGTTTATGGTGAGTAAATTTAACAGGGATGAAAATCAACCAATATAAAATGTTGTTTATTAATTGAAGGATGTCATGCTCCAAAGCATATGAAATTAATTTGCTTCATTTGAAACAAATTTGTGATAAGTGGATTTGTGATAAGGGATGAGTAATTTGCAGAGACTTGCCAACAGGAACAATTTAAGCATATTTATCATTAATAGCAGAGCCTTCCCAACTAAACAGTTCAGAAAGTTGCCAGGAGTGCCATAATTCTTGAGACTTTGGCTAAATTGAAAATCCACTGAAGGAAACACAATTCTTCCTCCACATATGCATATGCACTATTCCTGCCATTAATACAACAGAGTTTGAAGTGGGGTGGCAATTTATACCCCCACTCCATTTCCCCTTTTTGATTATTCTAGTAACAAAGGAAACACCCTAAATTAGGAGATGCATTTCCTTTTCAGGCACATGAAAGGATGTGTATTGGGGAGGGTATTGTAGGGGCAGCAACTAATTAATCTTAACTTAGAGCAGCAAAATTTTCACTTAGAGTGGGTGATGCTCAGGTATGGTCAATAGCTTGCCATAACTTGAAAGCAGAGATGCTTCCAAATTTTTCCTTTTCCATATCTCTCTAGGTTTTGAACTCTGAAATTATTTCTAAAAAGGAATTAAAGTATTACAGTAGATGTCTTGTGTAAGACCAACAATCTAATATTTTCATTGGAGATTCCAGGGACTGATCTTGTGACCACCTACACTGAAACGAGATGTTCTGCCTCTGAGCCACCACCACACCATAATAAATCTACTGTGTCAGCTAGCTCAAAGGAAACAAGATATATGATCCATAAATATATCTGGTTGAATAGTCATTTCTCCAAATCTCACAGGCCCTACTTCTAACCATACTGGAAGCAAATACTCAGCAGCATGGCAGGATGATTAGAATAATAGAATCATAGAGTTGGAAGGGACCTCCAGGGTCATCTAATCCAACCCTCTGCACAATGCAGGAAACTCACAAATACCGCCCCTTAAATTCATAGGATCTTCATTGCTGTCAGATGGCCATCTAGCCTTTGTTTAAAAACCTCCAAGGAAGGAGAGCCCACCACCTATTGAGGAAGCCTGTTCCACTGAGGAATCGCTCTAACTGTCAGAAAGTTTTTCCTAATGTTGAGGCAGAAACTCTTTTGATTTAATTTCAACCATTAGTTCTGGTCCTATCTTCTGGGACCACAGAAAACAATTCCACACCATCCTTTATATGACAGCCTTTCAAGTACTTGAAGATGGTGATCACATCACCTCTCAGTCACCTCCTCTCCAGGCTAAACATCCCCAGCTCCTTCAGCCTTTCCTCATAGGACTTGGTCTCCAGACCCCTCACCATCTTCATTGCCCTCCTCTGGACCCATTCCAGCTTGTCTATATCCTTCTTAAAATGTGGTGCCCAAAACTGAAAACAATACTCTAGCTGAGGTCTTACAAGAGCAGAGTAAAGTGATACCATCACTTCACATGATCTGGACACTATACTTCTATTGATACAGCCCAAAATTGCCTTTGCCTTTTTAGCCACCGCATCACACTGTTGACTCATGTTCACTGGATTATCCATTAAGAGTCCTAGATCCTTTTTGCACATACTACTGCTAAGACAAGTCTCTCCCATCCTATAACCATGCATTGGATTTTTCCTACCTAAATGCAGAACTTTATATTTATCCCTGTTAAAATTCATTTTATTGATTTTAGCCCAGTTTTCCAGCCTGTCAAGGTCATCCTGTATCCTGTTTCTGTCTTCTACTGTATTTGCAACCCCTCCAAATTTAGTATCATTGGCAAATTTAATAAGCATCTCCTCTAGTCCTTCATCCAAATAGTTTATAAAGATGTTGAACAATACAGGCTGCAGGACAGATCCTTGAGGCACTCCACTTGTCACTCCTCTCCAAGAGGATGAGGAACCATTCACATTCTTTGGGTGTGATCTGTCAACCAGTTACAGAACCACCTAATGGTAACAGGATCCAAACCACATTTTACCAACATGTCAACAAAGACAGTATGTGGAACCTTATCAAAAGCCTTACTGAAATCAAGATAAACAATGTCCACAGCAGTCCCCTGATCTAGCAAGGTAGTCACTTTTTCAAAAAAAGAGATCAGGTTAGTCTGACATGACTTGTTCTTGAGAAACCCATGCTGACTCTTAATAATCACATCCATTCTTTATAAATGTTCCAGGACCCACTGTTTGATAATTTGTTCTAAAACTTTTCCAGGTATAGACGTCAAGCTGACGGGTCAGTAGTTACCCGGATCCTCTTTTTTCCCCTTCTTGAAGATGGGGACAACATTTGCCCGCCCCAAGTCTTCCAGTACCTCTTCTGTTCTCCAAGAATTCTCAAAAATAATAGCCAGAAACTCAGAAATTACATCTGCAAGCTATTAGAATCCTTGGATGCAATTAATCTGACCCTGAGGACTTAGTTTCATTTAAAGAAACTAGATGTTTATGTACTTCCCCATGCTGATCCTAAGTTGGAACTTCATACCCTCTTTATATGTTCTATTTTTGCCATTTTGAGCACTGTTTCCCTCAGAAGAGGAGGAAAAGTAGGAATTGAACAGTTCCGCTCTCTCTTCATTACCTGTTACAATTTCACTTTCTTGCCCTCGCAATGGTCCTACCATGTCCTTGCTCTTTTTCTTACTTTGAACATAAGAAAAGAACACTTTTTTGTTGTTTTTAGCATCTTTGGCCAGCCTAAATTCATACTGAGCTTTAGCTTTCATAACTTTTTCTCTACAAGCACTGGTGATTTCTTTATATTCATCCTTGATTGTAAGGCCCTCCTTCCAATTCCTAAAGGAGTCTTTTTTATTTCTCAAGTCTTTAGAGAGCTGTTTATGGAGCCAACTTGGCTTCTTTAGGCTTTTTCCATTTTTTTCTTCTCATAGGAATCATCTGTGATTGCACTTGCAGTATTTTGCTTTTAAGAAACTCCCACCCCTCCTGAACCTCCTTCTTCCTAAGTATTTCTGACCATGGGATTTTACCCAGCATAGTTCTAAGGTTATCGAAGTTTGCCTTTCTAAAGTCCAACCTATAAGTCTGACTGCGTATAGCTTTCCCTTTCCCTAAGACTGTAAATTCCAAAATCACATGGTAACTACTGCTCAGGGTGCCCACTATTTCCACAAAAGGGATTGTTTCCTCCCTTTTCATAATTCAGCTGTATTTAGACATTTGAGACTGAGTTTTGTTAGGTTTACAACCTGAGTTTGATTCCGGTGGAAGCTGGATTCAGGTAGCTGGTCCAATGTTGACTCAGCCATCCATCCTTCCAAGGACAGAAAATGCTGGGGGGAAAGTGTAAAAGACTGGAGAAGGCAATGGCAAACCACCCTGTTAAAAGTCTGCCATGAAAACGTGAAAGCAACGTCATCCCAGAGTCAGAAACGACTGGTGCTTGAACAGGAGACCTTTCCTTTCCTTTGTTAGGCTAACTTTCAATAGAAAATCTCAAAACAAAATATTTTAAAGGAAAATAGTAATTCTGATGTTACTCAATCCGGGTAAATGTGCTTGCCTTCACATGTTCTTGCTTTGATTTTTCTATAGGGATGTCAAGAAAACTAATTAGTGAAAGGTTATTACAGGTTGCCGTAAAATAGCTTTATTTTAATCTTCTGGAAAAGCTCAATATGCAGTCAGAGAGCTCAGCCTGTTAGCTTCATAAAAGAACGATAGTGAGTAAAAAATGACTGAAAGCAAGGCTTGTCTTCCAACTCTGCCTGTCTAGGGTTTTAAGCTAATCAGTGTGATGATGATAAATATTATCAGTCATATTTTCCTTTATGTGTCACTATTCATACCACTAATATATTTGAAAATTAATGTAAAAATAGCTAATTTTAAATTGTAAAAGACATGACTCATGAATGATTTTGCCAAAATGTTACCAAGATTGAAGATAACTATGTAAGCTTTCATCAGAGATGTATTATCAGAACTTGCAAATTACTAGATGGTTCTTATTTCCAGAGATAAAGGCTATTAAATACCTCCCAGAAAGGTGAAAGGTTTGATCAGATAGAATGAACCACAGAAGCATTTTAAAAACTATTTCTCATACTTATGTTTTAAAAAATTTCCAGTCCCTTGCATTTTTTAGAAATTTGTTCACCTTTTAAAATTGATTAAAAAGGAATCACACAGATGATTATATTATTGTTACAGTTAACCCTTTTTAAAAAGTATTCTTAGAGGATAATGGCCATGTACACATGTTCCCCAGAGGGTACTAAGACTGGGAACTCAACATATCTTGGTGATCCCCAGGCCGAGAAAGGCAAGATTGATGACTACTAGGGATCGCACCTTCTCAGTAGCAGCTCTCTTACTGGCGGAATTAGCTGCCAGAAGAGGTTAGGGCCTTGTGGGACCTCACTCAGTTCCTCAAGGCCTGTAAGATCATACTCTTCCGGTTTTCTTTCAGCTGACCTTCAAGACCTACAACAGGAGGGGGAATACAGGAAATATTGACACCAAGGTAACTGAATAACACCAAAATGTTATTAGCACCAACTGTTTTAAATTGTTTTATTAATTGACTGATTTTATTATTATGAGGTACCAATGTGTTAGTCTTTTATGGTTATTATGACCAATTTTGTAAGTTGCCCTAAGCCTGCCTCGTTGGGGAGGGCGGGTTATAAATTTAATAAACCAAACGAAACTAAATTAGTATAGTCCTCATGAGGAACCACCTTTAATGTGGTCATTGTAATCCTACTTTCAAAATGGCAGACAGGTGTACAAAATATTTTGCAGGCATTTTAGTGTTAGCTTTTCTATGCTTTTTCTCAATCACAACTATTTTATGCTTATTTTCTTATTTATTCATACCCATTGGTTTCTCAGAAACACATTTCTACTTGCAAATTATCAAAGAAAATTACCCTTCACAAAAGGTGTCCTCCTTTATTGAGTTTTATAGGGTTGTCCTTTCTCTTAAAGGGGTACTGTTTACCGGTCAATGCTATTTACCTCATTATGACCACCAGGTCTTTTGCAGATGGGCTGATGAACTGCCTCTCCCAGCTGAGCTGGGCCAGCCCAGTGTTGAGAAGTGGGCCACCAGGCTAAGCCATGATAGGAGTGGGGCTGCCTGGGCAGTTGCTGGTTCTCTCTCCCTTCCTCCTTTGAATGGGCCAGGGCAGGCTGTGGGGCAGCCCTTTCCCTGGACTGTTTTTTTCCCCTCCCAGTCCACCTTGCCTCCACACCATGCTTCTCATTTCCACACTTTAAATTTCTGTTGAAGGCATATCTTTCTCCAGGCCCATTGGCAACCCTTGGTCCAACCTATTTTACTTGTTTAGTGGGCAAGGATAGGAATTTGGCAACACAGGAAAGTAGGCAGAGGGCATCAATGATATTCATGTACACCTATTCCCATTTTTAATAGAATTAGATACAAAAAAATTAAGAAAGGTGCATGCACGTGGCAACAGCTAAGTTCTGCCTCTCCCTTATCATGCTTTGCTCTTGTATTTTCAGCACTCCCCCCACCACTCAGCTTCACTAAGGGATGCAAGACTGTTTTAGTAGCATTTGAATTTTTCAGTAACCCAGGCTTTAAAGCAGGACTTAATGAACATAATTGCTATGAGAGGAGGAATAAGTGGGTGGAATATAATATCTTCCTACTAACTGCTTTTATCATCCTTTCCTGCTCCTACTATTTTTTTTTCTGCAAGGAGAGATTCTATTCATACCAGAAGCTCCCCCAAGTGATGGATGGTCCAAGGTCCTGCACCTTTCTATCAGATACTAATCCCACTTATGCCTGCTTGGTATGTGCAGTGTGTGTATGCACAGAGCAGCTAACAAACTGGGACCAGATGGAATGAAGAAAACAGATGGAATGAGAGATAAAAATATGTTACACTGTCAGCTTAGATCAGATAGGTTTCAAGCCTCCAGAAAGTAAGATTGGAGGGATCCTGTATTAGAGTCTGCCAATTGTGGGATGTCTTAAATAGTGAATGTTTGTAGTCCTGGGTTTGTGCTTGCAGAGGGTCAGGCTGAAAATCCTTTCTCAAGAGACTTCAGGTGCCCTACGGTCTGTATTTTGTGATAAAGCAGGCCAGAATCATATATAATAATTCCACTATGGTGGTAGCAAAATGGAGCACTCCCATTGGCTTAGAGGTGCACATTACAAACCATTGTAATGTGGCGAGCCAGTTTGGTGGAGTGGTTAAGTGTGCGGACTCTTATCTGGGAGAACTGGGTTTGATTCCCCACTCCTCCACTTGCACCTGCTGGAATGGCCTTGGGTCAGCCATAGCTCTGGCAGACGTTGTCCTTGAAAGGGCAGCTGCTGTGAGAGCCCTCTCCAGCCCCACCCACCTCACAGGGTGTCTGTTGTGGGGGAGGAAGATAAAGGAGATTGTGAGCCGCTCTGAGACTCTTCGGAGTGGAGGGCGGGATATAAATCCAATATCTTCTTCATCTTCTTCATTGGCCCATCACAGCTCAGCCAGCATCTCTGGCCTCCCATTGGTTGCATCCCCTGCCCCCACCTACTGCAGGCCCAAGAATGTTGAACAAGCTGCCAAAACAGTCTTACATCGGAAACAGACACATCTCCAATGCTTCTTTTTGTTCTCTCTGTCAACTGGCTTCAGAAAGGGCTGTTGCTCTACTACAGTCTTACAGACCTCTGCTGCCCCATCAATGGCCCACATAGATGGCCTCCCAGCACACAAAGCCTATGAAGGCTGCCAAAATAGCCAGAGAGCTGTGCTGCTACCATTATGTGACTAGCAGCAAGGCCTGGCCCTGCCAGGAGTGTTTCCTTAGAAGTCATGGCTGCTGTCTCTTTCTTATCACTCCCTCTCACTGTTCTTTCTTCAGCCTCACCCCAGGACAGATGAGGATTGTCTGGAGTTCAGTTGTGATCCTAGAAGATCTTCAGGCTCCACCTGGAGGTTGGCTATCCTAGGCCTTACTACTTGCTACTTTTCAACAGCAACCTCCCTATGACAGACAGTGTGGCATAGGAGTTAGGGCTTTAGAGAAGGATCTGCCAGACCCAGGTTCTTGCTGTGGAAGCTGACTGGATGATTTCAGACCAGATTTTCAGTCTAACCTATCTCACAGGGATGTTGTGAAAATCAAAGGGAGGGAGAGGAGAATGATGTAAGCTGCTTTGCCCCCCCCCCCCACTGTGGGGAAAGACTGCCCTTTCCCCAGGTAAGGGAGAGGAGATGGAAAGCTGAAGTCAGAAAATGGCCACCTTGAAGTGCATACTCTATTGTGTACCATAACACAACCAAGCCACTTAGCAAACCTCAGATCATGCCACAAGTTCACACTGATGCTAAATGCCATAAAGCTAAATATGACAGGAAAAGGCAGCAAAAATGCACTGCAAACAAAAAGAATGCTGAGCTTCTATGTCTGTTTGACTGTCATCATGCCCCTCTCCCCATTATTCTTTCTTATCTTCATCCTGGGCCTCTTTCAGGGCTTTGAGCCACCACAGACACAGGGACAAACACACACACATGCAGGGGTGGCGGTGGGGAAGCCAGCGGTGAGTGAATGCCAAGGGTTGGGGGAGGGGGTGGGAAGACAGCAAGGGTGCAGGTGAGTGAATGTCACATGTGAGGGTGTAGTGGAATGCCAAGAATGTGGGGTTGTTGAGAGGAAGAGGTGATTGGGGTGGGTGGTATTATTATGGGCTGTGGGGGTGAGAAGTTGGGGGGTGGAAGACACCAAGGGTGGGGGGTAATGAATGTCTTGACTTGGGAAGACAGTAAGAGGGGGGGGCACTCTCCCAGAGCCTCCTTCTAGAGCCCGTTATATTTTCCTTCACAACGGGCTTATTCCTAGTATTAAATATAGTATTCCTAGTATTAAATATATAAAAGGCTGGGGTAGAAAACACTCTGGTCAAACTATACAGCATGGTATTTTTGTTGAAATGGCATTTGAAACCCTGGCCTTCACCACCACCCCATTAAGGACATTATGTGGTTTAACCTGCTTATTAATGGCTGATCTGCATCAATTAAACTTCCCTGCATTACTGCAAGTTGGTGCTAACAGGCAGCTAACTGTGCCTATCAGAATTTTAGGCAAACTCACTGTGAATCCACATTTTTCCAGCATTACTACTGACTTTATTTATCCTCATCTGTGTGTAAAATAGCACTGAGAGGTGTTAAGACTCATTGCACAACTGCGTACCAAGCAACTAATGACTTGGTTGATTTTGCTTAGCTCCTAATCCCTTCCCAGCCCACCCATCTACTCAAGCCAATGATGGACCGGCAGGGGAACATTCCCTCAACCCTTAGATGGCTCATAGTGCTTGCCAAATAATTCTGTCTAAGCTGTAGCAACTCATACTGTTTGTGCCCAAACTGTAAGCAGTAAAAAAGATAATACTTCCACTCCCAGAACACTGTGGAGTGGATAAAAAAAGAAAAAAGAAAAGAACCCTTTCCTGGCCAATGTGAAGGAGGCTGAAAAAATTCCAGCTCAGCACCCCCAAAGGTGAATGCCCAATGGCTCATTATTCTCAAAAACAGTGGATGGACCAACTTGCAGAAAAAAGCCTGCTGCTGAGAGTAAGGCAGAGATCAATAACTTCTCCAGAAGCATTCTGACTGCCTGCTGTACAAGAGACAGCAAACGGCTCATCAAGAGCCAATAGTGCTCACGTGCCTTAAGATCAGAAATGGCACAAAGCAGTAACCCAGCCACATAGGTTGAAAATAAAATTCTGTCATAAACACGTGTCTGAAACTTGGGGTGGGAAAAAACACAACTGAGAAGGGAGAGGAAAACAACTGACATTGAAGATGTTATGTATCCTCATCACATTTTGCAATCATGATTTTCCATCCCTGCTTAAATGAAGATGCCTTACTGAATCAGGTACACTGCTCCACCTAAACTATTGCCACCCAATTTTACTGGCACTAGCCTCTTATATGAGGATTTAACCCAAGTAAACTATGTGCTTACCACTGTGATATAACATTGCCAATTGAACATCCATATGACATGAGGTACCAGTGTTTTATTCAGTGAAGGATAATAACTTAAATGAGGGATGGAGCAAAGGGACACAGAAATGCATTACAAGAACATCAATTGGAACACATAGTGTTAACATGTTGGGAATCCTCCTTTTGAACTATAGCCTTGATCAGCTAGGCAAAGGGAGCATGGCTGCTAATCTGGAATTTCCCCTCTATGATATATAGACAAAGGTAGTTATTTCAAAGAACTGGATACATCAAATGGTATAGGCAATAAGACTGGAAGTATGATGGTGCCAGTAACAAGGATTTTTCATTCTGACATCCAGCTGTATTTTGCATTACTGTTAACAACAAGAGCTTTGTCCTGTCAGATCAAAGGAACTGAGGCATATGAAGGAGTAAGATTTGCTGATAGTAGAATTGTTTACATAGTTCATATGTTTCTTGTCAGTTTGCATTCTGCCTTGTCATTTCACTAAACAAATGGATAAAGTTTCCTTTTTCTACATTCATCATGAACCAAAGTTTGCTCAGTAGATTCCGCTGGCCCTCTACTAAGGCTGTCTAGGTTATATAGCCAAGGAAGTCTTTTGAATTCATAATACACATATTGGGTAAGGCATGCAGATCTACCCAAATCATCATTCAAATGTGAAAGCAAAATTAGCTTGAATCTGGAAAATGCAAGCTTATTTTTCTAAAAGTCTTTGAACTTGAAAGTTTTGGAAACTCACATATCATGTTTTTATAGTGGTGGAGAGGAATAAAGTTAGTGAACAATTACTTGTACTGATATATTCCTACTGAATTCATTGGTGGTGTATCAGTATCAGTAAATAAATATAATCTTCTAAATCAAAAGAAAAGAAATATCAGTTTGTGGGTTCACTTGCAATAATAAGATAATTAAATTGATCTACTGATTAAATGGTTAATATTATCTCAATTATAATCATTACACTAGGAATAATAGCAGGCTCTAGAAAGAGGCTCTGGGTGAGTGCCCCCCCTTGCTGTCTTCCCACCTACCCAAGGGAAAGCATTCACTCCTTCCACCATTGGCGTCTTTCCACCCACCCTCCAACTACTGCCCACCAACCACCTCTTCCTCTCAACTATCCCCACACCCTTGGCACTCCACTACTCCACCCATCCATGGCATTTACTCACCCTCCAATCTTGCTGTCTTTCCTCCAGAACTCAACCCTTGGCATTCACTCACCCCCCCACCCTCGCTGTCTTCCCACTCACCCTGCAGCTGAAATAGATGCTGGATTTCCATTCTCCCCTGTATGTGTGTGTGTGTGTATCTATGATGGCTCAAAGCCCTGAAAGAGGCCCAAAATGGAGATAAGGAAGAATCATTATGGGGGCAGGTGGGGGGCATGATGATAGTCACACAGATGTTGAAGCTCAGCATTCTTTTTGTTTGCAATGTATTTTTGCTGCCTTTTCCCTTTGGCATTTAGCATCAGTGTGAGCTTGTGGTGTGATCTGCTAAGTGGCTTGATTGTGTTATGGTATACCATAGAGCAGAGGTGTCAAACGTGTGGCCCGGAGACCGAATTAGGCCCCTGAAGGGTTCCTATCAGGCCCTCGAGCAACTGGGTGTCGCATGGAAGGCATCTGTATGATTCTATGATTCAAGGGGAGCTGATCTCTGGAGAGCAGTTGAAATTCTGAGTGATCTCCAGCCCTCATCTGGAGATTGGTAACAAAGGTTCCCCAGGAGGAAATGACTGGTTTGGAGGATGGCTTTGTACCTGTCTGAGGCCCACCCTTCCTCACACCCAACCCTCTCCAGGCTCCACTCCTCAAATCTCCAGGAATTTCCCAACGTGAAGTTAGCAATCCTATCTTGTTCTCAGCCAACCATCCTGGGATGAGGCTGAAGTGAGGGAGACAGGGAGTAACAGAAAAGAGCCAGGAAAGACAGGAAAGGTGGGACAGCTCCCTGACTATTTCGGTGGCCTTTGCAACTATTGGCAGGCCGTCTGTGTGGGCCGTTGATAGGGCGGCAGAGGTCTGTTGCTGGTGGGAGCCACAAAACCTTTTATGAGGCTGCAGTACAACAGCAGTCCTTTCTGAGGCCAGTTGACAGAGAGGACACAGAGAAGTGTGGGAGATATGCATCTCTCTGAGAAAAGACTGCTTTTGGCAGTTTGTTCTTGGGCCAGAGTAGGTGAGGACAGGGGAGTCAGCATATGGGAGGTGAGAGCTGTGGCTGAGTTGTGATCAGCCAATGGTTTCTGGAGTGCATGAAATGCACCACTAAAGGAATGGGAGGACTCCATTTGGCCACCTCACATGAGAATTATGATTTATGATTATGATAATTAGGTAATTAGTATTTTATATCTCTTTATCACTATATTATTAAGTTTTATAGAAATATTAGACTTTCTACAAAATATTGATGCCATCATAATGATTAGAATTTAAGATGCAAAATTTAGAAGACAAACATTGTTTTATATTTTAGTTAAATATTTGATTATTTGATATTTCTATGCTATATTGTTTCATTTTTCTTCTGTTTTTATAAATGTTAAAAAAATTAACACATTTTATTTGTATATTATATATAAAAACCCAAGAAATTATATAACCAAGAAATTACAGGTGTGGCGTCACCCTTTCCACCGCATCTGTTGGGGGAACTGGAGTACTTTTTTACTTTGTTTTTGCATTTCTCATTGGTATTCTCTTTTTTTCTCCTAAGGATTATAGGAGTGGTACCTTTTTTTGAGTAATCTGCCTCTGCATATTTGAGCTGTACGGTCTTCCTCTCCCTGTTGACTCTGAGAAGTACACAATTGAAAACCAGGCTTAATCCAAGAACGCTGCAGAGTGTTCTTTGAAGAAGGGTTTTAAAAGTGATACTTTTAAAATAAATACATAGATACATCATAAGGAGAATGGACTTTTACTACTGCCTGTAAATTAGCTAGTACCTTAGATAGGAATACCATATTCAAGATCCCCAAATGTGCGTGATCTAATTTGCATACTGTGTAAATGGCTAATTATGCAAATCAAGCACATTAATTATTGTATAGTCTAACATTTGCCTTGCAGGACCTTCTGTTACCTACCACAAAGAAATAATAGAAAATATATCTTAATGTGGTAATTTGTTCAAGCTGAGGTTTATCAAACTCCCCTGAGACAATAGCAAAGCTTGTCTGGAACAGGAATAAAGAATAGATCAAGGCACTGTGCTCTGTAGCCTCTAGTTTTGTTGCTTTAGCTGTAAGTGGCTCTGTGTCCTTTCAATGAATGTGTAGGAATCTCTTGTTTCCTTTTGTCCCAGTTATTGAATCCTTGATAGTTAAATGCTTAAAACACACACACACACACACACATATGCACACACATAAACACATACAATATTGGTTTTGGTGTTTCACTTCAGTAGAAATGGAATGCCCCAGTGAATCTGAAATAAGATTTGGACTGCTGTTCAGTGCATACTTTTTTCCTATTGGTTTCAGAGAGGTTTCATTGGTGTCTGTGAAATTTACTGCCAGTGTTATGTAAATAAGACTTCAGCCTTAAAGTCCAATCTGACAGCATTGGGCACTTTAAGGGGAAAAGTGCTGATGCACTGTTATGTAACTCCTACTATACCTGCTAATGAAAGGCATGTGAGAAGCATGTGCAGCTAGTTAAGAATTGGGTAACATGATTGGCTAGCTGCACTATATCAACAGAGAGCCTAACTCTCATTCTCTGTGGGTTGATGAATACGGAGGACGTGCAGAGGAGTGGAGAGCTATTTTGATCAGAGGCTGTTACTCTGTCGGACTGATTGATGATGATGATGACTTGGTATGTGTAGACTACTCTCTTGGACTGTGACTGTGTACTGCTAACTTGGATGGACTGAACTTACTGTGTATTGACTATCTGGACTGCCTACTATTACTACTCTTTTTGCCTTACACCAAATACAACTGTTTCAACTGGCTTGCTGAAGTTTTTGTCTTCATAGAACTTTTGCTGGGGGCTGCATTTATCAGGGCACTCATACCTGCAGAACTTCCACGCACACTGACATCAGTTATGGGCCCAGCGTGGTCTACGGGGGAGTAAGCTCTGTCTGCTGCAGCATTTTTCCAACATTCTACTCGTGAGTAAGACAAACAGTTTTTGGGCATGGCACTTTGTATGTGTATGAGGCAGATCCATGGAGTCCAGCGTACATGTCTCTGGCTTCCTAATTACGAGGCTTAATGGAGACAACTACGTCACATGGTCAGAGAAGGTCACCATGCTGTTAAAGTTCCAAGGGTTGTGGGAGTATGTGGCAACTCCGCCAGACTTAACTGTGTTACATGCTGCTGATGATGCAGATGTAATAGCCAAGCATCGGAGTAATGATGATAAGGCATGCTCGTTAATTGGCTTAACCTTGGAAGATTCACAGCTCATCCATGTTAAAGGGTCTAATACTGCCAAGTCGTGTTGGGATGCACTAAAGGCTCTATATGTGAGAGAGAGCATCGGGTCCCACATTTTCCTAATGAAGAAGCTCTTAAGTGCACGTTTGGAGACAGGCGGAGACATGATGACTCACCTGGAATACATGAAGCGCACTTTACTCCAACTGCAGGAAAAAGAGGTAACTTTTTCTTCCCTGCAGCAAGTCTACATAATCCTCTGTGCCCTGGACCAGAGCTATGATCAATTTGTGGCTAACCTTGACGTTGTTCCACAAGCTGAGCTCACTGTGTCCAGCATTTCCCACCGACTGCTGAATGAGGCGATGAGGAGGAGAGACGCAGCTCAATTCCATGCGGCTCCAGCCCATTCAACAAATGTTCCTGCCCAGGAGGTTCTTAAAGGGGCAGAATGCAAAGCAGCTGCAGCTAAAGCATGTGCTGTACGTAAGTGCTACTTGTGTGGAAGTTGCAAGCACCTACAACGCCAGTGCAGCTTGAACAAAAGGAAACATTCTCCTGCTGTTACAAAAGGAGGTGGGTGTAATGTTATCATTAATGATTCCTCCTGCAGTAGCCAGCAATTTATGATTGACAGTGGTGCAACGGAGCACATTGCCAAGGATAGAAGGCTTTTTGAGACATTCACTCCTACACAAGGTCAGTGTGTGAAGCTCGCAAACGGGCTGTCTGCCAATGTAGCAGGGAGTGGTCTTATCAACATCCCGAGCCTTGGGAGAAAGTTACACATGCTTAATGTTCCAAGCCTGAACTATAATTTGCTTTCAGTATCAGCCTTGACTGAACAGCACTTTAAAGTTTGTTTTACAGCTACAGACTGCAACATATGTGCAGATGGCATATCTGCTAAAGCCAAAAAGAAAGGCGACTTATATTTCCTTGAGAAGGAGCGTTCAGTGCAGCATGTGAGTACGAATAAACCACCACATGATGATTGCATACATCTCTGGCATCGCAGACTGGGGCATATCAATTTCCAGGCGGTGAAGAAGACTCTTCAAGCTGCTGGAATTACCCCCAAACCATGTGGATGTTTCATAGAATGTGAAGTATGCAAGGCTGTCAAGTCCAAAGCAGCAGCTACTATATCTCCCAGCAAGTTTCAGACTAATGAGATACTTGATTTAGTGTTCCTCGACCTGATTGGCCCATTCCCTACGAGGAGTTTGGGCGGGGCAAGGTTCTGTTTATGCATAGAAGACCATTTTTCCCGGTATGGTTTCTGCTTCCTTCTTAGGTCTAAGGCGGAAACATTCCAGGCATTCTACAACTGGCTTCGCTTTGTGCATCGGAAGACAGGCAAAGTTCCTAAGTCTATTCTCAGTGACAATGGGTCTGAATTCTGCAATGAGAGAATGATTTCTTTGTGCAGGAGATATGGCATTGAACATAAATATACAGCTCCTTATAGACCCCAGCACAATGCCTTCTGCGAAAGAAGGAACCAATCCCAGTACAACATGTGTATGGCTATGTTAAAAGACAGTGATTTACCCTTGAGTTACTGGGAGGAGAGCATGATGTGTGCTTCTCATGTACTAAATTTGTCTTGGTCATCTGCTATAGGAAGGATTCCTGCAGAAGCCTGGTATGGCAAGAAGCCCTCCATAGAGCATTTAAAAATCTTTGGGATCCCTGCATACGTCCATATCCCAAAGGAGCTCAGAGGGAAGGGAAAAGACAAAATGGTAAAGTTGTTGTTTGTTGGTTATTCTAACAATCATCGAGCCTACAGGTTCTGCCATGCTGGAGAGAAGAAGATAACGACCAGCGCATCGGCAAATTTCCTTGAGAGATCTGTTGGCTGGCAGCGAACATCCATGACTCTAATCCTGCCGACAGCAGAGAAACAAGAGACACCACCTGTTCCTAGGAAGGGGAGGAGGAGCCTGTCGCTCAGCAACGGAGGAGTCAAGGAAGAGCCGTTAACCCCTGCATCTCCAGGAGTTGGTGTTTCCCAACAGCAGATGGCAGCACAACAGACAGTGTCTGATGAATCTGCAGAACCGGTGCTCAGGAGGTCTACACGTGAGACGAGGCCACTGGATCGCTACAGTCCAGGACAGGCATGTACTGTGATTGCAGAGCCCTCTAACTTTGAGAGCATACAGCATTTATCACAGGAGGAACAGTCTGGATGGCACGCTGCAATGAGCTCTGAGCTTGAGTCCCTGCGTAACCTGCACGTCTATGAAGAAACCACTCTACCGCCCGGTCAGAGACTCATAGGTTGCAGATGGGTGTATAAACTCAAGGCTGGCACAGATGGTACTACTCAGTACAAGGCCAGACTTGTAGCCCAGGGATTCTTGCAAGGGGGGCAAGATTACGACGAAACTTTTGCTCCAACTCTTAAAGCCACTTCACTTTACTGTGCTCTAACTATCGCAGCAAAACAGCACTGTATGATTAGGCATCTTGATGTAAAAACAGCCTATTTGCATGCCCCATTGAGACACTGTGTGTATATGAAGAAACCACCAGGTGCCTCTGGTGACGATGACAATGATAATGACAATACTTGTTGGTTGCTTAAGAAATCCTTGTATGGGTTAAAGCAGGCTGGATTCGAATGGAATCAGCATTTGGTAGATAACCTTAAAATGTTAGGCTATAAGCAAGGAGTTGCAGATCCCTGTGTGTTCACTAAGCAGAAGGGGGAGCAACAATGCACCATCCTAGTCTTCGTGGATGACTTGGCCATAATATGTAAATCTGCCAAAGTAATGAATGATACTATTGATGCTCTAAGGTCCAAATTTACTGTGAGAGATCTGGGGGAAATCAAGCAATATGTTGGCCTAGAGATTGAAAAGGTAGATGGTGGATACAGAGTATCACAAAGGGCAAAAATATCCCATTTGCTAAAACAGTTTAAAATGGACCAGTGCAAAGGGGTGCAAAGTCCTATGTTCCCATGTAATGAGTCAGACAACGAACAGAGTCCACTGTTCGATCAGGGGATATATCAATCCCTGATTGGCAGCTTATCTTATCTTGCTAATTGGTCCAGACCGGACATAGCCATGGCCACTAATGTATTGGCAAGAGCAATGAAAGAGCCAAGGCAAAAACATTGGCTAGCAGCTAAGCATATCTTAAGATACTTAAAGCAGACTATGGATTTAAGTTTATTTATAATTCCTACTGGAGAACTTACCATGCATGCTTATGCAGATGCTAGTTTCACCAACGATCCTGATACTAGACAATCTACTACAGGAATGGCTATTTTTCTGGGTGGCGCCCTGGTTGGGTGGCGGTCACTGAAGCAAAGACATGTGGCTCTGTCTACGTGCGAGGCAGAATACGCGGCCTTGAGCGCTATTTGTACTGAACTCATATGGTTCAAGCAATTGTTATTAGACTTTGGAATACGTCATGTCAATCCCATAATTGTGAGGGAAGACAATCAGGCTGCTATACAGTTAGCAACAACTCTTGGTGTCAAGAGTAGATCCAAACATACTGATGTACGTTTCCATAACGTTAAACAATGCTTGGAAGATAGACTAATTGTGCTTGAATACTGTGAAATCAATGACAATGTTGCAGACTTGTTTACAAAGGTTCAAACACATGTGAAGCATAAAGAAAGCTGTCTATCTTTACGTCTTAAAAAATGTGAAAAGCAGTAATGTCATGCTGTGGAAATATTTTAACTATGAATGTTAAAGTTACATGCAATGTATAGCTCATGTCGTTACATAGGGGGAGGATGACAGCATTGGGCACTTTAAGGGGAAAAGTGCTGATGCACTGTTATGTAACTCCTACTATACCTGCTAATGAAAGGCATGTGAGAAGCATGTGCAGCTAGTTAAGAATTGGGTAACATGATTGGCTAGCTGCACTATATCAACAGAGAGCCTAACTCTCATTCTCTGTGGGTTGATGAATACGGAGGACGTGCAGAGGAGTGGAGAGCTATTTTGATCAGAGGCTGTTACTCTGTCGGACTGATTGATGATGATGATGACTTGGTATGTGTAGACTACTCTCTTGGACTGTGACTGTGTACTGCTAACTTGGATGGACTGAACTTACTGTGTATTGACTATCTGGACTGCCTACTATTACTACTCTTTTTGCCTTACACCAAATACAACTGTTTCAACTGGCTTGCTGAAGTTTTTGTCTTCATAGAACTTTTGCTGGGGGCTGCATTTATCAGGGCACTCATACCTGCAGAACTTCCACGCACACTGACACAATCTTAATTTATTCAGAAGTCAAGCCTGTCAATTTAAATGGGACTAAATTCCAAATAGGTGTATACAGCCTGAAACATAATAGCTCCAAACAACAGATAACATTGAGTCTAAGAGTTTATCTGTATAAATAATTTAACCTGGCTACAATAATCATGATTAAGATCAGTCTATTACCTCAGCTAGACAGTTGAAGCCCAAGAATTGCTGTATTAATTCCTTGTCAATAGCAGACTATCCTGTTATTCGATCCCAAAACTACAAAAACTGAATATGCTTTTTAATTTGTACACCCTAATTGGTACACCCAATCAAAGCTTATGGCTGAAGACCAGTATAGGAAAGAACATCAGATGACAAGAGTAATACCTTCCATTCAGAGAATATACAAAAAGGAGAGAGTCCAGTTGTGAAGAAAGGTTAGTCTGGTCTGGACTTCATAGTTTTTGCATTTTCAGAGTGCTACTTAATCCTGGAGCTATCGCTGCCCTGTTGAGGGGAAAGGGAATATTCATTTGAATGAGAAAGGGCACTTTTCTTTCTCCATATTGTTATTTTCTAAGACACAGCTCCAATTTTTATTTGGGTAAGACCTTGTAAAATTTATCTCACCCTCACCCCCCCCCCCCCCGCTCCCATTGCACATCGCTTTAGCTATTAGAATGGGCTGCATTTATGCTACCTTTGTGGAGGAGT
Organism: Heteronotia binoei; assembly: GCF_032191835.1. Classification (NCBI taxonomy): domain Eukaryota; kingdom Metazoa; phylum Chordata; class Lepidosauria; order Squamata; family Gekkonidae; genus Heteronotia; species Heteronotia binoei. The sequence continues at coordinate 94,680,829 of NC_083223.1, read as the reverse complement.
TTTTAAAACGTGTGTTAAACTTTCAGGAAAGGTAATGACATGAAAAAGTGGAATATATAGAACATATATGCATGAATTTGCACAGTGTGTGTAACCTTACATATAGTGCAGTGATTTTATAAGTGTGAAATGCAGATGGTGTTGGACTTGGACACAGGGTAGTATTTTGCACGTTTCCTGCTTAACTGATTGCATTAACAATTGTCTCTGTTGCTTAAGGTTTCCAACAGCAGTCTTCAGAGAATGTTAAATAGCTTGTACTATTCAGAGGGCTTGTCAATAGCCATCTGCCCATTTTCCAGAGGAAACTTGGGAACAAGTAGTTGCTTGCCAGCGAATCATAAGGTCCCCCCAGTTTAGGAATGGATGTGTGGTCTCTATTAAAGCCCTGCATTCCTCCCTCTTACAAATTAGACACTGGAAATAATAGTGACCTTGGTTTGGCTAGCAATAGAGCAGCTTTAGTTCTTGGTACTTACCTCTGTTCTAATAGTTGGTATTTGTAGGAAGACAAAACAAGCGTCCAGCAGCACTTTAAGTTCTCACAACATCTATTTCTATATCAGTAAAACAATATTAACAATAGTAACATGATAATAAAAGGTATTAAGTAGCAAGCATAATATGTAAAAATTACTGAATAGGCATTTCAAATGCTTATGTTCTATACTTACTCTAATGCTATTTGTCCTTATGATGAACAAATAATAGATAAATTTAAGACTTATAATTTTCCCCTCCTTATAATCCCCCCCCCTCCTGAGGCTTATAATTCCCCTCTCCTTCTTTCTTTTCTGTACCCCCATCTTAATTTATAATAATAATTAAAAAAAAATCAGAACATCTATTTTAACATGTTTGTGTGAGTCACATCCCACTTCTTCAGTTGAATATTTGAAAGGAAAATTGTACTGGGAAATCTTACAGGAAAAGTAAGAGGAGAAAAGCCAAGGCTTGATATGAATTGCTCCATGAGTCTTTCAAATGTAAATCTCAATGTAAAGGGAACAGATAGGATTTGATGTAGAAAGGTTAGGTGTAAGTCCTTTAATAATTAACAGAATTAAAAGTTATACATATTGGGTAATGAGGGTAATGAGGGAGGTTAGAAGTTTCACATAAACATTGTCTAAGTGAAAACTAAGATTTGTACAATATTATAGTCTTAATATATATATATATATATATATATATATATATATATATATATATTAAGAACAGCCAATTGACATATAAAATCTGGATTCTGTTGAGCTATTACAGACAGGACTTTCTTTTAGCAGAAACACACAGAAACACATTTCAGGCTGGCTTGACATCAGGGTGTATAGCCTAATATGCAAATGAATTCCTGCTGGGATTTTTCTACAAAAAAAGCCCTTATTACAGATGGTGATGACTGAGGAAACCCTTGCCTCTGCATTTCATACTTGTGAAGTATTTGAACATTGCAAATGCATGTGGAGCGCCTTCCCATTTGCATGTGTGTGTACACATTTATACCTTCATGCACAAAACTCTAAATATTAGGAGGCACAGCATAATGTGCCATATTTTGTTCTTTTCACCCCTGCATCCTATATATGCCACTGAAAAACAAAATATGTGATCTGTTGGTAGATTTTCAGATATATGGTGGTTCTCAGCAAGGATTAATAGCTTGGGTTCATGCATGTTGAAGCTGCTGAAAAATAGTGAAGAAGAAGAAGACAACGGTGATGATGATGATGATGACTGCAGATTTATACCCCGGCCTTCTCTCTGAATCAGAGAATCAGACTGGCTTACAATCTCCTATATCTTCTTCCCCCACAACAGACACCCTGTGAGGTGGGTGAGGCTAAGAGGGCTCTCACAGCAGCTGCCCTTTCAAGGACAACTTATTGTGATATCTATGGCTAACCCAAGGCCGTTCCAGCAGGTGCAGGTGGAGGAGTGGGGAATCATACCTAGTTCTCCCAGATAAGAGTCTGTGCACTTAACCACTACACCAAACTGGCTCTCCAGTAAAGAAAGCACCATACTCAAGCATGAGGCAGGAAACAGTTCTGTATATAAAATGCTATTCTTAGACCTGCTTTTATTTTGGTGAAGGATCAGATATAATTATGGCCCTCCTGCCTCTATTTGGTCAGAAGAGGATTGCTTACACAGCCTTTTTAAATTTAAGAAGTTGTTAAGTGGAATTGTGAATTGACCTGTCCTCTGCTTGAACTGTTTGTTATGTTTCCAACTTTAGCTAGCCTGTTCCTGGGGTCTAGCCTGCCCAGTTGGGAGGTACAGGGTAGCCAGGTACTGGTATTAGGGTTGCCAAGTCCAATTCAAGAAATATCTGGGGACTTTGGGGGTGGAGCCAGGAGACTTTGGGGGTGGAGCCAAGATCAAGGGTGTGACAAGCATAATTAAACTCTAAAGGGAGTTCTGGCCATCACATTTAAAGGGACGGCACACCCTTTCAATTCCTTCCTTCCATAGGAAATAATGAAGGATAGGGGCACCTTCTTTTGGGGCTCATAGAATTGGACCCCCTGGTCCAATCTTTTTGAAACTTGGTGGGTACTTTGGCAAGAGGCACTAGATGCTATACTGAAAATTTGGTGCCTCTACCCCGAAATACAGCCCCCCCCCCAGAGCCCCAGGTACCCACAGATCAATTCTCCATGATTTTCTATGGGAATAAATCTCCATAGGGAATAACAAAGTTCCGAGCAGACATTTTCCTCCCCTCCCCCCGCTTTCTGATGACCCTGAAGCGGGGGGAGGGCCTCCAAACCGAGGGATCCCCTGCCCCCACCTGGGGATTGGCAACCCTAACTGGCATTGATGACTGACTGAGTATCCCTATGTTAAGGAGTGCTGGGCATTAGGCATACAATTTATAGCACCCATGCTTCACGAGTTGGTAAGTAGCAGGCAATCTTTGAAATGTTTGGTGTAGTCTTTGATGGAGGCCCTTTGTTTAAGTGAGTTGGCCTCATACAATTGTCTCTTCTTTAAGGTATCTGTTTGGGGTAATGATTTCAATTTTAAATGCTGTTTATAACCCTAGTCCAAGTTTAATTGGGCCTGTATGACAATCTGTATAATTTTATGGCCTTGGATGGAAGTAGTGTGTGTGAAAGAGATCTTGGGACACTAGTGGACTGTAAACTAAATATGAGAAGTCAGTGTGATGCCGTGGCAAAAAAGGCAAATTCATTCCTGGGTTGTATCAAAAGAGCTATGGTATCAAAATCATAGGAGGTCATAGCTCTGCTGTATACTGCCTTGGTCAGGCCACACCTGGAATACTATGTGCAGTTCTGGAGGCCTCACTTCAAAAAAGATGTGGACAAAATAGAGTGGGTGCAGAAGAGAGCAACAAGGATGATTAAAGGCTCGGAGGAAGAACCCTATGAGGAAAGGCTGTGGGCCTTGAGAATGTTAAGTCTGGAGAAGATGAGATTGAGGGAGGACTTACAGGGCTGGCACTAGGGCACATGGTGCCCCAGACAGCTTCACTGCCCACCACTCCCACCCATGCCATGCCCTGCTGCCCCCTCCGTGGCACCTTTTAATGCCTGGGAACAGGCAGTGAAGCGCCGCACTCCCAGGGCTCTTTCAAAGCCACCTCCTGCAGATCAGCTGATTGTCAGGTAAAGCCGCACAGAGGCCGGTGGCTTCTGGGTTCGGCTGCCCTTGTGCCGAACCCGGAAGCTGCAGTTAGTGCAGAATGCCACTGCCCGGCTGTTATTAGGGCTCCCAAGAAGGGAGCACATTCGGCTGGGGCTCCGGAGTCTGCACTGGCTGCCGATAATATACTGAGTCCGATACAAGGTGCTGGTTATTACCTTTAAAGCCCTATATGGCCTAGGGCCTGCCTACCTTAGGGACCGTCTCTCCCCACATGTTCCCCAGAGAGTACTGAGATCGGGCTCTCAAAATCTGCTTGCTATCCCCGGACCAAAGGAGGCCCGTCTGAAATCCACCAGGGACAGGGCCTTTTCTGTAATGGCTCCTTGCTGGTGGAACCAGCTGCCAGAAGAGTTGAGGGCCCTGCGGGACCTTGGCCAGTTCTGCAGGGCCTGTAAGACAGCCCTCTTCTGGCTGGCCTATAATTAACTGGCATTAGAAATTCTATAGAAGGTTCAGTGTAGTATTTTGATAGATTGCTGTTTAAATGTTTTATTATTTTACTGTTTTAACTGTTGTAATTTATGTATTTTAAATTTAAAATTCTATGTTAGATTTTATATGTTGTGAGCCGCCCTGAGCCACTTTGGTGGGAAGGGCGGGATATAAATTGAAGTAAACTTAAACTATGCTGGCCTTCTGCTGCGCTCACCACAATCAGCACTGGAGTGGTGGTGGCAGAAAGAATGAGTGAGCTGCTAAAAAAGGAGTGGCTGCCACTGCCTCCTCCCCGCTTCCTTCCCATACAATCCAGGGAGGAACTGGGGAGGAGGCAGTGGCCACCGCTGCTTTTTCAGTGGCTCACTTGTCCTTCCCGCTGCCACTGCCCCAGCACTGATTGTGGGGAGTGTGCCAGAAGGCCAGCATAGGAGCTGCTGGCTGCCATGTGGCTTTACCCGCCAATCAGCTGATTGGTGGGGGGTGGCCTTGAAAGAGCCCTGGGAGCGTGGCACTTCACCACCTGTTCCCAGGCATTAAAACTGGGAAGGGGGAGGCAAATAGGAATTTGCCTAGGGGGTGAGGGCCAATTTTGGTACCCTTGCCTTGTCGGCGCCCTAGACAAATGCCTAGTTTGCATAGTGGGCCAGCCATGGGGACATGATTGCTCTCTTTAAATATTTTAAAGGCTATCATTTAGAGAAGGGCAAGAAGCTGTTCCATTTGGTAGCTGAAGATAGGACCCAAAGCAATGGGCTCAAATTACAAGCAGAAAAGTACCAACTGGATATTAGGGGAAAACATTTTTACTGTCAGAGTAGTTCAGAGGTGGAACCAGTTGCCTAGGAAGGTGGTGAACTCCCCTTCATTGACAGTCTTCAAAATGCATCTGTATGATTATTTGTTGGAGATGCTTTAGGATGATCCTGCATGGAGGAGGAAGTTGGACTAGATGGACTGTATGGCCCCTTCCAACTCTATGATTCTATGATTTCTGTTGAAGACTTTCAAACAGATGGATTCATAGGTAGCCCGTGTCATGACTTTTAATTTGTGTGATTAGATATGGTATATATTTTAATTTTCTTGTTATTACTCTCTCCAAGTTTTTTTAACACTGACAGCAGGAATTTAATTCCAACCTTATTAACCTTTCCCACAGTTTGTGCCCAAGCTCTAAGGTTCCTTTGTTGGACTATGATGTCCTGAGGATAAGACTTACATTTTAAAATTATAGAACTCCAGGTTAATATAAAATAAAACTTTATTTTTATAACGTGTATTGGTTTCAAGAAGTTTATACCTTAATTCTGCAGTGAATAGTAATCACTTCTGACTGAGGTGTCACACTCTTTCACTTCACACAATCCTCAATCTCAAGTCGTCTTTTCTCTTCCTAACTCAAATTTCTGTCAGCTTCACTTTGTCATAGTCCTATATACTTTGACAATATTAGGTTTGGCTCTCAATCTAGCCCTAATATGTTCTTTAAAGTGTTCTACTTTTCTTCTATAGAGTCATAATGTCTTTCACAACACAGATATGGAGTTCTAATCAGAAGACTGCTTCTTGGATTCTGTAGACTGCTGACTGATCACAACTGACTGTTATTTGTTGACTGGCAGACTAGCTTCTGCCTTCTCTCTTTCCACACACACTTCTTAGCTCCACTCATACTCTCTCAGTCATCAACCAATCACTTCACTCACTCATCCCCCTCTTCTCCCCCTTGTACATATGAAACTTACCAAACATTTAAAGAAACACACACGTAATAACTTTAAATCACTACACTCTGTTTTAATTAAGTTTATTAACCAGAGTGCAGTGAGATTTCTGTATCATTGTGGGTAGGTGCAGGTGTTTTATGTTATCTATTGTGACATTTATATACTAGCCGAGTTCTTGCTAGAGATGCCATGAATTTCTCTGCAAACATGTTTGGCACTTGAACTTACCTATTTTGACATTCCCGGTCAGACTGAGTCTATCAGAGATATTTTAAGAATTCATTGCTTGGGTTGCCTCTCAGAAAAATAACTATAAACCGTTTTCGCACACAGCTCACCTCGCAGTCACAATCCTGTTCCCTCCGCAGCGACTGGTCGGATTTACCACCATCTGCGCCGAAGTTACAGGAAGTGCCGCAGCTTTTGCGTAGCAAACGTAAACCGCTAAAACCCAGTTTACGTTTGCTACACAAAAATCGTGGCACTTCCTGTAACTCTGGCGCAGATGGTGGGAAATCCAACAGACACTGCGGAGGGAACAGAATTGTGACTGCGAGGTAAGCTGTGTGAGAAAACGGTAATAGTTTATGAAAGGGAGAGGAATAAGCTCATTTTTCTCTCCTCTTTCCCAGCTGGACAAAGACAGAAACAAGACTTTTCATCTCTGTATTGTAAAAGGAACACACATACACACACATAGAGCTCCTTTCTCTTCTCTCCACTTCGACCTGGATGGGAACAGAACCAATAAAATATGTGTGTCAAGAAAAATGGATCTGGGATTCGGGGAGGACACCTTTACTGTTTATTCTTTATTTGGAGGTTGGGCAATACCAATTCAGAATTTAAATGTTTTAAGTTCTAGAATTTTGGGACCATTATTTTCAATGGGGCAACAACCAATTCCACAGTCTTGTGCAGCTGTTTTTAAAGATAATGGCACCAAATTTGCATAAACCATAGTCCTCTCTCAATTCTAAAGCCCCTTTTTGTTTCAAACAGAATGAACAAGGTTTGATTTAAAACTCCGAGGCACACTTCTCTCCAATATTGCCTGTGAGGGGTGGCAACAACCAATCAGGGAAGTGCTGGCCTCTGGCATTTAAAAATCATTACTTCATCTGGTTTCTTTATGTACGCCTTCAGTGACTGACTGACAAAACATTTTTAACCTTTCTGCTGAAAACTCTCCATTTGCTTATCTTTCTTTGTTGTGGTCTATTTTCTACTTTCACAAAGTAATTTGGGGGTAGAGCCAGGAGACTTTCCTATTTTCTAATTTCTATTTTCTACTTTCTACTTTTATATTCTTTGCCAAAAACTTGTCCTACCTCCTTATTGTAATCTTTGAAAACAGTTTGGATTTTTCAAACAGAACATGTGTATGTGTACCAGTGTGTGATAATTTGTGAGGACTCAATCATCTGATTGCTATGAGACATGTCTTCATGCTGGGCATCCACTCTAGGAATACCTTAATTACTAGTATTATTTTAAGAGTTCCTGGTGAATGGCATTTCTCATTCCTTTGAAAATGTTGTTCAGCCTATAGCAGCAGCTGCAGTCCTTAAAACATTCCCTTTCTATGACTTCTTTCCAATGGTGATTGGTTGCAAGCTTCCTAATCCAATGCAAGGATCTAACGCTATCTGCTGCTGTCGATGGTAAGCACCTGAACATGAAAAACAACATGGATTTTTAGGAGTGTGTTGCCAGGTCCAACTCAGTAAATATCTGGGGACTTTGGGGATGGAGTCAGGAGACTTTCCCATTCCTTAAACATAAATAAATAAAATACAGGAGTGCAGCTCCCCTGAATACAGTCTTAATTTCCTCCTCTTTGTTTGCATTCAAATGGTTCCACAGCAGTTGCACTTCCATTAAAACTCACACACACTCACAAAGCATGGCTACACTTTGGGTTCTTCTTGGGTCAACAGTATAGATAGCTTTACTCACCAGAGTTGATGAATGTAATAATCTGCTGTATTTCAACCAATTTATGAGAGAGAGATGTCTAGAGGGTGGGGTTTTCCTTTATCCTATATTCTAGTTAGCACTTTACTATTCCTTTTACTCAGGGATCACTTTGTAGAAAAATAGGTAGTGGAGCACATCCAGGGATTGTTATGCAGCTGCACCTACTATTCAATGGACAAGGTGGGGAGGAGGAGGGGGAACCCTCAGAAAGGTTCTTAAATGAACATCCCATTGTAAGGTTGGTTATGTTTTGACACCAGCCATGAATGGCACTAGGGTATTTTGGAGAGGTGAAATTTTCAAGCTTCCTTAAATGGCAGTGTGCTTGGGGTTTGCACCTTTTACACCTACCATAACTGGTGTAGCAATCTGCCATGGTGATCAGGGCAGAGGGCAGAGAACAGCATGTGTCACCATAATTATGCCCTCTTGGGTCTTGTGTGAACTTGAGATTGCTGGGGAAGTGATACTAGTTGTTGGCCCCAGGACTAGATACTGTAACACATACAAGGTATTGGTTTGCGCTATAACCCAATGCTGAACTGTTTGTGTGCCTTCTCTAACAGCAGGGGTGGCCAACGGTAGCTCTCCAGATGTTTTTGCCTACAACTCCCATAAGCCCCGGTCAGCATGGCCAATGGCTGCGGATGATGGGAGTTGTAGACAAAAACATCTGGAGAGCTACTGTTGGCCACCCCTGTCTTACAGGAGTTGGAGTAACTTTCATTGCTGGTACTTTTGGGATGAGACATAGAGTATATTTTAGAAATTACAAAATATAATAGAAGCAATTCAATCCAATTGCAAAGATTTCTGATAAATAAAACAATGCATTGGGGTGGAGAATGAAGAATTTGAAAACAATGCAAGCAAACAAACAAAAAACACCTATTGGCACTGGTTTATGTGCAACGTAGAATAAATGAAACCATTGGTAGTGCAGGCTAAGTCTGGAGTCAGGGAAGGTTTGCACCAAACACTGGTAGCCATGGAAAGCTGCTGATTGCCCCCCCAGGCGGAATAACGAGGCAGACACAAAGTTGGGTTAAAGGGCCACTTTATTAACTTAATGGCAAGGGCAAAACATGGGGACAGGTCAAGCCAGGGGTCAACCGCGACCACCTCCTTGACCCGAAACTGGGCGAGCCCCCTAAGCCCCGGGTGTGAGCCAACCAAAACGGCTCAGACCCGGCCGGCCCGGCAACTTGATCACCGCTAACCTGAGCTCCGCCATCCCCACAGACAGCAACCTGGGATGCGGACACTCAGCACTTGCCGGGATCCTCAGACTCCCTGGAGCCAACCTTGGGCCGTACAGCTTGCGGTTCCCCAGGAGAGTCATGCACCAAATGGCGCGATGCTACGGGGGCTCACCAATCCCCAAAACATAATGCCAACCACAAACTGCCAAGGACAGCACCAAGCCTCAGCTTAGGCTGCTGTGCCCCCAAACTATAAGACTCGAACCAGCCCTTGCCGCAAGTCGGTCAAAAACAACTCATTGCCCTTCTCCGATAGGTGTACCCCGTCATCCCGGTACAATTCGGGCAAACTAGATAAAAACAAAGGATGGGGCACATAATCACCCAGCCCCCCAAACAGGGCCTTACGCAAGGCCCTGTTGGCCTTTATTCTAGCCCACTCCAAACCTTCAGGGTCCCATGCTGACCGCCAAACACGGCACGGCAACATGGCCGACCACAAAATAAGGACACCAGGCCAACGTTTTTTGATCAAAACCAGGTCTGAATGGGCCTGAATTGAAAGGGCCTTGCCCTTGACCAAACCCAAGTCGTTCTCTCCCAGATGAATTACAAGAATCTGTGGAGGAGGGCCAATCAGCTCCCTGAACAACAGAGGCAGGAGCCCAGGCCACCTCATTCCACGGCGGCTGTGCCAGGTGATCACCGCTCTGTCGCTCAGGCCCAGTTGCGAACCGATCGGAGTCCGACGGCCTGGTGTGCCGCCCAAAAGACAATGCTGTGGCCGCATATAAGGATCCTCCTCCTTGAATCGCCAGCCACAGCCCCTAGAAGAAAAAACTATTAGAACTGAAACGAGAAATAACACTTAACCACATCACAGTTCCTTGAAACTAAGGCAGTAGCCAAACGCCGGCCTTACGACCTGAAAGGTCTAATATAAGTGCGATAGGCCCCTGACCTCCAACGCCCAACTCGTCGAATATCATCACCCCCGTATCCCAACGCCGCAGCTGTAGAAGCGGCGCCGATTCTGAAGGAATGAGTGCCAAATTTCTAATCACCAAGGCCCAGATGTTGTAAAGCCCGGCTGGTGACCGCCCAAAATTGGTACTTTGTCAAGGGGGCCTCATTGGCATGGCGGAAAAGCAGGCCATCAGATACGCCCCGCCATTCAATGTAATTTTTAAGCGCCGTAACAGGACATAATTCACTTACAGCGCAGGTTCCAATCCTGACAGTGCAGCCATGCTGCTTCTGATCCGTCTTTGAACGGCGGACTTTGAACTCCACCCGGTCACTGAATAAGGTGACATCCCTAAACTGCAGGGCCCTTGCAGAAACATCATTGCGGGAAAGTGTAACCAGCTCGGATACCCTAAAGGCTCCAAAAAAGGCCGTCAATGAGGCACCATGGAAAAGGGCCTCCTCATACGCCGACCCACAAACCAGGGCCCAGGAAGCACGAAGCCCCCGCAAGATGAAAGGCGAAATAGGCTGCCTCCCATTGACCCGAGGCCCAGTCTCCCGGGACCAACCCTCAAACATTTTCTGGATGCGAAAATCCTTAGTGGCATCGCAGTAACCCCCGGCCTTACTCGTAAAAGCCAGGGCCGCCATCTGGCCTTTAATAGACCTAACAGATAAACCCCGCTGTTTCTGGTGCACGCAGAATTGCAACAACTGTTCAACCAGAACGGGCCATACTTCCGGTAAACCAGCGCCCTTCCTGAATGACACAAACTGGCTAGCCGCCCGGTCATACGACCTCTTCATGCTGGGCGCTATGGCCAGGTGTATCGCCCGGCTCACTTCTTTTCTCCAATCATCCATAACTCCGCCGGGATGCGCTGGGGCAACAGGTCGGCCTCCGGGGCTAACTGACGGAAACGATCCATCTGTTGGCGAGACAGAGCGTCCGCTACCCCGTTACAAATGCCAGGAACGTGCTTAGCTAGAAACAAAATATTCAATTCCAAACAACGTAAAGTAAATGCCCTAACTAGCCTCATAACTGCTGGGGACTTGGAGGTCAACCTATTGACGACATGGACGACGGCCATGTTGTCACACCAGAAATGAACCGTGCAATTGGCCAGGGCTTCGCCCCAGAGGAATACGGCGACTACAATCGGAAAAAACTCCAGGAACGTTAAGTTCCGACACAACTCAGTGCCCAACCAATCCTTTGGCCATTGCTCAGCACACCAGTGCCCCCTAAAATATACCCCGAAGCCAATAGAACCAGCAGCATCGGAAACTATCTGCAACTCGGCTTCAAGCTGCATGTCCCTCCGCCAGAAGGAAATGCCGTTGAAATCCTGCAAAAATGTTACCCAAACCTGAAGATCTTCACGCATATCCATAGTGACACGGGTAAAATGATGCGGCAAGCGCAAGTTAACCATGCCGTCACAGAATTGCCGCAAAAAGGCCCTGCCTGGGGCCACCACTTTACAGGCAAAATTCAAGTGGCCTACAAGCTGCTGCAGCTCCAATAAGGTAACCTTGCGCTTAACCAAAACCGCTTGGATCCATGACAAAAGGCTCACTCGCTTGTCTTCGGGTAGCCTGGAAAATTGGCGCACCGTATCAAGCTCGATGCCCAGAAAAGTAAGCACCGTGGCGGGACCCTCGGTTTTTTCAGGAGCCAACGGTACCCCTAATTCCTTAGCCAAATCCTCAAAAGCCATTAACAAAAACAAGCACTGCCCAGAGCCCGCAGGGCCTACAAAGAGGCAATCGTCCAAATAATGAACGGTGTCCCGGATTCCCGTCTTAAACCGTAAGGCCCATTCCAAAAAGGAACTATAACATTCAAACGCAGAACAAGAAACTGAGCACCCCATGGGGAGCGCCCTATCAACATAATAACTGCCATCAAACGCAAAACCTAGCAATTCAAAGTCACCCGGGTGTACTGGGAGGAGGTGAAAGGCTGATTTTATATCGCACTTTGCCAACTCAGCACCCCGCCCGCACCGCCGAACAATCTGGACCGCTCGGTCAAAAGAAGTATATTTTACCGAACACAGCTCAGATGGGATAGCATCGTTTACCGATCGATCCCTAGGGTAAGAAAGATGGTGAATCAACCGGTATTCACCTGCTGCTTTCTTAGGTACCACTCCCAAGGGGGGCACCCTCAAGTTCGGCAGGGGAGGAGACTTGAACGGACCTAAAACACGGCCTTCGGCACACTCTTTACTAATCTTTTGCCTAACAATGCTTTCCAAACCCTTAATTGAACGCAAATTGGAAGAGAAAAATGGCATACGAGGGCCTTCATATGGAATTCTAAAGCCAACAGAAAACCCTTCCGCCAAATAACGCGCATCCTCCCTATGGGGGTAAAATTCCAACCACTGCTTAAGGGCCCTCAGACGAATGGGGCTGGGGCCCTTTTGGAGGGTGTTGCCCGGTCCCCGCCGCCGGTCCGCTTATTAGGCCATCTCTGTTTAGATCTGGTGCATGCCGTGAAGGCATGGGGGCACGCACAAATTGGGCACTCATGTCTATATTTGTAGGCCTTCCTGGAGCAAGAGCCTTGGGAGGTGAACTCCCAGCAAAGCAGCCGTGGCTGAACCGACTGCCCCGCGGCTGCGCGGGCCCCAGAAAAGGTTGTTACTGCTGACTTTTGCACCAAATGACCACTGTCGGATCACTCCCCAACATTTGGTTTTGCGGGTGCCATGAGTTGCAGCCAAAGCTGCTGGTTAATTTGATTCCACTGAAGGAAAGGATTAACCGCCACCCGCATGCGGAACTGCTCGTCATATTGAAGCCAAGCCCCACCAGCAAAGTCATTATATGCCCGATATATAATGTCACAGTACTGAAAGAGTGGAGCTGCTCTCCACGGCTGGGCCCTGGCAATAACACCGGCATAAATGAGAAACCCGGGCAACCAATTTGCCCACGTTCTATCCACCTTACGACGCTTGAGCTTCTCTTTATTTTTCTCATCAAGCTCGTCTTTTGATTTCTTCTCCAATTCTCTATATAACAGACTGAATACATCTACGTATTCGCCTTTTAGGATTTTTTCCCTGGTGGCCGCAGTAAGATGGTCGCCGAGAGGCATGGCGGGGTCCCCAAAGGGCAAGGCATGGAAATCCAAAGCACCGTAGGGAACAGGTGGGTGATGCAGGAGCCCCCAGATAGCCCCGTGATGCCCAGCCCATGGTGTAGACACAACCGAGGCTTGCTGCCATCCCCATGGAAGCACACTCAAAGCCGGGCCCTGACTACCGGTCCCCGTACCGCCCCCGTAACCATCATTCCCCGACGCTAGCCCCCAAGGAAAATAGGAACTCTGAGAGGCCGAAACTGCAGAAGAAGTACCAGCCTGCGAAATCAAACTGGGCGTAACCTGTTGCCCAACAAGTGGCACCGTTGCGTAATTAACACCTGCAGCATGGGGTCCGCTAGCAGGCTGGGAGGTTGAAGCTACATTGGGCCCCCAAGGGCCCCACGGCCATGTCATTCCCCGCTGGGGCAAGGGTGACTTACCTTCACCCACAGGAGGCACCACCACCACGGCATCGGGTTCCTCGCTCTGCTACTCTTCCTGCGGCGCACCATCCTTCGACTCACCACTGCTTCCTTCCGCTCCCTGCAAAACAGAAAGCCGAGCCAGCACCTCCTTCTGAAAGGAGATGGTGGCCGCCCTACCGGATCCCAACAAGCCCGTGGCCCTCCTAGAAGGGCCGGCCAGACCCCGAGCTTCCTCCAATGCCGCCAATTGAGCCATAATGGCCTGCCTCGTCTGTGCCTCTTCCCCCTCGTCCTGCGGGGGCGCTTCTGGGAGCGGCCTCTTGGCAGGTTTTTTAGCAGGTTGTTTCCCTTTCTTGTTCCCCTGCCCCTTCTTAGGACCCATTTTTTTTATATATATAAACCCTGCACAAGCCCACTGGCTAAATGAGACAGGGGTGAACGAGAGGAGGGAGGCAGGCCCCCTCAAACAACAACTATGCCTTCTAAAAAAAAAAGGAGGGGAGGGAAATGAACAGGCCCACTGGCTGCCCGACACACCACCACCCACCAAACACGCTAACTCCACACAATCCGGCCTATCAGGCCTGGCAAAATGATGCGCACGTGTGTGAGGGGGGAGGGAGGGATTATCCAATAGCTGGCTTGGGCCCCCGCTGCCTCGCAAACGCTAACGCACCGCCTCAACCCGAAGCCAGACCACCCAGACGGAGCCCGTCGGCCCTCGAACCAGCCCGCCCCAGCCCTGACCCAGCTGGTAGAGAAGGGGGGGCAAGCCAAGGGCCCCGCCGCCCCCGAGACGCTGCCGCGCCGCACGCAAAGGAGCCCGGCGGCCTTCACTCAGGCCCGCCGCGGCCTGATAGCTGGGAAGAGCGGAGGGGGGGGGGTGAAAGCTTAAGGCGGCGCGCGCCGCTGAACAAGGGCCGCCGACCCGCCAAGCCTAACCGCGCCTGAACGGGCTCGGGAAGGCAGAAGAAGGGGCCCGTGCAAACCGCTCTTCAGAGGGTCCCCCGACGCTCAAGCCGACAGCTGCCAGCGACGCAAGAAAGGCCAGCCGATGATGCTACGCTCCCGACAGTCTGCAGTCAGCCTACAGGTGACTGAGCCGTACCGAGAGCGAATTTCGACTGTGTACTAGGGGGCGGGGGCAGCCTTTTAAGGCTGCCCCTGCCCCCTCTCTTCAGGGATATCCCATTGCCTCTCATCCGCGCGGGGAGGCAATGGGCGGCCCCCAGCCTCAGCAGTCAATGGACTGCTCGGCTGGGAAGGGGCCGGATTAGCACAAATGTATACTAATCCTGGGATATAGATAGGCCATTAGGAAATTAGTTAAACTACATACTGCTGTCTTTATATGGGGGGGTGGGGTAGGACTGCTATAAATTCTTTCCAATCTTTCCAACTTCCAAAGATAAATCTCAGGCTTGCAATATGTGAATTACTAATAAATGATTCTTCAGGAATGTGCTGTTTCTTCAGATCTAGGAATAATTACATGTCTTCCATGTAGGTAATGCCATCTACTAGCTTCTTTTGACTTGCCAGTGTACTATTATTGTTATTGTTATTAATTAGATTTATATCCCACCCTCCCAACCGAAGCAGGCTCAGGGCGGCTCACAAGGAATAAAATCACAATAAAACAATCATGATACAATTAAAATATACAACAAATAACAATTAAAACAGTTTGGTGCTAATGTTGTTAATGTCTGATGGTGTTCAGTGCTCTAATACTGGCTAATATTATTTTATAGTGTAGAAAGTATACAGATGTCTTTGTTTTTCAGCTGCTCTCAGTCTTAGAGATGGAGCTGAGAAAAGGATAACCCTTCCTTCCTTCTCTATCTATCTATCTATCTATCTATCTATCTATCTATCTATCATCTATCTATCTATCTATCTATCTATCTATCTATCATACAGAAGGAAAAAAGGAAAGAAGGGTGTCAAAAAGTCATTAATCATTAAAAGTCATTTCATTTTGCATTTGTTGAGGACACAATTCTAATATATAATACATAGATCAAGAGTAGGATATCCTATCTGCTCAATTACATACATTTCTCAGAATAGCTATATAATTTTTAAGCATACCAATATTTAAACAGTTTAATATAGTAGGTTTGGAGTGACATTTATAACTCTTTTTCGAGAAACAAAATTTTACATATTGCTTACTTATTATTTTAAGCCTTTTTAGTACAACAATTTATTACATTAATGAATGACTAGAATAAATATTTTACATTAATGATGACTATAATTTCTCCCTATCTCTGATTATATCAGGAGATGCTAACTTTTAATTGCAGATGATATAGACTTATCATCAGTTACTAACCTTTACTATAATATAATATGCTTTCCATTTCTGCTGAAATTCTTTTATTGATCTTATATTTACTTGGTTAATTGACTTTGCCATTACAGCATATTCAACTACTTTATGAGACCAGATTTATTTTGTTGGACAATTTTCTGTTTTTGAAATAGATGTGAGCTGTGTTCTTACTGCCGTTAACATATATGTGAATAAATCCTGTGATGTTTTTTCAACATTCTTTGGAATCATTCCCAATAACATTGTCTCTGGATTCAGCAGGAATTTAATTTTAAGAACTCTGAATGTATTTCAAACAGTATTTCTTCATTTTTTGTAAGACCACCACATGTGGTAAAATGTACCTTCTACTTTCCTGTATTTCCAACAGGTTCCTGTGTAATTCGTGTTCATTTTGTGGATATCCATTAGAGTAAGATACCATAAGAAGAACATCTTATAACCAGTTTTCTCTTAGGTCCTGACGGGCTGTAAATTTTGTAACTTTCATCCATAGGTTTACCAGGGGTAATTTTGTAGAAAAATAGGTGGAGCTCATTAGCATAACATTAGCATATGCCACTCCCCACTAGCCAAAAGCAACCCAATGCAAGAAAAGAGAGCCCTGGGCAAGCGAGGCCTGCCTGGGCTGGCTAGAGATCCAGCCAGCCCAAGCAGGTCTCAGTCTCCTGGGCTGTCTCCCCCAGTCAAAAGGCCAGGGAGCCACCCACCACCATAAGTAGTGGAGAAAAGATGGCACAGGCTTCTCCAGGATTTAATGAAGGCTGCTGGGGGCATGGCAAAGCCCCTGGTAGCTGGCTGGCTGCCTGCTTTCCTAATCCAGGAATTGTTATGTAGCTACACATATTGTTCAATGGACAAGGAAGGTGGTGAGGAAGAGAGGGAACTCTCAGAAAGATTCAGGAGCTGTGCTCCTGTAAACTCCTGCTAAATCTGAGGTCTGAGTTTCCCAATGTAGGAAGGATATCTCTTTATCAACACTCTGCATCTATTTTGTCATGCACATTTTAACTTGTTCTGCCTTCATATCATATTGGAGCAATAATTTATACAGTGAACCTAGCAAATGATTGTTACGTTGTATGATGATCTTTTCAAATTCAGTCATGTTTCTTATTCCATCTCTTTCTGTAAGAAGGCCTTTCTTAAATCTAGAGGTTAATTGAAAGTAGACTTGCCATAGTAGCTTCTTCCCTGCTTCTTGTATTTTTTGCCAAGATTTAATTTCATCTTTTGAGTTTATCGTATCTTTGTAAGTTAAAAAAATATGTTTTTTTTTCCTCTCATGTTTATTGTACTATGCATGTATTGGTGACATAATAGAAGATATCATGGGGCTGATTATTTTTTCTAAAAGACACCAGGTCTGAGGTAAACTGTCTCTAATTATGTTGTTTTTGCCTTGTCCTTTATTTTTTGAAGTTAACTTTTCACTCCATAGAAAGTGATGCAGTCTGTTCTCTAGCCCCACAGCTTCTAGTTTCATTAGTCTGTTATTCAGGTTTTTAATCCATTCTGTGATCTAGAGAACTTTGCTGAGTTGATAGTATAACTTAATATTAGGAACTACCAATACTCTTCTTTTTTATGGTCCTGCAACACTTTGAATTTAATTCTTGGTTTTTTACCATTCCAAATAAATGCATTTATTTGTTTCCGCCAGTCCATCAAAGTTTTTTTCTTGTATAGACATTGGTAGCATCTGGAATAGAAAATTCAGTTTTGGCAATACATTATGTCCTTTTATTAAGGAGATTCTTCCTAACCATAATAATTTTGTAATTTTGTGATTTTGTTTTTCCTGTTAATTCTGTATCCTGAGAAAGAGATAAACTTTTCAATTCATTCTATTATGTATGGCAATGAAATATAGGGATCCTTCTATTTTTTTAAAGAGAGACTCTTTACTATCTTACTGTTATTTTTATTTAAAATTAATGAGAAGGCATGGAATTCTTTTCCATAAAATGACTTACTTTTAGGAGCCAATTAGAGCTTAATAAGCAGAAAATACAAATGAAGCTACCAATGACTGCTGCTGACCTTGTCAATCATAGCCCCCAAATTCTATTGGTTCTAAGAAAGGGAAGGCAGAACAGTAGGGATTCCCTCATTTGCTAAAAAGGGAAGACATATTTGTTTCCAGCATGTGCTCATATTTTATCTTTTTTTGCTAGAAGAAGAAGAATCTAGAGATCTGTGCTAGCTAATGGGCCAAACAGGCACAAGGAGCAGGTTCTAGATAAAACATGGCTAACCAGGCAATTATAATTACTTTAACTTTATTTAATGATAAAAATTGTATTGTAGACAAATTAGGCTACAAAGAATGAGAAACTATCATTATTTAATAATAAAGAAAGAAGCTACTCACAGGGTGTTACAGTACAACGAACAGAAACTGGAACATATTTGGCAATAAAATAAGTCCAGGAAGTCAAATTCCATCAGGATCATGTGATTTACAGTTCCACAGTTCCACATTTTTTGTCATATGGAACTGCATGACTAATGATTAAGAGACTTTGCTTTTACAGCTGTTGAAAAAAAAATCAAAGTCTTTACTAGACAGATTTGTCGTTTTACAACCATGGTTGTGTATAATTATCTTAAGAAAGTAAATATTTCCCCAATACTATTAATCTCTATTCTATAAAGCATGTTTATTTAAAACAATTAAATCAAAGAATCCACTCTGAATAATGATCTTTGCCACCACTTTGCTTTCAGAACTTGTCTTTCTAGAGATGCCTCTGACTCAGATTTCTATACGATCATGATAATATCAGCTTTTCATCCAAGGTTAGGGGGCACAAAGATAGTTGTAGGCTTTTAGTTTATTTTCACTTACTTCTGGAATGAAAGTGTTTTACAAAATTATCTACATTTTTTTTGTCTATGGAATTGGAATCATTCCATAAAGCCTTGAGGTACCAAGGAAACCTAATTTTGTCAAGCTTGTTTTGTATCATTTTGATGCTAATCTTTAAAATGGATAACATTTAACTGAAGACCATAAATAAATAAGCTGTCTGTTTAAGAGGCTGCAGAAGTATATGATTGTTCCATGGAAGATCATAGTGCAACAAGACAGGATTCACTACATACAGGGTTAATCAGAAATGAGGCTACAAGAGCACTTTGGCCTAAGTGTCAAGTTCAAAGGAAGCCTCAGCTTTAAGTTTTTGACATTTGGTAACTTTTACGACTTGCTTGAAAGTCCATCATGTGATGTCATTTGTTGTTGTTGTTGTTATGGTTAGGGGCCTCAAAAGCTAGAAGTGTCCTGAGTGGACCTCATAAACAGCCTGAACACATGGAATGATAGCCCTACATTCTGTGAAGTTTACTTGTGATGTCTAATATATCTTGATGATAACAATTATCTGAATGCAAGTCCACAGTGTTGTTATTCATCTCATTTTAAATATTTTGTATTTGATCATTTTAAATATTTGGGAGAGGGGGTTCTCCTGATCATTTTAAATATTTTGGGGGGGTTTCTCCCTTATATATATTTTAAAAGAACATTTTAATTAAGGCTAAATTTGTTAAAGCTATTTTGCCTTTCTGCTATTGGACTGAAACATATTCAAACCCACATTCGAATCAAAGTTATGAATTTTGCTTTGAAAGTTACCCAAATCCTTATGATAATTAAAGCTAAATCTTGAATAAATGGCAGGAATATAATTTGTGTGAATAAGTATCGTAATACTGGATGGAATATTGGTGTAGATATGATAAGATGGATACAAGATTGAATGCATTACAAAGAAATGCCAAATATTAAGAGAATTTTTTGTCTTTTTAAGTCTTTTGTTATCTCAATGGACCCATCAAATTGTCAGAAAAAGCCAAATGTGAAGCAATTTTTCAGGATATGCAGCTGAATGAGATCAGGTTGATCAAAAAGCTGTACAAGTGATGGTTTGTTTTTTGGCACTCAGTACATTTTGATTGTCCAGAGAGCGACAGAAACAATTTGCATTTCCATAAAAATAAGCAGTTTTCAGCTGCTCAAGCCGTGAAAAGTATTCCCATGGCAACATGTAGAAGGCCACTTGTTAAAGTCATATTCATAGTAGCATGATGACCTTCAGTGCTGCTGTATATTTCAAATGTTTTCTGATTTGTATGGTGAACAATCTAGGTGTAGAAATCTGCTTCACTTTTTTTTAAAAAAAAGGAGCTTGGTCTATTTGTAAAAGATTTTGTCTGCCTCAATCCATGTCTTGGAAGGTCAACTTCACCCCCATCACAAACATATGTTTTGTGCTTTTGTCTGAAAGGTAATAAATAGACACAATATCTTATAGATTCTGTTTTTTAAACAAAATAGGAAGCAGTTTGATGCATGCATCAGTGACCCATCTGTGTCAATGATTCTATGATTGGTAGAAACTCATCAAAGTCTCAAACAGATGTCTTTCCTAGTCCAGCTACTCAAGACTTTAAAAAAAACCTGGAAATGTCAGAGATGGAATTTGAACTTGATACATGCACAAAATGTGCTCTTTCTGTGAGCCATCACCATTCCATAACATTTAACTGTGTTATACCATAACAAATAAATGGTCTATCTGAATAAATGGGGGGGTGGGCTCCCTCTGGGTGTCCTGCTCCCCCTGGGAAAGTGCACGCACAATACTTCGCCTCTCCTTTCCTGGTGTAGTGAACGCTGCATGATCACTGTTTGGCTATGCTTGGCAGATGGTCACTGCAATGGCCTCTCCTACATTACTGCATCCATGGCAACACCTTCCCGCTGGTCCCTCCCCCGGTTTTCACAGAGTTTGCCACGTCATGGTGCGACCGAATGTCCAGCGGTATAACCGGATGGGCAGGCTGAGCTCACCAACCTCGCCAGCCAAGAGAAGGAAAACTCTAACATCAAGCCTGGGCAGACAGAGCTCGTTAATGTAACATCTACCAACTGGAGGACTCGCTGCTGGCGTCCTGGTTGACTGAGCCATGGCAGATGACCCTATGGTGAAAGGGTGGAGCCAGTACTGCGCACACTGCGCCTCACCTAAAAATTCCTCTGCGCAGGCCTGAAGGGTATCCACATCCACAACCCACAACATACCAAGTCATGCAGCGATGGGCAAGGGGCGGAATGGCAGGTGGAAGATACCACTGGATGCCGCAGTCCCGATCCTGCATGTAGGCGGTTCAGGGTATTGGTCGCCTGATGCTGACCCAGAGATGAAAGCATTTTTCGGCAGCACCCTGAATGACCAAGCAGCCTTATTTAGGGACAGCACTGCTTGCTCCGTATGGAGAGGGGCCTAGAAAAGGTGGCCCGAAATAAAGCTCATCTCCTCCCCCCCAGTTGGCTAGCCGCTAGGTCAACGGGCATCCTTACTTGCGGTCGAAAAATAACAACAAAGAAAAGGCATGCACCTGCCTCACAAAGTGTGCAAAGACTAAAGCTTGTGTGTTGGAACATCAGAACCATGCTTGACACAGTAGACAGTGGTTGCCCTGAACGACGCTCTGCTCTAGTTGCCCACGAACTTCTCAGGTTGAATATCGACATAGCAGCTCTCAGTGAGGTCCGTTTCCCTGAGGAAGGTAGTCTTCAAGAACACGGTGCTGGCTATACCCTCTACTGGTCGGGTAAGTCAAAGGCTGAGAGCCGCCTTTCTGGCGTTGGCTTCATGGTCAGGAATTCCATTGCCTCTAAACTCGAAAACCTGCCAACAGGTCACTCAGATCGCATCATGTCTATGTGCCTCCCACTTCAAAACAAGCAGCATGCAACACTCTTCAGTGTGTATGCCCCAACACTTCAAGCAGATTCTGCAGAAAAGAACAAGTTCTATGCCGATCTACGCTACCTCGTACGGAAGATCCCTACAGAGGACAAGGTGATCATCCTTGGCGACTTCAATGCCAGAGTAGGTAAGGACTTGGAAGCCTGGAAAGGAGTACCTGGCAAACACGGCATTGGCAACTGCAATGATAACGGGCGCCTCCTGCTAGAATTCTGCACGGAGCATCAGCTCACCTTTACCAACACTATCTTCCAGCAGAAGAACAGTCTGAAGACAACCTGGATGCACCCACGGTCCAAGCATTGGCACCTTATTGACTACATTCTGGTGCGCCAGAGAGATCTTCGAGATGTCTTACACACTCGAGTAACGCCCAGTGCAGAATGTCATACGGATCATCGTCTTGTACGCTGCAATCTCCGTCTTCACTTTAAATCTACACCCAGGGGAGGAGGTATCCCCCGGAGGAACTTTCAGGTTGGCAGCCTTCAGTCAGCCGAAGTTAAAGCTACCTTCCAGGCAAAACTCCAGACGAGAATTGAGGACCCCAGTTGCCTCACAGATCCTTCTCCAGAAGCACTCTGGGAACACCTAAAAACTACCATCCTGTTGACCTCTGAAGAAGTCCTTGGGTTCTCCACAAGGAAGAACAAGTACTGGTTTGAAGAAAACAATCAAGAGATCCAAGAATTACTAGCGAAAAAGAGATCTGCCTACCAAGCACATTTTGCTCAGCCCTCCTGTCCCGGGAAAAAAGCAACCTTTCGCGCTGTATGTAGTAACCTCCAGCGCAAGCTTCGAGACATTCAGAACGAGTGGTGGACCAAGCTTGCAGAGAGAACCCAGCTGTGTGCAGACACTGGTGATTTAAGAGGGTTCTATGAAGCCCTGAAGGCAGTATATGGTCCATCATATCAGGCTCAGAGTCCCTTGCGTAGTGCAGACAGCCAAGTGCTCCTCACAGACAAGGTATCCATACTGAACCAGTGGTCGGAGTATTTTCAGGTTCTCTTCAGTGCCAGTTGTGGAGTTCAAGATTCAGCAATCCACCTCACCCCACTTCAACCAGTGAAAACAGAGTTGGATGAGATCCCCACCCTAGAAGAGACTGTTAAAGCCATCAAGCAACTGAAAAGTGGCAAGGCAGCGGGAGTTGATGGAATCCCACCAGAGATCTGGAAGCATGGTGGCATAGTACTACATAGCACACTTCACAAAGTACTTGTCACCTGCTGGGAACAAGGCAAACTACCACAGGACTTTCGTGATGCAATCATCATTACTCTACATAAGAACAAAGGGGAAAAGTCAGATTGCTCCAACTACCGGGGGATAACCCTGCTCTCCATCACAGGCAAAATCCTTGCTAGAATACTCCTGAACAGACTGGTGCCCACCATTGCAGAAGAACTTCTCCCAGAGAGCCAGTGTGGCTTCAGAGCTAACAGGAGCACCACCGACATGGTATTTGTTCTCAGGCAGCTCCAAGAGAAATGCAGGGAACAGAACAAGGGTCTATATGTGACTTTTGTCGACCTTACCAAAGCTTTTGATACCGTTAGCAGGAACGGCCTGTGGCAAATCTTGGAACATTTAGGATGTCCCCCAAGGTTCCTCAGTATGGTAATCCAGCTTCATGAAGACCAGTGAGGCCAAGTTAGACACTGCAACGATCTCTCAGAGCCCTTCCCAATAGGCACAGGTGTAAAGCAAGGCTGTGTTCTTGCGCCAACTCTCTTTACGATCTTCTTTAGCATGATGCTTCAAAGAGCCGCAGTAGATTTAGATGACGACGATGGTGTCTACATCCGCTATCACACCGATGGCAGCCTGTTCCCAGACAATGGAAAAACTTATCCGAGAGCTACTGTTTGCTGATGATGCTGCACTTGTCTCCCACTCGGTATCAGCTCTGCAGCATATGACATCCCACTTTGCAGAGGCTGCCAAGCTATTCAGCCTAGAAGTTAGTCTGAAGAAGACAGAAGTTCTCCACCAGCCTGCACCCCAGGAAGATTATCACCCTCCTTGCATCACCGTGAGTGAATCAGTTTTGAAGACAGTCCAGCAGTTCAGCTACCTGGGGTGCATCATCTCCTCAGATGCCAAGATCGACAAGGAGATTGACAACAGACTGGCAAAGGCAAACCGTGCATTTGGCCGACTGCATAAAAGGGTGTGGAGCAACAAGCATCTGAAAAAAGGCACAAAGATCAATGTTTACAAAGTGGTTGTGATGACAACCCTCATCTACGGCTCTGAATTGTGGGTTTTATACCATCATCATCTGCGACTCCTTGAGCGCTTTCATCAGTGCTGCCTTTGCACCATCCTCAACATCTACTGGAGTGACTTTGTGACCAACACTGAAGTCCTCAAGCGGGCGGAGGTTACAAGCATTGAGGCATTGCTGTTGAAGACGCAGCTGCGCTGGGCAGGGCATATTTCTAGGATGGAAAACCACCGCCTTCCCAAGATTGCCCTGTATGGCAAACTTTCCACCGGCCATCGAAATAGAGGAGCACTAAAGAAGAGGTACAAGGACTCCTTGAAGAAATCCCTTGGTACCTGTTGCATTAACCATCACCAGTGGTCTGACTTAGCCTCAGATCGCAAAGCATGGAGGCACACCATCCACCAGGCTGTCTCTTCCTTTGAGAACGCACGCATAGCTGGTCTTGAGGACAAAAGGAGATAGAGGAAGAATCGTACTGCTACAGCACCATCCCCAAATCAGACTTTTCCCTGCAGCCACTGTGGCTGGACCTGCCTGTCCTGCATTGGTCTTGTCAGCCACCAGCGAGCCTGCAGCAGATGTGGACTACTGCACCTTTCTTAAATCTTCATTCGCGAAGTCAAGCTGAGAGAGAGAGACTATATCAAATAAATGGTCTATCTAAATCATTGATATGTATCCTGACTGGTGCCGGCTGCCGAAGAAAGAACCGAACAGCAGGTGGGGGCATAAAAATGGCAGCCGCGCGAATGCGCCACGGCCAGCAGCAAACCGCAGATTCCACGATGCTGCCAGAGACGCTCCCAGACTCCACGCTGCCCGACAAAGCTTGAGACGTGTTCCTTATCTTCGCCAGAGGTGAGCCTAACCTACACGGCTCCAAAAAGCCACGGTAACTAACCACAGGCCTCGTGCGAGGCAAGAGCAAACGCTGTACTCTGCCTTGCCCGAGCATGAGGTGAAGAATGAGAGGAGGGAGCGGAGCCCGCCGTTTTGGTGTGCCTGCACCGCCCCCACCCCTGATAATGCCCTGCCCACTCCTTCTCCTTGTGAGGAGGCAAAACGGCCCCCAGACACAAGGCTGTGCAGTCTGCCTCTGGATGGGAGCCGCATTCCCTCATTTTTTTTAAAAGCTACTTTATTTAGAACTAATTAGCAAAGTTAGTATCATTTATTGGCTGATATCAGTTTGGAAGCAGCCAGAAGGATTTGATAGATTTTAGAAATAATATATTTAAATGAGGGAATGCCTGATTTCAAAAGAAGTTTGAATGCTGTGAGAGGTCTGTGTAGTGCGGCTATGATGTTAGGCTGTTCTAGGAAATGTCAGAGTTGAAGATATTGGTACCATGGAAGGATTAGCTTAGCTTTGAAGTCCAGATGGGTTTTATCACACATTTGCAAACCTTTGATGATATCCATAACTCTGGTTAGGTTAGCAGATTTCTGTAAGCTAAGAGAGCCGGGAGATATGACCGGGGGAAACCAGTCTTGTCTTAGAAAGGTAAAGAGAGGAGAGAGAAAAGGAGCTAAACTCTTACGACATTTATCCCAAACAATGAGAGAGAAGAGCAAGAAGACATTATTCTTGATAGGGGTGAGACGTCTGGATAGCATGGACCAGACCATTTCTGAAGGGCTTCTATCTCTGCCCATTCGAAGTGAGAAGGGTGGAGAAGAAGTTTGCAGATCTCAGTCATGTTGAATCATAGTAAAGTTGAAGATCGAGTACACCAAGACCATCCATTAAGCGAGGTTTGTGTAAAGTGGAGAAAGCAATTCTGTGCCTTTTACGACACCAAATAAAGGATAAAAGGGAGTGGTGTCAGGCTGCAAAATGATTCAAACAAAGTGTGATAGGTAAGGTTCTGAAGAGATAAATGAATTTAGGTAGAATAAAGGAATGATTGAGGTCGATACATTCAGGCCAAGTTGAGTGGAATGTTGACTCCAAGATAAGTCCATGAATTTGTAACCCATTGAAAGTTAAATGCAGAGCACAAATAATACGAAAAGGGAGGGGATAGGTAGATAGGATAGATAACGGTTTTGGAAAGATTGACTTTAAGGCCTGATATAGAACCAAAAGTGTCCGGTATTGACTTGGTTGAGTTCAGAGAAACTGCTGGATTTGTGAGGAATAAAATCATGTGATCTGCAAAAAGATTGATCCTCTGTTCAGAAGACCAACGTGAAGCCCAGATACAAGATTAGAGGAATGGATAGCGTTAGCCAAGGGTTCGATGGCTAGGGCAAAGAGGATTGGGGATAAGGGGCAGCCTTGTCGTGTTCCTCTTGACAAGGAAAAATCAAATGAAATCAAGCCATTGATTTTCAGATGAGTCTTTGGCAAGGAATATAGTGTCCGTATGGTACAAAGAAAATTGTCTCCAAAACCCATGATACTCAAAACATGGTGCAGATATGTGAGTTCTAAAGTGTCAAAGGCTTTTTCCAGATCGATTGATTCCAACTTCTGAGATTGCCCAAAATGAATAACATTTAGGACTTTTCTGATGAGATTGGCTCTATTGCGTTTGGGTATGAAGCCATATTGATTAGGGTGAATATATTCAGATATGGTGTTGCGTCTATTGACTAAAACAGAGGCAAAAATTTTGGCATCAGAGTTTAGAAGAGAGAGAAGACAATATGACTTCATATCAAGTAAATCTCTGCCCTTTTTAGGGATAAGAATAATTCGAGATTCTGACCAGGTACCCGGGATAGAGCCTTGTAGAAATAGAGAGTTGCATGTGTCAGTTAAGTGTAGAAGGGGATTGTCTAGGAAAACCTTATAAAATTTGGCTGGAAAGCCATCTCTGCCGGGGGTCTTTCCAGATTTAAGTGACTTAACAGAAACAGAGATCTCTTGCATAGTGAATGGACTATCGAGAAAACTTTTGTGGTCATCAGATAAATGCTTAAGTGTTTGAAAGGAAGAAAGAAACTGAGAAATGTGAGAAGGGTCCAGATTTCCTGAGCTATAAAGGGACTGGAAAAATTCGTGAAAAGAAGTTAAGATTTGGCTGGAGTCTGAAGTTGTAGAACCATTAGGGGTTCTGATACAATTGATATGATGTGCTGAAATTTGCTGATGTACCTTCCAGGAGATGGTTTTGAGCGAATGCAGACTATGATACCAGGATTTATGCTTTAAGAAAAGAAGATTTTTCTGGATCTTTGTAGTTTTCAGAGCCTGAAGGATTTGCCACTCTGCTAACAGTTGTTTGTATATGGATCTATTGCCTGAAGCCTTGTGTTGGAGTTCTAAGGAACATCTCTTGGAGATAAGAGCTGATCTAGCTCTTTCTTTTTCTTTTTTATAGTAAGATGCCCAGGAGATAATTCTGCCTCATACAAATGCTTTCATGGCATCCCAGCATATGGGAAGGGAAACCAGATCATTTTTATTGAGTTCAAAGTAATCTTGAATGTCCTTAGCTACGCCAGCAACAAATCTTTCGTTACGCAGGAAGGAAGAGTTAAGAGACCATTGAAATGATGGGGTAGGTGAAGTGCCCAGCCTCAAAGAGCACTCTGTCCAACAATGATCAGTCCATAGTTTTGGACCTAGTTGTGACGAAGCTGCACAAGGGACCAAAGAATGAGAAATCAAAATAAAATCAATCCGTGTGTGGACATCGAATCGAGAGAAATAATAAGAGTAGTCACGCTCAGTTGGATGGTGAGAATGCCAAATGTCAATCAAACCGGTTTGTGAGAGAAAGTTGGAGAGAAGTAGAGCCACTTTATATGGAGAAGAAGAGCTATTAATAGATTTGGATCTATCAAGGATTGGATTGAAAATGTGATTAAAATCGCCACCCAAAATAATGTCCCCGGTAGCAAATTGTGTGAGAGATGAGATGGTGTCTTTAAGAAAATTGAGTTGATCTTGATTGGGCGCATAGAGGGAAGCTAAAGTAACTGGGTGGCTGTCGATGGTGCCATTAATAAAAAGGTAGTGACCTTGTGGGTCTATTAAGGATGACTGGAATGAAAAGTGAACTTGAGAGGAGATCAGAACTGCTACACTCCGTGACTTGGAAGAGCCAGGGGCTAAGTATTGAAAGGCAAAATGTTGGAGGCTAAAAATATGATTTACTGCAGGTTGAAGGTGGGTTTCCTGAAGGAATAACACACTGGGTTTAAGTTTCAGAAGTGAGGATTGCATGCGTTCAGCTTGATTTTATTATTTAAACCATGACAGTTGACTGAAATGATTTTAAGGTGTTGAGACATTATGTAGGACTAAACAAAG
This sequence comes from Heteronotia binoei, assembly GCF_032191835.1. NCBI lineage: Eukaryota > Metazoa > Chordata > Lepidosauria > Squamata > Gekkonidae > Heteronotia > Heteronotia binoei. Next base: position 94,652,689 of record NC_083223.1, on the reverse strand, counting down.
GAGGCAGACACAGCATGAGGAAGAAATGAAGAGAGAAACAGAAATGAGTTTGAACAGCACAACACTTTTCTTGAGGGAAAGGAGGTGAAAGTGAGAGAAAAAGGGGGTTAAAAAAAGAAAAATTGTGAAATGAACAGAGTGGCTAAGAGAGATGGGAGAGCAAAGATGGGGAAAGGTTGAAAGGGTGCTAGAAAAGCAGAGAGTGCTGGAAGCACGATCGTGAAGAGGAAACACAATACGAATCACTACAGACTTAGATAATTCAGAATAATGTTTAGCAACCACAAGTCACTTATTGAATACTAAACAAAACCAGAAAGTTAGCTTATGCAAACTTGCATTGACTTTGAACAAGAACTGAGGCCAGATGGTCAAGACCATGGCCAGAGGAAATAGTGTGAGTAGCTGACATATGCATGTAAGCAATAAAACGACAGTGACATGCAATAAGGAGAGTTCCAAAAGGCTGAACCAACAGAATAAAAGTACAGTCCCCCACCCCACCCACCCTTCTCCCAACCCCTAGGCGTTAACCCAGAACACAGAACTCATCTAAACTTGGAGCAAAAAGAGACCGCGCCCCCCTCCCCCCCCTTCTCCAGACAAACAACATTGAAAGAACTGAGTATAATATGATTTACAATAAACAGCGTTACTAGGAACTATTGCGAAGATAAATGCAGTGAAGACATCAATATACTTTAAAGGGCTGAATGCTGTATAACGTTGCCATCTACTGGACAAGTCAGGTAGTAATAGTAAAAAAGTATTGCATTCAACCTATGTGATAAATACAAGGGAAGCAAACCTTTGCTTACAAGAGAACGGCAAAGAAACTAAGACTAGTAGCAAGGTGTCAGTGGTGAATTAGCCAATTAAGGTTGCAAGGCAAAAAGGAGAAATAAAGAGGAAAAAATTAATAGAAGGAGTCTTACAGAACCAAGAACCAGAAATGTTGAACAAAGAATTAGGGAAGCTTAAGTCAAGTTTGATCAGCTGATCAGGCAGAGATTTCCAAAGCTTTTTGAGGTGAAGCAGCAGAGTCTCTCTTCCACTTGTTGAGGGATTTAGGTTAATCAGAAGGGGTTTCCAGTTTTAGTAGCTGGAGCAGGAGATGACCGTTGTCTTTATCAAATGCTGTATGCAGAGTACCTTTATGGAATACATTGATGTTGCTAGTCGGGGACCATTTGAAATGGATGTTAGCTTGGTGCAGCTTGGTGGCAATGGATTTTAACTCACGGCGTTTCTTGAGGGATTCAGCAGAAATATCAGAGAAGACTTGTATTTTCTCATTTTATAACAATAAAAAACTATTTTGTCCTGCCTCTCTTAAAATGTGTTGTTTTGAGCTGTTGTTGGCAAGTTCCACAACAATATCTCTATGTCTGGATAGGCACTGCAAGGTATTAGGGCATAGTGAACCAAGACGGAAGGCCCGTTTGATGAGCAGAGTAGAGCCCTCTTCCCACTTTATGATTGATGCTAGCCAGTTGGAGAGCCAGTTTGGTGTAGTGGCTAAGTGTGCGGACTCTTATCTGGGAGAACCTGGTTTGATTCCCCACTCCTCCACTTGCACCTGCTGGAATGGCCTTTGGTCAGCCATAGCTCTGGCAGAGGTTGTCCTTGAAAGGGCAGCTGCTGTGAGAGCCCTCTCCAGCCCCACCCACCACACAGGGTGTCTGTTGTGGGGGAGGAAGGTAAAGGAGATTGTGAGCCACTCTGAGACTCTTCGGAGTGAAGGATGGGATATAAATCCAATACTTTTTCTTCTTCAGGAAGAGATAAATGTAATCAGATCCGTAGATTTTTCAGCTTGCTCGGGCACCCCTCTAAATTTCAGGTTGTGGATTTGGAGTTGGTTTTCCAAGGTAAGGATCTTGTCACATGCCCAAGATTCATGCTCCTGTAAATGGCGTATGTTGTCATTAGTGGCTATAGAGGCATTGTGTCCTGCCTCAGCAGTTTCAGCCACTTGTTGAATAGTCAGTTGCAGGCTATCAGTTCTGTCCACCAACGGCTGAAGTATAGAGGTTATCTTATCTGAGATCTTTGTTGACATTTCATGCTCAAAGAGCTGGAAGGAGAAGAGAAGATCTTGCTTGGTTAATGGCATGGAACTAATGTTGGGTGGAGGAGGCTCCGCAGCCATTTTATCTTCCTCGTCAGATGAATGCTCTGACAAGCCCGGAGACTCTGCAGACAACAGAAAGTCCTTTAAAGCTGTTGGGGGAAAAAGTCCTTTAGAGTACGAGAAGAAAGGCTAGCAGCCCCTGATTTAGTAGCGCTTGACTTCCTCATTATATAATGACTAATTAAAGCAAAAAAATTAAACAAGATGAAGTGTCTGGAGATAGGAAAATGAGGGGAGTGAAGCAGAGCTGTTGCCTCAGGTGTCCATACCCATCGCGGTCGATGCCACACCCCTCAGAAGTTGTTCCTTGATGGAGTTGTGTGACCTTGCAAATAAAGGGTTGATGCTTTGAGCCAGATCCGTCTCTGCTGAGTGGACCTTAGAACTGGTGACTAATGAGTACTCTAACCTGGAAACCGACAGTCAAAGGGGGATATTACATTGAAGAGCAACTGCCAATCTGAGTAGACAGGGGGAGAAGCTTGCAATGCCCAGACATTTCATCTTTTCCTAAGCCCAAAGCATTTTATATTTTTGGTTTATATTTTTAGTTTTTGCTACGTGCTTCTTCTTGATGTTTTATTTTTTTTAATTGCATTGTCAAATCCCACTATTCCTCCACCTTTCCAACATTGCAAGAGTTTTAAGCATGTTTGAATTTTGAGCAGGCCTAAGATTCAGCAGCTTCTCACAGGAGCACAGCTCCTGAACCTTTCTGATGGTCCCTCCTCTTCCTCCCCATTTACCTTGTCCATTGAATAGTAGGTGCAGCTGCATAACAACCCCTGGAGAGCGGACAGCCAGCCAGCCACCAGAGGCTTTGCCACACACTCCAGCAGCCCTCATTAACTCTGGAGAAGCCCTCACCACCCTTTCTCCACTTCTTATGTGATTTTGGTTAGTGGGTGGCTTGCTGGCCTTTTTACTAAGGGGGCAGCCCAGGAGAGCCCCAGGTGAGCAAGGCCTGCTTGGGCTGGCTGGATCTCTACCCAGCCCAAGCAGGCCTTGCTCACCCAGGGCTCTCCTTTCTTGCATCTGGTTGCTTTTGGCTGGGGGGGGGGGTGGCATATGCTAATTAGTTGTTCTAATGAGCTCCTCCATCTATTTTTCTACAAAACGACCCCTGACTTTATGTAAAAAAAATAATATCTTCAACTGTGTTTCTCTGTATCCTTTATAAAGTTTATATCTCCACTACCTGGCATTATATTTTATGATACCCAACGCCTGGCCCCACAAAGTCCCATTTATGTCAGATCTAGCCCTTGTAACAAATGAGTCTGACACCCCTGCTCTAAATTATCTTTATTTTCTCTCAGTGACAAACACACATCTACAAGTCTTATTGTCCAACAGTTTCATAGCACTGTCAGATTCACTACATAATCTTTGATTGGCTTCAAATGTGTGGTAAAGAAGGAAGTCTAAATTGCACTGAATCAATTAGACAGGGATAACAATGGTGTGAGAAAAATACAGGAGTAGGGTTTTTGTGAAATATTTTGGCTAGAGATTCTGAAGAATTCTGTACATTTGCTGGTTTGAATTGAACATCAATACTTTGTGCTGTTCCTTATAAATTCAGGAACAATATCATGGCTGCTAAATAGGTTTGATTTACCGATTTTTTTTTTAAAACCCCTAAAAGCAAACATTATTATTGATTTCAGAATCAGGTGATGTTGAGAAAAAAGTTACCTCCCACTCCTTACTCCCCTGGAAGAGAACTTATAGAGTTATTTGTTTGTTGCTGTGAAAGTGCTGCTCACCTTTATCCTCCTCCATTCTGGGTTGAGCTGAGCATTCAGGTAGTAACTGAAATCTTAGTTGAAATCCTGTGTCCATTTTTTCCCTGCATTTCTCTTTAATCTGTATTCTGTTTCTATTCAAAAGAAGGCTTTATCTTTGGAATTCCATGGTGAGGGCTGGATTCCAAGTATAGTGGTCAGAATTTCAGACAAGGATCTGGGTTTGAGATCTTGAACTGTTAAAGACAGATGTCAAAGTTAGTTGGCCAACTGTCAGATAGTTAACTTGACAGATCCAAGGTGAACACACTTAACTGGTGACTGCTATACAGAGCTGTCTGACACTACCTAACCACTTACAATGTCCTGGATAAGCATCCAAAAACACTTACAGATCCAGGGTGTTAATTTTTACAGAAATAAAGTCCAGGGTACAAACAAACACTTACATACAAACAGTATGACGGAAGATCCATTTCTTGAGATAAATAAATGAATAAATGAAGTTCAAACTCTTATCACTTAGCCAACAACAAACTACAAACCAGTATGAAGTAGGCCACAACCCACTGTCATTGTTCTTTCCCACCTAGTGAAAAGACAAGCTTATAAAGAAGTTAGCCTCTTCATGCAGCAATAGCATGGCAACTAATAGCCAGACACCAGTGAACTACTTTCAGTGGGTTTGGCAGAACAGTGATAGGCTATCCTCAGAGAGGATGAGTTCTGTCTGCATGTTTTGGAAGCCTCTTTTTGTCTCTCTTTTTCTGTGTAGCCTTTGTGCTCTCCGTTCATGTCCATTTCTTTCTTATAGCCTCCATGGCCTCTTTGTGTGTGTGTGTCCTTTGTAACTTCATGGATTTTCTGATTTTTCATAGACTAACAGAAATAGCTAGGGTTACTGAGTGCAAAGTGACCTTGGGAGAATTTACCCATCTCTAAATACATCTGCATAGCACTCCTAATAGTTCAGACTAATCCAGCCTCATCAGTTCTTGGAAGCTAAGCAGCATTGGTGCTTGCATGGGAGTGCACTGAGGAAAACTTGAGATTCTATGAAGGGGAAGGCAGTAGTAAACCACGGGTGTTCATCTCTTGCCTTGAAAAACCCACAAAGTAGAGTTAGTTGTGACTCACTTGCATACTTCACCTTTTTAATACTTTAAAGATATTAAACATCATTGGTATCTGGAAGCATATTCAAACTCACTGTAGGTGAATGGTTGATCTGCTTTGTCTGAATGTTTTGAAATGGAAAATAGTGTGTTAGACCGGTCAACAGGAGATTATACAAGGTAGCTTGAAGGACTTTGGGACAGCTATGATTAATTCCACTGGGAGAGCCAAAATCAAATGTAATTATGGCTCACAATAATCTAAAAGTGTGAAGCTGATTGCTACCAATTTTAACCACTGTGTAAAAGACTAAGGATCCAGCTAAAATTTACCAAAACCTGTTATCAATGAGGTGAGTGTTAAATTGAAAAGCAGTAACTTGTTTCCAGATGTCCCAAATGCACACTGTCTTGAGAAAGAAAAATCCAGAATGCATTTTGCTGCAATTGTGGATATATAAATAAATTAATGTCTTTCTTGGAAGGCCTAACAATCAAAAACACAAGGGGCAATGGAGATCAAACTAAGGAAAATGAATGGGATTAATTTAAATTTTAATTATATTTTAGCATAAAGCTTAAAAAGGGAAATAATTCTGTCTAGTCTTTTCTTGTTCTATTCCCTATTTCCTGCAGCTCCAAATCTTACACTGAGAACTGTTCTTTCTCATGAGATGATTTTGCATTTCAACCATGACTCATTTTAAAATCTGCATCTTGTATGGAAGTTCAGTGACATAGACACACTTTTTCCCAGTAGGTGGTGCATTAGCCAAAAGATTTAAGTGCATGATGGTCTGAGGTATGGGGACTTCTGCCTATCTACCATAAGCCAAATTGCCCTCGAAGAGAGGTTGGGGAATTTAAGTGGAATATAGAATCTATGTATTCAGAAGATGACCTCCAGAATTTCCCTCTAAATAATGAGGAGTTGGTAAAATATAACTGAATTTTATTAGAAAAATCAGTCAAGCATACAAGGAAATAAACTCATTCAATCAAACATACAGTCATAAGAAAAACAGTAAGGAAATAGATAGGGGATAACATATAAGGGAAAAAACACAGGCAAGGCAATACTATACCTCCCGTAGTCTTCCTTGGAAACCTCCAATAGCGATGAAAAAGGAATGGGGGAGCAAGACACAGCCGTTGTATCTTGCTATTGGGGACCTAAAACTGATCAGGGTTGGGGTTTTTTTTGGGGGGGGGGAGTCTACACAGCAGAGTAGGTAGGCTGTCAGATGCACATCTGAGGAACAATGGGTTAGACCTTTTAAGGACTACCTTGTGCCCTCAGGGGGTCAGATCAGATGACCTATGAAACCAGGATCAGGTGGGCTATGATGTTGGGACATGTGGTCAGTGACCTCAGAAAAGAGGGAGACTCCATGGTGACCTTTGGAAAGTAACAGGTGATAAAGGGATTAACTACTCTGAACAAAGTTATCTAGAGTGACAATATAGAGCCAAGTTGTTATCTAAGGTTTACGCAGTGGTGCTAGTATCCTGGTTGGGCTGGGCCTTTGTCTTCTTCCCATCTAGGCTGGTACAGTCTTTGTGGGATGTTCCATTTACCATAGGCTTGGAATGTCTGGCAGGATACACCCTTAGATAAGCTTGATTGCTTTATGGAAATGTTCAGGGTGAATAGTGGGTACGTGGGGCTCCCGCTTCACTCTCATGGCATCCGAAAGAACAGGAAGATGATTTCTGCTGTTGTCAGCCTTGCAATAGCTTCCATCAGGAGAGCTGAAGACCATACAGCTGGACAGCTCACGGTGGCAGTGCAATCTCTTTTACTGTAAAGCCAGGGACTTGCACACGATAGCAGGCTGGGATCCATCTGAGAAGGTGCTGCCTTGATGACTGGGATCCATGTTGTTCCCATAGGCCTGCTATGAAGCTGGCAGCAGAGGCCTGGGTAGATGGTTCAGGGGTAGATGTGTATGAGTTGAAAATCCAGCCTTCCTGGCAACCACACTAGTGATCATGATGTCCGTATAAAAGTGAAATGGGGGGTTTGGGCTCACACTACTCCCTAAGGGCCAACAAGAAACATTTTTAAATTCAATTCAACTTTGGACAATAGCATGGGTGGAGGAAGGGGTCCTTCTTTCTCATTTTTCCTGAGCAGAAAAGTATCCTGGGTATGTAGATGTGACTATGTGGTAATAGAATTGAAAATAAACAGTGATTTGAAATAAAGATAAGATTTTCTAAGGTATATCCTAACCATGCAGAGATCTGAGCCCTCATGTGTGAACCATTCATATAGATCCTTAGCAGCCAGTTTTCATGAAGAACTGTTACATTCATTTTGTAAGAGCACTAAAAGTTTATTCAGTAATTATCACAAAGCTGAACTGAAGCTATTCTGTCATCATTAGCAAATGCATCATTTTCTAACTAAAATTCAGGAACAAGTTATAGAGGAAACTAAACTCTACTGAAATGCTAAGATTTTTCTTTGCAGAGAAGTGTTGAATGAATTGGATAAATACCTTCTCTATCATACCTTCTCTGTTATCGAGTATCAGTTACTTTACTATAAATATTCTGAAGGAATACCAATAAAATCTAGGCCTAATTATAAAAAAATGTATTATTTACAGGAAAACAGACTCATGAATAACCAGGGATAGTAAGTAATGGGTATGCAGCTAAACATTCTCATAATAAAGACAGCCAGCCAACTTATTTTATTACTCACTGCCACCTTTTTTGTCAGATAGGTAAAATAAAATGTGAATTTGGTACTTCATGTGAATATCCAATCACACAGAGTTTCAGTTCATACATTTTTCTACTTTCCCTATTTTTTAAAAAAAGACTTGAAACAACCATGTCAATTGTGTGGCACGTTCAGTTTACATGTTTCAGAGTTGTGTGGGCCCTGGGTGAAGGAGTGTAACTAGGTCCCCTTTCCCCTTTGATATGGACCACTTTACTACAGCCACAACTCCTTCCATTGACCACTCTCTTTTCTTCTTCAGCCATTCAATAAAATTAGTTTCATTTGTGTAAAGCTATAAAAATGTCAGTCTGGAGGAACCTCAGTCTCAAGGTCTGTGGAAAAATTTCTCCACTTTCATCACTGAAAGTGAAGAGGCCAATCCATGTTCATTCAAAATGCTTCAGCAATTGATCAGACTGAACATAATGAAGACTGAAGATGCTCATTTGGAAGCATAAGAAGAAGTCATTGGATTTATATCCCGCCCTCAACTCTGAATCTCAGAGCAGCTCACAATCTCCTTTATCTTCCTCCCCCACAACAGACACCTTGTGAGGTGGGTGGGGCTGAGAGTACTCTCACAGCAGCTGCCCTTTCAAGGACAACCTCTGCCAGAGCTATGTCTGACCCAAGGCCATTCCAGCAGGTGCAAATGGAGGAGTGGAGAATCAAACCCGGTTCTCCCAGATAAGAGTCCGCACACTTAACCACTACACCAAACTGGTTAGAAAGAAGGTAGAAAGAAGAAAACTTAATTTCAGGAATCAGCACTGGATCAGAAGAGCCAAAATTAACTAAAAGAAGAAAATAAAACTTATTTTTAATCCTGAGAAGTTAATCACTCAATTTTTAAACAAAGAATTACATCTTTCTATATAACTAATTTAATCCTCCAATAAATATCAAAACCCAAATCTTGCACTGTTTTTAAAATTAATTTGTATTATATTTTTAACTGTCAACTGCCTTGAGGGCCCTAATTGGGTACCAAGATGGCCAAGTATATTTTTGTCTGTATGTACCTGTAATAATGAGGATGTGCACCATGACTGTAATGTATCAACTAGTTGTGGCAGCTGCAACAAAACTGATTTGACATCTACTCTAACATGTAACACTCAAAGATGTCTGAGGCGGAGCTCTCAGGGTCAGTTTTGGGAAATGCTGTAAAGCCAGTTTTCAGCATTATGTTGCTCTATTTTAAAAAAACAGAATAAATATGATGTAATATTACTCCCTAAAGCATCTTTTACTTGGCCAGAAGTGTCTGTAGCATGCATCAATATAAGATTCCAGTTGTGGGAAGAACAAGGTACACAGAATGCCTCGGGATTTTTTCATAGAATAATACCTTGCACTCCTTTGGCACCATTATCACAGTATTGGCTACAAATATTAGAAACCAACAATCCATGCTTGTTTTTTTGTCACTCTTCCCAACATAGTGCTTGAAAGACCTTTTTCCTATTGTATCTGTGACATACAAAATTTCAAACACTCTCTTTGATGTCCACTGATTTGCTGTTAAGAAACAGAGAGGGTCATGTCATTAGAGAGGACAATTTGGCCCTTGGCACCTTGGTACATTGGTGAGAGCTTCATAATGTTATAGAGTTGCCATTTTTCGCTTTATCATGGTGCGAAGTTTGCAAAGTGAGGGGGAAGGAGAAACTGCAATTATTTCACAGCAGAGAGTCTTATTATTTTGCACTAGCAGCTCTCATTCGTTTGCAAATTACCAACTAAGCCCAGTTTTGACATCAGGCCTATCAGCTCAGCACCAAGCCTAACATTTTTTATTATAGGACCCCATTGACTGTTGAAAATTACCATCTTGTTACTTGGAATTATTACTGGGGTTTTTTTAAGCAAGGATGAATAAAATGAATTGGCACTCATTCACTGGTTTCTATGCTATGGAATCAGGACATTATTATCTGTACACAGTAATATTGTGTAATATACATATTGTTTTTCACAAGAGCAAAAATAAATCTCCATTAACCTTCTACAAAATGAATAATATAACCAGTACTGAGCAAGAAAGGGTAAATAAATAGCTGCCTAATCCCTCCATCAACACACAAATACTCTATTCAATATCTCTGGATCCATTTCTTGACCTTAACTGTTATTTTTATGTGAAGATCTTAAGAGAAATAAGGCATGTGTCAATAAGGTCAGAAACACATACTCTCCAGACAGCTGAAAGTTTTATTGGTGATGAAATCAAAACCATTTTAATATCAACTAAGATAATAAATACTATTTATTGCAGAGATCAAGAGCAACCATCCAATTTTATTATAAGAACCTGCCATCCATTCTGCTGGGGTTAGTTTTTTTAAAAAGGGAAAGTGTACACAAGGCCTATGTTTCAGGACTATTCCCAATAGCATTGAGGAAAGTTCAAGCAAAGAAAACTGATCCTTACCCTAGGATAAGTGATCAAAGGCCTGTTTCTAGATAAAATGCATTTGCTGGGATAAAATTTCTCCTGGGCTCTTATTATGTCTTGTGCAGCTATGACAGCTTCCCATCCAGAGCAGAAGCTAGTGTCCAGTTAATCAATAAGGATTCTGAGAAATCCAAAGGAAAAAGAGAGGAACTATCCTACATAACAAACATCTGCAAAGAAAGTACTAGAATATTTCAGCCATTTCTATTTTGTGATAGATTTTAAGTATAGATCCTAAAGCCAGAAAGTACCTCAAAACTTTAGTTATAGTTTCATATTAGTCCTAAATATATTGTATAAAGAATATGGTAGGACTAGTATGATACTGTAACTAAAATTATTTGTTCAATTTAGCACCTAATATGTACAACCTATCACAAAATGGATAGGTAATTTTGGAAGTGCTTCAGTTTTTGGTAACACCCTTGTAAATTGTCAATATTAAATATCAGAGCTTTGATGAATTTAGCTTACCCCTCAAGGTTTCATTTGCTATGTATAAGGCACTTAGGAAGAATGATTCAGACAGATTCTTGATCTAGGCCTAAACTGACATCTCAGCAGTTAAACATTAGAGATAGTGTCATAATCTAGAATACTTGGTTTTAGCATTATAATCCTTCAATTTATGGCAGTCGGGGGGGGGGGGCAGTGGTTTCAGAGGACAGATGCTGCAGCACTTCCCCAGTTTCTATAGTATACCATAGATGCTATCAGAGAAACTGATTGATTGTTAGTTACCCCAAAGGCACAAAATGCTAAATGCAAGTTGAGGATTGACAAAGGACTGGGACCTATCAGCTAACATCCTTCTATGGGTCTCTGGAGTGATTTTTCACCTTAATACCGGGGGGGGGGGGGGGAAACCTTAAGAAGATTTCAATAAGCCATCAAATGGTCAAAATATTTATATTCTGCCTCATCTCCTTAGAATCAAGGCAGCTAACTAAGTAACAATAATATAGCAACCCATCAACTAAATAAGATTACAGATCATGTTAAAAATCATATAGGATCATATTAAGTCAGATTTGCACAAACAAAAAAAAATTAAAAAACCCTTTTCATCATATGCCCTCATAAAGAAAACTGTCCAACATATCTTTATGAAAGAAGAGAGTAAAGACACACTATGCACCTACTCTTGTAAATCACTGCACAAATGCCGAGGGCCCTAGGCTAACCTTGAGTCCTGTTGGCAGGCCCATGAAGGTATGGGGGGGAAGGTGAGGAGATGTGGCAGTGTCCAGGGTTTTGATAGGCCAGTGGTGTGGTCTCTAACCAGACATGGTGGGGCTTCATGGCTGCACGACCTCGCCTCCCTCACCTGGCCCAGCCAATCAGGCATGGCCTGATGCAGCCAAATGGGGGCAGTGCTCTGGATAGTGGATCTCATTAAGGGAGTTGTCCCTCAGTTCTGTCCAGTCTGGATAAAAGAGGGCTAGACATGTTCTCAAGCCTCATTCTGTCTCCTGACTTTTCAGCAGAAACTCCCTCTCCAACCATTTAAACCAACAGTGGATAGCCATCTTTCGTGCAGAAGCTCTGCTCAGGTCCTTTAAAACACAGCTGATTATTGACCCCATTGCCTTTCGGTCAGAAGTTGAAGGCAATGGCAGCAGGATCTCTCCTTCTCTGACTCCTCCTTTAAAGGTAGCAGCTGTTCAACAGGAAGCAGTGGCAGCAAAATCCTGGGGCTAGCAGCAAGGGGGTTCATAACCAGCAGTAGTATGGTCACCATGAGGTGGGCAGTGTGGAACACACTGGGAGCCTTTTGATGGGCAAGAAAGGGAGTTGGCAACCCATCTGCCACCACCCTGGTGCAGCCACAGGACCGCTGTCTTTGTTGGATTTAGTTTCAGTCTGTTCTGTTTTCACCAACCAGCCACAGCCTCCAAACCCCTAGCCTGATGTTCTGGGGTGGCTTCTGGCTAACAGCTTATCAAAAGATAGAGCTGGGTGTCATCAGCATACTGGTGACAGCCCAACCCATAATCCCACACCAGCTGGGCAAGGGGGTATATAAAGATATTAAATAGCATTGGGAGAGTTTAGCCCCCTGGGGAACTCCACATACTAATGGGTATTGTGGTGAAACCCTCTCCCCTAGCACCACACTCTTGGAGAAAGGCTGTCCCTGGATCCCGACGTTTGCAAGATGGGTCAGAAGATCATAGTCAATCAAGTCAAACACTGCTGATAAGCAAGCAATATTATCAGCACTGGCCCACCTCAATCCAGCTGCCTGTGAGAGATCATCTGTGAGAGCGATTAGAGCCATGTTCATCCCATGGCCAAGGTGGAACCTGGATTGGAAGGGATTCCAGGGCCGAAGGTTCATCCAAGAAAGCCTGCACAGCTGCACAGCTACTGCTCTCTCAACTATCTTTCCAGGAACAGTAAGTTCAACATTGGGCAGTAGTTAGGGTTGCCAATCCCCATGTGGGACAGGCAAAAAGGCTTATAAACCCTCCACAAAAGCCAGCCTCCAAAAGTATACAAAATAAATATTTACGAAACAAATTCAATGGATATTTCAGATATTCAACAATATATCTCTTCAGTAGAAAATACAAAAGGAACATCCATCCTTCACCCAAAGTCACTGAAAAGGCAATAAATGCCCAATATTTTTTAATAGATGGGTGCAGGTAGTAATTCCACAGGTTGAGTTTTTGGGAGAATGCTCCTGATGATTTCTTCTGTACAGCCAGGCACACAAGATGAAAACGATGCGGTTGTACTTACCCCATGTTTCGCAGTTGCTTCTACAAGCTTCCAAAAAGAATTATCCAATTCAAATGCTGATGCTTACAAACATTTCCATTCACTATGGTCAGGTGGGGGCAGGAGATCTCCCAGTTTGGAGGCTCTTCACCCACTTCAGGGTCATCAGAAAGCAAGGGTGGGGAGGGAAATATCTGCTGGGCACTCCATTATTCCTTATGGAGACAGATCGCCATAGGGTATAATGGAAAATTGATCCACTGGTATCTGGGGCTCTGGGAAGCTGTTTTTTAAGGTAGAGGCACCAAATTTGCAGCATAGCATCCAGTTTCACTCCTCAAAAGACCCTCCAAGTTTCAAAAAGATTGATCTAGGGGGTCCTATTCTATGAAGGTGACTCTATCCTTAACTATTTCCAATGGAGGGAATGCATTTAAAAGGTGTGCGGTCCCTTTAAATGCAATGGCCAGAACTCCCTTTGGAGTTCAATTATGCTTGTCATAACTTTGCCCCTGGCTCCACCTCCAATGTCTCCTGGCTCCATCCCCAAGACTCCTGGCTCCACCCCCAAAGTCTCCAGATATTTCTTGAATTGGACCTGGCAACCCTAGTAGTAGCTGGTCAGGTCACTAGGATCTAAAGATGGCTTTTTCAGGAGTGGCCTAAATTAGACTCTGTCAATGGGACCTCCTACCTTTCTGAGCACAAACTGTGAGCTCTTAAGTCTTTGATTATGCAGGTGTTGTCTCTAAAAAAGTGCACTTTGAAGGAACTTCAATATCAGACACTTGAATTTTGCATGCAGAGTGGTTTTTGGAAGTTCCTGTGTCGCAAACCTCTAGAAGCAAGTGATCACAGAGTACATAAAGCACACATGAAGCATCTTCCTGTTTACTCTCTATTGTCACTGTGTCCTTTTGAAGTGCAGATGAACACCTCTGGGGAAAAGCAACTCCCTCCTCTCCCTGCTGCCATGCACTCAAGATTGGGGGAGGGGAGGCGGTGTTCAGGATGCTCTTTCTACATCTAGCCCCACCTGCCAGATAGTTTAGGATCTGTCTCTTTCTCTCAGTCTTTCTCTTAATCTTAATCTTCACTATCAGACATGTATTTCTGTAATAAAGTAGTTATTGTTTAGTTTCAACTAGAAAATGTGGCTCTGCATGACTTTGTAACTTTGCAACCACATGCAGCCACATGGTCTGTTCAGACTCAATACAAACAACTGCTGCATTAAAGCTTTGTGTGCTCTGGACCTACCAGAACCAGTACCCTTCCCAGCAACAGTGTCCACTGGGCAGGCCTTCTTGGTCCATCTGACCTGTGGCCCTGCTGAGACCTTCACAACTCATCATCATATAAGGTTTTCCCAAGGCATAAGGGAGGATTTTAACACCTTATATATTTTTTTCTGTCTGATTTCAATGGGGTGTACTTATGACAGGATTCATTGGATCTGTGTTCAGGTATCCAGGTTCAATCCAATGCCTGGGAGGCATTAGTTTTGAGGACTCCTATAACAGACATTGATGCACTCAGCCTTAACCAGCCCAGTGGGTAGGTTCTGAAATTTCATGTGACATCATTTTTTTAGAACTCTTTCTCATCTTGGTGGTGGCTGTCATCAGGCAGGAGCACTTCTGGAACAAAAAAGTCCCATTCTAGTATGACAAACAAGCCATGACATGAATCATCAGTAAGCAGATATCATGCTCAGACTGTATCATGCGCTTGGTGCACAGTTTTGTACTGGTTTGTTTCTCCTCTAACATAATATTTTCAGCACAGCATACTTCAGGGGGTAATAACAACACTGTGAGTGCCTTGTCTCATCTTCAGGAGAAAAGGCTCCACATCCTGGCACCAGAGGTGAACCCAACACCCAGGCCCATTTCTGGAGGTCTGGGCACTTGGGAGCAGTCCATAATACAAGAAATAATATATTCAGTCATTCCTTCCAGTCCTAGCTCAAATGTGGGAGCAGGACCTCACCCCCAGGATCATGTTGGGCGCATAGCAACCATCTCTTTCTTTAACATGTTCTTGGTTTTCTGGACCAATGTACATCCTTCACCATCCTCAAGGCCATTAAGGATTGGAGGCTGTCACCTAGGGCATCCAGCTGTCACTGAACTATTACATTTGACACCGTGGCTCAGTTCATCAAGCTGCTGCCCAGGCTGTGCTGGTCAGAATTTGAGACCATGTTGTTTGAGGAAGCTTTCATCTTGGCCTTTTCTGTCATGCTCAGGGTTGAAGAGTTGTTTGCTAATTCAAGGGAACTAGGGGTGCATGATAGGTGGTCCATGCTGTGAAGGTATGACTAATTATCAGGAGATCTAAAATGGAGCAGAAGTGTTGGGACCCCACTTGTTCCTTCACACTCCACCGGAGAAGGCCCAAGCCCAGTACAGGCCATCTCAGCCTAGCCCAGCCCACTTCTCATTCATGCCAACTCACTCAACAGGTACCAATTTACCTGCATATTGAGGACCTGTTTTTCAGCCTTGGGGCTCTCCACTGGAAAGCTTTGGGCCCCACTGCTTTAGGATCAGGGCATCCATTACCATTGCTGGTTTGGAGCTTCAGTCCTCATACATTTGGCTGTTGGCAGATGGTGCTTTTCTGGTTATGAAATGTTTGAGACTAGGCTGCTGATGTGTTTTCTAATTTTTTTCAGCACTACAGTGTAAACTGGTCCGGGGCACAGTATTTTCAATTGGACTGGAGTTGATGCAGTGTTTTCTATCTGGGGTTGCCATCTGGAACTCAAAAAGTCTTTGCATCTTGCCTGGATTAGCTTCAGCAGGATGGGCCCCCTGATGCCTTGGTCATTAAGCTTGGTGAGAATTACCTAAAAGCCTGCAATGGTCTTCACCTGGCACTCCAGACTGAAGCTGACATTTGTGCTCTTCAGTCCACGCTCCTTGCTAGCAAGCTCTTCTGGTTGAACTTTTTGGAAAAGTGCTCCTGGAGTGGAGTTGCCTGCTTGACAAGGTTGAAGAAGGTCACCAATAAAGTGGGCAGGGTAGTTAAGGCCATGGGAGGGCACCAGATTTATCACCCTGACATCTCCTTTAGGCAGAAGGCCGCTTGTGGGATAGGGCAATATATAAATAAAAACAATTAAATTAAATTAAATGTTTTGTCTGGATGATGTCCTCTTCTCAGAGTAGGGACAGGACATCTTGCTGCATTGGATCAGGCATGGCTTATAGGTTTGGTTGCATCTATAGAAGCTTTGGCGGGAGTCAGTCAGATACCACACTGATCACGAAATAGTAGATTAATAAATAGCTAATCCAATTTGAGAGGAGTGACAAGTGGAATGCCTCAAGGATCTGTCTTAGGTCCTGTATTGTTTCATATCTTTATAAATGCTTGGAATGAAGGAATAGAGGTAATGTTTATTAAATTTGCAGAGGGAAGGGTAGCAAATATGGTAGAAGACAGAGTCAGAATTTATTTATTTATTTATTTATTTATTTGATGGACTTATATCCCGCCCTTCTCACCGAAGTGTCTCAGGGCGGCTCACAACACAATGATTCATACAGTTCCATTTAAAACATTTACAGATACAATAAAAGCATAGTTAATAAAACAAGATAAAATAAAGCCAGCGGTCTATAAGAGCATTTTGTTCCATCCAAAGATGTTCCATCCAAAGTATCAGTTAGGTGTTATAGGCCTGCCGGAAGAGGGCTGTCTTGCAGGCCCTGCGGAACTGCCCTAGGTCCCGCAGGGCCCGCACCTCCTCCGGCAGCTGGTTCCACCAGTAAGGTGCCGCTGTTGAGAAGGCCCGATCCCTGGTGGATTTTAGGCGGGCCTCCTTTGGCCCAGGGACTACCAGCAGATTTTGTGAGCCGGAACGTAGTACTCTCTGGGGAACGTGTGGGGAGAGACGGTCCCTAAGGTAGGCAGGTCCTAGGCCATACAGGGCTTTAAAGGTAATGACCAACACCTTGTACTGGACTCGGAATGTTACTGGCAGCCAGTGCAGATCCCGGAGCCCCGGCCGAATGTGCTCCCATCTTGGGAGCCCTAATAGCAGCCGGGCAGCAGCGTTCTGCACCAACTGCAGTTTCCGGGTCCGGCACAAGGGTAGCCCCATGTAGAGGGCATTACAGTAGTCCAGCCTCGAGGTGACCGTAGCATGAATCACTGTTGCTAGGTCGTCGCGCTCCAGGAAGGGGGCCAACTGTCTCGCCCGCCTAAGGTGAAAAAAAGCGGACTTGGCAGTGGCTGCTATCTGAGCCTCCATCGTCAGAGAAGGCTCCAACAGCACCCCCAGGCTCTTGACCCTGCCCGACGCTGTCAATGGCGCGCCGTCAAAAACTGGCAGGGGGATTTCCCTTCCCGGGCCGCAGCGACCCAAGCAAAGGACCTCTGTCTTCGCCGGGTTCAGCTTCAGCCCGCTCAGCCTAAGCCACCTAGCCACTGCCTGTAACGCCCGGTCCAGATTTTCTGGGACGCAGGCGGGCCGGCCGTCCATAAGCAGATAGAGCTGGGTGTCGTCCGCATATTGATGACAACCCAGCCCATACCTTCGGGCAATCTGGGCAAGGGGGCACATATAGATGTTGAATAACATTGGGGAAAGTACCGCCCCTTGAGGCACGCCGCAGTCAAGCGTGTGCCTCTGGGACAGTTCCTCCCCAATCGCCACCCTTTGTCCCCGACCATCAAGGAAAGAGGAAAGCCATTGCAAGGCCAGCCCCTGAATCCCAGCGTCGGCAAGGCGGCGCGCCAGAAGCCGATGGTCGACCGTATCGAACGCTGCCGATAGGTCCAACAGCATCAGCACCGCCGAGCCGCCTTGATCCAGATGCCGCTGAAGGTCATCCACCAGGGCGACCAGCACCGTCTCCGTCCCATGGCCCGGGCGGAAGCCAGATTGGTAGGGGTCAAGGACAGAAGCATCCTCCAGGAAACTCTGTAGCTGCAACGCCACTGCCCTCTCAATAAGTTTGCCCAAAAAGGGCAAATTCGAGACCGGCCGATAGTGTGCCAATTCGGCCGGATCTAATGTTGTTTTCTTCAAGAGGGGACGGACCACCGCCTCCTTAAGCGCTGATGGAAAATGCCCCTCCAGTAGGGATCTGTTTATGATATCCCGTATAGGATATCTTAGCTCCCTCTGGCAGGTCTTAATAAGCCAAGAGGGGCATGGGTCCAATTTACAAGTTGTCGGGCGTGCAGATAGGAGGATCCTGTCAACTTCTTCCAGGCTGAGCGCACTGAAGCCGTCCAGTACACAGTCCGAAGACAGGCACGGAGCCTCAGGTTCGCTAACTGTATCTAATATGACAGGGGAGTCGGAACGGAGCGATGCGATTTTATCCGCAAAAAAATTCGCAAAAGCCTCACAGCCAATTTCCAATTCATTAGCGTTTGGTCTGCCCTGTGGCAGTGTTGTAAGGGTCCGAATTGTGTTGAACAGTTGTGCCGGGCGCGAAATTGCGGACGCAATCTCTGCCGCAAAGTATGTTTTCTTTGCGGCCTTGACTGCCATCTCATAGGACTTCATAAACTCTCTATAAGATGTTCGAGTCGCTTCGTCTCGAGTACGCCGCCATTGCCTCTCTAGTCGTCTGAGTCCCCGTTTCAACCGCCGCAACTCCTGGTTATACCAGGGTGTCGGCCTTGAACGAGGGCGCAGAGGACGCCTAGGTGCGATCTCATCGATGGCCCCAGCGAGCCTGTTATTCCAGGACTCCACCAGGTCATCGAGGGAATCGCCAGGGGGGCAGGGATCCTGCAGAGCCGTCAGGAACCGTTCCGGGTCCATCAGGCTCTGCGGGCGAGCTAAAATAAGCTCGCCGCCCAAACGGGTTTGGGGTGGGACGTCCACACGAGCCTTGAGGGCATAGTGATCCGACCATGGCACTGCTATAGAAGCAAGATCGTTCACTAAGACTCCCGACGCGAAGATCAAGTCTAACATGTGACCTGCCTGGTGAGTGGGTGTCGTAACTACTTGGGAGAGTCCTAGTGTCGCCATGGAAGACACTAGGTCAAGAATGATCTTGACAGGCTGGAAAACTGGGCTAAAACAAATAAAATAAATTTTAATAGGAATAAATGTAAAGTTCTGCATTTAGGTAAGAAAATCAAATGCATAATTATAGGATGGGGGACACTTGTTTCGGCAGTACTATGTGCAAAAAGGATCTAGGGGTGTTAGTGGACCATATACTGAACATGAGTCAACAGTGTGATGCGGTGGCTAAAACGACAACTTCATTTTTAAGAACATAAGAGAAGCCATGTTGGCTCAGGCCAATGGCCCATCCAGTCCAACACTCTGTGTCACACTGGCAAAAAAACATACAAACCCAGGTGCCATCAGTAGGTCCATCAATGAGGCCAGGACACTAGAAGCCCTCCCACTATTACCCCCCCCCACAAGCACCAAGAATACAGAGCATCATTGCCCCAGACAGAGAGTTCCAACAATACACTGTGGCTAATAGCCACTGATGGACCTCTGCTCCATATGTTTATCCAATCCCCTCTTGAAGCTGTCTATGCTTGCAGCTGCCACCACCTCCTGTGGCAGTGAACTCCGTGTTGTTGTTGTTGTTGTTTTTTTGATCTTTCAAACTTTATTGGCTTTAATCAAGATACAACTTGGGAGATGGAAAATTAATCAGTAGCTTATCAGATCAAAAAAGTATAGCGTCTAAATCAAATGAAGTGATGGTATCACTTTACTCTGCTCTTTTTCAACCTTATCTAGAGTATTGTGTTCATTTTTGGTCACCACAATTTAAGAAGGATATAGACAAGCTGGAACGTGTCCAGAGGAATGCAATGAAGATGGCAAAGGGTCTGGAGACCAAGTCCTATAAGGAAAGGATGAAGGAGCTGGGTATGTTTAGCCTGGAGAGGAGACAACTGAGAGGTGATATGGTAACCATCTTCAGATTCTTGAAGGGCTGTCACATATAGAGTGATGTGGAGTTGTTTTCTGTTGCTTCAGAAGGTCGGACCAGAACCAACGAGTTGAAATTAAATCAAGAGTTTTTGGCTAAACATTAGGAAGAACTTCCTGACAGAGTGGTTCTTCAGTGGAACAGGCTTTCTTGGGAGGTGGTGGGCTCTCCTTCTTTGGAAGTTTTTAAAACTTGGAAGCTAGATGACCACTGGACAGCAATGCTGATTCTGTGAACTTAGGCAGATTATGTGAAGGAGGGCGGGAAGGGTTGTATCAATACTTAGTTTTTGTGGCCCTTTCTTATATGCCCAGGGAAGTGCTGTTTGCCACTTTGGGTTCAGGAAGCAATTTATCTCCAGGCCAACTTGGCCAGCCTGCAAGCTAAGTGTAGCCATAAGGGAAATTCTAATTGATGGTACCACATGGAGGAGGAGGAGAAGAAGAAGATATTGGATTTATATCCCCCCTTCCACTCTGAATTTCAGAGTCTCAGAGAGGCTCACAATCTCCTTTACCTTCCTCCCACAAAACAGACACCCTGTGAGGTGGGTGGGGCTGAGAGGGCTCTCACAGCAGCTGCCCTTTTAACGACAACCTCTGCCAGAGCTATGGCTGACCCAAGGCCATTTCAGCAGCTGCAAGTGGAGGACTGGGAAATCAAACCTGGTTCTCCCAGATAAGAGTCCACACACTTAACCACTACATCAAACTGGCTCTCAGAAGGCTATCTGAAGATTGCAGCTAGTGCATGAGTTTATGCCAAGAGATGTGGTTGACAAAGTATAAAGACCCAAGACCATAAAGTGCTTTAAAGAAAATAACTTGGATTTTGAATTGAGTCTTAAAGCTCATAGGCAACTAGTGCAATTGGCACAGCACTGGAATCGTATGTTCTCAGCATTTAACTTCTGAACCATCCTCAAGGACCATGCTACAGTAGTCCGTTCTAGAGGCTGTGGTTGCATTGAGTAGTGTAGTTATGTCCACAGAATCTTAAGGGACCAGCATGAAAGCTAGATGTAATTGAAAAAAGGCAGCACTAACCTGTTTATCAATTCTTAGCTGTATCTGCAAATTAATGATGGGTTATATGCATTGTCGTCCACCGTGATGTAATGTTACATGACCCTGTTGGCATATCAACCACTATCAAAGTTTAGGCTAACAGCATTAATGAAAACATCTTGGCAATGGGAGATGAATGAGAATATTTATAGGAAAAATATACAGATAAATCATACATAACATTAAAATATTCAAGAGATGATAGTGCCTACAACCAAGAGAATGCAAAAATTAAAGCAAATTTTCATTTTACTTATTTGAATGAACTAAAGGTAATGGATTTTGGTATTTTAAATGATATAGACATCTGGAAATATGAATAGAGTGTATTTAATTTGCACAAATATATTAATTACATATTACATTTCCTAGGTGAGGTCAATCACTGATATGTTCACCTCTGTAATTATAACTGCACTGCCTTTTGCTAGCCTGTAATTAGCCAGGATACAGAATGCACAATTAGTTGCTTAAGTCCTAAGCAATGTCATACCCTTCATTGTCCCTTCACTTCAATGGACATAGAAGGGTGTCTCTGATTAGGTCTGCAGTGTTGGGATTCTGACAAAAAATGTAAGTTTTAATTAAACAGTGATAATCTGAAATGAAATATAACCTACTATGTCCCCCAAACAACTGGTTGGTATTATAGGGAACAATTACTTCCGCCCCAAGGCCTTCATACAGTGAATGGTGGGCATTTGAAAAACACAATGTTGTTAGACCTAATCTGTCATGCATTTCTGTATGTGCAAGGACAGGTGATTAGTGCAGGTATTTGCTGAATAAAGAAATCTTTATCACAAATAGTTCCCAGTCCAGAAGGGGAATCAAGTTTGTGTACAACTGCCTCCACATGTAGGTTGACTTTGTTGGACCTGGAAAAGTTCAAGTTATGTCAGTACTTCCAGGCAGAGGTGCACTGAGTGAGTGTTCTCCAAACTAACAAAGCTGGTTTAGGGAAGGAGTGGAAGACCAAAGACATATTGGGTTCAGCCAAAGAACCCATATATTTTCAGTTTGTTGTTCTTGAAATATAATTCTGACTTAGATCAGATCCTGCTGTGAATGAGCCAAAATTCCTTCTCCGTATTCACAAGGAATGCAACATTTCTTGCTAGCGGAAGCTCCCCCTCATTTGGGATGCTAGAATAACATCATTTGGGATATTATTCTAGAGGGCCCTCAGCCAGCATATAACTTCCACTCCAAGGAGAGCTGAAAAGGCTTCATGCTCAAGCGAATGCTTTGTGCAATGTTTTGGAACTTGGTTGGGTTTGTTGTGTTTTTGACAGCACCCTTGAATTATTTGCTATTTTTCCTCCAGGTCATGGGCTACAGTGCTTTTATTATCTATGTCAGGGACAGGAGAGTTCCCTTGAGTCTTATAAAGCAGCCTTTGGAACGTCCATCACAACTCCCTGTGTGTACTGCTTTGTGTCCAGGTTGGATGAAAAACAGTGAAAGTTTGAGTACCCATTTGAAATATTCTCTGGAGAGTGGGAGGTTTATAGCACATGAAGTAAAACAGTAATAAAAGAGATAGAAAATGGCAATTTTAAAAAGGTAGCATTAAATTGCTATAACAGGACCACAGGCTTCTCAAATATAGACAGTCAATGATATCTCAAAAATAAAATATTGTTGGAGGCTGGGGATGGGTCCTTATCAAATGAAAAAGTGTTAAAGTGATATGCCTCTGTTCACTTTGTTTTCCCTGTAGTGGCTCAAGAAATCAGTTACACTCAAGAATATTTTTAAAACTGTGGAAACTAGAAAAAAAAACCTTGCTTGTGACTCACATGATTATGTAATGTCTTATCATAGCTCTAAAACAGGTGTTAGATGGAGTTCCATAATCAGATTTCCTAGTGCTTCATTTTCTTTATTTCAAAGCAGCTACATGAAGCTTCTAATTCAATTGACAAAAGATAGAGGTTTTAACTCTTTACATTATTTCCTCAGTCTAAATGCCCTCCCACCATAATTAGCCCCACTAATAAAAACAAAGCAGCCCCATGGCGCAGAGTGGTAAAGCTGCAATACTCCAAGCTCTCTGCTCACAACCTGAGTTCGATCCCGATGGAAGTTGGGTTTAGGTAGCCTGCTCAAGGCTGACTCAGCCTTCCATCCTTTCGAGGTCGGTAAAATGAGTAACCAGCTTGCTGGGCAGAAAGTGTAGATGACTGGGGAAGGCAATGGCAAACCACCCCGTAAAAAGTCTGCCTTGAAAACATTGTGATGTGACGTCAGCCCAGAGTTGGAAATGACTGATGCTTGCACAGGGAACTACCTTTACCTTTTTTACCTTAATAAAAACAAAAGCAGAGGGGAGGGTATTGCAGCCTTGCCTAGGCCTTGAATGGAGAGAAACTAAGAACAGGGGTGGGGAAAGGGCATAGCCCTACAGTGGAGCCACAGCAGAGAGGGGTGAGGTTAGGCTCCATGCCCTGCTTCTCCTATGGGAAATTGCTAAACTGAAAAGGTGGGGAGTGAGATTAAAACAGCGCCCCAAGTGCAGAGGCTGGAGGGGGGGGTAGTGGTGGATCCATGTGCCATGTGGCTTAAAGGACACTGCCCCACATATCTTCTGAATGAAAATGCAAGCCCCAGTAAGAAGAAGAAGATATTGGATTTATATCCCGCCCTCCACTCCGAAGAGTCTCAGAGCGGCTCACAATCTCCTTTATCTCCCTCCCCCACAAAAGACACCCTGTGAGGTGGGTGGGGCTGAGAGGGCTCTCGCAGCAGCTGCCCTTTCAAGGACAACCTCTGCCAGAGCTATGGCTGACCCAAGGCCATTCCAGCAGGTGCAAGTGGAGGAGTGGGGAATCAAACCCGGTTCTCCCAGATAAGAGTCCGCACACTTAACCACTACACCAAACTGGCTCTCAGTAAGTACTTATTTAAAATATATAATAAAAGTGGGAGGTGAGGTGGAATTTACTTTCATACATCGTAGTAACCCAAACAAACTCAGGAACTGACGCGGATAAACTTTATTACACTTAAGTCTCTACTCCAGCCAGAAGGCTTGAAAATACATAAAAGGCAAAACAATAGATAATATTAGTACAGTTTCTGGATACAGTTAGAAAGTTATGCATTTAGAATTCAGATGAACATGTACTCAATTCTTGTAGACAAACTTACTCTACCTTATATTCTAATAACTGCTAAGGAATTAATTCTATAAAAGCATGTCTTATTTTATATTAGAGCTATATTATGTGTTTGAGGCCTCAAACAGAAGATGTTAGATTTATGGCTTGAAATTAAAAAGTGTTGTTAATTTCATGGCTTGACCAGCATAGAGACCCCCTGTCTCTCATGGAGGCAGCAGCCTTTCTCTAAATCCCAGGTTTATAAAGCATTTTCCCTGGAAATTGATATCACATTTATCTTATCTGATAATATGGGTTCCAGAACTACCATCTGCATTTACTGATGGTCAGTTATCTTTACTCCTTTCGGTTCCTGCTCATACCAAATAAGGCTAAGGCTGCCCTGATATAGCCTTTATCTTTGTGGGGGGAGGAAGGTAAAAGAGATTGTGAGCCACTCTGAGACTCTTTGGAGTGGAGGGTGGGATATAAATCCAATATCTTCATCTTCTTCTCCTTTCACCTACTTTCTACTGACCTAGATTCTAGCATCTAACACTCAGCCTAAACTATTAGCTGTTAACAATATGAATGCTTGATAGTGCAGGATAGCTAGGACCCCTTGAGGCCAATTTCATAAAGAGGGCCAACCCAAAAGAAATTCTGCAGGGAGGAAATAGTGAAATGCAGAAAAGCCAAACACAGCTCTGAGGAGAGTTGGAGGGGTGCGCGGGAACACACAGGCTTTCTCACACACACTATTTATGCTCAAGTAAAAATCTATTTATGCACAAGTAAGAAAACTCCCACCACCACTGAAGATTCTACTTAATTAACATGCACGCTATAATGACAGCTCACAACCTGCCAGAACAATCTCAAAGTCTTGCTCCTCCAGCAATCAGCTGTAGCATGTTCTGCCTCCCTCGGCAAGCAGGTGGCAAAAGCTGGAGCATGATGGAGAGGCATCATCTTATATACCCTCTCCCTATTGCCTTCCCCATTGGCTGGCTGCTTTGAAGCTCCAAGCCAATTCTGCCTCATGCCTTATTTTTGAAAATACTGAGTCAAATGAATGCCCGGTTTAGTTGTTGTGAATGCCTCTTTTTTTTTTTTTTTAAGTGAATGCTCTGAGGCCCTCAGAATGATTTACAACTATTTGTGAACAGTGAGGAAAAAACAGTCTGATGGATATTCTGTTGCTCTGCTATCTGGTTTGATTTTACAACTCAATGGGAGGTGGATGGCATCAAGGGGACAGAGACTGAGAAATTATTTACCTTACAGGAACATTGCCCAACCAGAGCAGTTAGTCTATCTTCCTATGAGAGAGGGAATTGTCATGTTTATGTCAGTCATTGTAATTACCTTTAGTTTCTGGTGGGTAGCTGTATTGGTATGCAGTAGAACAGCAAGATTCAAGTCTAGTAGTACCTTGAACGCCAACAAAATTTCTAGATCCTGGTATCCAACTAACTCTCAAAAGCTTATACCCTTGAAATCTTGTTGACCTTTACCTCCCACCTACTGGACTCTAATCTGTCTGTCATTAACTTTGAAAGGGCTTTTTGAGTAAGCCCATTTTCATGACCTATTTTGTTCTCTGTGTCTCTACAGCCTTCCAGGATATTGCTTGCAATATCCAATAAACAGCTAGAAACAGATACTTAGGCTATAATCCCCTTCCCCAGTAACATTAACCGAGCATAGGGGGCAGATATAAAATCTTCGCTTACACCCACTGGCAATTATGCACAGTGGCAGATGCTCAGACTTTGCCTTCTCAGTGGCTGGTAGTGTTTTTGTTGTAAGGAAGACTTTGACATTTCCTAGGATGATTGATTTGAGATCTCCTAGGAGAATGAACAAGAAGACAAGTGATTTATGGTTCATCCATGACTCATGTAACTTTTATTCGTATAGAATTACAATAATTTGTTCCTTATACTTGCACACCTATACTTTGTATGAATAGTTGATATGGCAAAGTTGGGACACGCACAGAGTCAGGTTGATGTATGTGAATGAACTGCTTCAACTTAATTCAATCTTTTATATGTTCCTGCAGCTCTCTTTTCTTCCAGGGACTGGCACCTTCTTAGCAGGATCTGGCTGAAACCAGATAACTGTCACATATTGCTGACATGTAAGAGACTTCTGTGTATTTATCCTTGCTGATGCTGATATTTAACATCTGGGCTGCTGGCTCTGCCTTTCCCCATCCTGCAGTTTGGTCCTGTTATTATGTTCCTGCATCTTGTATTATTTTTTCTCAGACTTCTCTGGAGACATCTTTGCTATTTCCTCTTCAGACATTCTCAGTCTTTTGTTTTTCAAAATCACTCACCCATCTGATGAAGCACTCACCTGTCACTCACCCATCTGATGAAGCACATTTACAGTTAAAAGTTCAAACTATAATTAATTTATGGTGCTTCTAGGTTACATTGATTACCTATTGATCATACTATCCTGCAGAGCTGCCCAGGACCCTGGAGAGCTTATAACAATCAAAATAGACTATACAGGGTTAGATGGAGCAAGGGTCTCATTCAGTATGAAGTAGCTGCTTGGGTTAAACCTCAACTAGCCATGAAGCCAGCCTGTCAAGACTAAGGTTGCAATTCTGAAAAGTAGTGGGTTCAGCCACTAAAGTGATTTCAACATAACTCTTTATTTAGTGAGAACACACTCTGAAAACACATGTGGCCAGCTGCAACTATATACACACAAACTCCACCCAAAACACACCTCCAGCAATAACCCAATAGAAAAACAGGCACTTGGATCCTTCATTTGCATGGGCTTCATTCAAATGGATATTTCCTGATTGGCTGGCTCTGCAAGAGCAGCCAATCTGAGTGCAAGTGCCAGGAGCCTCTCAAACAAAGGGTCTTTGCTTGAAGCACCTGATACACTACAAATACTAAGAACACTTTCCTGGGACTATCTCCTGTTGAATAAATCAGGACTTACTTCTAAGAAGACTTGCTTAAGATTGCCATGTCTCAGTTCAGCCACCAGCATCACCATCACCCAGTTGTCAGCAAAAAAGAAAAAAAAAAAAGCTTAATCCAACCATGTCCAAGACTGATAATTATACTACAAACTGGCCTTACTGCCAGTCTGCAAACCTTAGTACCAATCTGCAAAGACTAGAATGTAGAGATGGATCTTTGTGACCAGGATCATGGGAAATTGCTATCAAACAGACAGAACTAAACTAACTACTCTGAGCCAGGCAATTTCACATTTTTGTATGTTCCATGCTTTTAATAATGCATATTATGAACATTTCAAAGACATACCAATTCTACATCTCCTTCAAATATATATCAAATTACCTACCATATTGCTGTACTGTCATCCATAATACATATTTTAACGAAACAATTCAACAAATTCCCAAATGTCCTTTTCCTGTAAAATAGTGTAAGATATGTCGTTTTTAGAGAGGGGGGAAAGTGGTTTCACTTTCATTTGTTGCACTGTGAAAACAATTCTCACCTCTGACTTGCTTTGACGACATGTTTCCCGTATTGGCTATTTTTTGAAAAAAAAATCTTCTATAAGTTCAAAGAATCTACAACAAACAAAGAACTGCAGCGCAGAGAAAAAGAACTGCAATGCAGGTTGAAAATGAAGCTTTCGCTCATATTTTTCTATTTTGATTGAACAAAACAGAGTTGTTTTCAAAGGCTTTACCTTAGATATAAAACTAACCTTTAAAAAAGAACCAAAAGGGAAAAAAAGCACCCAATGCAAATCTGTTTTGAACATATATTGTAGGAAGATATAAATATGTTCTAGAATGGTGCAATGCAGAGCAAACACAAATATTCGATCAAAGCAACAGATCTTTAGTTTTATTGTTTAAAACTAAACATTCTTGTTCTCTAAAAAGATTTATTTTAATCAAGTGGCAAGACTCTAGCATTTTGCAATAAATATATAATTCCTTGCATTCGTGAGGATGGGGACTGTGCTTATTCGTATAGTAATGTTCTTTATTGTTTCCATTTTTATTTATATCATACGTAAGGACATCTAGGTGCTTTATAATTCACGAGACCCATATATTATTTCCTTTCTTTGTGAACCTGGACATCTATGAGCTTGTATTCTTAAAAGAAAGGCAACTTTTAGAATAGCATTCTGAAATGGTGGCAATTATCTTAGATGATTGGCTCTTGCTACCATCATTACACCTTTTTTTGAAGAAGTCAATCGCCTGCTGCTAGCATGTACTTCCACTTCACTGATACTGTCAAAGAATGCCCCCTTCCTTTCCCCAAGTCTATTTGCAGCCATCTATAAATGTTTGCTATATATATAAAAGAAATCTACAGAGAGATTTAAGCACTTACTCTACTGAGAAGTAGAATTCCTGGCATTGTTGCCAGGGAGCAGTTTGCTCTGGCCCACTAGGGTTCCGACAAGGCACAAAGCCTCACTAGGTAATTAGAACAGATTAGCAGCCAAGGATGAGGCACATTTGGTTTTGAAATATTTGGCTGTGCCTCCTCAGAGCAGACTATTGCTGATGGCTACTGTGAAGACTGATAGTTGAGTTGGTTGAACCAGCTAGCATTATTTTTCTCTTGATCGTCATGAGATTACAGTATGCAAGGGATCTGAGAGAGAGAGAGATTTGAGGCTTGGTTAATTTGCCTACCAGTCTTTCTTTCTTCTTCTTAGGGACAGTGTGTTTTAAAAAGGTAAAGGTATTCCCCTGTGCAAGCACCAAGTCATTCCTTACCCATGGGGTGATGTCACATCATGACATTTTCTTAGCAGGCTTTTTGTTACAAGGGTGGCTTGCCATTGCTTTCCCCAATCATCTACACTTTACCCCCAGCAAACTGGATACTCATTTTACCAACTTTGGAAGGATGGAAGACTGAGTCAATCTTGAGCCAGTTAGCTGAACCCGGCTTCCACTGGGATTGAACAAAGGTCATGAGCAGAACTTGGACTGCAGTACTGCAGTTTACCACTCTACCAATCTTTAAAGTATCAGTATCAAAACGAAGACTCCAGAGTTAAAATAGTTTTTAAAAATGTTTTCTTGGGAAAATATGTAAAAATACAATCACACCTAAAACAATCAGAATACACACACAATCAAGATGCTAGGAAAATAGAGGTGAGGTCAGGGACTTTTAGGGTTTATTATAATGGCAATGCTACCTGTCCATTATTAAATTATGTTTTAGATTCAAAAGATATTGAATATTGGATTTATTTTTAGGCACTGAACTTCATAAATAGCATTGTAGCATTAAATTCATCCGTTCCTCCACTTTTTTCTTCTTTCTTTGGTATTTGGAAGCTAAACAGATAACCTCACATAAATTCACTTAGCATAATTCTTACGGGGAGTATATTCTTTTACATTAATATAGGAATCGCCTTCTTTGAGATGAATGCCAAAGTAAAGATCTACACTAGAATAAATCTGACAAAAATACTGCATGCTGTTTAAATGACAAAAGGAAAATGACACTTAATAATGCAATTCTTAATTTATAATGACACTTACAATGCCCTTCTAAACCATTTACTTCAGTTGACTTAGGGTGGTATAACTCTGTCTAAGACTGTACTGTTAGTCATTAATGTTCTTCTTAATGAAATCAAAGGATGTGATTGTTCAATAAGGGGGCACCAAATGCAAATGCATAATTGTATAATAATTTCCCAAAGTTTCCTGGAAGGTTTTGTGAGCCATATGGAATGCACAAAGATTCACCATTCAAGATGAAAAGGTCATGAAAATTATTGCCATGCTTAAACCATCCGTATGAATAACTATGCAAGACAGTGAATTAACTGGAATGATTTGCTTGAAAGGTGCAAGCCATCATTATAATTGCTGAGAAGATTTACACACACACACCAATTATTTACAACTGCACATTATTTGCCAAGTTGCAATGCACAATTTTCCTTGTGCCTTTCCAAATTCTATTTCTCAGATTTAAGTACCCTGACTCTCCGGATTATTCTGTAAAGGCCAAGGGGTAAGACTTAGAACTCAAAAAAAGTGAAAAGAACACAATACAAATTTAGGCTACTCATATTACTGATCTGATTTTATAAGTAACACACAGGAAATCATTACCATGAGGAAGACTTTTACATGGGTTCTCCATGCAACTTCTCTCACATATAAATCATATTATTCTGGATGACTGCGGTCAGGCCTGATTCAGGTATAGATGTGCACTTAAGAAAGCCTAGGCATCTTGTTAACTTTTTTATACCAGATCATTTAACTCCTAGCCAGAAGTATACTTCAGTAGCACTACAGGTTTCTTCTGGGTATAGTACACAAGTACTATTAAAGGACAGTACTATTAAAGGTACTATTAAAGTTACGTAGGTCCATAAAAGTTTCTTACCCCCAGGGCTGGCTTGCCCACTAGGCAAACTAGGCAGTTGCCTAGGGCACTGGGAGGGTGGGGACCCTGAATTGGGCTCCCCCCTCCCGGTGCCCCAGGCAAGTGCCTAGTTTGTCTGCCTCCTATGCCTGCTCACCTGCCACCACCCCCACCTGCCACCATCCCTCCCTTCCCATCCCTTCACCTTCCCCCCATGCGATCATAGTGCACTGCTCCTGGGTTGTACTGTTCATCTTATCTTTCAGAGAACGTGCTGGAGGAGTCTCTTTCTCTTAACTTTCACTATCACACATGTATTTCTGTAATAAAGTGGTAATTGTTTAGTTTCAACTAGAAATGGTGGCTCTGTATAACTTTGTAACTTTGCAAGCACATGGTCCATTCAGACTCAATACAAGCAACTGCTGTATTAAAGCTTTGCACGGTCTGCTAACTAAAGAAGGATCTTGACCTACCAGAACCAGTACCCTTCCCAGCAATAACTTTAAACACCATACTTTAAACACAATTCTCTATACTTAAAACATCTTTTTAGAATATTTTTTTAAAAATAATTCATTCTTGCAACTTCTTATCTTAGTAAAGTCTGCTTAAAAATAACATATGAATACTTTGAGCCCTAAGCCTGTACTCTGATCCTTAAATCATATCGCCACCTCTATGAACTTGAACATTCTTGCAATTCTCAGATATTCTGCACCTGAGCCTCAACAAATCATGAGGTCTTTAGCATTACCTTAAAAATCCACTTGCATTACCTATTGTAAACATGTTTTTATCATGTTCACACAACTCCATAAGCATCCCAGCATTCTCTTGTATCTTCCCCTCTCCCCATTCCTAATAAAAATGGTTTCTCCCACACCTTTTTTTTTGGAGGGGGGAGGAAGCAAAATGTAGTCATAACAAAGTGACTTCTTGTACAACCCACCAGTCTGCCAAAACCCACCCAGAAAGGGCAGGCTGATGTGGGTGTTGTTGTTGTTCTTGTTTTAAATTGCATATCAATGGCAAAATGTTTCAGCAATCAAAGATGCTTGCATTGGGGCAGCTTCCTCTGCTCTGCCTTGTGAATTAGCACCCCTCCCCTCTCTGTCTCTGTCTGTCTCTCTGTTTGCTCTCTTTTCTCTGTATAGAGCTATGGCAGTGTTTTTGACACATCAGTCATTGACTGATTCTACAGTTGCTGTTGCTCCGCCTCCACGCTTCTGCTTTCATTGGAACAAGTGACCGATTCCTCGCGAGTTGCTGTGTGGGTACATTTTGACCCATGGCTCCCTACAATTTTCCCTGAGCCTTTTCAATCTTGTTTTTTTAGAGATTGGGAAGCCACAGGGGAGAATTGGAGTGAGCCACAGGTCAAAATGTCCCCACACAGAAACTGGTGGGAAATTAGTTGCTTGATCTGATGAAAGCAGAAGCCTGGGGGCAGAGCAACGGCGACTGCAGAATCAATCCTAGTTTATCTGCCTGTGTTGTAAAGCAGATGTGTTGTTGAGCCCTTGGAAGAATATCCACACATACACACACATGCTTCCTGTGTTGTGCTAATTTTAACAGATGATTGAAGTACATTCAAATGTACAGCACACATTCTGTGATGGCAAATTTTAAAAGAAATCCCCCAAGCAAGAGAAATCTTTGCTGTGGCTCTTGATCAACCATATCCCTCAATCCATCTGCTTTCATGAGGAAGCAGGAAGGAGACACCCCCAGCCACCATGAAGCTTGGTTTTTAGCCCTCTCCCAGAAAACACTGTCCCCAGGGCTGACCCTTGGCCCTTTGGCACCCTAGGCAAAGCTAACTACTTGTGCCCACCCACCCCCCTTCTCTGGGGTCACTGCTATAGGATAGAATGGAGAGATCAGACCGCCACTGCAGTGCGGCCCCAAAGAAGGGGTTTAAAGTTTAAAACCCCTTCTGTAGGCTTGTGCCACAATGGCAGCCCGATCTCCCTATTCTATCCTATGGACCCATAAGATACAATGGACTCCATTCTATTCTATGGGCCTATAGAAAAGAATGGAGGAATCGGGCTGTAGTGACTGCAGAGAAGGAGTTGCCCCATTGTCTGCACCGCTTGGAGTCTCTGAGAAGTGCATGCGAGGGTGGGGAGAGATCCTTTCCCTGCTTTTGCACTCCAGGGGTGGAAAAGCAGAGAGAAAACACAGCCACTTGTGCTTCTTAGGCGAATCACAGGGGTAGAAAAGCAGGGAAAATGTGGATCAGCAAAATCTCAGGATCACATGGGCAAAGTGGAGATCTGCAGTGGGAAGGCAGAAATGACTGCCTGCTCTGCTCTTCTGTAAAGAGAAATACTGTTTATCAAAGGGGTGGCATAATGGGATACCCAACAATTGGTTGGATCCTGCTGTTTCATTCCTTATGCCAGGTGCTTTCTACTGAGTGTCTTGCACAATCAGAAGGGGCCTTATGTCAGAAGAATGCATGGGCGCCTGTGGAAGAAATAACAAAATCAAGGGTTATTTTGTATCTCAATGCCTACATTAAAAACACTGCCACTTTTTTCTGTGGTGTATACATTCTCCCCAGCAAAATGAAGCTTAATAAGCTGTTCTACTAAGTGGGCTAGTACCTTAGTCATCCCTAGCTTGCATAGGGTTTCAAATGATGGAACAAAACGTATAATAATTGCATTTTAAAATGTTTTCTTGTAGGAACTATTCATATATATATTTGCATGCTTGGAAAATAGTCAGAGCAGCAAGCACTCTCAGGTCTGAAGCCTGACAGCTCTTTTTATTTCCACTATATAAAACTTATGGGTTTATAGCTACAGGCAGCATGGGGAAGGAATGGCTCCTTAGAAATATATCAGACTTCCTCTCTAAATTGCAAATTGGATTAATCCCTTTTGATCCTTAAACAGAGAGAGAGAAGATATTTGTGTTGTCTATCTTCAGTGATAGGACAACTCAACAAGTAATGCAGCATATATTTTTGGCAATTTCTCTATACAAATACAATGATGAGAGTAATAGATGATCCTCTATTTCCATTGAGGGACTATTTGTAGCCATAATTCGTCTCCTTCCCAGCCGAGCGGTCCATCAACCGCTGAGGCTGGGGGCCGCCCATTGCCTCCCTGCGCGGATGCGAGGCAATGGTTTGTC
Organism: Heteronotia binoei; assembly: GCF_032191835.1. NCBI lineage: Eukaryota > Metazoa > Chordata > Lepidosauria > Squamata > Gekkonidae > Heteronotia > Heteronotia binoei. The sequence continues at coordinate 94,619,122 of NC_083223.1, read as the reverse complement.
CCATAGGGGAGGGGGCGAGGTGCGGCCTTAAGAGGCCGCTCCTGCCCCCTCATACGCAGTTTGAATCCGCTCTCAGCCCGAGCAGTCACCTACTGGCTGACTGTAGGCCTGGGGAGAGCAGTGTGTCTTCTGGGGATCCGTCGGTGCATCGTGGGAGGCTTCAGCGGTGGCGCGGACGGCTTCGGCAGCTGCCCAGGCATCTCGCAGCGACGCGGGCAGCGTTCAGTCGGCCTTGAGGAGGGCCCTCGGCAGCAGCTTCCAGACGGCAGCGTGAGGCCTTGCGGGGCTTTCTTGTTTGTGCGAGGCCCTTCCTCCCCACCCTTCTGGTGTCTTACGGCCTTATCAGGCCGAATAGAAGGGTGTGGGCCGGCGGGCTTTTTGGGAGGGGTCACGGGGAGAGGGAGACTCTCTGGAAGGGCAGCGGTGGTAGCGTCGGGGAGGCAGCGTTGGGCCTGGGAAGGCCCTCCCCCCTCCTTTTTTTGGGCTTTATCTAGTACACCCCCCCACACTTCTTGTTCCTTAAGGCCTCTTTAGGCCAGATAGTAGGGGGTAGGCCGGCGGGCCTTGTTGGTGGGGTCATGAGTGGGTGTAGCCAGAGGCCTCCACTTGGGACATTGGCTGGGTGTGTGCCCTTGGTTAGGAACAGGGCCCACCTCCCTCCCCCACACACATACCTGTGCCATTGGCCCAGTGTGGGTTGGTTGGGCTGTAGTTTAAAAAAAAAACAACCAATGGGGCCTAAGAAGGGCCAGGGCAATAAAAAGGGGAAACAGCCCGCAAAGCGCCCTGCCAAAAGACCACCCCCTGAGCTGCCCCCGGCTGAAGAAAGTGACGAGGCCCAGACCAGGCAGGCCATTATGGACCAATTGGCAGCCTTGGAGGAGGCAAGAGGTTTGCCTGGCCCTTCTAGGAGGGCCACCGGCCTTTTAGGGTCAGGCAGGGCAGCCACCATCTCCTTTCAGAAGGAGGTGCTGGCCCGGCTTTCTGTGTTGCATAGAGCAGAAGGAACCAGTGGCGTGACGAAGGAAGGAGTGCCGCAAGAGGACGATCAGAGGGAGGAGCCCGATGCGGTTGTGGTGGTGCCGTCGGTTGGCGATGGTAAGTTACCCGCACTACAGCAAGGAGTGGCATGGCCATGGGGCCCTTGGGGGCCCAATGTAGTGTCTGGTTCTAGGCCGGGAGGAGGAGCTCAGGTGGTAGGGGCCAACTATTTAGGTGCAGTGCCACTTATGGGGCGGCAGGCATCCCTCGGTTTCCTGCCACAGTCAAGTTCTTCTTCTTCGACTTCTGTGTCGGAGAGTGCTTGGTTACCTTGGGGTTTAGTCCCAGGGAACAGCGGTTCTGAAGGTGGCCTTGGGACCGGTGGCAGGGACCGGCGACGGGTGTGTTACCATGGGGATGGCAGCAAGCCCCGTCCATGTCTTTACCGTGGGCATCAGGGGGCGATCTGGGGGTTCCCATTGCATCCTCCTGTTCCTTATAGTTCATTGGATTTTCATGCTTTGCCTTTTGGTGACCCTGCCATGCCCTTGGGTGACCATCTTACAGCTGCTACTAGGGAAAAAATCCTTAAAGGCGAATATGTAGATGTATTTAGCCTTCTCTATAGGGAATTAGAGAAAAAATCAAAGGACGAGCTTGGCAAAAAGGACAAAGAGAAGCTCAAGCGTCGAAAAGTAGATAGAACATGGGCAAATTGGCTGCCCCGTTTCCTCATTTATGCGGCCGTTATCGCTAGGGCCCAGCCATGGAGAGCAGCACCGTTGTTCCAGTACTGCAACATTATATACCGGGCATATAATGACTTTGCTGGTGGGGCGTGGCTCCAGTACGATGAACAGTTCCGCATGCGGGCGGCAGTTAATCCTTGTCTTCAGTGGAATCAGATAAACCAGCAGCTTTGGCTGCAGCTTATGGCGCCCGTAAAACCAAATGGGGGGGAGCGATCTGATAGTGGCCATTTGGTTCAAAAGACATCGACAACAACTTTTACTGGCGCCCGCGCAGCCACGGGGCAGTCGGTTCAGCCACGGCTGCTTTGCTGGGAGTTCACCTCCCAAGGCTCGTGCACCAGGAAGGCCTGTAAGTATAAGCACGAGTGCCCGATTTGCGGAGGCCCTCATGCCTTCACAGCCTGTACCAGGTCCAAACAAAGCTGGCCTAATAAGCGGACAGGCGGCGGGCCTGGGCAGCACCCTGCAAAAGGGTCCCAGCCCCATTTGACTGAGGGTTCTTAGGCAGTTGTTAGATGTTTACCCTCATTCGAACAAAGCGCATTACCTGTTCGAGGGGTTCTTATTTGGATTCAGAATCCCATATCAAGGTCCCCAGACCCCGTTCTTTTCCGCTAATTTGCGTTCGGTTAAGGGTTTTGAGAGCATCGTGAGGGAGAAAATCAGAAAAGAGTGTGTTGAAGGTAGGGTGTTAGGCCCGTTTAAGTCCCCCCCTTTACCGAACTTGAGGGTATCCCCCTTGGGAGTGGTGCCTAAGAAGGCAGCAGGTGAATATCGGTTAATTCACCATCTTTCTTATCCCAGGGGTCGATCTGTGAATGATGCAATCCTGTCTGAGCTTTGTTTGGTGAAATATACTTCTTTTGACCGAGCAGTACAGATAGTTCGGCGGTGTGGGAGGGGTGCTGAGTTGGCAAAGTGCGATATAAAATCGGCTTTTCGCCTTCTCCCAGTTCACCCCGGGGACTTTGAATTATTAGGTTTTGCTTTCGAAGGGAGTTATTATGTTGATAGGGCACTGCCTATGGAGTGTTCAGTTTCCTGCGCCGCATTCGAGCGTTTTAGCACTTTCTTGGAATGGGCATTGCGTTTTAGAACAGGGATACAGGACACGGCTCATTATTTAGATGATTACCTTTTCATGGGTCCCACGGGTTCCGGGCAGTGCCTTTCGTTGTTAACGGCCTTTGTAGATTTAACCGAGGAATTGGGAGTACTGTTGGCCGTGGAAAAAACCGAGGGCCCAACTACGGTTCTTTTTGGGCATCGAGCTGGATACGGTGCGTCAGTTTTCAAGGCTGCCCGAAGACAAGCGAGTAAGCCTGTTAACGGGTCCGATCGGTGTTGGTTAAGCGTAAGGTCACCTTATTGGAACTACAGCAGCTGGTGGGTCATTTGAACTTCGCTTGTAAGGTAGTGGCTCTGGGCAGGGCCTTCTTGAGGCAATTCTGCGACGGAATGGTCAACCTGCGCTTGCCGCATCATTTTACCCATGTTACAAGGGAGATGCAAGAGGACCTTGTGGTCTGGGAAACATTCTTAAAGGACTTCAACGGCATTTCTTTCTGGCATGCGGATATGCAGCTTGAGGCCGAGTTAAAGATCGTTTCAGATGCCGCCGGTTCCATCGGTTTCAGGGTCAATTTCCGGGGGCACTGGTGTGCTGAGCAATGGCCACAAGATTGGTTGGGCTCCGAGTTGTGCTGGAACTTGACGTTCCTTGAATTTTTTCCGATTGTCGTTGCCGTTTTTCTTTGGGGCGAGGCTTTGGCCAATTGCACAGTGCACTTCTGGTGCGACAACATGGCCATTGTTCATGTTGTTAACAGTCTGACATCCAAGTCCCCCGCGGTCATGCGGCTTGTCAGGGTGTTTACGTTACGCTGTTTAAAACTGAACATCTTGTTTTTGGCTAAGCACATTCCTGGCACTTGTAACGGGGTGGCGGACGCTCTGTCTCGCCAACAGATGCCCGAGCGCATCCCGGCGGAATTATGGCAGATTAGAGGGAAGAAGTGAGCCGGGCGATCCATCTTGCCATAGCGCCCAGCACTCAAAGGTCGTATGACCGGGCGGCTAGCCAGTTTTGGTGAGCCGGTTTGGTGTAGTGGTTAAGTGTGTGGACTCTTATCTGGGAGAACCGGGTTTGATTCCCCACTCCTCCACTTATACCTGCTGGAATGGCCTTGGGTCAGCCATAGCTCTGGCAGAAGTTGTCCTTGAAAGGGCAGCTGCTGTGAGAGCCCTCTCCAGCCCCACCCACCTCACAGGGTGACTGTTGTGGGGGAGGAAGGTAAAGGAGATTGTGAGCCGCTCTGAGACTCTTCGGAGTGGAGGGCGGGATATAAATCCAATATCTTCTTCTTCTTCTTTTTTGGTTTTCAGAAAGGGGGCAGGATTACCTGAGGTGTGGCCCATTCCTGTTGAGCAGTTGTTACAGTTTTGTGTGCATCAGAAGCATAGGGGTCTTTCAGTTAAATCTATTCGGGGCCAGCTGGCGGCACTGGCTTTTACGAATAAGGCCAGAGGGCATGGCGATGCAACTAAGGATTTTCGCATACAAAAAATGCTGGAAGGTTGGTCCCGTGAATCTGGACCCCGGGTCGATGGTAGGCAGCCTATCTCGCCATCTATCCTCAGGGGGCTTCATTCCTCTTGGGCCCTTGTTTGTGGGTCATCTTATGAGGAGGCACTCTTTCACAGTGCTGCATTGACGGCCTTTTTGGGGGCCTTTAGAGTATCGGAGCTGGTAACGCTCTCCCGCAATGATGTTTCTGCAAGGGCCCTGCAGTTTAGAGATGTTAGTTTATTCAGCGACCGGGTGGCGTTCAGGGTCCGCTGTTCAAAGACGGATCAGAAGCAGCATGGCTGCACAGTGACGGTCGGAACTTGTGCGGAGTGTGAGTTATGCCCAGTGGCTGCAATCAAGCATTACATTGAATGGCGTGGATCATCTGACGGCCCCTTTTCCCACCATGTCGATGAGGCCCTGTTGACGAAGTACCAATTTTGGGCCATCACGAGTACAGCTTTGCAACATTTGGGCCTCGGGGGTCGCAAATTTGGTACCCATTCCTTCAGAATCGGTGCGGCTTTCGCAGCCGCAGCTCTGGGCTATGAGGGAGAGGACATTCGTCGAGTGGGGTGTTGGAAGTCTGGGGCTTACCGAGCTTATATTCGGCCTTTGTGGTCTTAAGGATGTTCTTTCTACCCCTATAACCACGGGGAATGTTTGAGGCTGGTTATGTTATTTATTCCTAGTTCAGCAATTCTAATATATTTTTCTTCTAGGTGCTGTGGCTGGCGGCGAGAGAAAAAGGATCCTTATATGCGGCCACAGCATTGTGTTTTGGAAGGCACACCAGGCCCGACGGATGCCAATCGGTTCGCAGCTGGGCCTGAGCGACAGAGCTGTAATTACATGGCAGGGCTGCCGTGGTATGAGGTGGCCCGGGCTCCTGCCCCTGTTGTTCAGGGACCTGGGTGGCTCTCCTCTGCAGATTCTGGTAATACATTTGGGAGAGAATGATTTGGGTCTGATGAAGGGGAAGGCCCTTTCGATTCAGGCCCAGTCGGATCTGGCTTTGATCAGCAATAGGTGGCCGGGCGTCCTTATCTTGTGGTCGGCCATGCTGCCACGCCGTGTTTGGCGGACAGCTTGGGACCCAGCTGGTTTGGCGCGCGCCAGGATAAAGGCCAACAGGGCCTTGCGCAAAGCCCTCTATGGTGGTCTCGGGGGTTATGTGCCCCATCCTTTTATTCAATCTAGTATGCCGGAATTGTACAGAGAGGACGGGGTCCATCTGTCAGAGAAGGGCAACGAGGTATTTTTAGCCGACTTATGGCAAGGGCTTGTTCGGGTTTTATAGTTTGGGGTACAGTGGCCTAAGCAGAGGCTTGGCACTTTCCGTGGCAGTTTGTAGTTGGGATTATGTTTTGGGGATTGGTGAGCTCCTGTAGCATCGCGCCATTTTGGTGCATGGCTTCCCTGGGGGACCGTTAAGCTGTACGGCCCAAGGTTGGCTCCAGGGAGTCTGTGGGATCCTGGCACGCGGAGAGTGTCCGCATCCCAGGCTGCACGGCTGTGGGGATGGCGGAGCTCAGGTGAGCGGTGATCATGTTGCCGGGGCGGCCGGGTCTGAGCTGTTGGGTTGGCTCATACCCGGGGCTCTGGGGGCTCACCCAGTTTCAGGTCAAGGAGGTGGTCAGGTTGACCGCTGGCTTGATCTGTCCCCATGTTTTGCCCTTGCCGTTAAGTTTAATAAAGTGGCCCTTTAATCCAATCCGGTGTTTGTCTCGTTATTCCGCCTGGGGGGGGGGCAATAATGTCAATGCATTTTGCATGAGGTATATAGTCAACACATTCAAATATTTCTTGAAGTCATACTTAAACTTGATCCATGACTACTGAGGTCCACTATCTGTATCCATATTTGAAAGTTCCCACTGGATGGCTATGGCTTGTTGTAAACTCAACTTTAGCAACCATCATTATGCCATGTGCAGGCACTGTACTCATAAGCAGGGTTGTAATGTTTTGTTTTCGTGGATTTTTTTAAAGGGAGGGCCAGACTTACTACTTTGAATCATTTGTTGATGCATTAAAGTTACTGTAAATCTTATTGTTTGTTCTTATTGTTTGTTTTGTTAATTTGCCCTTTATTTAAAAAGCACAATATAGTAGTGGCCCATCATGTAGCAAATCAATCACAAATATTTTGTCTTGTGATAATACTTAAAAGGAGAAAAGTAACTTCATTATTCTGTCTCCTCTCTGCCCTGGTAAGAGAAAAGATATGAGCAAAGAAAAATGGCTCTTCTCCAGAAGTGAATAAATTGATTGATTTAGCAATGCATTTCCAGAAATTCTGAACATAGGCCTGAATTATTTTTGATAGTAAAAACATAAATAACCTTCAGAAGCGTTGAAAATGCTGTCTTCAATTAGATTTAATTTATACCAGCTGTCCCTACCATGTCATTAGGTCCTATGAAAGATTTATTTAATCTGATTTCATTGTAACATTCATTACCGATTACTTTCAGTATGCCTATGAAATTTAGAAATGCAACCAATTTGAGGAAAGATGTTCATATTTCATTAAAACTCACATTTCAGTGCTACACATATGCAATACAGCTTGATTTATTTGAAACCATAAGCAAATATTCTTAGATTATTATTATTTTTTGCAAAATATTGAATATTAATAGGTTAGAAAGCTTACAAAAGTGGGTAATGTTTGTATGGGATATGTTAAAAATATTTTAACATTTTATTAATTTATATATTCTGGGTTAATGGCAAGCTCCAATAACACTTTAACTGTCAATAATATGGCCTCTGTCTAATAATATGAGTGAGCAGTATTGAGGGACAGTAGATGTAGTTGTAAAGTATTTAAAAAATGCATCAACCAGTCAGATATATGAACATATGAAGCAGCCTTATACTGAATCAGACCCTTGGTCCATCAAAGTCAGTATTGTCTACTCAGACTGGCAGCGGCTCTCCAAGGTCTCAAGCTGAGGTTTTTCACACCTACTTGCCTGGACCCTTTTTAGTTGGAAATGCCAGGATTGAACCTGGGACCTTCTGCTTACCAAGTAGATGCTCTACCACTGAGCCACCATCCCTCTCCTCTGCAAGGAAGAACTATATATTCTTTTTAGGGAGGTTAATTTAAAAAAAAATATTCATCAGTAATTTTAAAGAGCCTCTATTTTAGATCTCTGAAAATAATCCTGTGAGGAATATTGGCTGGCATGGTCAAACAACATCAATGAAAAGAGTTGTGGAAAATAGTTCTACAAGTCATCATTATTCTCCAACACATTCTGTGCAAGTTCAAATCCAACTGTATTTCTTATATTTCTCCCTTTAACCAGTGTTTTTTTTTTTTTGGGGGGGGGGTTACATACTATCTGGTAAGGATTAAAATTCAATTTCTATTTCCATGTTCCCTGGAAGCCTCATAAAGTATGTAAAATATGAAGACCTGAAGCTGCCTTATACTGAATCAGACCCTTTGCCCACTGAGGTCAGTCTTGTCTACTCAGACTGGCAGCGGCTTTCCAGGGTCTCAGGCAGAGAGAGGTCTTTCACATTACCTACTGTCTGGTCCTCTTAACAGGAGATGTCAGGGATTGAACCTGAGACCTTCTGCATGCCAAGCAGGTGCTCTTCCAGTGAGCCATAGCCCATCCCCTAATAGGGATTGTAAAGCTAAGCCATTCAGGACTTCCTGGGTTTATAAGCAGTTGTAAAACTGCACTGTCCTCAGCCAAAGAGCAAAGTGGGGCAGGGATCTGAGCCTGAATCTCCCACAACCTGCTTGGAAAACTTGGCTCTTGTTCACTCGGGCAGAATTCCCTCCCTCCAAACCCCAAGAAAAGATATTCAGCAATGTAGCTAATAATCAATCCAGAAGAGAGGGACAAAGAGAGAGGTTCACTTCTCCATGTTCATTTCCTTCCTTACAGTTACTCGAATGTATCTACTGGAATTTTTTCTGGTACTTTCATTAAAAGTAAGCATTAAAACCATTATAAAAAGCCTATGTTGTTCTATTGAACAAAGTCATACATGGTCTATCCTGAGTCATTTTTCTTCTGGTGGATAACATACTATGATTTTGCTTATAATATTCTTACCCTGAAAATACACTTTTGGACGGTATTTTGAACATAGCACTTACTTGGAATTATAGAAATAATCATCAATACATATTGTTATTGAATATCTCCTGAGGAAATCAGTGAGGTAGGTCTTGCATAAGCAGAAAAATACAATCTATTTATGTTTTAACGTGTCTCTGAATTCAACCAACCCAGTCTGTTTTATTGCTGTGCATACATTATTATTAGCTATGTGGGGATCTTTTTAATGTCGGGAACTATGCATGTATCTACCATTTACTTGTAAGCTAGGCACATACATACACACAAACAAACAAATATAGAGCCTAATCAGGAATACTTTTTGAAATTAATTTGCTTATTATTTATGTTTATTTACTGCATGTCAATAGATTCTTGAGGCAACACAATATAAATCAATTAACATTAAACATTAAAATTAATTAAACATAAAAAAACTCACAGCAGCAATTAATACAAGAAAGAAACAGTAATTATACATCTCAGCAGATTGCCCATTGAAGGAGGTCATTCGAGAAATAATGGAATTTATTTATTTACTTATTAACTAACCTACTTACTTAATTTATGCCCTATCTTTTTCTACAATGAGGATCCAATGCGGTTTCAATATCTGACCTCTCTTCCATTTTATTCTCACAGCAACCCTGTGAAGCTCAAAGGGTTGCCAGTTCTGGATTGGGAAATTCATGCAGATTTGGGAGGGGATGGAGCCTGAGGAAGGTAGCATTTTGGGAGGGAAGGGACCTCACTGATCTGTAATACCACAGAATCCACCCCCTGCTCCCAGCAGCAGTTTTCTCTAGGGAAACTGATCTTTCACATAGGCTGGCTGATGCTGATGAAACTGGTCAGCCAGCCTAATGTTGCCAGCATGAAACCAATGCCCTATTTGCAAATGGATATCTGGCAGCCAGAAGAAAACCTTCCTAAGTTTGTCTTCCAGTCTGATCTGCAAATTCAGCCCCTGGTAAATCGGGTTCATTAATTCATTTGGATACTGCTAAAGAGCTAGTTCTGAGAGCTGGTCCATTGAGGCCCAAGTAGGCTGACAGAAATGGTATTGCTCACTCATGTGATACAGCCACATTGAATGACTAATGATGAAGAGTAGTTTTGTGATGGAACAAGCCACATGGTAATTGATCTTAGGTAGGCTGATGGAAGAGGCATCTCTCTCATCTTTCCCCCAATATAAAGAAATGAAACTATCACTGATAAAGATAATTCTATAAAGGAGAGGAACACAGTTGGTCTAAGCTGGGCTCCTGGAAAGGGGTGTGTAGAGTATTAAAGCTGGATAAGGAACTGGTATAGACAAATGGCTGCAAGATTAGTAATTTGAGAACTGGTAGACTGATTAAACAGCAGCCAAAAATCTAATAATGATTATCTGCAAATCAGGAGAGGGAGCAGAAAAATATAACCCCCCCCCCCTCCAAGTTTTCTTACCTTCTCCAACAGCTCATTGACTATTGATTGTGTGTAGGTGGACTATGGAAGCTGACTTCAACCACATATGACAATATTTAAAGTTATATGAAACTTCAAGGGCCACTTACACGGTACTATTATTTATCTCTATTAATGTTATGTTTAATAAAGTAAAAAAGTTGAGTTCATCATAAAATTAAAAGTGATATATACAATAAATTTGTATGTTGTAACGGAAAGTGGTTAAAATAGATTTATCCAATGGATTTGTATTAGCATATTAAAACTAAGAAGTGGTTTAGAATAGTCAGTGAATTAGAAATGCAGTTCTTAATTTTGAATTAGAAACAAAAGAAATCTAGCCCAAAACAAATATAGTACTAAAAGACACTATAAAAACAAAAACAAAAATCAATCTTGCGTTAACCAACATAATCAAAAGACTGATGGCAATGGTATTATTATCTAATGCAATTAGCAATACAGAAGATCCAGATAAAATACTGAACATACAAATGCCAAAACTACATAACTACAGGCACAAAGTTCTGTAATCCACCAGAGGAGTAGCACTGTACAAAAGTTCATCAGTGCATCTAAAATATATCTAAATATTCTGACCTTCTGAATAAACCAAGTTGAAGACTGATTCATGTATCCATCTGAAACTATCCTTGTTCAGACATAACATTTCTTCCAAGCATAAGAAGGAATATAGCCTTAGGGAATTATAGGTGAACTGAAAACTTCTGTGATCTATAGCCAGCTGCCCTTGTCGCCTCTGTTACCTTTTCCATATTTTGTAAATTTGACGAATTTTAAGCACCGGAAAGCTTTCACGAGGGCTCGCTTTGATTTACTGCCATTACTGGCCAATGAAGGCAGATTCCTTTTCAGGAAAGAGTCTGCACTTGTGACTTAACATCCATTGAGGACCTCTACCATTCCCTGTTTTACTGTCCTGATTTTATCATTGAACGGAATAGGTTTCTGTATTTTGTCTTCTCTTTTTGGTATGTCAAATCAGGAGAAGCTAGTCTTCTTGCTGTATGACAGAGATAGACACATTACCCTCCAAGTTGCAAGACTTATGATGGTATTATGGAAAAGAAAATGAAGACTGTACCTCATTAATTGTTCATTTTGGGTAGTTTTTTTTTTCCTTTTTCTCTGATGTTTTACATTTTATATCTGGTTTTTAAAATTGGGTTTTAATGTATCTTATTGTATTAAGGCATGAGGTATTCTGTTTTTTTCCCCCTTGTACCTCTGTTTTATTGTTGAATTTGGTTGTTTGATGCTATGGCAGTATGTGCTAATGCAATAAATTGATTGACTGACTGAGGAATATAGCCTTAACACCCACAACATGTAGTGAGATGTACTGTAAATAGAAGATCTGGAATATCAGCAGATCTAGTTGTACTTTTAATTATGCTGATGGGAGTGTTGATGAGCTCAGTTTATGAAGCAAGGATAATAACTACAATCCTTTTATCTTGTAAATCCTGTGTCAAGACCAAAACTTCTGGTTAAGTATATACATATATGTGCTAGAAGGGTTTTAAAAGTAATATGTGTATACTGTAACTTTTCTTTGATCTGGAGTAAGGAATTATCAAATCCCTCTGAACATTTTATTTATCCCTTTGGACATTTATCCAATGCCTCTGAACATTTATCCAATATTATTGGGATTCTTGGTTTCTTCAGACTTCCTCAGATATTTTAACTGAGAAGGAGTCTTCAGGTACACGTCACATTTAATTTTGGACAAATTCAATGAGAGTCTAAATAAATCTCTGAGAAATGTTGCTAGCCATCAGAACCCATTTAGTATCTCTCACATGGTTCTTATAATAATTTTGAAAAGCTATTAGCAGCATTACTAGGATTAGGTATGAAATATTATGTCCCACTTTCAGCCAAATCTAAGAAAATATTATGTTTAATGTAAAACACAGAGTAAATATTAGAGAGAGAAGATGGAAATAGCATTTATGAATTTATAATGAATGGTGTAGGGAATAGCATATCAAATAAGAACAGAACTGTGGTTGAGTTAAAGCTTGTTTGGTTCAGGAAAGGCTTTGAGGATGAATTCAAAGAAGAAAAGGGAATGCAATCCCTTTTGCATACCAGAAACTACTGCAGGGCCTCAAGATGTAAGCAGGGAAAAGAAACCAAATGTGGTTGATAGATTACTAATGTTCTTTATTACTCCAAAGAAGTCTAATGAACACAATTATACCTGTGCCAAAAAAAAAAATCTAGATACTTATTATATAGTGAGTTCAGCCAGCTTGAGGTAAGCAAGAACATTTATTGAACAAGAGCAGAACTGAACACAAACAGGCAACACCACTCATATCCATTTGGCCTGAGTTAAACATGTCCCTTATGTGAGAAGCAATCCACCCTATTGGTCTCTCCTGGATCCTTAATTTGCATTTTCTGAGAGAAATGCCTCGAGTTCTGACTGGCTGGTTCTAAAAGACCAGACAATTGGAATGTAGGCATCAGGGTCCTGGAGGGCAACGAAGTATGCTTCAAGGTGGTCAACTAACAGACATAACAAACCAGCAGTCAAAACAACCGATACACAACAGTAGTATAGCCCTGACACACCCCAAATTGCACATTATTTGGGGTACTTATACTTGGTAGGGTTACCAAGTCCCCCACAACTTCTGGCTATCAAGTCCCCCGCGGTGCAATGATGTCACCCAGAAGTGACGTCATTGTGCTGGCAATGCTGCGTGCTGCCTGCTCTAGGCGTTTCTGGGAAAACTCTATGGTTTTCCTGGACACTCTAGCAATTTGGGAGAAAAAAACCTCTATGGTACCTATTGTACCATAGAGTTTTCTTCTCCCAAATTGCTAGAGCATCTGGGAAAACCATAGAGTTTTCCCTAAAACGCCTAGAGCGGCCAGTACGCAGCACCACCAGCATGATGATGTCACATCTGGGTGATGTCATTGCACCAGTGATGTCAGGGAAGGTTTGCCCCACTGGCCCAATGTTGGCAGCAGGTTGGAACCTCCAGGGCGGGGGAAATGCTGCCTGGCCCAGGGGCTTGGAGCCCTAATACTTGGATTTCCCAGTACTTCGCCTGATAGTGCAATCCTAAACAAATTACACCCTTCTAAGTACACTGACTTCACTTGGGTGTGACTTTAGGTTTGCACTGTCAAATGCAGCTGCCAGCAAGCAGTGACTACTAGTTCGGTCATAGCAGTTGTATTGGGAGAGACAGTGCTAATCTTTTTTCCCACCACACATTTTTCCTGATCAGACTCATACTAGCCCTACAGGTGAGAAATATGGCTCTCACTGGTGCTGCTGAAAGCAAACTGACAGACACCCGATCTGCATTTCATTATAAAAGAAATGGAAGATCAATGGCTCTGTAATTGTGGATCTCCTGTGTGCCATATCATTCAGTTCTAGAGAAATATGGTTCTTGTTCTTTAACATGAATTCAAGAGTAACATATTTAACCACATCTTCAAGCAGTGTGTTGAGAAAAATATTCAGATCTCATCATTTTCATCTTCTTCTGCTGAAATGCTAACAACAACCTCATGTCATTTAAACAAGAGCTGCTTGCTAATGAAATAAATTTGAATATTTTATATAGCATAGATCACATAATGAAGAATCATGCACTTGGTTCTGAAAATGTGCCAATTTTCCAAAAAAAGAATGCTATGTATTTTATATCTGTAGAGGATTGTTGACTTCATATTATAAGAATTCAGGAACCGTGACAGGTCATCGTGTGTGCCAGGCATTCCGCCAATTTGCAGATGTGTGTATTCAGTCCATCCTGCTAATCAGCTCTTCAGCCCACTCAGTGGTTCCTCCTGAACTCCTCTTTAACTTAGCCATCTGTTACTGTTGGATGGAGGGGGGGGGGATCCCAGAATGCTTGATCTTCCAGTCTAATCACTATTTAGAAGGGAAATGGTTTTGTTCCAAAGGCTATATTAATTCTGAGTGAAATTTTGCCAGTATTGCATGTGATTTGGCCAGAAATGTAGTAACTAAATTAATACCTGATAAATAATACTATATACAAAAAAGCAGTAAAGGTGACTGCACTGTGTAATAAGATATATAGTATAGATTTTCTTATTGTAGCAAACTCAGCTTCTTTTTCTTTTTCACAATGTAAACGGGACCACGGAGGAGAGACTAAGCCACAACAGAAAGAAAAAACTCTCCATGTAAAATGCAATTTTAACTTGTGAATCTCTCTCTCTCTCTCGGCTTGGCTTCACGAACGAAGATTTAAGAAGGGTGCAATAGTCCACGTCTGCTGCAGGCTCGCTGGTGGCTGACAAGACCAATGCGGGACAGGCAGGTCCGGCCACAGTGGCTGCAGGGAAAAGTCTGATTTAGGGTTGGTGCTGTAGCAGTGTGATTCTTCCTCAATCTCCTTTTGTCCTCAAGACCAGCTATGCGTGCGTTCTCAAAGGAAGAGACAGCCTGGTGGATGGTGTGCCTCCATGCTTTGCGATCTGAGGCTAGGTCAGACCACTGGTGATGGTTGATGCGACAGGTGCCAAGGATTAGATAAAAATATGGAGCAGAGGTCCATCAGTGGCTATTAGCCACAGTGTGTGTGTGTGTGTGTATGTATATATATATATATATATATATATATATTTGGTAGAAACCATATATATTTGGTAGAAACCATTATCAAGGACAGAATGAGTAGGCACATTGATGAACACGGGTTATTGAGGAAGACTCAGCATGGGTTCTGCAAGGGAAGATCTTGCCTCACTAACCTGTTGCATTTCTTTGAGGGGGTGAACAAACATGTGGACAAAGGAGACCCGATAGATGTTGTTTACCTTGACTTCCAGAAAGCTTTTGATAAAGTTCCTCATCAAAGGCTCCTTAGAAAGCTTGAGAATCATGGAGTAAAAGGACAGGTCCTCTTGTGGATCAAAAACTGGCTGAGTAATAGGAAGCAGAGAGTGAGTATAAATGGGCAGTCTTCGCAGTGGAGGACGGTAAGCAGTGGGGTGCCGCAGGGCTCGGTACTGGGTCCCATGCTCTTTAACTTGTTCATAAATGATTTAGAGTTGGGAGTGAGCAGTGAAGTGGCCAAGTTTGCGGATGACACTAAATTGTTCAGGGTGGTGAGAACCAGAGAGGATTGTGAGGAACTCCAAAGGGATCTGTTGAGGCTGGGTGAGTGGGCGTCAACGTGGCAGATGCGGTTCAATGTGGCCAAGTGCAAAGTAATGCACATTGGGGCTAAGAATCCCAGCTACAAATACAAGTTGATGGGGTGTGAACTGGCAGAGACTGACCAAGAAAGAGATCTTGGGGTCATGATAGATAACTCACTGAAAGTGTCAAGACAGTGTGCGTTTGCAATAAAAAAGGCCAACGCCATGCTGGGAATTATTAGGAAGGGAATTGAAAACAAATCACCAGTATCATAATGCCCCTGTATAAATCAATGGTGCGGTCTCATTTGGAGTACTGTGTGCAGTTCTGGTTGCCGCACCTCAAAAAGGATATTATAGCATTAGAGAAGGTGCAGAGAAGGGCAACTAAAATGATTAAAGGGCTGGAGCACTTTCCCTATGAAGAAAGGTTGAAACGCTTGGGACTCTTTAGCTTGGAGAAACGTCGACTGCGGGGTGACATGATAGAGGTTTACAAGATAATGCATGGAATGGAGAAAGTAGAGAAAGAAGTACTTTTCTCCCTTTCTCACAATACAAGAACTCATGGACATTCGATGAAATTGCTGAGCAGACAGGTTAAAACGGATAAAAGGAAGTACTTCTTCACCCAAAGGGGATTAACATGTGGAATTCACTGCCACAGGAGGTGGTGGCGGCCACAAGTATAGCCACCTTCAAGAGGGGTTTAGATAAAAATATGGAGCACAGGTCCATCAGTGGCTATTAGCCACAGTGTATGTGTGTATATAACATTTTTTGCCACTGTGTGACACAGAGGGTTGGACTTGATGGGCCGTTGGCCTGATCCAACATGGCTTCTCTTATGTTCTTATGTTCTTTGGTGCCCCTCTATTTCGATGGCCGGTGGAGAGTTCGCCATACAGGGCAATCTTGGGAAGGCGGTGGTTTTCCATCCTAGAAATATGCCCTGCCCAGCGCAGCTGCGTCTTCAACGGCAGTGCCTCGATGCTGGTAACCTCCGCCCGCTTGAGAACTTCAGTGTTGGTCACAAAGTCACTCCAGTGGATTCCTAGCTTTCTCTAATTAGCACACATAATAGCAGGAATGCCATAGTAAGTACTATCCTTATCAACAATGCAGGCGTCAAAACGGCTTGTAAAGCGGACTGGTTCTCTGTTGGACCACCTACTTTTAACACTGGACTGAATGTTATTTAGTGGCTTTCAGTCACATAAGGACAGTAGGAGCATTGAGTAACGTATGAGGTTTTAACTTGGTGATATGTACTGATATTATTCATTTTGTATTTTGATACTTATTATTCACAACAAGTTAAAATTGCATTTTACACGGAGAGTTTTTTCTTTCTTTTTTTGCTTTTTCATGCAGAACAGGAGTTGATATTCAGCTAAATACTTATGATTATTCCCATGTCATTAGGAAACAAATTATGGGTTACATTAATAACCTAGCTAGCACTTGACATTGATTTTCATGTTTTATTTAAAAAATATCAATGTCAGGTCAGGGAGCAGGATAACAGTTTTTTTAGGATTCAAAGGTGGTAAATCCATTGCTTCCAGGTACTGACTTCATTGCATTACATCAAAAACTTTTGAGCTCAATGATCAGAAATCTATGTCTAGAAAAGTTGCACTATATACTGATTTCCACAAAGTATTATTATTTCAAAACTTGTGAGTTGTACTTTCTGCCACTATGATAATTGAGGCAATGTATAACATGCATAAATAAATAAAAATTATAATCAAAAATTATATCAGTTCAAGAGAACCCCAACTAATCATCAAATCAAACACAGCACTAGTAAAATAAATACATAAAAGGAATCCCTTCTCTGGTTTTGCTTAAGATATTTATGTTTTGCCTTATTCTTTATTTGTAGATATCTGGAAACATTTTAAAGAAACTTAAGTGTAGACCTGCTGCCATTGTTGTCACATTTTATCTCTATTTTTGTAAGCTGAATTTTAAAAAATATTTTTTAAAAAACTTTCTTTGGGAACTCAAGATGGTAATTCATCCCAACTGGCCAGCAGCCTCGCTGTGAGGCCAGAGGGACTAATTTGCTTGCCTGGAGGAAAGAGGGAAGACAAAATCATCCTGTTCAGGCTCCTGCTTGTGGCGGGGGCGGGGGTGAAGCTTTCTGTGGTAACAGCAGCACCTTCCTCATTCTTGCCAGTCTCTGTCTGGCAACTGATGAGGAAGGAGCTCTACGCAGCTTGCTTCTTCATGGTCATGTCAGTTTCTTCTAGAGGCTCTCGCTGTTGTTCTGGTGTTTTGTTGGAGATCAGGTTGCTGAAAAGGCTGGGAGGCTCATCTTTTTAAGTGGAGGCTTTGCAGCATATGGAAGGAGATCAGGACTGCTGATAAGGCCCGGCAAGCAGTGAATGTGAGGCCTTTGGATCGGCATGGGAAAAAGGCATCTCTCCTTTGCATAGCCTGTTTAATCCCTCCTTTCCCCCTTCCTCTCTACAAAGGGACTCCTAAGTAAGCTCAAGAGTCCTGGGGTAAAAGGACAAGTCTTCTTGTGGATCAAAAACTGGCTAATCAATATGAAACAGGGAGTGAGTATAAATAGGCAATTTTTGCAGTGAAGGGTGGTAAGCAGTGGGGTACCTCAGGGCTCAGTACTGGGTCCGATGCTTTTTAACTTTTTCATTAATGATTTGGAGTTGGGAGTAAACAGTGAAGTGGCTAAATTTGCAGATGGCACTAAATTGTTCAGGGTGGTGAGAACCAGAGAGGATTGTGAGGCACTCCAAAGGGTTCTGTCGAGGCGGGGCAAGTGGATGTGTGAGGAAAAGCCCCCTACTTTTCATACATATGGACATCGTGATCACCAGTATGGTTGCCAGGGTGCCTGGAGATTTGACTCTCACACATCTGCTCTAAGAAGTGGACTTTGCTTACAGTTTATAAGGCTTATGTGGATACTATAAGCCTCAGCTTTGCAGCAGCATTCTACATCTCTGAAGGGTGTGAGCCAGAACTACAGACATGCTCCAGCTGCTCCTTGTGTGCCCAGTCTTGGCCACTGCAGTGGAAGAAGCCAGGCCACCATGTTTCCAGCCTGCCTCCATGAACCTAAGGCTAACAACAGCAGAATCCATCTTGCTTTCCTGATCCAAGCATACCCTGCCAGGCTAGACTCCATTCCTTCTTAGTGGGAAGATCACGTACTCACCCTGTGTCACCCTTGGCCTGCAAGCAACCTGTTTAGCCCATGAATGGAATAACAGCTCAACTATTGATGCTCTTTGTCTAACAAAACACTAGGCAGAGGCCCCTGCCCGAGAGAACAAAGAGGAAGAGGGAGAGCATTTCCTGGCACATCCCAGTCTTTGATCTATACCGGGGAGACCTAGGTGCATATTTGATTCCCTATTGTCACCTCTTCAGATAATCCCAGACCCCCCCAAACATTTCCATACTGATACCTGTGGAGCCGTCCCAGACCCTGGCGCCACCGGGAAGTTTCTAGGATGCCCCGGACAGAGGTGAAGCTCATTGGTCGAAGCAAACCCCCAATCAGGTGTCATCAGGGAACTCACCATTGGTCCTGATGGTGCCCAGCCCCGTGGTCGTCACAGAACCTCCCCATCTCTCCTCCCCGTCACCTCCCATCCCCTAAAGGGCCAAAGGAGTCCTTATAACCTCTGACCCAACTCCACTCATGTGTGCATCTAACAGTATCCCAGTTCCGCTGTCTAGATCCATCCCCAATTCTGGCCACAGTTTTGGGTCCATTTCCCCTGTCCTATTATGTCGCCATTGGAACCTTCCTTGAAGACTACGATGGTAAATATCACCCTGTATGTGAATCCTTATATGTTCCCCTATCAATCTATCTGTGTTTCTTAGGCCTGTGTGAATGTGTGATTGTATTGTATTTTTATCTTGTGTGAAAGAACTATATTATTCCAAATAAATCACAATTGGTTTTATTAAATTAGAGTCCTTTTATTGAGCATTCACTCTCTGGAGGGTTGAGCCTGGTATACATTGGTAAAAGATCCCTGTTTGAGCCAGGTGCCCACCTGACTAATTCCCCAACCTCGTTTTGGGGGCATTTGGCTTAACAGAAGTCAACATGGCAAATGAAGTTCAACGTGGCCAAGTGCAAAGTAATGCACATTGAGGCCAAAAATCCTAACTATAAATACAAGTTGATGGGGTGTGAACTGGTGGAGACTGACTGATTTATATATTTATTTATTTATTCAACTTATATCCAACCCTCCCCGCCAAAGCAGGCTCACTATGCTGGGAATTATTAGGAAGGGAATTGAAAATAAATCAGCCAGTAGCATAATGCCCCTGTATAAATCAATGGTGTGGCCTCATTTGAAATACTGTGTACAATTCTGGTCACTGCACCTCAAAAAAGATATTATAGCATTGGAAAAAGTCCAGAAAAGGGCACCTAGAATGATCAAAGGGTTGGAACACTTTCCCTATAAAGAAAGGTTAAAATGCTTGGGGCTCTTTAGCTTGGAGAAACATCAACCGAGGAGTGACATGATAGAGGTTTACAAGATTATACATGGGATAGAGAAGGTAGAGAAAGTACTTTTCTCCCTTTCTCACAATACAATAACGCGTGGGCACTCAATGAATGGATAAAAGGAAGTACTTCTTCACCCAAAGGGTGATTAACACATGGAATTCACTGCCACAGGAGGTGGTGGCAGCTACAAGCATAGACAGCTTCCAGAGGTAATTGAATAAACATATGGAGCAGAGGTCCATCAGTGGCTATTAGCCACAATGTATTGTTGGAACTCTCTGTCTGGGGCAGTGATGCTCTGTATTCTTGGTGCTTGGGGGCACAGTGGGAGGACTTCTAGTGTCCTGGCCCCACTGATGAACCTCCTGATGGCACCTGGGTATTTTGGTCACTGTGTGACAGAGTGTTGGACTTGATGGGCCATTGACCTGATCCAACATGGCTTCTCTTATGTTCTTAAGGGTACGGAGCAAGTAGTTAGGGATAAGATTGCCAAGTAGTTAGCAGAGGGTAGAATTTTGAGCCTATTTTCAGACCCTCTCATGCCTAATCTTTGAGATTCCCCTTTGGGAGTTGTGCCAAAGAAGGCTCCTAGTGAATTTCATCTGATTCACCTTTCCTGTCCCAGGGGTGCATCAGTGAATGATGGCATTCCTGAGCAGTTATGTTCAGTTAGGTACACCACTTTTTATCAGGTCGTTTACATTGTACGATGCTGCAGTATGGTGTCAGAGATGGCTAAATGTGACATTAAGTCTGCCTTTTGCCTTCCCCCTGTCTAACCTGCTGATTATGAGCTCCTGGGTTTTTCTTTTGAGGGGTGATTTTATATGGACATAGCTTTGCCTATGGGTTGCTCTTTATCATGTGCAATAGGAGAAAAGGGGGAATTTCCCTGCGTAGAACTGGAATTCCAAAAAAGAAACACTGGGAAATACTGCTTTCTACTTAACCTGAAAATTTTTCACAAAAGGTTATTTTAAAAGTCAACAATTTATCACAATCATCCACAATAAGGAATCATAAATCAGAATGTTCTCGTAGGCAGTGTTCCCTTTAATCTGAGTTAGCGTGAGCTGGCTCACAAATTTTTAGCCTCCAGCTCACACATTTTTGTCTTAGCTCAGGAAGAATGACCCCAGAGCACAATAATTTATGCAGTAGTTTACAACTTTAATCCCAGTAGCTCACAACTTTAATGCCAGTAGCTCACAAAGTAGAATTTTTTCTCACAAGACTCTGTAGCATAGAGGGAACGTTGCTCACAGGCACAATAAACATACAAAGGAGTCCACAAAATGACTCTTACAAAACTTGCACACACTGGCATTTCTTAAAGGTGCCCCAAAATTTTTTATAGAATCCTTAAAACAAATATTTCACAAGTCAGTCCTCCAATGAGGCATTGATGAGTGAGAAGAAAAGTCTATTCATATATAGCCAGTCCACATAAAACTGGTGTGATACGTTTCATTGCCTTTGTCAAGACTTGTGGCTTAAAGTGAAACCAATCCCTCCTGTCAATTCCATGCAAGGCACAGGCTCAAATGTATAAACAGAAGAGGTTCTGCCTCATGTGGAACCTTTGAGCACTTCAGTACATTCCTTGAATGGGTCGTGTGTGAGAAAGCTGGCTTACAGGAGGTGGTTCATTATTTGGATGACCCTTGGTCTATCAAAGTCAGTATTGTCTACTCAGACTGGCAGTGGCTCTCCAGGGTCTCAAGCTGAGGTTTTTCACACCTATTTGCCTGGACCCTTTTTAGTTGGAGATGATGGGGATTGAACCTGGGACCTTCTGCTTACCAAGCAGATGCTCTACCCCTGAGCCACCATCCCACCCAGACTGGATGTTGTGCAAAGTTAATGTCTAGCTTTCTTGACTTGGCTGTGTAGCTTGGTGTTCCACTGGCACATGAAAAGATGGAGGGTGCAGCCCAAAAGCTTATCTTTTTTGGGATTGAGCTGGACATTCTTGCACAATTGTCCCAAATACCGGATGAAAAAGTTTCAGATTTGAGGGAGAGTGTTGCTTATTACCTTCTTAAGCGGAAGGTTACTTTACTCAAGTTTCAGCAACTGGTAGGGCATCTCAACTTTGCTTGCAAAGTTGGGGTTCTGGGATGTAGCTTTTAATATAGTCTCTGTGACGCTATGGCTGGCCTACATCTTCCACAGCATAGGACATGTGTTACTGGCAACATGTGTGCCAACCTATTGGTCTGGCAAGAGTTTTTGAAGTCCTTTAATGGGATTTCCTTTTGGATGGAAGACATGAAGCTTGAAGCAGCGCTTCAGGTCATGTCTGATGCTGCCAGGTTTTGGGGTCTATTTCTGCAGACATTGGTGCATGGATGAGTGGCCGGACTGGTGGGTATAGGTGGGATTGAACAGAGATCTCATGTTTCTGGAGTTCTATTCTTGTTGCTGTTTGGCTGTGGGGGAATTATATGGCCAATTGCACAAATCATTTTTAGTGCAATAATATGGCTGTGGTATACATCATTAATTCCCTTTCCATCAAATCACCAATGGTGATAAAGCTGGTGAAGGCCTTCACTCTGCATTGTCTGAAGCTTAGGATAGTTTTTAACCAAGCATATTCTCTCTCATAAACAGCTGGAGAGATTTTGTCAGCTGGCCCCAGAAGCTGATCGAGAGCCAGTGCAAATGCCCCCGTAGCTATGGCTGATTGAAGGGCCAAGGCCTGCAGAGCGAGAGGCCCCGCCATTGCGCCCAGCTCCAGGAAGTCTTATGAATATGCTGTGTGGCAGTTTGAGGACTTTAGGTCAGAGGTAGGGTATCACATTGTTTTGCCCCTCCTGGTGGAGCAATTGCTCCATTATTGCATTACATTGAGAGGTAAGGGACTGGCTGTGCAATCCATTAGAGGTTTCTTTTCTGCTCTGGCCTTCACTATTACAATGTTGGGGTACAGGGAGGACACTGTGGATTTCCAATTGCAGAAGATGCTTGAGGGTTGGGCAAGATAGTTTGGGCCTAATCCTGATGCTAGAAAGCCTATTTCCCTTTTGGTTCTTAAGGGCTTGAGAGGCAGTTGGAGCACAGTGTGTGCATACTATTTTGAATCCATCCTTTTTCATGCTGCTTCTCTAGTTGCCTTCTTTGGGGCCCTCAGAATCAGTGGCACTAAGATAGTAGCACACTGCAGAAACAATGTTTCTGGTAGTGCTTTGTTGGTATGGGACTTTAGGATAGTGGATGGTAATTATGTCATCATGGTTCAATGATCTAAGGCTGACCAGCATCAGAGGGGAACTGTGTTGGAGCTGGGCCCATGCTCAGATCAGGAGCTGTGTCCTGTTTCAGCTTTGGTTGGCTATTTGGCAGTACATGGTCCTAGGAATGGCTTTCTATTTTGTCATGTGGATGGCAGTCTGCTGACAAATCAATTTTGGGCTGTGATTTCTTGGGTGTTAACTATGCTTGGGTTGTCTGAGGTGCGGTTTGGTACCCACTTCTTTAGAATTGGGGCTGCCTCTACGGCTGCTGCCTTGGGTTATCCTTTGTCTGACATTCAGTGCTTGGGTAAATGGTTTCAGTGGCCTATAAATCTTTCGTTCGCCCTCTTCTGGGTCCCTAATTTGGTGGGTTGTAGTTAAAAGCTTTGTGGTTATCTTTTCTAGTTTAACTGTTTTCTTTTTAGATGCTGTTGTTCCTGGCTGGAGGAGCCAAGTTCTCATCTGTGGACACAGTTTTGTGTTTTGGGATGCTCATAGGACTCGGAGAACTTCAGTCAGTTCTCAGCTGAGACACAGTCAGTAGGTTACCATTGAATAGTGTGGGCACCAAGGTCTTCATTGGCTGGGCCTTATGCCACTGTTATTTTGAGGGAAGGTTGGTCCTCTTCCCTGGGTATTGATTATCCACTTGGATTATCCACTAGGACTGGTTAAGGGCAAACCTTTGGCTTTGCAGGCCAAAGATGATCTGAGGACTATTAAAGAAAGATGTTCTGTGACCATTATAATTTGGTTGGCCATTATTCCCCACCTTGTTTAGTGTGGTGTTTGGGACCCCTTGGACATTGACAGGGCCCGGCGTAAGGCCAACAGAGAAATTAGGAAAGCCTTGGAAGGGGGTTTGAGCCACTGTCTGCCACATCCTACCATTCATTTTGAGTGTCCCTACCTCAAAGTTAACCTGAAGCAGAATTGAAAGATTAGGTGGAATATAAACTCCTCATAGCCTCCAAGTGGTCATCGTCCATTTGGTAAAACCCATAGTTTTAAGATCTTACAAGGTTTGTGAAGAGATTTGGATAGAATATAATTCTGATTTGTCTCTGTTAAAAGAGATTCCAGATATTAAGGAGAAAGAGGAGGATAAATCTTATAAAGCTTTTAAAGATTGTTTGGGTCTTGATAGAAAGACTGTTATATCATCTGCATAGATGACAACTTTGTGACATTTATCTCTTATTGTAATTCCTGAAATGTCTGAATGCTGTCTAATAGCTTCAGCCAGAGGTTCTATTGCCATTATGAATAAAAGAGGGGACAATGGACAGCCCTGTCTGCTCCTTTTTTGAATTTGAATTGGGGGAGAAGAATGGCCATAAATTTGTAAAGAAACAATAGGATTTCTATATAAAGCTTCTATTGCATTCTTAAAGTATGAGCCAAAATCCATCAGATCTAAGACTGTCAAGAGATATGGAATCTCCACACTGTCGAAAGCCTTCTCTGCATCAAGTGAGAGAATTCATATTTTTGAGATTTGCCATATTGGATTTATCACACCCTCTGCTATGGCGACGCCAGCCTATCACCTCCTGCCTCAGCCAGGGCAGCTAAATATACATTAGTCTCTTCAGGGTTGTGATACGGTAGATGAACAGGGGACCACTGCAGATTTGAAGTCTTTTCCAAGCACACAGGCACCAGAGAACATAACAGCAAACTATAGTTCTCTATTTACAAAATAGGCTTTAACTGGGGGATGGGATGTATATACAGAGTCTAGTTTGTATCTTGTAAAAATAACATTTGCTATACAGTATGTCAGCTAGACCCTCCAGCAATGCTCTGAGGTATTTCAGGGTACACAGTTCTTCTATTAATCCACTCTCCTAAACTTTAATCAGGCTGGTCTCTTGGGCTCTGAGTGCCTGGTCCCTCGAGTTGTCTGGTTTGACAAGCCCCAGCTCTCCTGACTCCCTCAGACCCACGGCTCTCCCTCAGCCATCTTATAAACTCCTAGGAGTAGTGTATCATATGTCTGTGACCATTAAGGTCTTCCACTTAGACACTCTCTGTCACCTTCCTCTTCTGTAGAGGGCACTCGTGACCTAGAGATATGCCTCACGCTCAGCCACCTGGCTGATTTCACAGAGTGTATATAGAGGTTCACTTCACACCAAGCCTCTCTCACACACTCTCTGAGTCCAACTCTCCCTTTCTGACCATTTTTTCCTTCCTGACAGTTAACCTCTGAGCTGTTAGCTGTCACTCAGGACTTGAGAGTTCTAAGCACCCCTGGCCTCCACCTTCGGGTCACATGACTCAGGGCTCTCTGAGTCCTCAGCTTCTCCATTAACCCTTTGATTCCGTCACAGGATTATATTAATTGTTTTGCGGATAGTGTTGGTTAGATTATGGTTAGGAAGAAAACCTGACTGATCTATATTAATATAAGAAGAATTTGTTTCAGCCTATTTGCTAATATTTTAGTAAAGATTTTATTGTCTGAGTTTAACAAAGAAATTGGACGATAAGAGGAAGGGTATAAAGGATCTTTATTAGGTTTGTGTATTACTATAATATTAGCCTGAGTCCATGTTGATGGCATTTTTCCTGTTTTTAGAATGTCATTGCATAATTATTTTAGTGGTTCTTTAAGCTTCTTTTTACATAAAAAAACTCAGGAGGAAAACCATCATTACCTGGGGTAGTCTAGTTCTTGAGCTGTTTGAGCACTATTTCTTAGGTTTTCTTAGCCTGATACTTCTTGATAAAAAAAAATTATTCTTCCAGAATTTTTATTCATCTTCAGAGCCTTACCTATACTCATCCCAAATTCCACTCTAAATAAATGGCAAAGTTTGCTTAACAAAATTTTGTGGTCCAATAAATATACTAAAATAATGCACAGAACTTTGATTTGCCCTGCTGCCTCTGGAGGCTTGGATTATCCAGATCTGTGGTTGTATTATGAAGCCATAATTCTCACTCAAGCTATATTTATTATTCAAAACAAAAGCAATGCTGATTGGGAACTAATAGAGTCAGTATATCTTACTCCATTCCATAAAGTGGATATTTTATGGAACTCTGAACTCAAATGAAAATAGCACATAATATTTTCTTGAAAGCATTATTTCAAGAAAAAAATACAAGTTGGTTAAAGACTTGTCATTATTTACTTCCTTTCTTAATCAACCATGGTTCCCGCTAGGCCAAGAATGCAATTTTGTTAGCTCTTGGCACAAAACAGGGTGTTATTGACAGATAGATCTACTTGACAAAAATTTATTCTTGAACAAACAAAAATTGGAAACAAATACAGGCTTAAAAATCCACTGGTTTCAATATCTGCAAATTAAACATATGTTTCATTTGTCCTTCATCCAGACAATGCGTTCCTGCCCTCTTACTACTATTGCACCTACTTGTATAAAAAATTGTGAAGAACTAGCTGCTTATATACATGGTTGGTGGAATTGTAAGTATATTTATAAATTTTGGTATCAGGTTCAAACCCAGACAAGACTAATTACATGGTACCTTTTGCCTTTAGAACCAGACATTTTTTATTGCACAATTGGAAAGACCTCTCGCTTAGGAAATGCACTTCTGATTTAATCAACGTTCTTATTGCAGCTGCTAGACTTACAATAGCGGCTAACTGGATAAACTCCTCTCTGCCATCATTAGAATATTGGTTTCAGAAATTATGGGAACTGTTTGGAATCAATAAGGTAGCTTGCAGCTCATTTGAATTGAATTTAGAGCAGTATGAAGGATGTGTTGTTTCTGTTTGGTTTCCTTTAATATCACATTTAATGGAACATGATATTGTACCTCAGAATTCATTTTACAGAAAACTGATTTACTTTTGATTTGGAATTATTTTGTATATTCTGCACAACTGACTTTTAGACCTTGTACTTTGTTTTCAACATTAGATTGATCTTGTCTATGTGAACTGTATGAACATGTCATGGTTGTAATTGTAAGCATTAAATAAAATTTGTTTTAAATTTGGAAAAAAAGGGGGGAGAGAGTGTCCCTACCTCTACAGAGGTGATGTGGTTCATCTTTCGGAGAAGGGTAACAATCTCTTCTTGAGAGACCTCCAGCAAGGGCTGCGGGTGGCCTTGGGCCTCCCGGTGTGTGCTTAGGCCTAAGCAGATGCTTGGCTTTAGTTCTGGCAGGATTTTTTTGTGGTTGATGATCTTATGAGGGAAGGGAGGACCAGAAAGCATCCCCTCTTGTTGGATTAGGGGTCTGGCAGGATCAACCTTTGAATTGGATGACTTGGGGTGGGAGAATGAAGGCTGTCTTTTGGGGATTACCTGAAATGTTCCTTCCATTGAGGTGTACAGCTTGTGGTTGGACATTTCTTCTGGGCTTTGCCTACTTGCTGAGCCAGTCTGGTTGGAGCTGCGGTGCACAGCTCTGGCCAGGGGCTGGGTCACTCACCCGTTGAATGGCAGGGGAGGTGTCTGTTGAAACCCCTGGCCCTGACTAGGCTGTAGTTCTAGTTAGCTCTTGCCATTTATTATCTACATTTAAATAAAGTGGTTCTTAGTTATATCCAACTTCCTTGTGTATGACTCTTTATTCTGACTTGGGGGGGGGGGAAATATGTGGTTTCCAGGTAGTTTCTCTCCAACCACTGAATAGATTGAGACTTTAAGCAGGTTAAAAGAAGTCTTACGGTAGTTTAGCCATAAGGCAACCATTGGAAGAATCACTGTGGCTAGATTGGCCAGGTCTAAAAATGAAGATAATCTCCATTCTAAATGAAATTGAAATTATGTTATTTTTCTGACAGAAGGGTTTGGTTTAGCAAGACTTTAGAATTCTTCACTGTCTGTCTAAGAAATACTCACAGCATCCAAAATAAGCAGTTCAGTTCTGTATAGATTATCACCTATGACAAAAAGCGTAATGTTAAGCAAGTCTGGCCACCCCTGATTTATATCCTGCCTTCCCCTGATTTATATCCTGCCTTCCCCGGGCTCAGAGAGGATCGCAATACATCAGTCAAATACATAGAATATACACACACATATATATACATATACATCATATACATATGTACACACACAGAGATACACACACACACACACATATGTATATATACATACACACAAATATGAATAATCTAAATTAACAACTAACAATAAATTTACTAATAGATCTATGATGGCAGTTATTCCAGGATTTTTGGTTGCTCCTGAGGAAGCTAGTTAGATGGTCATACACTCCAACCTGTTGCCTGGTGACACTTTGTTAATCTCATAAGACGGGATGGTCATAAAGGGCACTATAACACTGCAACACTACAGACCATGCAGGCCGTGAGAGCAGTGAGAGCAGGGGAGGCCAAAATGAATTTGACATTTTTCACCTCAATCAAGACCTGGCAGAACATCTTGATTTTACAGGTCTTGCAGAACTGTAGTAGGTCCCACAGGGCCTGGATCTCCAATGGGAATGTGTTCCACCAGGCTAGGGCCAGGGTAGAGAAAGCCCTGACTCTTGTTGAGACTAAACAGACATCTTTTGGGCCAGGAACTACCCGAAAGTGCTCTTGTTCTTGTTCAGTTGAACAGTCAAGACCGACTCTTCACAACACCATGGACAAAGCCACGCCAGACCCTCCTGTCTTCCACCATCCTCCAAAGTCTGCTTGAATTTGTGTTTGTTACATCAGTAATGCTGTCCCATCTCATTTTTTGCCATCCCCTTCTTCTTTTGCCTTCTGTCTTTCCTACTATCAGGATCTTCTCCAGTGAGTGCTCCCTTCTCATTTGGTGGCCAAAGGTTTTGAGCTTCAGCTTCAGCATCTGACCTTCCAGGGAACAGTCTGGGTTGATTTCCCTTAGGACTGACTGATTTGATCTTCTTGCAGTCCAAGGGACTCTCAAGATTCTTCTCCAGCACCACAACTAAAAAGCATCTATTCTTCTGCACTCAGCCTTCCTTATGGTTCAATTCTCACAGCCATATATTACTACTGGGAATACCATAACTTTGACTATATGAAGTTTTGTTGGCAGGGTGATGTCTCTACTTTTTATTATACTGCCCAGGTACGCCATAGCTGTCCTCCCAAGGAGCAAACGTCTTTTAATTTCATGGCTACAGTCACCATCTGCAGTGATCTTGGATCCCAGAAATGTGAAGTCTGTCACGACTTCCATGTCTTCCCCTTCTATTGGCCAAGGTGGGATGGTGCTGGATGCCATGATCTTAGTTTTTTTGATGTTGAGTTTCAAGCCTACTTTTGTGCTCTCCTCTTTCACCCTCAACAAGAGGTTCTTTAGGTCCTCTTCACTTTCTGCCACTAGAGTGGTGTCATCTGCATATCTGAGGTTGTTGATGTTTTCCCAGCAATCTTAATTCCAGTTTGTGCTTCATCCAGGCTGGCATTCCGCATGAATGTACTCTTCAAATAACTTAAATAAGCAGGGTGACAATATACATCCTTGTCGAACTCCTTTTCCTATTCTAAACCAATCAGTTGTTCCATATCTGACCATTGCTTCTTGACCCTTATACAGGTTTCTCAGGAGACATGGGAGGTGGGCTGGTACTCCCATCTCTTTAAGGATTTGCCACAGTTTGATGTGACCCACACAATCAAAGGCTTTAGTGTAGTCAATGAAACAGAAAAAGACATTTTTCTGATACTCCCATGCTTTCTCCATAATCCAGAGCATGTTGGCAATTTGATCTCTAATTCCTGTACCTTTCCAAAACCCAGTTTGAACTTCTGATAGTTCCTTATAGACATACTGCTGAAATCTAGCTTGTAGGATCTTTAACATGACCTTGCTGACATGTGAAATGAGTACAATGGTGCGATAGTTTGAACATTCTTTGGCATTACCCTTCTTTGGGATTGGAATATATACTGACCTTTTCCAATCCTGTGGCCACTGTTGCATTTTCCAAATTTGTTGGCATAATGCATGCATCACTTTAACAGCATCATCTTTTAGGACTTTGAATAGCTCAATTGGGATACTGTCATCTCCACTTGCTTTGCTGTTAGTAATACTTTCTGGACTTCACACTCCAGAATGTTAGTAATACTTTCTGGACTTCACACTCCAGAATGTCTGGCTTGAGGTCAGCAATTTCACCAAGTTTGTCAAGGACATTGAGATCCTTCTTGTATAATTCTTCTGTGTATTCTTGCTGCCTCTTCCTGATCTCTTCTGCTTCTGTTAAGTCCCTACCGTTTTTGTCCTTTATCATGGCCATCTTTGCACGAAACGTTCCCTTGATTTCTCCAATTTTCTTGAAGAGCTCTCTTGTCCTTCCCATTCTATTATTTTCCTCTATTGCTTTGCATTGTTCCTTCAGGAAGGCCTCCTTATCTCTCCTTGCTCTTCTCTGGAAATCTGCATTCAGTTGGGTGAATTTTTCCTTTTCACTTTTGCCTTTTGCTTTCATTCTTTCCTCAGCTATTTGTAAAGCCTCATCAGACAGCCACTTTGCTTTTTTGCATTTCTTTTTCTTTCAGATGGTGCTGATTGCTGCCTTCTGTACAATGTCATGAACCTCCGTCCATAGTTCTTCTGGCACTCTATCAACTCTCATTCCTTAAACCTATTCTTCACCTCCACTATATATTCATAAGGGATGTGATCAAGGTCAAACCTGAATGGCTTAATGGCTTCCTCAGTTTTAGCCTGAATTTTGCAATGAGTAGCTCATGATCTGAGCCGCAGTCAGCTCCAGGTCTTGTTTTTGCTGACTGTAAGCAGCTTCTCCATCTTTAACTGCAGAGTATATAATCAATCTAATTTCTGTGTTGCCCATCTGGTGATGTCCATGTGTAGAGTCGCCTTTTAGGTTTTTGGAAGTGGGTTTTCACTATGAGCAGTTTGTTCTCTTGACAAAACTCTATTAGCCTTTGCCCGGCTTCTTTTTGTTCTCCAAACTTGTCAGTTGTTCCAGTTACCTTTTGACTTCCCATGTTGACATTCCAGTCCCCTATGATGAAGAGGACATCTTTTTTTTTGCTGTTAATTCTAGAAGGTGTTGTAGATCTTCATAGAACTGGTCCATTCAGCTTCTTCTGCATCAGTGGTTGGGGCATAGACTTGGATTATTGTGATATTGAATGGTTTGCCTTGGATATGCACCGAGATCATTCTGTCATTTTTGAGATTGTATCCCATTACTGCCTTCCTCACTCTCTTGTTAATTATAAAGGCCACACCATTTCTTCTATGGGACTCTTGTCCACAATAATAGATGTAGTGATCCGCTGAGTTAAATCCATCTATTCCCATCCATTTTAGTTCACTGATTCCCAAGATGTTGATGTTCAGTCTTACCATCTCTTGTTTGACTACATCCAGCTTACCTTGATTCATAGATCTTTCATTCCATGTTCCAATGCAGTATTGTTCTTTGCAGCATCGGACTGTTCTTTCAACATCAGGCACATCCACAGCTGAGCGTCCTTTCGACTTTGGCCCAGCTGCTTCACTCTTTCTGTGGTTACTTGGACTTGCCCTCTGCTCTTCCTCAGTAACATATTGGGCACCTTCTGACCTGAGAGGCTCATCTTCCAGTGCCATATCTTTTAGCCTTTTATTACTGTCCATGGGGTTTTCTTGGCAAGAATACTGGAGTAGTTTGTCATTTTCTTCTCCAATGGATCACATTTTGTCTGGGTTCTCAGCTGTGGCCTGTCCATCTTGGGTGGTCCTGCATGGCATAGCCCATAGCCTCACTGAACCGCGCAAGCCCTCTTGCCACGTCAAGGCAGCAATCCATGGGAGAGAAAATGTTGTTCGGCTGAGTGTAAAGTTCTTTGAGGCAAACATGGGGAGAGTTGGCCCCATAGGTATGCTGGTCACATAGCGCTTTTAAGGGAATTACCATAATCTTGAGCTGAATCTGGTGCTCAATATGCAACCAGTGCAATTAAAAGTCTTTGATTTATTTTATATCCAAAATAATACAAACTATTGGGATATCCATGTTTGGGAGGAGAAAGCTGTTACATCCTAGAAAATTACTTCCTTAAGCAAATAACAAAGAAATTGTCAAATGGATTATTCTTTTCTGTTTTCTTCAATTCTTAAAACATCAGCTGGCATTGACATCTGAAAAAAAGTCTTTTGTTGTCCCCATGTCCCTGTCAAATGGGCTTAAGCTCGATTGCTTCAAAGGGGCACTTTCAGATGGGCTGTTTGAATTGTCTACACAGAACATCTGGATTCGATTCTGAATTTCAGATGGTGCCATGTTTTCATATGGTACCTGACATTTTTTGTTCTTCTCATTCAGTTTTGCACAATAGCAATATATTGATGTACTGATACGTTGGGAAATGGCTTCAGTTTCTTTAAAAAACCCCCCATAAAAACAGGTGGGGAAAATAATGTCCGTTTATTTATTTATTTGCTTGGATTTCTACCCCACCCTCCCCCTGGGCAGCTGAGCTTATTAAGAAGTTATATAAACAATTTAGATAGCTTCTCTTGCAACTCAGAAATGCAACCACATAAGAAAACATGAAGAAAGTGATGGATCAAACCATCATTTAAAGAAATGGGACATTTGTTCTTTAAGATAGCTGAAATAGAAAAAAAAATGTCAGTGGTATAAAAAGTATGTCTGTCTGAAATGCAAAACAAACCCTGTGCTTGAGATACCAAAATGAATTAAAGAACCTATCTGACTATGATCCCTCTCAGTCAAAACTATGCATTTTGATTTGGATTTTGGTTCAGCTTATTTTGTACATCATCCCCCCCCCCCCAAGTTTTTTTTTAAAAACCATTCTGCAACATGTGACTTAAAAAAAAACCCCTTAAAAACAGGTCACTTCTCAAAATTCTCAGTGATTTTTCAAGGGAACTTCCTTCAAAAATTGCAGATTTTACTCAAATAACAGGCCATTAAACTTCTCCCTGGTAGAGTTGGAATACATAGATTGGGGACTTATTTTTCTCCTTACCTTTCTTGTTCCTGGGATCTGTGTGAGGGGAGGCAGTACTTTTAAACAGAAAAGATAAAGGTGTTAAACACTGTATACACATGCAGCCCGTAGACTAATCAGTTTAAGCATTTTTCTTCAGACCCTGTGTAACTTACTCCCCACCATCCATCAAGGATTTGCAAGGCTTACTTGAATAAAATTGAATGCTTCACTCTTTAGCACTTTCTATGTGAAGAGTGAACATATACATATTGGAGTTGCCAAAGGGCTTCATTTGGATGATGAGAGAGATCTGGTCTTTCTTTTATCTCACCCTGTATGTCAGCATTTGTTTAAAAAATATTTTAAAGGTGGAATGCAATAAGTTCTGCTTTGCAAAACAAGCAGGGGAGCCTATTACCAAGAGCAGGGGAGAATGAAACAGCAAGAACACCTTTACGTTCTTTGGTTGACCCCCAAGGTGATATAGAGCACTCTCACATTATGGAGAATATAAATAAAGTGTTTGTTTCTTTCCCCAAAATGTATCAAGTTTCCAGAGAGGGCGGTTTGGCTTAGGGAACAAACTTCTGCCTGCCCTTCCATCCTGGTTTTTCTTTTGACATGCTGCTGCCACTGGTTACAATCAAGAAATTTCTACTGTCAAGCTTACACACAATAGAAGAAATGGCTCCAGCAAGCAGCATTCCTGCTTATATAGAAGAAGAGCCTCCTCAAGCCAGTAAACTATCAGTGTGATTAGGGAAACAAAGTAAACCGAAAAACCAGTTAAAAATGACTCTGTTTAGCATAGAGACTGATATTGGTCTGCTTGTGCCTGTGGATACATATATGCCACCCCCTTGCTGAACCTCTGCTACTCTTAGCTGTCCCAAGGGAACAGAAACATAAATAAAATGTGCGGAAATAGAAACTGAACACAGGATGGCACTGAAGACGTTGCAGTGGCACTAGAAAAATAGCTAATAAGGTTAGGTCTGAAAGTCAGAAGATGTTTCTTTTGGATTAGTAACCCTTTCAGATTTAAGAAACTGTGACTGCAGCCCTGACCTGGACAGCCTAGGCAAGCCTGCTGTCATCAGATCTCAGAAGCTAACAGGGTTAATTCTGTCAAGCACTTGGATGGGAGACATCCTTGATATATCAACAGTTGGGAGGATGGGGACAGGCTTCATTCAGCCACCTCTCTGAATATCCTCCAGACCCCCAGTAGATCATCATGGTTTCCAGGTGCAGACACACACCAAATCAAAAAGAAAAAGAAAAGAAGAAAACAAAACTGGATGCTCAGCTTGGATTATTTAGTACCCAAACCAGGTCCCTTGCATAACTTTAGACTTGTGGAAAGATTCAGTTGCTTAATTTAAAAGAACTATTTTAGTGGATCCTATTTCTGTCTAGTCATTATGGGCCTTGTGAACTATTTTAATTCTTTATGTATCTATCAATAACAGATAGATTCATTTAAACATAGTTCACGGTTATTTCTTTAAAAGTCTAAAACTTTGCAAGAAATACAATGTCATAAGCACAATATTGTCTCAGTACATAATATGGTGACATAAATCATGATGACTAAAAACACTGTTATAAAATAGT
This sequence comes from Heteronotia binoei, assembly GCF_032191835.1. NCBI lineage: Eukaryota > Metazoa > Chordata > Lepidosauria > Squamata > Gekkonidae > Heteronotia > Heteronotia binoei. The sequence continues at coordinate 94,584,832 of NC_083223.1, read as the reverse complement.
TTCCAAAAGTTTCACAGTGTAGAGAAAACCAATCTAATTCAGTGAAAAATTTGGAGGGGGGGAGTTTATTGTTTGCCATGCATAGAGACACAAATTCATGCTTACCCTGAAATTTGCTAATACCAAAGTAATTTACTTGTAGACCTGAAAATTGTAACTATTAAATTTTAGCTGAAAATGGAAGATGTAATAACTATAGACAGTAATTCAGTCATTCTTGTCCATTATCATCACATAGGGATTTTTCATAGAATATGCCATTTTTAAAAGGCAGCACTTAGTTTTCAAAAGCATAATAGTTGTTTCAATTTCTCCCATTGTATTGTGACCACTTTACATGTTTTGAAATTATCTCTTCTTAGAAATACATGTACCCATTATGAAAGCTATGCCAAATGATGCCTGTTATATATTATAGAAGCATAAGACGTTTTATTATAAAATCTTCTAGTTTTTTAAAGTTATTTTCATAAATGTAAAAATAACCTATAATTAATATATCTTAGGTAAACCATCATTTTCCCATGTATCCTTATCCTTCTTGGCTTTATCATTTGTAATTCAGTGTGGACCATATCTGCACAATTAGTGCCCCAATGAGCCCAATACAACCATGAGTAGATGCATCAGGTATGCATCCCAAAATTCCTTGCCTTTTCAGATCATTCTGTGTATTAACAAAATGAAAGCAAAGTGTGGAAATGTCCAGAATTATGATTAAAAATGGGAAGAACAGGGGATCTCTCCAGGGGTCTAGAACAGTGTTTTTAAATAAAATGGCACCAAATTTGTAGGGAGCTATTTCCTCCCTCTTTCCTAAAGATCTCCTGGTTTGAAGGGGATTAGAAAAAAAAGGGTACAGTTTTATGGATTCCTAAACAAGGTGCTGTGTTGGATAGGCAAAGGTCCTATCCCTTTTTGTCAGTCACAAATCCCCTGTGCTCTCTCTCTCTCTCTCTCTCTGTGTGCGTGTGTGTGTGTGTGTGTGTGTGTGTGTGTGTGGGTAAGTGGGTGGGTGGGTGGGTGGGTGGGTGAGTCTCCAGAGCAGCTAACAGTCAGTCAGGACCCACAGAAGGCTGAAGAAGCTAGATGGGAATCAGGTAAGATAACATTGTATGTATATAATGAATTTTAATGATTTTATTATAATTTATTTATTTTATAATTTATTTTAATAGTATGTATCTCAACCTGTTGTGAGCTGCCCTGAGCCCTACAGGTGACCCCTTGCCCCAAATCTGGGGTGCTATTGGTGCTCACCGAGTTGCATAATGGAAGTTAGGCAAAAACCCCAGCCAACCTGAAAGTGACCAGCCTACTTAAACCAGCCACACCCTAGCCAATTCCACAATCCCTTCTACAAGCAGTGTGAGGTAGGCAAAAAATACCACTTCCAACAGCCAAACAGGAAGAGATGAAAAAATTCCTACCCAGTCCCCTATATATTAAGAGCAACCAACTATTGCCCACACTGCCTCAAGGGCGGGAGGGTGGGCTGAGCACAAAGTGAAGACTGGAAGGCAGAAGCGGAGACAGCCGTTAAGGCATGCCTGCTCCGCCCTCACCTCCCATAATGCCCTGCCTGCTCCTCCTCCTTACGAAGGGGTAAAACGGCCCCCAGAGACACGGCTGTGCAGCCTGCCTCCGGTTGGGAGCTGCATTGCCCCCACAGATGGAAGGAACAGATGGACACAAGGGTTTGGGTAACTAAGGCCACTTTCTTTATTATTAAATTAACTACAAGTGCTATAAACATAACAGGCAGCACAGCAGGGCCAGGGGTCGAAATACCCCTTCCCTGCCACATGACGGGTGAGCCACCCTGCCCCTAGGTATAGCAAAAATGCATGGCTCGTACCCGGCCAGCCTAGCAAAGGTTATGCCCTGGATTTTCAGCCCCCATCCGCATGGCTGAAGGGCAAATCAATTCATGCAAACCCGAGGCAGTCCGCTTCATCACTCAACTAGTCCGCATGGGCCAGGAATGATTTAGCTAGACCCCGTGCCCCAAAACTGGGGTGCTATTGGTGCTCACCGAGCTGCATGATGGAAGTTAGGCAAAAAACCCAGCCACCATGAGGCCAAGCCTCTGCTTAGGCAGCTGCGCCCACTAAATGCCTACCACTTCCCGAAGCCCAAGTTTTAAGTATCCAGAAAAGCTTCATTTCCCTTATCGGAAAGATGGACGCCATCAATCCTGTATAAATCTGTGCAATCAGCATGGATTCCAGGATGAGAGAGAAAGTGGCCCAACCCCCCCCCCCCCCACACACACACACCAGGGCTTTTTAATTTCTAAATTGGCTTTGCGGTGAGCTCTCTCAATCGCCCGTGGATCCCATGCTCCACATCATACCTGGCGTGGTATCATGGCCGACCACACAATCAAAACCTGAGGCCAACAACTCCTAATGACTCGAAAGTCATCCTTGGCCTGCAGCACAAGGGCTTTACCCTTGAGCAAGCCTAGATCATTTCCTCCCAAATGTATCACCACAACATGTGGTGGTAAAACATGAACGTTTTCAAAAAGCAAGGGCAACAGGCCCAACCAATGGAAACCTTGCCATCCATGCCACTCGAAGGTAGCCCACTTGCTGAGCCTCAGCTGTGATCCAGCCAAAGTCCTCCTGGCCCTATGGGCAGCCCAGAACACAAAGCTATGCCCGCATATGAGGACACGTCGTCTCTCCCCACGAACAATAGCAGCTGAGAAAAGAAGAAAACAGTGAATAACCACACCCTCAATAACCTGATGTGAGTTACTGCAGCGCAAGAGGGTGGACATAGCCTTTATAGGCCGAGGAACGCCACCTACCAAGCTTTTGAATGGATGGTGGGGAGTATCCCAGAGCCACTGCCGTAGAAGCCACCCCTATGCGGAAAGAATGAGTGCCAAACTTAACCCCCCACCAGGCCAAGCCTGGCGAGAGCTTTGACAGTCAGAGACCAAAACTGATGCTTCGTCAGAGGACTACTGTCCCCATGCTGGAACAACAGACCAGCCCCAGAACCATGGGCAGCTAGATAGCACGTTAAAGCCGCTACAGGACACAGTTCCCCTTCGGAACAGGTGCCCAAACTAATAGTGTTCCCCCACTGCAACTGGTCAGTCTTAGAACGATGCACTGTGATATATGCCACTCCATCAGCAATGCGAATGTCTTGGGCCAATAAAACCCTTCCAGAAACATCCTCTCTGGACTGAGCTACCAGCTCACTCACCTGGAGAGCCCCAAAAAATGCCACCAGGGAGGCAGCATGAAAGAGAAGTGTTTCATACTCCGACCGACACACCTGGCCCCAGACTGACCGTAAACCCCTAAGAATTACAGGTGAAATCGGTTGCCTTGCATCCAACCTAACCCTGGCCTCTCTGGCCCACCCTTTGAGCATCTTCCGAATGCAGAAATCACTAGTTAGTTCCTGTAACCCGATGGCTTTACTGGCAAAAGCCAAAGCAGACAACCGGTCCTGAATGGATCGAACTGCTAAGCCCCTGCGCTGCAATGATACGCAATAGTGGAGTAAATGTTCCACTGGAAGAGGCCATGTTCCACTGGAAGAGGCCATTCCATGCTGTAACCTATGGTGCTCCTAAACTTCTCAAACTGGCTCACTACCCTTATGTATGATTTTCTAGTGCTAGGAGCAATAGCGATACTTATCGTTCTGCCGGCCTCGACCCGCCAATCATCCAAATCTCCAGGGGCATCCTTGTAGGAAGAAGATCTGTGTCTGAGGCAAGCTGATGAAACCTCTGCATCTGTTTGTGTGAGAGAGCGTCAGCCACCCCATTATCCACTCCAGGCACATGCCTGGCAAAAAAAATAAGGCATTGCAATGTGAAAGCCCGAATTAACCTCATAACCCTGGGTGATTTAGAAGTGAGGGAATTGATGATATGCACCACAGCTAAATTGTCACACCAAAAGTGGACTGTGTGGTCCACCAACTCATTTCCCCACAACCAAACGGCCACCAAGATCGGGAAGAACTCTAAGGTCAAGTCCCTGGTCCACCTGGCATCTACCCATTTCATAGGCCAGTCCTCCGCGCACCAGTGTTCACAAAAATAGATGCCAAATCCCAAGGACCCTGCAGCATTGGATGTAATTTGAAGCTCGGCTTCCAACCTCAAATCCTCCCTTCAAAAGGAGACACCATTAAATGAGATCAAAAACTCCTGCCACAAGAAGAGGTTCTCCCGTATGCATCCGGAAATCCTAATTTTGTGATGCAGCTGGCGTAGACCAGTCATTGTATCACACAGCCTCCTCAAGAAAGGACAGCCAGGAGCGACCGCCTTAGAAGCAAAGTTTAGGTGTCCCACTAACTCCTGCAACTCCTTCAAGGTTGCCTTCCGCCGCAACAAAAACTAGGCAACCAGCCCCTGGAGCCTCAATTTTTTTTCCCCTGGGAGGTGAGAGGTTTGCTGCAAGGAATCTAGTTCAACACCTAAGAATGTCATTTGTTGGGTAGGGCCCTCTGTCTTCTCATGGGCTAGGGGGACGCCCAACTCCTCAGATTGCACTGTAAAGGCCGCCAGCAAGCAGGCACACTGGCCAGAGCCCAAGCGGCCGGCAAACAAAAAGTCATCAAGGTAATGCACCACATTGCTTAAACCAGCCCTACAGCACACACCCCTTTCTAAAGAAGAGCTAAAGCGCTCAAACGCAGCACAAGAAACAGAACACCCCATGGGCAAGGCTCTATCCATGTAAAACTGCCCATCAATTTGGAAACCCAGCAATTCAAAATCCAAAGGATGAACAGGGAGAAGGCGAAAGGCAGACTTTATATCGCATTTCGCCAACTCAGCACCCACCCCACAGCGCCTCACCATGTGAACTGCTGCATCAAAAGAGGTGTACCGCACGGTACACAATACCTCAGGTATGGCATCATTCACCGACTCCCCACAAGGGTAAGAAAAATGGTGGATCAATCTAAACTCCCCTGGGGCCTTTTAGGCACAATGCTCAAAGGAGAGACCCGCAGAGAACTCATAGGAGGTGTAGGAAATGGACCAATCACCCTGCCCTCAGCCAATTCTTTCCCTATTTTTTGTCAAACTATATGCTCCATACCTGTAACTGACTTTAGGTTATTGGCCATAAATGGCCTTTGGGGTTCCTGACAAGGAATTCTGAAACCGAACTTAAAACCATTGAACAAGTAAACTCTATCCTCAACCTTAGGATAATTACAGAGCCAGGCCTCAAGCACTGTCACCCTTATTGGGCTGGGGCCCTTTTCCAAAAGGCTTATTTGTCCCACCAGTGCCCTGCCTGCACAGCCCCCTCCTGGGTTTACCCTAGGAACAATTCGTAAAGGAGTGAGACCCTCCGCACAGAGGACACCCGTGCTTAAATGGGCAGTTTTTCCTTCCACACACCCCCTGCGATCCGAACTCCCAGCAAAGCAAGCGGGGTTGAACTGCCTGCCCCCCATTACTGCGAGAACCAGAAGCAGCGGCTGTGCACTGCACAACATGGTCACTGTCTGACCTACCTCCAAGATTAGGTCTCGCTGGAGACATAACCTGCAGCCACAACTGTGGCTGAATTTGATCCCATTGAAGGGATGGGTTCAAGGCGGCCCTCATCCTGAATTCCTTGTCGTACTGAAGCCAGGCAGGGCCACTAAAGCTGGTGCTGCTCTTGTATATGATATCAAAATATTGGAAATGGGAAGTGGCCCTCCATGGATGAGACCTGGAAATTATTCTGGCGTAAATAATGAAACCGGGCACCCAATTTGCCCAGGTCCTATCAACTTTACACCATTTGATTTCTCCTTTTCCCTATCATCAAGGTCCTCCTTATCCTTTTTCTCAAGCTCCCTGCAAAGCAGAGAAAAAAGGTCCACAAATTCACCCTTTAATATTTTATCCTTGGTGGCTGGCAACAAGTGATCCCGTAAGGGAAGAGCCAGATCACCAAAAGGTAAGGCCTTAGCAGGCACTGAAGAGTAAAATGGGCCCCAGGGATAAGGAAAACCCCAGCCACCGCAAGGGGCTGAGGATAGTCCAGGAAACTGGCCAGGCAGGCCACCCCAAGACGCTAGAGGGTTAGCCGAATTAAAACCCCAAGCCCAAGGCTGAGGATTAGTAAACACTGCAGACTGGCTATTGGCCACAAGCCCAAATGTATCTGACTGCCCCCATGGCCCCAAGCTACATTAGTGTGTTGTACAGACTCGCCCCTACCAAACTGCACACCTTGCCGGGTGTCCACATCAGGAACTTCCACCAGGAGAGGTGATGCTCCATCCATCTCAACAGGGCCAGACCTGCTCTCAAGAAAAGACAAGCAGTTAAGAATCTCTTCTTGCATCCGTTTCCTATCAGCAGCCTTGACAGCTTTGGATGAAACGCCCTTCTTACCCCCAACCTCTATGATATGGGGCTTGCCACTAGAACCCTCCAAAGCAGCCAACCTAGCTAACACATTCTGCTCAAAGAAGTCATCCTCAGACGACAGGCTGAGGCGCCAGGCGCTTATAAGAAACTGGCCGGCAAGGCTGGGATTTTGGTGCAGGGCTCTTGCCCTTTGATTTTCCTTGCCCCCAATATCTAGCCTGCAAAAAATGGGGGGGGGATGGCTCTAAGCAGAGACTAACAAAAAATGGCCGCCGCCCTGCCTAGCAACAGGGAAGTAATAAGCAGCGAAAATGGCTGCTGTCTCGCCCAGCAACAGGGGAGTAATAAGCAGCGAAAATGGCCACCACCCCACCCAGCAACAGTGCAGACCACCCCAACAATAGGACAGGGGGAATGAAGAGGGCCTCAAAGCTAGACCCCCTAAACAGCCCGCCCAGCTACAGTGCAGACCACCCCAACAATCAGGACAGGAGGACTGAAGAGGGCCTCAAAGCTAGACCCAATATTTTCAGCTACAGAGTGGGAACAACCCCTAGGAAAAGACAGAGAAAAAACGCTGGCTGAACTAAAAAACCCAGCCAGTAGCAAACCGCCACGCCAAAAAGCACTCTCGCCGCCTCCACGCAGCCAAAAACTGGGTGCTCACCGTCCCTCGACACTCAAAAGCGGCTGCAGCCACCAGGAAACCACTGCCACTGAGCTACAGCCCCTTCCTCTGAAGCTCAGCCAAGAGATCGTCGCCACTGCTCGCAGCGGCACGAAAACCAACGCGCCGAAAGGCCCCGTGCCGGGCAGGACAGGAGGAACTCGTCCAAGCTCTCCGCTCCCCAAGCACGAGGCGAAGACTGGGAGGCAGAAGTGGAGACAGCTGCTAAGGCATGCCTGCTCCGCCCTCACCTCCCATAATGCCGTGCCCGCTCCTCCTCCTTACAAAGGGGCAAAACGGTCCCTGGAGACAAGGCTGTGCAGCCTGCCTCTGGTTGGGAGCCGCATTCCATGAAGTTTGATAGATATTATTTAGTCAGATTTTTCATTATAGTCCTTGAATGCTTTTGTGTGCTACATCTTGCCTTACTATTAAAGCAACTCTGTTTGTTCTATGCTTGGGTTTGTCAGTGCATAGTTTTAGTCAAATCATCTGTTGCAGGTGAGAACAGAGGGTCTAGATTCAGTTTCCTAGTCTCTCCTCTTTCTCTGAAATGATTCTTATAGTATTATCCTTGCTGAACTGATTACACTTACACATATAAAGCCTCTTCTCCCATTTATATAACTGGATTGGAGCCACTGTTCCATGACTTCCCATATTTTATTTTGCAGAAAGAAGAAACTCTAAAGGATAAACACTTACGTAGAAACCATACTAACATAAAACTACATTGCAGTTTCCATGGTAACGTGTCTCAACTAATAAGGGTCTGTCAAATGTCATGTTCAGAATAGAAAACAGCAATATGAAAGGTTCAGTGGATAATTCAGGAATTAAATCTATATTGTACAATTTTGGGTTAAAAACTAGAGGGAAAAAACAGGAAGAAAGTAGGAAAAAATAGAGTATACTCTTATAATTATGATTTCATATGTTTAAAATAACGCGCAGAAAACTACTTTTCAAAATTAAATGCCTTTACATTTTGTAATATTTCCTCTTTTCTTACTACTAACTCTGTTCACGAAATTATTTTAGCATGAAAGGCCTTTGTACCAATGCTGTGAGTATAAGCTTTAAAATTTAAATAGTTTATACTTGAAGTTGTTTCTGAAAAAAATAATTTTATCTGCACTTTGTATGTTCTTCAAAGGGTAAAAAATATTGTTTACTAGCCTCAAGTATAGTAGTGAAATATTGTTCATGAATCTAGTACAATAATGTCATGGGGGGAACATAAGCCATTTTCTTCATTTTTAGAGATTCCTAATGCAATATAATTATGTTCCATTTGGCATTAAGTGATATTCTCAACTAAAAAAAATTACCTTTACAGGTACAAATGATTAACTAGTGGCATCCAGTGATGCTAAACAGTTTCCTTATTTCTTTGTCCTGCTTCTGATTATGCTGCTTTTGATTGTGCTGCTTCTGTTATTGCAACCCCAGAAGCAAAGAAAATCCATGTCCAAGAAGGAATTCTTAAATGTAAAAGTTGCTTTCTGTAATCATCTATCCAACTAATTTTCCTGTCTTTTAGGACTGTAGGATTCTTAAGTCATAAGACAGTGCTTTTTATCTTTCCAAAAATTTGGAAAAGGAATGGTTGTTGAAATATCCTCTCTAAACAGAGTTTAAGGAACTCCCAATAATATCCCTGATATAAGTTCCAAACTCGCAGTATAATGAGAGATCTATTTGATCTCCTTATTGATATACTAAATATATTTAATAATGGGGGGTGCTAATTTGATCAGGAAAATGGAATATGGCCTGCCATTATTTAACTCTTTCTCTTTATTCCATTTTCTCAATCCAAATTAACAAATGAAGTTTCTTATTTGCTGTGAAAAGGAAGAAGATAGATAGGTGGCTGTATTTCCTATCCCATGGAATAATACCAGTTTGTGTATGAGGGCAGACTTAGATTGTAAAAATATTATTTTCACACACAAAATACTTTTCCTGTATTAGCAGGGCTATATAAAAAAAAAAGCTGCAAGATTGCTCATAGACAATCTGGTTTGGCATATAGTTTAGCACTCGTTACCATTAAAAACCCAGAATTATAAAGAACTATAAATTCACATCCATTCATATTTTTTTTTAGGAAATCTTTGTATATTGATACCGTAACAACAAGGTTTTATACAGTTGTTTCTAGAGGTTGGCCCTAACATAGTGTAGTTAATTAATAGCTCCATTAACTGTGGCAGCGATGGACTTGCAGAGAAAAAAAGATTTATGAAAGAGTAGTACAGGCCATGGATCTGAAATGACCAAAACACATGTTACTCTTCAACTAATAGCAGGCACCAAGGCACCATCTATGAATTACTGTCAATTTACAACTGGTTGGCCTGAAGTCTAGCCAAAGGCTATTAATCCAGCATAACAATTTAATACACATTGCAGCTTGAATGAAAGATGTTCCTAAAGGATAATGTCCTGGAACTGTTTACAAATTTCAACACATTTAACACATACAATTTGCAACAAATGTGGTGAATTGCGAGATAGAGTACCACACTTTTCACACGTTACACTTAGATTGTAAAGACCTCTCCAATATCAGTTATTTACATCCCATCTTGAAGGAAAGATTTGAAAGATGAAAAGAACTGAGTTCACTGTGACATCCCTGATATCCTTCTGATGTACATAAAAAGTCCACTAAAGAGTTCAGATGTTATTGTGATCTCATCCTTACACATTCTGTTAATGGTTTGGAGTGACCTACAAAATTTAGCTGGTTTTAAATCAGATTATCTCTCATTGTTTCCTAATAAATGCATATTGTGAGGTGCTGAAAATTGTATATTATATCTCCTTAATACCTCTTCCATGAAATTCTGTCCATAAATTTTCTTTAAGGGAATCCATAACATTCAGCCAATTAAGACAGTTTCAGCACAGAAATGTTTATAAAAGCTAGAATAGGTACTACGGGGTTTATGAACCCCCAGAATGTTGTGGTCCAAGATTTGCCACTATACAACAAAGTCAGAACTTAGCTAAGGAATTAATAGCTCAGAGGTTACAGCTAAAAAAAAGACAATTTCCAACGGGAAAAAAAGCCTACAGGCTTAAAAGAAGATATGTGAAGCTGTAGTTAAACTAGAATGAAATAGTTAATAGAAGACCCTCTGGTAAGTATCTGGAAGCTAGAGATAGATGAAGCAATTTTTGATAAAACTGGCCAGTGTTCAGAAGTTCATTCTGGGGGTCCTTCCCTCTAAATGAATGTCTGAAAAACTGAGGAAAAGTTTATACAAAGTAATACTCAGAACAAAGTAATATCCAGAAACTGCTGCTTGAAGCAACCTACAAAGTTAGTCAAGTGGAACAGGATTGAACTGGAATTGCTAAACTCGTTAAAACTTTCTGTTCACATGTACATGAGAAAGCAATCTTGTCTTGAACAAATAAGGCCAATTTACATCCAGAAGAGACAGTTGCAGGAAATGGTTTAACTGTCCAGTTATCCTGTCTATTGTGAAATCAGTAGAAACATTTTTCTAAGTGAGATGCTTAATGGGAGTTCAGAGCTTGATTTTGCACTTTCAGCAAGAGTAAAGATCTGCATTTCCATGGATATCTATCTACTCCTTCCTTGCATTACTTGGGAAAACCAAAGAGTTTCTCTAATGCTGAACCAAGTGGCCTGCCACCAATGTAGCATTCAGCTGGTGCCACTGATACATGTGAATGAAGTAAGGTTTTGGTTTAGGGCCTAGGAACAATTTGCAGAAAGCAACGATGGTCCAGAAACATCCCCCATTTTCCTTTCCCCCTGGAAGTATTTCAGATTCAGAAATTGTTTATCTCTGGGATCGAGGAAGTCATGTGTGCTAATAGCTGTGCTGGTTGGGACAATAGTGGGGAAAGGAAATACAAGAGATTGCCCTTTCTGCCCTTTCTGCCTCTTACATGAGCATAGCTCCATTCACAGAAGAGAAAGAAAGGAGCATTTTGCTGTCTTTTCCTTCCCCGCTGCAGCTGCTTGACTTGTGTGGCTGTTAGTACACTGTCATTGAAGCCTCTCAGTTCTGGGAATTAGCTTTCTGAGAATCAGAAATGCCTGAAGGTGGGAATACTCTGTGCTCTTTGTGACAATAGATTTCAGGATCCAGCCTAACATGTTTTATATGTTTTTATTTGATTATTTATTATTGTTAGATGAGTGTTGAGTTGATTTTAATACACTCTTTAGATTCATAAATATAACCAGTTATGTGTGTTGTTGGTAATTAGTCCACTGGCATCCAGAAAAGAACTATTCTGCACAGCAGAGTCCAATGTAACAATGTTTTGATAGACAATTTTATAGTAAATGTGTGTGTGTGTGTTGCACACAACCTGTGTATTGTGTTTCCCCAGTCCAATCGGGTCACAAAGTCCTTGAGTCAGGAAGGTAGTTTATCGATAAGCTAGGATAAAACACCACATACAGAGATCTCTCTATGCCAACATATTTATTGGTGTTTTCTCAAAGAATCATGTACATTACAGGTGTTTATATACAATTTTGACTGCAGGTCCCACTTGGTGTAATTAATCTTAATTGGTTAATTAAACATGACCTAATAACCTTGGCCCCTCCCCATTGGATGACCTTTTCTCCAAGATATCTGAGATGGTGCTGGAAGCGTCTCTTTAGCAAGTTCCTAAAAACTACATTCCATTGCCAAATATAAAAAGGCACATATTTTGCTTATGCTGGCTATTCAAGTCCAGAGCTGAAAAGTGTGTTGCTATGGGAACGTGGGACTTATTTTGGGATGGATCTGGCCTTCCTAGAATGATAGAGTTAGCGTTTCTTGTCATGCTGACCTCTCTCCTACTTCTTGAGGTGTAAAAAATTGGAAGCTGTCTTTGTTTTTAGTGCCTCCTTTCTGAGATATTGGCTCTTATCGTTTTGGGAACAAGGTTATCTCTAATGCTTCCTAACTTAAAGGTCTCTTGAAAAATATAAAGCTTTAATATAAAATGCACCAGTCTTAATATAAAATATTTCAGGCTTGATCAATATATTCCCTTATTCAAGTGCAGTTCTTTGTGCAAAGTATGGTTCTTAGCTGGTTGTTGAAATACAAGTGCAAGCTTAATGTGCAAACAGGTTGCTTTGTCCATCATGTGTGTGTGTGGATGTGTATGTGTGTTAATCATTTTCAATAATTTAATGGGTTGAGGTTTTTTTTAGGTAATGCTTACAAAACTCAGAAAATGCTACCAGTAGGCACAATCCTGTTCAAGGAATCATTTTAAAGTCCCTATTGATTTCAGTGTGAGAGTTAAGCATGTACTTAGCTATCTTCCATTGAAATAAATGGGGCTTATAGATGCTTAATTTTGACTGGATTGTTCCCAGTGGGTTCACAAGAGATTGGTGTAGCAGTTAAAAAAGAGGACAAATGATGTTGTAATAGTCAGTAGTACAAGCAACTAATAAGACAGTGCTTCATATTATTTTCAGGGGAAACAAAAATGAACATCCTTGTAGGCCTATAAATGAAATGTTTAAACTACACAAATATGTAATGAAGATATTTAAATTCTGAAACAGATGAATAAAACAACTATCAGAGTGCTTAATAAATGAACAATAAAAAGATAGATACAAATAAAAATAATCCAAAGGAAAGTAGATAATGCCAAAGAAGGAGAGGTGCCAGAGAAGAAGTCCTAGCATAAGGGCCAAGGCAAATCTAAGTTTCCTCAAAGAGTAAAAGTAGACATTGCTGGGAGGAACGGGATTAATGATGGCCTGAGTAGCTAATGTCACTGACATGGAATTTTTCTTCCTCCTCCCCTCCAACAACTGAAATCTGTGGTAGCTGAGGTCATTGTTACTAGCCTGGCCCAGTCTGACAAGAGGTTGATAGGGCTGAGGTTCTTTCTGCCTCTCTATATCAATACCTCAGAGCTTATTTCTGAGGCTTCTGAGTTTCTGCATTTTTGTGGATTCAAATGAACCATTGAGTCACTGGGGAAACAGAAGAGAGATTCTTCACTGCAGGCTTTTACCAATCCTCTGCCTGGATGAGATGGATTGGTGGTAGCCATTGCAGTGGCCACTGCAGCAGCTCCAGACCTAGTCCTGGACCACTCAGCCAATGAGGAGGGGGAATAATTCTGAAAAGAATGAGAAAAAAGATAAAAATGTAACTCATTTATTTGAGGTTAAGCATTTCCCCAAAAAATTCTGAGTTTGTTACAAACCCCCCCCCCTTAAATAAATCAGTAAATTATCAATAAAATGCAGGGGTGGAATTCTAGCAGGAGCTCCTTTGCATATTAGGTCACACACCCCTGATGCAGCCAATCCTCCAAGAGCTTACAAGGCTCTTTTTTGTAAGTACTTGGATGATTGGCTACATCAGGGGTGCCTGGCCTAATACACAAAGGAGCTCCTGCTAGAATGAATAAATTAGAAGAAACAAAATCCAATTATATAGCCATTCAATAAGATTAAGACAGTCCTGCAAAATCTATTCCACAGAGAACAAAAAGGCAAGATGCAGAACATGACTTAATGAATATATCATAACGAATTTAGACTTGGGTTTGGAGGTAGGGTTGCCAGGGCTAACTTGGAAAATACCTGGCGATTTTGGGGGTAAATCCAGGAGATGGCAGGATTTGATGAGGGGAGGGGCCTCAGCATGATGAAATAGTATTGAGTCCACAAAAATGTGTAAATAAGCATTAGTGCAATATAAAACAATACATGCAGTAAAACATTAGAACGCACACCGTCTCATTGCTCCCCCAGTCCATTTTCCTTGTCAAGGTCTTAGAGGCGTTGCCTTCTGCTGCTTTTTGCAGTCAGGACCTCAGATGGAGTTGGGGGCGTCATTCTGTACAACTTCTCTTAGAGAGAAAAAAGACCGTATTTCCTCGATTATTATGGTTTCGTAGGAGTAACCCTTCGTCAGTCTTCTCTCAATGCTGCTTTTACTGGAGCCACAGTACACTGAATTCATTCATGGATCAACACATGTGTTCACAAATCTCTGCTACCAGCTCTCCTCTCTCTTCTGCAGGGGAGCTGATCTCTGCCAGCTGGAGATCAGTTGTAAAAGTGTGAGATCTCCAGGCCCCACCTGGAAGCTGGTAACCCAATTCACAGGTGTTTTTTTAAAAAAATTAAAAATGTGTCCTGTTATTTTGCACGTCCCCTGATTTTGCTTGAGTTTTTTCCCCTGCCACTTGGCACTCTCCTAGTCTTTAGATAAATGGCACCCTACCCCCCCAAAAAAGATACAACAACCAACTGTGTTTAACTTGGTTATGAAATGTCTGATTGACATCATATTCAATTTTCATAATTTTAAGGAAGGGTTGAGTTTGGCAGCCTCTCTTGAATATCTGCATTTTGTATCCTGGCTCCTAATGCAGCCAGCAAGGTATTGCCTGCTTTGTTTATTCTCACTGTGTATGTTAATTTTTCTGAGAAGTGGCCACCTTCATCCCCTTCCCCCAATGCATAGTTGATGCTGTTTGGTTCCCAAAGTGTTCTTCACCACCCCACCCCCTGTTACATGTTTGATGGTATGTTTGAAGCTGTGTTTTGCATTGCATGCTTGTCACTGCATTTTCCTCATATTTTCCATCACTGCCTCCATTCTCTCCCTACCTATCATGAGCAACTTGCCTTATCCCAGCTAACCTAATTATTGCCTAACCTGTCTTACTACCAAGCATAATTGACCTAACCATTCTGAGGTACATGAAGCAGGTAAAAAAGATGTCCCCCAAAAGCTGATCAAACCCCCCAAAAATTCTGCTCAGTCTAATCTTATGCAGCCACTAGGGAGGATAGATAGTAGGGATACCAGCCAAAGGCTGGCGCCTGTTGGGACACGGGGTGGTGGTGTTGTCTCATGTTATGTAATGTCACTTATAAGGGAAACTGAAAGTTGTGTCATGTCACTCTAGTGATTGCTAGAGATTCTGTGATAAAACCTTAGATTTCCTGGCAATTCCTAGTGACACATCATCACTTACAAGTTTTCCACAGAAGTGATATCATATCACACACAATGACAGTGATTCTATTTTTTTTTCCTGCTGCCAAAAGGAACAGCAATGGAAAATATGGATTGTGGCAGGAGGTCTCCCACCATAATGGGAAATCTGGCAACCCTAATAGGTGGGCAGTGTAGTGGAGATGCCTGTGAAGGTGTGAGAGATGAGAGTGACTTTCATGATATTATGAATCCACCCTCCTATAGGATGACCAATTAATGTTCCAGCCAACCCTTCTTCTGGGTATAGTAATTCCACATTTTCAGGTACTCATCCTCCCACTGGCCAAATAATAGTTCCATCATTATATGTTTTTTGATTTTTAGAAGAACACTTATTATTGAAAAATAATTAGACTACTGCCCCAATCAGGTCACTTTGTTGGCATATTTACCAAGATTATATTATTCCCTGCAGAAAAGGGAGAGGAATTGATTTCAGACTTGGAAGATATCTGATTAAAAATCAGTGAACGTAATCTAATTATAGGGAACATTTTTATAATTAGCAAATTACACTCCTTCTGCATGTTGCTTGCTTTATTAATTATGATAAGTGATTTGAGGAAAATTTAGCTTGAAATCATGTGTTTAGTCATGAATATATGAGCAATCTCAACTAAAGTCAATAATATTATCAACAAAACATATAAAAAAGTTATTATGGTACCTTGGAAGAATGAATTCATCAGTGGTTTCATTTACTTCCAGAAAGCTGGATTTTCCCCACAAATGACTGGGATATTGTTTGTATTAGATTGGATTTGTTGTCTTTAGATTTCTTTATTTCTGACTTGGTAACCTACAGTGACAACCAAGTTTTAAGAGACTCACAGTATGTGAGAGTGAAGTGCTGTTAAGTTGCAGTGGACTTATGACAACTCAGTGGGATTTTCAAGGCAGGTGGTTTGCCATCACCTCAGCAAAGCCACAGAGTTTCATGCATGTTGACGTCAATGGATTTGGGATTAATTTTGTTAAAGGCTGTGTTTTTAAGGCTTTATTCTTATCTTGATGTTCATTGTTTGAAGTCTTAATCATTCCATATGAACTGATTGTCATTTCTGTAACAACCAATGTCTGTATAAAATAAATCAATTTGTCATCAAACAGGAAATGAGCAAGATGATCTGAATAAAGAATGTTTATAGGGATAGTGTACAGTTTCCAGAGGCTGCTGAAATAGATGTCCCTAAGTCTGGCCCGCCAGGAGCCTCCCCAGGGCCAGCTGGGCACTGCATGGCAGGGATTGCTGGGCTGGGCATGCAGTGGCCTGCCCAGGTCCAGCTGGGATCACTCGGCTGCGCCGCGCTGCGCAGCGGCCTCCCTGGGGCCAGTTGGCCAGCGGGGATCCTGGGGCCAGCTGGCTGGCGGGGATTGCTGGGTTGGGCACACAGCAGCATCCCCAGGGCCAGAAGAGATTTTGGGGCCAGGTCTTGTTGCACAGGGGCTTCCCTAGGGCTGGCAGGGATCACTGGGTCAGGCCGCGCTGCACGGGGCTTCCCCAGTGCCGACTGGCCAGTGGAGATTGCTAGGCCGTGCAACGGGCTCCCCAGGACCAGCTGCCTGGTGGGGGTCATGGGTCCCAGCTGTGCTGCCTAGCAGCCTCCCCAGATCACTGCAGGACCTAATATGCTAATATTAGGGGGTGTGGCCTAATATGATACTGAGTTCCTGCTGGCCCACGAATGATGTTATAAATTTATAAATGGCCATTGGCAGAAAAAAGGTTCCCCACCCCTGATTTATGTAATGAGAATGTAAATGTAAATTTATTAGGCCTATTCATAGATTTTTTAGGTCATAACTAGTTTGGCATGGACAGGATGGGTTGCTCATGGTAGAAAGGAGTCACTGGCAAGCACCCTGACATTGGGCATGATGCAGGGCATGTCCTTAACAGACTGTCACTGATTTTAGGGCAGGTTGGGGTTTGGGTACTGAGCAACATTTTTCCAAACCTGCTAGTGCTCTATAACACATCAGGTATAAAAGAAGGGAACGGACTTTTCTTACAATATGTGCACATATTCCACCACAAGGTTGGTGGAAGCCACTGGCTGAGTTTGGAGGTAGGGTAGATTTGTGAAAATAAAGGTGACCATGGCTAAGCTCTCTAGCACAGCCCACCTTCATTAAAGATCAGCATGTTTATTAAGAGTGATGTAGATAAACTAATTTTAATAAACTAGTTAAACTCATGCTAGGGTCATTATTTGTAGTGCTGGGCCAATGTTCTATTCTACATAATATATGATCATTTTTCACTTCTGTTATGTTCTTGGGTGTATATTAGAGTTTCCTAATTAAAACTTTAACATTAATCAACAGCAAAGCACCCCTCTTAAAATCACGAGTACTTCCTTCCCCCCCCTCCTCTTCCGCACTTTGTTGATTACGTTTATAACGCAACTTTCAATAAGGTGTGAAATCTGTCAAAAAGACAACTGTCTTCTTTAAATTCCAGAATTGCTCATTTTTTGAAAACATACATTGGGAAGGGTAATTCGTTTTCCTAGAATTATGACCATATTAAAATGGCTCTGAGGAATAATTAACTTGGTCTGAAGTAATGCCAATGAATGAAGTGAAAATCATTAATAACATATACTGGACTATAATTGCTCTTTCTGTACTGCTGTCTGTCATGTCAATGTTTACTAGTGGTAATCCTTAGTCCATAAATTATTGATCCCAAAAATCAGCAGCAGCTCTTTAATGGCTGTTGTGGTCTATTATAGCACTACCTTCTCACTGCATCAAAATATATATTCACCTGTGAACTAACAGATTACAAGGACTGCATTTCAGCAATTATTTTATAACTGAATTTCCCACAAGAGAATTATCTTCTGGTTTAACACTGCTAGAGGCACATAAAACTGTCCAGTTACTTCATTCAATTAGCTGAAGATGAAAGTATATTAATATATTTGAATACTTCAATATGTTCTACATTGTTTAGTGTGTGTCGATGTCATATGTTACAAAAATGTAGTATTCTATTCATAATCTGATCAAATGAAACAAAAATATAATTTTATTAAATTAAAAACAGGAAAAAATAAATGGGTTGAAAGTCATTTTATATGTGTCAAGTTTATGTAGCAGTTATGCATTCAAATTATATTTCCATTATCTGAACTTTTTGATCTACCTACTGTCCATAATACAAGACAAATCATGATCTAATTCACTACTACACCCCCCCACCCCGATTGGGAGGGTTGCCTGTAAAGTTCCCCATATATAGCCACTTAGTTTACATTTGAGGCCCAGCTGCTTATAAAACAACACACTGGTCGTTTTCGCACTTACCTTTTACTGGCGCGACCACCCTCCTCACGCCGGCGGATCTGCAGGGATTTCGCACCAGAAGTGCCGGCGCAGCCAAAAGAGCCGGCAACTTCCGTCGCGGAGCCAGCTCAAACGGAAACCGCCAAGAAGCAGGAAAACGTTTGAGCTGGCTCCGCGACGGAAGTTGCCGGCTCTTTTGGCTGCACCGGCGCTTCTGGTGCGAAATCCCTGCAGATCCGCCGGCGTGAGGAGGGTGGTCGCGCCAGTAAAAGGTAAGTGCGAAAACGACCACTGTATATTTGCTGTTCCACATAGAATTTGTTTGCCTTTTATGCCCTACTACAATTCTGTTCTCACCTTTACAAGTAATTTATTTAGAGAGAAAAAAGATGAACATTGTGTGTTCTGCATTTATATTTATATTTATATAAAATGATCATATATTGGGACAATTTTGGGATAGTTGGCAGGTTTTCCTTTATGTGTCTCTACAAAATACTGATCTGGAAAAAAAACATTTGCTACTAAACTCTCTGTTCATAATAAAATATAATTTTATTAAATTAAACAAAAACAGGAAAAATAAATGGGTTGAAAGTTATTTTATTTGTGGCTTCTGATGATCACACTGGCAACATAGCCACCATTGGGAGGAAAAAAAGAAAGCTTGGTGTAGAATCAATCTTGGTTTATCCAATGTAATCCAACAGACTAAAAGCAAGGATTCTGACTTGCTATGTGTGTAGACTGGGAATGTGTAAAACTCCAGCCTTGTATTTTCCATTATTTTTCCCTAGGTTGGGGCCTCTTGAGAAATGCTGCAGAGCAGAGGCAAAGTAATATGTTTATGTTATTGTCAATACTTTCCAGTCCCTGAAGTCCTCATTCAGGGAAAGCTAATCTGCATTCTGAGAATTAATTCCCTTCTCATTAAGTTGGTATATATATACTGGTGCCATACACATGCCTTTTAGTGTATTCCCCTGTGAAAATATAGTATCTATCATGAGCTATGGCTAGCCACTAATAGACATAGTCTCCCCAAACAATCCCAGGATTTTGAATTTGAATGGGAGATTTTTTTTTTCTAAGAAAGGAATGATCTGAAACAGTAATTCTCAAACTTTCTGTCAGGACTTAAAAATGGGCAGACATTTTCTCACAGATGAATTGGGAGACCAGGAGGGAGGAGGTGGAACAGGATGATCTTGGAGAGGAGACTCTTGGAGTGGCAATGGCAAATTTGGTTTTACCTCAACTAGTAGTGTGAAAAACGGCTAGGACATAAAGCCTGTTGCTTAATAATACCCTATATTTATTTGTAAGGGAGGGGAAAGCTGTTTAGTGTTCATTGGTGTAAGATTTTTGCACTTTATTATTTCCTATGGAAGGAAGACATTTAAAAAGGTGTGCTGTCCCTTTAAATGTGATGGCCAGAACTCCCTTGGAGTTCAATTATGCTTGTCACACCCTTGTTCCTGGCTCCATCCCCAATGTCTCCTGGCTCCACCCCCAAAGTCTCCAGATATTTCTTGAATTGGATTTAGCAACCCTAGCAGAATTTGATAGCTCACATGTAATGTTACCCTTTTTCTGGCAACATTTGACAGATAACATGATGAAGTGGCATTTAGTATTTGGCAGCATTTGATAGGCAGAAATGTGCCCATCAGTGTCTGATGACACACAGCTATGTGATTTCATATTTGTAGTCTGAAAAAAATCAAAATTATGGAGCTATCCCAGTTTCTACAGCATTATCATTAGAATTTGAAACAAAACAAATGATGTTCCAAGTACAAATTTGTATTTAGTATTTAAGGTTTCTTACACAAATTTTGAATATCTGCACAGATTTATTTCACCTCCAATACAAACCATTGTTGCATAGTAGGCATGTTTCATTGTCCCACCTCCTTCACTGCTATGTACCTTTCCCCTTTTCTTAGGTTTTAGATCCCAGCTTAACAAAATGTTTATTCTCTAAGGCTTTTGATGATTAGTTTTTGTATGTGCATGGTTGGCTTTACTTTCTCATTTAATTGCTGCTAAATTAAGTTATATGTTTATCTATACTCAAGGCTTGAGCTTGTTCATCCAGTTGTCACTTGCAGAAGATTGTTCAAGCAATTGCCACTTTTTTTTTTTTGCAGATCCAATGAATCTGCAGTCATGAAAGCTGAAGAATTAATGACAAGCCTTCTTCCTGTCTGGGATGCATATCAACATCACTGCATATGTGATTTTTGCACAGAAAGCAGAAAATCACAAATATTAAACGCTTCCATAACATTTCCCAGGGCTTTTTTTTTTTAGCAGGAATGCCCAGGAACGCAGTTCCGGCTGGCTTGGCATCAGGGTGTGTGGCCTAATGTGCAAATGAATTCATGCTGGACTTTTTATACAAAAAAGTCCTGTGTGAAACATCAGAGAGTGTGCCCTAATATGCAGATGAGTTCCTGTTGGGCTTTTTCTACTCAAAAAGCTCTGGCATTTACCTTGCAGAAATGCATTCCTTGCCATTAAGATAAGGGATATTGTTGTCCCAGCCCTTGTTATTTTCAAATGAGTCATGGTATTTGATAGGTAGAGCTGGAAAGAATCCAGAGAATGGAGAGAGTTTGTAAGCAAGTTCTCCCTGCATCCATGATGCTACTGACCTGTCCTTCTGGGGGATATCACAATTGGAGTTTAGCAGGAATTTTTGGTTCCTCATGATTAGCATGTAGGAAGTACCATTTTTCACTTGTTTCACTTAGGGTGGAATGATTTGGCATGGTGTTTGACTGGTTAGGTCATAAGTAGTTTGGGAGGAATATGGCAAATTGTTCAAGATAGGTAGGGATAACTGACAAACACCCTGAGGCATCATGTGTGATGGAGGTCCATTCTTGTAAAAGCCCTTCATTCATTCCATGGTGAGGTGGCATGAAAGGGAATACCCTGGTTGCTCAGCAGGTAGTTTGGAATGGAACACCTTTGGTGCTAGGAAAATGCTATGGAAGCTGCTAATATTTATATGTAATATTTGCATAGAATCTTAGGGAAAAGAAATGAAGGTTGGCACCTCTTGGCACATTTTGTGGGCAGGCAGTGATAAACAAGGCTGGTGTAACCACTGGCCAAATTTAAAGCCAGTGTGGAATAGCCCAGATGATGATTATCACAAGGGACAATGCTGGAGTTTTTGTTGTCCCAGGCTGTTGCCCCACCTGCGCCCCCATCCCTGCCCCCCATTGGGGTCTGAAAAGGGGTAAGGTGGGGCTGCTTCTGCTGCCTCCCCAATATGTAGAAAAGTGGCAGAAGCAGCTGATCTGCCTCTCTCCTTCTATTTAAAGACCTCCTCCAATCAGGCGATCGGTGGGGGCATTGGTCGGAAGAGGGTCCCCATGGCGCTGTCTCTTTTCATCCACAGGATCCCAGGCAGGTGAAAGAGGTGGCTCTGCACCTCTGTCTCACTCTCATCATGCCTCCCCTCACAGGGGAGGCAGTCTGAAAGTGAGACCGAGCTGCCTTTTTCCTCCGCTCAAATCTCAGGTGGGGGAAAGAGGCGGTTCTGTGCCTCTGCCTCACTCTCAGGCTGCCTTCCCTCACAGGGAGGCAGCCTGAAAGTGAGGCCGAGTCACCTATTTCCTCTGCCTGAGTCTCAGGCAGGGAAAAGAGGCAGCTCTGCCTCGCTCTCAGGCAAAACTGATGCAACATAAAGGTGATCATTTTAGCGGTGCTTAATTAAACAGTCTCCTTGTTGCACATGGCCAGAATTGTAATACACATTTTTAGAGGGGAAAGGAGGGTCACCATGTAACCAGAATCAGGCCTGTTTTTATAAATCAACTCCACTACAGCAAATGTGAAACAAATGAAAGGTCTATTATCCTGACTAATCCAATAGTGATCCCCCAAAAATCCTGCTCCACCTCATAGTGACTAGCTAATCCCACATTGTTGCCACAGTATGGAAATGTGTAAGGGAGTATAGGATGGCTTTAAATGGTCTCCACTTTTCATCCACATCACTAAACCACAAGAGACAGGCAGATATTATTTGTCCCCCACCCACAGTACCTAGTACCTAAAATTCTTCAAAGATTGCAGAATCATCCATGTCACTACCATGTTTGCTGGAGCTTTTAATTCCTTTACTTGATTTGTATCTTTCCCTCACTAATAAAATGAGGTTTGTCCTCTCTAAAAATCTAGTGGCACTTTAAATGCTAACAAAATTTCATTCCAGTATAAAATTTAGTGGACTCACTTCCTCAGATGCCTGTTTGTTTTTTGGTGTAACAGACTAACATGTATGCAATTTTGGAATTACAAGTATCCAGGATACTCTGTGAGGTTTATGCCAGAGAAAAATTCCAATGCAGGTCCCCTTGGTCAATGTCCAATATATTTTTGAAGGCTTTGAATGCTATCACTATGCTGTAGGTTCAGAATCTTAGCAAATAATTTAGATTACAGATATGTGTGTGCGTGTGTGTGTGTGTGTGTGAGAGAGAGCATTTCTTCTCTACTGAGAGTGCATTGGACATGTTTGATTATTTTTAATTAGGCTCACCAGAAAGAAAACTTAGTAAAATCTCCCATAGGACAGATCCAGTCGATGATGACAGGCATAGTGCTTTGAAAACACTGAAAGTCATCTGCTGTTTTTTTACACATAACATCAAAATGACAAAATATGCTCTAGAGAAAAACTCTATAAAAACTCCATAAAGTTGAACAGCTTTTTCTCTAAAAAGAATAAATTTCCCAAACTGTAGAGCAGCCTACACTGATTTGGCAACCAGGGAATCTGTAATTAATCTTTTTTTGAATTACTGAGAGCCATAAGTTGGCAAAAAAGCTCTAGTATATCATGGAAATTACAATTGTGCTGGAAAAAATTATCATTCTTTTATATTATATTTCTGCAGTTTACTGCAACAGTGCAGTTTACAACACTGTTATCATGTCAGGAAAGTTTGTTTGCTTGAAAGTCTCTGATCATTTTACAGAAATTGAATATATACAGACTCCAAACAAACCTACATGTTTTAGTAATAGGACATACATACATATACATACATGTATACACACACACACACACAAAGTGTATTTCACAACAAGATCATTTCTTATTATCACTCACTACCTTAGAATGGAGGGAACAAAAATACCATAATATCATAAATCTGCTTCTGTCTCAGCACTCCTCCCTCTCCATCTCAGTTTACATGAAAGGCTCATTTTATCATTATGTGTTCATTATTGATAGAGAACTTAGAATATTGATACATTTGTGGATTAGATTATTACATTTTCCACTTCATCTTTAAAAAGGAAATAAAATGTCTCCTTACTGAGAAGAAAAAGCATTTATTTATATTGCAGATCAATGGGTTATGAACTTACCACATGTTCTTCCTCAGAAGTGTAGTCCATGTATCAATGTGCACATGCAGGTCCTTCACAGTTGCCATTCATTTCAATAGTGAGGGGGAAAGCTCTCTCTCTCTCTCTCTCTTAGCAATGAGATGCTACCCCTTCCATTGAAATGGTTAAAGACACTGAAGGAAGGGCAACTTGCAACCCCATCAAACCATGGGAAATGGATAACAGACTTGCATGCATTTTATGTGCCCATGTTGGATTTATATTAAGGAGACATGGTGTCCCGCCCAGCCCGGGCAGGGACTGCGCGGAGGAGACCCCCCGGCGCCTGCCAGCCGCTCCAAGCCCCCGGCATCGCCCCAAGAGCCCCCCCCACCTCTCCAAGCCCCTGTGGAGGCCCCACCCCTCACCTCGACTGACGGGGCGGAAGCAGCCACCCGAGCGACGCCTCCCAGACGGCGAGCCCGGCTTCGAGTCCGTGAGGTCTGGCCGGGGCAAGACGCCGGAGAGCAAGAGGGAGAGCCATTCAGCTCGTCGCAGCACGAGACGCTCCCTTGCAGCACGCCGCTGAGGGCTGGGACGCCCGAGGCACGCCCAGTCAGCCCGTCCCCGAGGCACCTCTCCTGGGCGTCTGGGGCTTTGAAGGGGGGAGGAGCCAGAGAGGGGCAGGTCCTGGGAGGGGGGAGGATGGGTCGGGAAGCATAAAAGGAGGGAGGGAGGAGGTCGCTGAGGAGAGCTGGCTGATGCGCAAAGAGGCTGCCTCGCGAGAGAGAGGGACAGGAGCCATAGCACAGCCAGGAGGGAACGGGGGCCTGCGGTGAAGTAACCCAGTGCCCACCCCCCTGTTTCTGAGACCTCCGGGGAACGCCCCAGAGTGCCCGGGTGGGGCAACGGCGACGCCGGGGGACCGGGAGGGGCACCAAAGACCTGACAACGTGGTGGAGGATGCGGGCACTCTCCCGAGCCTAGGACGACCACGCCCCCATATTCCGGCCCCGCCCGGGTGGCACTCAAGCCGAGTGGCGACCCCAACCATTGAGCCGGAGTCCAGCGAGTCGTCGACGGACGAGTCAAGTGAGGACTCCGTGATACACGTGGGGCGGACCGCCACCATGGACACTAACCCCGCCCCCGTGGATTTGGCCCAGTTTGGGCAGTGGCTCGCAGACCACCAGGCGCAGCTCCTACGGGAGGTCACCCAGCAGCAGACGGCGGCCCAAGCCACCCTCGTGCGGGATCTTCACCAGGCGCTCCTCGCCCGCCCGGAGCCCGCGGGGCCAACACCATTCGGCGCCGGGAGGAGCCCCTGGCCCCCTCTAACGAAGCTGGGGGCGGAGGACGATGTCGAGGCATACCTGGAAGCGTTTGAGCGAGTGGCTGAGGCCGCTCATTGGCCCAGAGAGCAGTGGGCCTTTATTTTGGGACCCTACCTGACCGGGGAGGCCCAAGCTGCCATGAAGGCCCTGGAGCGGGCTCAGGCGGCGGACTATACAGCGCTCAAGGCAGCCATCCTGGACCGCCTGGAGATCACGCCTGAGGCCCACCGCCAGAAGCTGCGTTCCTGGCTGCCTACGGGGGAGACGCGACCACGCTCAGCAATAGCGACCCTCAAGGATGCCGCCACCCGGTGGCTCAACCCCACCACCAGCGACGGGCGGCGCATCGTGGAGCTGGTGGTAGTGGAGCAGCTGCTGCAGGTGCTGCCGCCGCGTACCCGCCATTGGGTGGCCTGCTGGAAGCCAACCCGTCTCAGCGAGGTCCAGGAGCTGTGGGAGAACTTTCAGGCCGCCGACCACCGCGGCCTGCCCTTCCGCGCAGAGGGCGGCAAGCCAGGGAAGGGCTTGCCCCCACCCGGCGGACGGGCCGCCCCAGGAGCGACACCCGGGAGGGCGCCCGGGGCCGGAGACCGGGGGGGCCGGGCGCGGACGCCGCCGGCCCGTGCCACGCCGGGGTGGTGGAGGCCCGGAGCACGCCCGGCGCTACCCGGACTTGGTCTACGCCCCGGAGGCCGCGAGGGGGAGAAGGAGGGGCACCCGCCGCCGGAGGCCCGCCGTCCAGCAGGAGACATAGGGCCCTGCTTCACCTGTGGCCAGTGGGGCCATCTCAAACGCGAGTGCCCCCTGATGGAGTGCGACGTGAGCTGGGAAGAGTCCTGGCAGACGGCTGAGGCGGGGGCTCGCCCCCCCCCCTGGACGATCCCGGTGTCCTTGGGAGGGCGGCAACTGCAGGCCATGGTCGACAACGGCAGCTCGCTGTCTATGATACGAGCCCACTTGGTGCCCGCCCCGCTGCCTGTCATCCGCACCGCCGCCATCCGGTGCGTCCATGGGCACATCGAAAGAAGCCCGGTGGTGTCCATCCCACTGAAATACTTAGGCCGCTACTGGAGCGTGCCGGTCGCCAAAGTAAGCAGCCTGCCCTACCCAATACTGCTCGGGCGGGACGCTCCGCGTTTTGGCGACGTAGTGGAAGCAGCCAACCCCGGCCGACCAGGCCAGCCTGCCGGGGCCGGTTATGATGACGCCGCCCCCGCTGGGGAGACAGACGACAGCGACCCCGGGGAGGGCCCGTCCAATGCAGAACGTCCCGTGGCGGGTGGCCGAGAGGTGTGGCCGGCGGACCCGCAGTTCGTGGAGGCTCAGGCCGAAGACGAAGAATTGGAGGCGCTGCGGCGGCACGAAGCAGTCCGAGACGGGGTGGTTGTAGACGAGCGCCGGAGCCGGCGCCTCCCTCGAATCATCCGGGAAGAGGGCGTGTGGTTCAGAGAGGTAAAAGGGCGGCTGGGCCCCGGGAAGCAGCTGTTGGTCCCTCACAGGTACCGGCCCGAGGTCCTGAAGGGCGCCCACGACCACCAATGGGCGGGCCACCAGGGGGTGAAGAGTACTCTGACCCGGGTGCTAGCCAACTTCTTCTGGCCTTCCGTAGCCCGGGAGGTCCAGGCCTACTGTCGCTCCTGCGATATCTGCCAACGCCTCGCGTCTAGGGCCGAGCCGCAAGCCCCCCTAGCCCCCTTGCCCATAGTGGGGGTCCCGTTCGAACGAGTGGCTATGGACTTTGTCGGGCCCCTACCCCGCACCCCTCGTGGGGCCCGCTACATCCTGGTCCTCATGGACTACGCCACCCGGTACCCGGAGGCTATCCCCCTGCCCACCATGAAGAGCGTGGGCGTGGCCAGGGCCTTGATGCACTATTTCGCACATGTGGGGTTGCCCCAGGAGATACTCACAGACCGAGGCACACCCTTCACGGCGAGCCTCATGCGGCAGGTGTGCCAGGCGCTGCACATCAAGCAGCTCTTCACCTCCGTCCACCACCCCCAGACTGACGGGCTGGTGGAGCGGATGAACCAGACCCTGAAGGCCATGCTGAGGAAGACAGCATATGACCACCCCACTGCCTGGGACCTCTATGTGGACCCGCTGGTCTTTGCCATCCGAGAGACGCCCCAGGCATCCCTGGGGTATTCCCCGTTCGAGCTGCTGTACGGGCGGCAACCCCGGGGCATCCTGGGCCTGCTCGGAGAGCAGTGGGTGCAAGGCAGAGCAGTGCCGGAAGAGGCCCCGGAGGAGTACGTCAGGCAGCTGCAGGGACGCCTAGAAGACATGCGGCGGGAGGCCCGGGAGAACCTCGCACAGGCCCAGGAGGTCCAGAAGAGGCGTTATGACAAGGGCGCTAGGGCCCGCGGGTTCCAGGCGGGGGACGATGTCCTGGTCCACAGGGGAGCGATGGGCCAGAGCCAGGGGGACCCGTGGCGGGGACCCTTCCAAATCACCCGAGTCCTGGGTCCCCTGACGTACGAGGTCCAGTGCGGGCCTCGTGCTCGCCAAAGGAAGACCCTCCATGTGAACAGCCTAAAGGCCTGGGTGCGGCGGGAGGCGCGGCCGGAGCAGGGGCTCGTGGCCGAAGATCCGGGCGAGCTCCCGGACGGAACCCTGCCCTGGACGACCGCGGGGGGCGCCGGGGGAGGCCCGGTGTTGGACGCCGCTCTCACCCCCAGCCAGCGACAGGAGCTGCAGAAGGTCCTGGCCGAGTGCCCGACGGTATTCTCCGACCAGCCGGGCCTGACCACCCTGGTCAAGCACCGGGTAGTAACCCCTGCAGGCCAGGTGGCACGCGCCCGGTGGAGGCCCGTCCCACAGAAGCGCTGGGACGTGATCGCCCGGGAGGTAAGGGAGATGCTGCGCCTCGACGTCATCGAACCATCACAGAGTGAGTGGCGCAGCCCGGTGGTCCTGGTGCCAAAGCCCGACGGCAGCGTGCGCTTCTGTGTGGACTATCGGGAAGTGAACAAACTGGCCAAATTCGATGCCTACCCGATGCCGCGGGCCGATATCCTAATCGACCAGCTGGGGGAGGCCCGGTACCTCTCTGCCCTGGACCTCACCAAGGGCTATTGGCAGGTGCCCATGCACCCGGCCGACAGAGAAAAGACCGCTTTCGCCACCCCACAAGGCTTGTTCCAATTCAAGCGCATGCCCTTTGGCTTGAATGGGGCTGTGGCCACATTCCAGCGGCTGGTGGACAAGGCCCTAGCCCAATGCGAGGGTTTCGCTCGGGCCTATATCGACGACATCGTGGTGTGCAGTCCCACCTGGGAGGCCCACCTGCTCCACCTCCGCCAGGTACTCCACGCCCTGTAGGCCGCCGGGCTCCACGCTAACCCGCGGAAAAGCCGCCTCGGCTTCCAGGAGCTAAAATATCTAGGGTTCCTGGTAGGGAAAGGCCAACTCCGACCCCTGCCAGAGAAGGTCGTCACCCTGGAGCAGCAGCCCCGCCCGCGCACCAAGAAGCAGCTACGGCGCTTCTTGGGATTTGCGGGCTATTACAGCAAATTTATCCCCAACTTTGCGGCAGTGGCCACCCCGTTGACGGACTGCCTGCGGAAGGCGTGCCCGAACGTCCTCCAGTGGGGGCCAGCCCAAGACGCAGCGTTTGAGGCACTGCGTACGAGCCTCTCCCGAGACCCCGTGCTGAGAAACCCGGACTTCTCCCAGCCCTTTGTGTTGCACACAGATGCTTCGGGGACCGGTATCGGGGCAGCCCTGCTCCAGGGGGGCCCTGGGGACGAACGCCCGGTCCTATTCATCAGCCGCAAGCTCCTGCCCGCCGAGCGGGCGTACTCCACCGTAGAAAAGGAGGCCCTGGCGGTCAAGTGGGCCGTCGGGGCATTGAAATTCTACCTCACCAACAACCCTTTCCGGTTGGTGGTGGACCACGCCCCCCTGCTGTGGATGTCGAGGATGAAGGACTCCAATGACCGAGTCCTTCGCTGGTATATGTCTCTTCTCCCCTTTTCTTTCACAGTGCACCATCAAGCCGGGGCCGACCACCGCGTGGCCGACTACCTCTCCCGGGTCTTCGAGGAGGAAGCGGAGAAGCAAGGGACACGGGGGGGTGTGTCCCGCCCAGCCCGGGCAGGGACTGCGTGGAGGAGACCCCCCGGCGCCTGCCAGCCGCTCCAAGCCCCCGGCATCGCCCCAAGAGCCCCCCCCACCTCTCCAAGCCCCTGTGGAGGCCCCACCCCTCACCTCAACTGACGGGGCGGAAGCAGCCACCCGAGCGACGCCTCCCAGACGGCGAGCCCGGCTTCGAGTCCGTGAGGTCTGGCCGGGGCAAGACGCCGGAGAGCAAGAGGGAGAGCCATTCAGCTCGTCGCAGCACGAGACGCTCCCTTGCAGCACGCCGCTGAGGGCTGGGACGCCCGAGGCACGCCCAGTCAGCCCGTCCCCGAGGCACCTCTCCTGGGCGTCTGGGGCTTTGAAGGGGGGGGAGCCAGAGAGGGGCAGGTCCTGGGAGGGGGGAGGATGGGTCGGGAAGCATAAAAGGAGGGAGGGAGGAGGTCGCTGAGGAGAGCTGGCTGATGCGCAAAGAGGCTGCCTCGCGAGAGAGAGGGACAGGAGCCATAGCACAGCCAGGAGGGAACGGGGGCCTGCGGTGAAGTAACCCAGTGCCCACCCCCCTGTTTCTGAGACCTCCGGGGAACGCCCCAGAGTGCCCGGGTGGGGCAACGGCGATGCCGGGGGACCGGGAGGGGCACCAAAGACCTGACACATGGATTCAAATCTTTTGATTTTCACTGGGTGGCCTTGGCCTACCGAAACAGTTTCTGTAAGCTCTGAACTGATGACAGGTTGGACTGAACAGTTTGTAGTAAAATAAACATCCTTCTTGCATATACATACATTCATGGCACGAAGCTTCACAGGAATTCAAATATTCAGAATTGTTCTATTGTAAGTTATAACTGGCTATTTTATCAAAAATTCTGAGACCTATGAAGAAATATGTCCTAATAAGAGATAGATGAATTGCTTGCAGTGAATTGAATCTTTGATATCAGTATATATAAGAGAGAGGTTTCCTTAGTACTATACTATACTGAATATGTAGAATATTTTATGCATTCTTCTGTAAGACTGAGCATAACTAAGGTTAGAGCTAGACAGTCTGCCACAAGTAGTGTTGCCAGTTCCAGGTTAGGAAATTTCTGGAGGTGGAGCCTGGAGATGGAAGGTTCACAGCCCTAATTGCAAGCAGCAGGAGCAGCAAGAAAGAAAGAAAGGAGAAAGAGTGAATTCCCCCCTCCCATCTTTCTTGAAGCTTCTGCTGTCTATAAACACAGAGCTGGCCATTCAAAGGTATATCCCTTTCATCTTTAATTATGGCCAAATCATGTTGATACTATTATCAACACGTTGAGATTTTCATTGTTCCCACAAGCAGCTACCAATGAAACTGAGTGGGTAGGGATGCTTTCAGCCTGGTGAGTTCCCTTTTGTATTAGTCATTTCCCGTTATAGTTAGCTCTGGTCCAAACTGGAAATGTTCCTCTGATAATGATGACCCTACCAGACAAAGTGACAATACTGAGATACTTAGACCAATTGCTTGTTCCATGTGTTTCTTCACAATGCACAAGAGAGGAACTGCAATGTGTCAAGGTGAGCACATCACTGGTTGCCATGCCATACACAAATGTAAGATATTCATAATATACTCAGATATGGAACGGAATGTGAGAGATTTGTTATCTTTTATATGCTCCGCTACACATAGGAATAATATTCCACATGCTGGGTATTCTTACCATCATAGTAATTTTCTTTCACCTTCGTATTTGGAGCATCTCAGAGGCTTTTGTAAAGAAGGTAATTTGCATGGAGTCATCAATCCTGCTTTCATCATTTGTTTAACTATTTAACAAGAGATACTTATAACATCCTAGTTATACAGATAAGCAAATTTTACTTATTAAGCCTACAACCTGTGTGCACTTGCAAAGTGAGTTGGACAGAACATTTGAAAGTTGGGGAGGTTTAGTTGGGGTTTTTTTTAAGTAAACTGACATTTCAGTTTCACAATTCATCCCAATGTAATTCAGTACAAATTAAAAGTTCTGGTCTATATGTCCACACCAGTTGTGATGTATTGACATTAAAAATTCTAAGACCAATGATAAATCCATCTTCCCACCACCCTTTATTAGAGATCCCCAGCATTTGCAAACCTGGGTAGGACTTAATGACAATGGGATATTTCAAAAGGGGGGAAAAAAATTAAGCACTGAACTGTTCAGATCTTAATGACTGTTAGTGAATAATATTGTCTTGAGACAAGTTTGTCTAACGCATTTGTTATTTAACTTACAGTCACTCCTACTGGTATTAATGGTCTTCCCTAGCAAACAATAACTAATGGAACTCTTTGCCCCCCCCCCCCCCAGTCAGAATAAAGAGGCTGATACAGAATTTTGGGAAACGGGCCACTTTATTTAATTAACACAACTAACATGGCAAGAGCTACCTGCGATTGGACAAGCCCTGGGGTAAGAACATAAGAGAAGCCATGTTAGATCAGGCCAATGGCCCATCCAGTCCAACATTCTGTGTCACACAGCGGCCAATATATATATATATATATATATATATATATATATATACACACACACACACACACACACACACACACACACTGTGGCTAATAGCCACTGATGGACCTCTGCTCCATATTTTTATCTAACCCCCTCTTGAAGGTGGCTATGCTTGTGGCTGCCACCACCTCCTGTGGCAGTGAATTCCACATGTTAATCACCCTTTGGGTGAAGAAGTACTTCATTTTATCCGTTTTAACCTGTCTGCACAGCAATTTCATCAAATGCCCATTGTGAGAAAGGGAGAAAAGTACCCCCTTCTCTACTCTCTCCATCCCATGCATTATCTTGTAAACCTCTATCATGTCACCCCGCAATTGACGTTTCTCCAAGCTAAAGAGCCCAAAGCGTTTCAACCTTTCTTCATAGGGAAAGCGTTCCAGCACTTTAATCATTCTAGTTGCCCTTTTCTGGACTTTCTCCACTGCTATAATATCCTTTTTTGAGGTGCGGCAACCAGAACTGCACACAGTACTCCAAATGAGACCGCACCATGGATTTATACAGGGGCATTATGATACTGGCTTTGTTTTCAATTCCCTTCCTAATAATTCCTAGCATGGCGTTGGCCTTTTATATTGCAAACGCACACTGTCTTGACATTTTCAGTGAATTATCTACCAAGACCCCAAGATCTCTCTCATGGTCAGTCTCTGCCAGTTCACACCCCATCAACTTGTATTTGTTGTTGGAATTCTTGGCCCCAATGTGCATTACTTTGCACTTGGCCACATTGAACCGCATCTGCCACGTTGACGCCCGCTCACCCAGCCTCAACAGATCCCTTTGGAGTGCCTCACAATCCTCTCTGGTTCTGACCACCCTGAACAATTTAGTGTCATCCACAAATTTAGCCACTTCACTGCTCACTCCCAACTCTAAATCATTTATGAACAAGTTAAAGAGCATGGGACCCAGTACCGAGCCCTGTGGCACCCCACTGCTTACTGTCCTCCACTGCGAAGACTGCCCATTTATACTCACTCTCTGCTTCCTATTACTCAGCCAGTTTTTGATCCACAAGAGGACCTGTCCTTTTACTCCATGACTCTCAAGCTTTCTAAGGAGCCTTTGATGAGGAACTTTATCAAAAGCTTTTTGGAAGTCAAGATAAACAACATCTATTGGGTCTCCTTTGTCCACATGTTTGTTCACCAACTCAAAGAAATATAGCAGGTTAATGAGGCAAGATCTTCCCCTACAGAACCCATGCTGAGTCTTCCTCAGAGCCAGTTTGGTGTAGTGGTTAAGTGCGTGGACTCTTATCTGGGAGAACCGGGTTTGATTCCCCACTCCTCCACTTGCACCTGCTGGAATGGCCTTGGGTCAGCCATAGCTCTGGCAGAGGTTGTCCTTGAAAGGGCAGCTGCTGTGAGAGCCCTCTCCAGCCCCACCCACCTCACAGGGTGTCTGTTGTGGGGGGAGAAGATAAAGGAGATTGTAAGCTGCTCTGAGTCTCTGATTCAGAAAGAAAGGCGGGGTATAAATCTGCAATTCTTCTTCAATTCTTCAATAACCTGTGTTCATCAATGTGCTTACTCATTCTGTCCTTGATAATGGTTTCTACCAACTTTCCCGGTATTGAAGTCAGACTGACTGGCCTGTAATTTCCCGAATCTCCTCTGGAACCCTTTATAAAGATGGGGGTGACATTTGCTACCTTCCAGTCCTCAGGAACGGAGGCAGATTTCAATGAAAGATTACAGATTTTTGTTAGAAGATCCACAAGTTCAACTTTGAGTTCTTTCAGAACTCTCGGATGTATGCCATCTGGACTCGGTGACTTATTAGTTTTTAATTCATCTATTAGTTGTAGGACCTCCTCTTTTGTCACCTCAATCAGACTCAGGTCTTTCAACACCCCTTCCAACATTAGTGGTTCTGGGGCAGGCAAACACTTCTCATCTTCCATGGTGAAGACGGAGGCAAAAATGCATTCAACTTCTCAGCCATTTCCCTATCCTCCTTCAGTAATCCTTTTACCCCATGGTCATCCAAGGGCCCCACTGCTTCCCTGGCTGGTTTCCTACTTCTAATATACTTGAAGAAATTTTTATTGTTGGTCTTTATGTTTTTTGCAATATGCTCCTCATAGTCCCTTTTTGCCTGCCTGATCACAGTCTTGCATTTGATTTGCCACAGCCTGTGTTCCCTTTTATTAATCTCACTTGGACTGGTTTTCCACCGCTTAAAGGAGTTCTTCTTACCTTTTACAGCTTCCATTACTTTGTTTGTTAACCATGCAGGCCTTTTCTTATGCCTGTTTGTGCCTTTCCTAACTTGTGGTATGTATTTTATCTGAGCTTCTAGGATTATAGTTTTAAATAGTCTCCAAGCTTCCCCAAGGGTTTTGACCATATTTACCTTTCCTTTCAGTTTCCTCCTCACATGCCTCCTCATCTCAGAGAATTTACCCCTTTTAAAGTTAAATGTGGTTGTGGCGGTCTTTTGGGGCAACTCCCTATTTATACAAACAGTGAAATCAATAACATTATGGTCACTGCTCCCAAGCAGCGCAATCACTTTTACATCTCTCACCAAATCTTGGGCATTACTTAGGACCAAATCCAGGATCGCCCCACCTCTGGTAGGTTCTGAGACCATCTGCTCCATAGCACAGTCATTGAGAGCATCAAGAAACTCAATCTCTTTCTCTCGACCAGAACACATATTGACCCAATCAATCTGCGGGTAGTTAAAATCACCTATTATGACACAGTTTTTATGTTTAGCCGCTATCTTTAATCCTTCCATCATATTATAATCGTCCTCTCTCTTTTGATTTGGTGGGCGATAACAAACTCCCATAGTTAAATTTCCTTTTGGGCCCTCTATTTCAACGCAAAGCATTTCTAAAAGGGAATCTAATTCTCTGACCTCAGTCTTACTGGACCGTATATCCTCTCTGACATACAAAGCCACCCCACCTCCAACCCTTCCCTCCCTATCCTTCCGATATAACTTATATCCAGGAATCACCGTGCCCCACTGATTCTCCTCATTCCACCAAGTTTCTGAAATTCCCACAATGTCTATGTTTTCTCCCAACACTAAACATTCCAATTCACCAATTTTACTTCGGACACTTCTAGCATTTGCATACAAACATCTATAATTTCCCAGGCAAGCTAGGCCCGCCACCTCCCTCCTGCCGCCTCGAGAATCTGGCAGACAGTCCATACTGTTTGTCACCATCACAGTGGACAACTCAGATCTGTTATCCGGTAGAAAAATAGCAGCCAACCCTTCATCTTTTTGAGACGAGTCCTCCCAAACCAGAGACATTTCATCTCCTGTCAGCTTTCCCCCAAGATATAGTTTAAAAACTGCTCTGCCACCTTTTTGATTTTAAGTTTCAGCAGCCTGGTTCCATCCGGAGACAAGTGGAGACCGTCTCTTTTGTACAGCTCCCGCTTGTTCCAGAAAGCATCCCAGTGCCTAACAAACTTAAAGCCTTTCTCCTTACACCATCGTCTAATCCACACATTGAGACTTCTAATTTGTGCCTGTCTCTTCTGCCCTGCACTTGGAACAGGTAGCATTTCCGAGAAGGCCACCTTGGAGGTCCTGGCCTTAAATCTCTCACCTAGCAGCCTAAATTTTTCCTCCAGGACCTCACGACTGTATTTCCCCACATCGTTGGTGCCAACATGCACCACGACCACCGGCTTCTCCCCAGCACTGTCTATCAGCCTATCTACTACATGCGTAATGTCCACTACCTTCACACCAGGCAGGCAAGTCACCATACGGTCAGTACGCGGTTTTGCCACCCAGCCTGCTCCCTGCCACTCAGCTGTTTTGGACTTCTTGTGCAGTCCATTTAAAATCTAAAGAGACTGCACAAGAAAGCCCAAAAGAGTTCAGTTGTTTTAGTGGCTTTTGCAGGAAACAGAAAGTAGAGGTTTAAATGGACTCAAAGTCCCTTAAAGCCCTGCTTTCTGCTCTATGAACAAACTGCTATGAACTGCTTCAGTTAACAAACCACAAACAGATGGAAATTCATGATGAATTTTGCTTGCTTTGGTTTGTGCCCATCCTTAATCATGATATAAGCTTTTATCATAAATAAAGTGCACTGAAAAAATACAAGACATGAGGTAAAATACACTAAAGATAACCCAAATTAATATGGTGAAATCCAGGGCTTCATTTGTAGAAAAAGCCCCAAAGGAATTCATTTGCATATTAGGCTACACCCCCTGACATCATCTTTGTTTCACACAGGGCTTTTTTGTAGAAAAGGCCTAGCAGGAACTCATTTGCATATTAGGCCACACCCGCTGATGCCAAGTCAGCCAAAACTGTGTTCCTGCGCATTCCTGCTCAAGAAAAGCCCTGGAGTATCAGGAATATTAAACATACCCTGCTTGCTGCAAAGTATAACAGTTATATCCCATTTCATTCTGCATTATATAGTATTAGTATCATAAAAATTTTTGCTAATTTTTTCAAAATTCTTTGGACTCCTCTTAAAATTTGTATTTCCCTGAGCAAGCATTGCCACAATTGTTTCAAATTGCATTTGATGCAAATTGTAATAAAACCTATAAGGGATTCTGCTACATTGTATTTTTTAAAATCTTCCACATTGTGCTCATGGCTCACAGTGCTTATTTCCGGCTCACTATTCACACATTACAAGTATATTTTAATTATCAGCAACAACCTATAAACAAAATGATAACTGAATATTTATTAGACATGTTATTTTGGAAATCCTTCAGTTATACATAGCTTCTGCCATTATATATCCTAGATCTTCACCTGTGACCTTCACAAAATATAGATATGTAGAATAAGCCATATCATGCAGCTTGAGTGCCTTTTAGATTTAGAGCACAGTGAACTAATCCATCTGTTTGTAGATTTCTTTTTGTCCCAAGACAACACTTCATTAAAAGGCACATGCTTTGTCCTTCAGGATAAATTTCCTTTCACTTCCTAATGCTGTAAGTGATAAAAACCCAAGAGCAAATCATTTCATGCATTAAAATTTAGGACCTCAGACTTTAGTTTCACTTAATGATTACATGAGTTTCAAGAGGCTTAAAGGCTACAATTCACAACCCATTTGCTTCAGAACAGTTCTATGAAAATGTATGGGATGTTGCTCCAGAGGAAGGGAGTTATGAATTTCAACCAAAGAGTCAGAAAAAGTGACTGTTCTCATATTTCAAACTTCAGTTTTACAGGTGAGACAATCTGCAGTTTTGACTCATAGACTGAACCTATGAACGATAACAGAATAGAAGCTGCACCTAATATTCTCCTGCTTTAATTTCTAGGATGGGAAAAGAAGCAAGCTTCTAGCTTGTGTAAATATCACTAATAATCATTTTCAGCAACATTGTTTCTAGTACCTTCTGGTTTTTTGTATCATAGATGAATTTGTTTTCCTGTCCATCAAAAAGTGCTATCCTCACACTGTAAATTTGTTGGTCACTCTGACTCGGGTATATTGAACCCCCAAAATAATGGTATTTTCTGATGTTTCTGAATGTCAATACTGGTATGGCATTTGGATTAGGAAATATTCAGAATTCCTGAATATATTCGGGTCCAATGGTCCTGAGAAGAAGAAAAAATGAGAGGATCAGTTGAGGCAGTGGGAGCTGAAAGCTCTGGGCTGCCCCGGCAGATCTGGGGCAGGCTTCCCTTTGCATCTCAGGTTAATCCAAGCTCAAAGAAGAGCTAGCCCCAGTCAAGGCAGCATGGAGCTGTTGATTCCCATTGGCTCTTCTTTACAGCTTGTTTCTGAGATCTTCCCCTCCTCCTTCTTACTGCTGGTGATGAACCCTATAGCGGGCATCACAGCAGAGAGCCGTACAGCCCTTCTGCCGTACCATCCTGCCACATTCCCATAAACAGGGAATAAACTGAGGGTGCTCACCGGTTACCAAACTATCAAACAAAACTTCTGCCAAAAGTTACCAATTAACTTATAACTATGCCAACAGTACAAGGTAGGTGAAACACATCCCAAACCGGCCAATCGGTTGAGATGATAAAATTCCTACCTGGCCCCGTAAAAACTGGTGACCGGAGGAGCCTATTGTACTATTGCAGGGAGGGGGGTGGGCCAAAGAAACGCCCAAACGCAACTGCACCACAGGAGGCGCGTCCGGGCTTAAAAAGCCCCGGAACCACGCCCCCTGAGTCCCCGGATGGGCAAGGACTGTTTGCCTCGACTCCATCCGGGGAGGCAAAAAATGGCCCCCGCCCTATGCCGCTGAAAGTGGAGCAGGCTGGGAGGGGCCAAATTCTGTTGGGGGCAGCTCTCTGAGACCAGCAGAGTGAATGGGGGGGAGATCTGAGAGTTCTCCCTGCAGGATCAGTTGCTTTGAGGGCCCTTTATGAGCAGAGTGGTTATTGGGACTGCCCAAGACAATCTCAGATGAGCCTGTGGAGAGAGTTCTTCCTGCAGGATCAGCTGCTTTGCAGGCCATTTTCAAACCAGATAGCCCAACAGGGCCCCAGCATCAGCTGATCTTCCCTTTCGCCTTTCTGCTGGGGACAGCTCTCCAAGGCCAGCAGAACAGAAGGAGGAAGATCTGAGATCTTCACTCCCTCCTTTCTACTGGTAGCAGCTCTCCAAGGTCAGCAGAATGGAAGGGGAGGAGTTGCAAAAGAGGATCAGCTGGGATGGTGCAAGGAATGCCAAAAAGGAATGAACAAACAAAATGTTGTCAAGTAGGGGTGTTTCTCCCCACAGTTATTTTTAAATCTTTATGAAAACATGTGTTAATGTGACTCACCTGTGTATGTCCATTATAAGCCTTCACTGATATTACACCAGCAGTCTTCTCAAGAGCAGCACAATTGTGATATACAAACATGTAAATCAAAGTAAGCCAAAGGAATATTTGATTTTGAATTCCACCTGAAATTCAAGGGAAAAGAATGCATATTTGACAATTAATTACATATGGTAGACACAGGCAGAAAGCATGGTTGACAACAGAGTCTTAATACTCCATCACATCAAATGTCAGCAGTTCCTGGAGCTCAGAGATGTGACAAAGCTCTGTACTGTTCCCTTATATCATAGAAAATATATGTGACTAGATACAACAGATCTTTGTCATACTGCTGACTATAATCTGCACTGCAGCAGCTAAAACTAGCACAGAGGACTTTGTGAATCTACTTGTTAAATTCCGCTTAATATGAAGAGCAAAAAAATAACGGAAACTCATCCTCTCCCCCCCCCCCCCGTCTCAATATGAATAAGGATGGGGAAGGAAAGAAGAGTGTGGTGTGTGTGTAGTTGGTGTTCTCACTCAGAAAGGGGTTGAATTGATCCAGTTTGTTGGTCTGAATAAATCTATGAAGGGTCAAAATCCAATTCAAACTCTTCTTTCACAAAACAGTCTATAGGATTTTTTTGCACAAACTGTGCTTCAGGCAAGCTGGACCTTCTTGATTTGTCTCCTCCTGACCTGTATATAGGCTTCTCTATATACAAAGTAATAGCCTGGGTCAAGTTAATGATTTGATGACTTGGTATAAGAAATTTAACACATTAAGTTCCTCCAGATGTGAAAAACGCAAACCAACAACCTCAGTAGGGTGCCAACACGTAGACTAAATAAATGAAATTAGAACACATATGTTGCCTTGTTTTGTATAATGATATTAGTAACAACACAATTCCATGTTGAGTGAGCAACATTGTAATCCACTGTGGTCTAAAACGGCTTTTTTCTTCTTCTTTTTCTTTTTTATCTGCAGCTTAGTATCTTATATTTTAAATTTTCTGTATTGCCTGTTTTTCATTCTCCTCTACTCCAGTAGTGATAAATGTGAGATGATTTACTGTGTCCTTTGCTTTGGAGGGCTCATGAATCTGAAGCAAAGCAAGGACAGAAGTATAGAATTGCAGTTCCTTTAAAAAAAAAAGAGGAGGAGGAACCTTCAGGATACAGACGGTAAAATTATTTTACTAAGGGCAGTGACACTTGATGACATACATGGGGTAGTCTTATTAATTCTGGATCTCTGGGCAAAGTTAAGGATAAGCTCTACCCACATCTCCAAAGTCCATGCCATGGAGATAGGAAATAGGGATGGGCACAAACCTTGTCGCAAACCTAAATTTATCACAAAAATTGTCTGGGTTGTGAGCCAAGGGTCGTGCAATCATGTCCACAATAAACCTCCCATGAACCTCCCTGGATTTCACAAATGTTTGTGTGGTTCGGTTAGTGATTTATGCAGCAGGCACACTGGTGTCAATCAATTAATCATCAAAGCAATAGGGAGATGGACTTCTGTAGCCCTTCTGCAACCCTGGAAACACCAAGAGTGGCCTCCAAAGCTTGACAGGCAGATCTGGCTGCCAACAAGAGAGCTCCCATTCTGTTCTATGGGAGCAGAATGGATATTTACCCCCAGCTCATATGCAGCAGTTTTTACTTTGCAGCTAGTAGTTAGGCAGAGAGGAATAAAAACTGGAAGTCATTTCTCAGTGTGAAAACAGTGGGGATGAGGGTGTTTGATGCTTACTCATCAGGCCGCCCTGAGCCTGCTTTGGCGGGGGAGGGCGGGATATAAATAAAATTTTACTTACTATTTTACTTTACTTACTCAGGGGCTCAGCCAGTAAGATTTTTAATCCTCAATTTATCCCCTCCCCCTTTTGCCCTTTAGACCATTGGATTCTTGACTTCTGTGCCTCTGGGCACCTCCTCTTGGCTTAGCATCATCAATTGCCCTTGCTGTGCCTGCCCCTCATCTTTATTTTCCAACTCTCCACCCCCTTCCTGCACCAGACCTCCCATTCAACCCCCCCTTTTTGCCGTTTGGACCCTAGGACCTTCAGCTTCCACACCTCTGGGCACCTCCTCTTGGCTTAGCATCATCAATTGCCCTTGCTGTGCCTGCCCCTCATCCTGCTTTTCCAACTCTCCACCACCTCCAGTACTAGACCTCCTGTTATATTCTCACCACCCCTTTTGCCACTTGGACTCCTGGGGCTGAGGAGAATGATTAACTATCTGCAGCAATAATGTCTACAATGAGGTGGCAAGTAGTGCTCAGCCTCCCAAATCAATCTTCACCAAATTTGGAGGACAGGCAGAAGGGCATCCTGGGGAAGTCTATGAGTTAAATGCCACTAGCTTGCAGGGGGGCATTTGACATATTTCTCCTGACCTTGCACTCTCTCGGGGACACCTGATTTGGGGAACTGCTGCTCTGGCCCTCTAATCTAATCCTCACCAAACTTGGAGGGCAAGTACAAGTTGTCATGGGGAGGTTCTCTGTATATTTGATGCCTCCAGCTTACAGGAGGTCCATTCGACACACTCCTGAACCTGTGGCTGTGATTTCCCCAGAGAGCACTTTCCTGGGGTCACCTGTTCTGGGGGCTGTAACCTATCCCCCCTAATCCTTGTCAAACTTGGAGGGCAGGTAGATAAGTGAACTGGAGACTTACAGCATCTCTAGCCCATGGGGGGGGTAGATTCTGCTGCATCACAAACCTCGCAAAATGAACCAGTTTAGTAAACAGGAAGAACCCCACAAACCATGAATGAGACAAACCTCCATTTTTCCAGTTCATGCCCAACCCTAAAAGGAAATCACAACTCCTGATGTGTATCTGTCCTTAAAAACCTGATTGCACTATCACAGCACATACTGAGCCTTAAACTTCTTAAAGATACTTTTTCTCCCTATTCATTGTTGAATGCACAGCATTTTAATTATCACATACCTAAGTAACCTGTGACTAAAGTGGAGGTTTTTGGAGGGTGCTGCAGCACCAGGCAAACCAGTGTGTGTGTGTGTGTGCAGAGTGCCACTGCACAACTCTACGACATCACTTCTGGTGCTCAGAAGCTCTAGAACTGCTAGAACATCCCAGCAATGTGTGACATCTCCTCCAGATACACAATGGAAATGACATCATGGTATTGTTGCAATGCACTTCCCCATATTTTCCCACTGCTGCACAAGGCAGAAGAAGGCAGACTGATGTAGAGGGAGGTCTTTCAGTATGGCTGAACACTTTGTCTCCATACCTGTGAGTTGTTTGCTGCTACCATGATAGTGGCTGCAGGCAGCATGCAGTGCTAGGATAGTTGTCACACAAGTGAGAAGATGGAGCATGTGATGCACTCATGTTTGTGTGCTGCCTTTTTCCAGTTCATACCACTAAGCTTCTCTAACTGTGGAATCATAAGCCTGGATTTTGATGAAAACATGTTCAAGCCTAAGTTTATGGACATTTTTGGTTTTTAGACTCCAAAATTAAATTGGAAGGCTGAGAATTCTCATTTCCCACCAAGTCCAACAATCCAATACATTTCAAATATGCACCAATGGTGTCTGCCAGAGACCTGTCTATGTCATAATGAATGGTGCAAACTTCACAGAATCAAATAATACACCCAAAATACTACTATTTTTAAATCACACAGATCAGTAGTACCAACATATGGGATGCTTAACTTGAGATAAAACAAACATTACAAGCAGCACAATCTTGGACTCTGAACATGTTATTTGCAAGTTTCATCACATCATTAGTTGCAGTAGCTATGGAAAAGACAGCAGGCAGCTGGAAAAAATGTCACATTCATCTATTGCTTGGGAAAGCCAGGCAAGTAGATAAATTCCAGAAAGTCACAAGAGAGATCCAAATTGATATTCAGGAACCCAACTTGAAGCATAATGGCAACATT
This sequence comes from Heteronotia binoei, assembly GCF_032191835.1. Taxonomy (NCBI): domain Eukaryota; kingdom Metazoa; phylum Chordata; class Lepidosauria; order Squamata; family Gekkonidae; genus Heteronotia; species Heteronotia binoei. The sequence continues at coordinate 94,542,477 of NC_083223.1, read as the reverse complement.
TGGAGAAAAGGATGAGAAATTATGTTTTTTAACTTAACAAACCAACTGGAAATGAGCACTGCACTGGTATGATTTTTGTAAGTTTTTTTGTAATGATTTTGCAAAAGAACTTAAAAGGTTGGGGTGGGGGGATATGACAAAAAAGAAAAAGAGAAATTGGCCAAACTGCCATAAAACATGGTCAACAGGGAGCTTAGATTGTTGCTTTAGAATGGACCAAGCAAGGGCTGAGATTATTTCCAAATACACACTTGTCTTTAACATCTCATTTAAGGAGAAACTGCCAAGCAACTGGGAATGGTTTGCCAGATATTACTATTCTATTCTCCAGTTTTCTCTATTGATTGTGTATTCTCACAGCATAGCGGTATCTTTGGCAGTGCTCATAATGAAAGATCCATTCTTAAAGATGCTGAGCATGTCACTTTCCTGAAAATTAATTTGAAAACTTCCAGAGATCTCCTCGTTCACCTTTTTTTCTTGCTTCTGAAGATGAAGTAAAGAATGCAATGCTAATGAGGAGCACAAATATCGTTCTGACATGCAGCATAACAACTGTCAAAATCCCCAATCATATTATTGTAAGTAACTCCTAACTGTGCAGGATGGAACAAGAAATTCCTGTCCCTTGATTTTATCTGTGTAGACAACCCTTACAATATCTTATTCAAAGCATTTACTCATTATGTTGCCATTCTGTCTATTTTGTTTCAATAGCTTTGCTCTGGACAACTGACAAATAACAGGCTAGAAATAGGATTTAAAAAAAAATGTAAGCAATGTAATTGTTTTAGTTCACATTGTTTATGTATCACGTTGGATTTTTTTCAGGATTCTTCAATAACGCTCTGCTAAAGCAAGCTAAATATTTAATTGTGAAAAAATTTAAACATCAAAAAATAGATATAATTTAGTTACAGACCTGGCTAAGTTTCCAAGAGACAAAAATACTCTTTCAAAATAATGAAAGAATCCTTTTGACAGTTAGATTATTATCTTATCCTGTCTTTGGTAAAAATGATGGGTAAAATGAGTCAGTCACTTTATTCCACACAACACCCTAGTAGATAAACCCCCTAAGCCAGTTTTCTAAGAATCTGTCATACAACTAAAATTGACATGAGATGAGTAGTGCATGTCAAACATGGCTGGATTTCCAAAAAGCAGCCATATTTCTTTGGCATCCCGAATAGGTTAATATTGTTTAGTAGGTTAATATTTAGTAGGTTAGTAGGTTTAGTAGGTTAATATTGGTGGTGATGAAAAGTGCCCTCAAGTCAGAGGTGGCTGAGGGCAAACCTGTAAGGTTTTCAAGGCAAAAGATCCTCAGAGGTGATTTACCATTCCCTGCTTCCATGTCATGACCCTGTGTTCCTTGGAGGTCTCCCATCCAAATACTAGACAGGGCTGATCTTGTTTAGCGTCTGAGATCTGATGAGATCAGGATATCCTGGGCTATCCAGAGCAGGACAGGGTAATATTAACACATGCTTATTGTGATGCTGGAGAAGACTCTTGAGAGTCCCTTGGACTATAAGAAGATTGAATCAGTCAGTACTAAGGGAAATCAACCCAGACTGTTCCCTGAAAGATGATATGCTGAAGCTAAAGCTCAAATACTTTGGCCACCAAATGAGAAGGCATCACTCACTGGAGAAGACCCTGATGCTGGGAAAGACAGAAAAAAAAAGGGGGGACAGCAAAAGATGAGATGGCTGGATAGTGTTACTGTTGTAACCAACATGAATTTGAGTGGACTTTGGAGGATGGTGGAAGACAGAAGGGCCTGGCATGACTTGGTCCATCGGGTCACAAAGAGTCAGAATTGACTGTGCGAATGAACAACAACATTGAGCTGACAAGTCATAAGAACATAGAAAGAGTTCTGTGAAATCACATTAAGAGCAGAAAAGTCTCTCCGTGCAGTTGTACACTATTATTTTAATTAACTATTAAAAACTACTAATTAATATTCTCTACATCTTTCACAAATCTAAATATCATGTTCTGCTGCAGTTTTGCTTTTGAAAAAATGAAAAAGCCCTAATAATTTAGGTTTGTAGGGAAAATACTCTGATGAATTGATAATTGTGTTTGCTTTGTTCTGTACCTTTTTGAGATGAAGCAACTAGAACAGCACACAATGGTTTCTGTTTAAATTACCATAAATGGAGCAGAATGCATGGAAGGGGGCTTTTCTTCAAAAATCTGTTCTTGAATATTGAGAAGCTCTCATGAGTAATGTGGGATGCCTGGAAATCTTTTCCATCAGCCTGGAAATTATCCCATTACCAGGTACATAGATGTTTACAGTTACTGTGCGTAGTTAGGGAAAAGCACCCTGAATATGTAGATATTATGGATGACACAACTTTCAAGATAAGCAGGTTTGTCAGATGACTGTACTATGTTTTATAGCCATAATCACTTGTGAATTGAGCATTGGATCTGTTTACCTTACTGCTGCCCATGTCAAATAGCTACCAGACACTTAAGAACATAAGAAAAGTCATGGCCAATGGCCCATCCAGTCCAACACTCTGTGTCACACAGTGGCCAAAAAAACAGGTGTCATCAGGAGGTCCATCAGTGGGACCAGGACACTAGAAGCCCTCCCACTGTTGCCGCTTCCAAGCACCAAGAATACTGAGCATCACTACCCCAGACAGTGAGTTCCAACAATAAGTTGTGGCTAATAGCCACTGATAAACCTCTGCTCCATACGTTTATCCAATCCTCTCTTGCAGCTATCTATGCTTGTAGCCACCGCCTCCTGTGGCAGTGAATTCCATGTGTTAAATCACCCTTTGGGTGAAGAAGTGCTTCCTTTATCCATTCTAACCCGACTGCTCAGCAATTTCATTGAGTGCCCATGAGTTCTTGTATTGTGAGAAAGGGAGAAAAGTACTTTTTTCTCTATCTTCTCTATCCCATGCATAATCTTGTAAACCTTGTTGTTGTAGCTGTGGTGATGATGCATTGTTTCCTTGTGGTGACAGAGTTTTGATTCCTTGCCTTGCAGGCACTTTTTTATCTGGGAAGTAGGAGGAATCAGTTCTTCTCTCAGATTATGGATGGTTGGATGAGGTTATCAAACGATATCAGAGAGGATCTAAGCCTCCCATAAGGCTGTACAAAATGTGCATCATGAGATAACCACAGTTTATGACCACTAACTACTTTATTTGCTCTCTAGTTACAGGGCTTTTTTTGTAGAAAAAGCCCAGCAGGAATTTATTAGCATATCAGACTACACCCTTAATATTAACATATTAGTTCATTAGCATATTAGGCCACACCAGCTAGGATAATCAAGTGCAAGAGGAACTTGTGGTAGCCAGTCCCACCCCCCACCTGCCACCCTCCCTCCATGCAGAAGCTGCAGCTGCTCCCACCAATCTTTTAAAGGCACCCACATACCCCAGCAGCAGTCCTTTGGAAGACAATGCCCACCACAGGGAAGGAAGGAAGGATAGACTGAGGAGAAGACTGACTGAGTGTCTGACAAGAAAGAAAGAAAGAAAGAAAGAAAGAAAGAAAGAAAGAAAGAAAGAAAGAAAGAAAGAAAGAAAGAAAGAAAGAAAGGAAGGAAGGAAGGAAGGAAGGAAGGAAGGAAGGAAGGAAGGAAGGAAGGAAGGAAGGAGAGGGAGGGAGGGGGAGGGAGTTGGAAACAAATAGAGAAAAAAGAAAGGGAAGAGAAAGGAAGGAAAAGGGATGGAGGGAGTGAAAGAAAGGAGGGGAAAAGGAAGAAAGAAAGAGAAAATAAAGGAAAGGAAAAGAAAAGAAAAGAAAAGAAAAGAAAAGAAAAGAAAAGAAAGAAAGGAATGGAATGGAATGGAAAGAAAGAGGATAGGAGCAACTCACCTTTAAAACTGCTGACATTCAGGAAGCCCACTGTGCAGTGCAGCTTGGACCCCTGAGACCTGCTGGCCAGCAGGACATCGGGAGGCCCCTGAGCAAGCAAAGCTAGGTCCCCTGAGCGCCAATAGACAGCAGGACATCGGGAGGCCCCCATGCAAGTGTGGCTGGGTCCCCTAAGCCCAGCTGGCCAGCGGGACAATGGGAGGCCACCCAACAAATGCAGCTTGGCACCCTGAGCCCTGCCAGTCGGCTGGGAAGCTATCTGGGCTGAGCCAGAACACTGGCTAAGGCAGGCGGAATGCTGCCGAGGCCAGCTGGAATGGCATTCCAGTACTTTCTGGCTCAAAAAAGCCCTATTTATATAAATGGTTGCTGAGAGCATGTAGAAATGACAGCACTATGGGGTAAGGATGAAATTAGATTGCTCATTTGAGTGTGTGAAAACATGTACACACAAAATATATACAAATACACTGTACTGTACCTGTGTCAAGTGATCAGTTCTGAATGGGGTTGTACTCCCCTTGAAGGAAAAGGTTCATATGCAAGGAGGGAGGCTTTTGGATTCAAAAAGGGGACAACTGTATCCAGAAAGGCCTTTTACCAGCTTTCTTGAGCAGAAAAGATCTTGCCAGTGTGGGGGTATATCCTAGTTTCATATAGATTAGATTACAATGTAATCTATGTGAGGCTGCAAATGAAAAGTATCCAGAAACTATAAACCAGGGGTGTCAAACATATCAGCCCCTCAAGCAACTGGCTGTCATCTGCTTCCTCTCTTTTGCTTCCTTCTGCATAACAGTTTGCTTTGCAAGGCTTGCTGAAATGCATAGGAACTACAGAGCAAAGCCTCTAGTTTTCTCCATTGGCTGAGGCTCCTCCCTTGGGGAGGAAGGGTGGGGAGGCAGAGTTTGCTTTGCCTGGGTCTTTCAATTGCACAGCAGAGCTACTGAGCCAAGCCTCTCTTCCTTCTATTGACTGAGGCTCCTCCCTCTCCTGGCCCCCTGGGGAAGGAAGGAAAGAACCAGAGTTTCTGTTGCCCATTTCCCTGGATTGCATGGGAGAAATATAAAGAAAGCACTTTTAAGACCGAGTGCTAATATTTTAAGGTGTTTTTTTAAACTTTGTCTTGTCTGTATCCTTTATAAAATTTATCTCTGCGACCTAATCTTAAATAGGTACACACATGGTCCAGCCCGACATGGCCTGGCCTGACAAGGTCTCATTTATGTCAGATGCGGCCCTCATAACTAATGAGTTCAACACCCTTGCTTTAAACATTGCAGAATGCTGCAGCCAGGATGGTGACTAGACTATGTTGTAGGGACCATATTGCTCCAGTATTGGACAGTCTACAATGGCTCCCAATCTGTTTCCAGGTACAACTCAAGGTGTCCTGTAAAGCCCTATATGGCTTGGTACCAGCATACCTGAAAAATTGCCTATTATCTTATAAACCTACCTCTTTGTTTTACCCACTGTTTCCTCAGTGACCCCCCCCCTCCTTTCTCCCTGTATTTTAATGGTTTTGTTTTTGTGAATTTACTTTATCCATGAGAAGAAAAGGGATGGCGAAGTCATGCTGACAATGTGGCCTTCATATTAGATACATACCACTGTGTGTATTGAGTAGTAGGTACATGGGTATCTTCTGTGACTTTCTCATGATGTAAAAAACCTTCATTTTACTGGCATCTGTACCTACTCCAGTCCAGTGTCTTTGAATTGTAAATGATTTTTTTTAACCTTCAGAACAAAGCTGTTCATAGAACATTGGCTACCTGCTGAAACTGAAACCTCTATTGACTTTGTTATTAACTTCAAATGCCATTTTAATTTTTATTCCTGATTTAGAGTTTTAAAAAAAAACCTTTAGGAATATGGTAAAATAGCACAGATCAAAAGTTTTCTTCTGCTGTTTTCAAAGAGAATCTGAATATGATAGATCCAGATTAAATGGGGTTTTATTTCATTGCTTACATATCTCTTTGGTACTTAAACATGCAAAATTTATAGTGTTAAACTGGGAAAATTTCAAAATATGGCAAGATTGTGGTGAAAGTTTGTGAGGGGTTTTAAACTCTGGTTTATTCTTCAACAGTTCTTGTGAAGCTGAGGGTGAGGATAGTCTACAGCTACCATGATCAGAGAGGAAGCTTGACCCAGAAACTTTTATACAGATCAAGGAAAATCACCTAATCTGCTCTAGTTTAGCCCAAGTCAGGAGGTTTCATTATCAGGTGTGTCTGATCTAGGGACGGGCATGAACCTCATCACGAACCTAAATTCCTCATGAACATTGCTGGGTTGTGGTTTGCAAAGTGAGGTTCATGTCCATCCTATCAATGACCCTACCCCAATCCTCCACATTTTTTAAGAAGGTTCATGTGGTTTGTCGGTGCGGGGGGGGGGGAGTAGGGGGAATAAGAGGTATTGCTGAAATGGCTTGAATCCATTTCAGGCTAACTGTGGGACTGCTGCACCTATCAGCTGTTAGGCTGAAATAGATGCAAGTCATTTCAGCAATACCTCTTGTCCCTCCTCCTTCCAATTGGAGGGGAGAGAAATTGTGGAGGGGGGGGGTTAACAGCTAGCAGTCATTTAAATCTAACAGCTGACAGGCACACCAATCATGCTGTAAGGCTGAAACATATCTACATGTGCCAGTGCGGGCTCTCACAGCTGCCGGCAGATCCTGGCTGTCATGGCTTCTCCTTCCACAGCACGCTTTAAACCATGCCACAGGAGGAGAACCTGACCACAGGATCTGCATGTATGGGGAGGGCTCTCCCAGTCACAGGTAGATCCTGGCTGCAATGGCAAAGTCATTTAAAGCATCTGGTTGAAATCTTCCTCACCTTCTCCTCGCCAAATTTCTATCCCTCCCCCAATAATATGGACAAGATTCTTGGAGATTTGAGACCTCCTTTTTGTTCTGTTGGCTGCTCATGTATTGGGAAACAATTAGTCCTTCAGGGAAGCATAGTAAATCAGATTATACATGAACATTGTAAGTTTTCAAATGTTCAGTCAAAAATGAAGTTCTAGAAATTGTTCCCTGTCAGGTTAGTAAGGTGTAGCTGTTAGAGTTCAAACTAAGACAAAGGCAATCTAAATTCAGATCCCCATTCTGCCATGCAATTCAGATGCAGGTCAAATTTGTGACTGACACTTGGTTGGTTTCTCCAAATGACTATTTCCATCGAGACAGGGAAAGTGTAACTCTGCTCATTCTTCTGGGTTTTTCAGTATCCTTTGATAAAACATACCATAAATTCCTTCTGATTAAGATGTATGGAACTCTGAACTGCATGGTGGAGATTCTTTTCTTACCAGACAGAATGTTGCCACATGGTAGCACCAAGGACCTATTCCTTGGCCTTGTAGAACACTCAAAGTCCCTTCTCATCCTCTGTGATCTTCACTGTTTCTGTGGAGCTAGAGGGAGAGATCTTTTTGGAATACAATGAATGCTGTTAAAATAGGGGTCCCAACCCTCCTGCCCTGGCGGGGGACCCGAGTTTTTCCAGCCTTTTCCCCCGCTCCCCCAAAAAATGGAAGCGGGGGGAGGGGGGAAATGGCGCCAAGGAGCGTGGCGAGCCCCCCCTTCTCGGAGCGGGCGATGCCGCTGTGCTGCCGCCTCTTCTCCGTAGCTGCTCCTCCGAGATGGGCTCAGCCTGAGCCCATCTCGGAGGAGCAGCTATGGAGAAGAGGCGGCAGCGCAGCGGCATCGCCCGCTCCGCCTCTGATGTTAAAATCAGAGAAGGAGAGGCTGCAGGCAGGCCAGGAGCGTGGCGAGCCACGAATCTGGGTCCTTCTAGGACCCAGACTCATGGCTCACCACGCTCCTGGCCTGCCTCCACCCTCCTTGTCACTCGCTCTGTCTGTGCCGCCCCGCTACTCACCGCTTGCAGGCAGGCAGGCAGGGAGAGGCCGAGCAGGGCCGCGGGGGCGACGGGACGATGCAGCCGCTGCTGCTGCTGCTTTCCCGACCAGGCGCGCAAAGGTGCCCAGTGGCCCGGAGGAGGAGGGCCTTGCGCGGCCTGCTGCAGCTGGGGCGCCCGCCCGGGCCTACTGCTGGGATGCTCCACCGGGCCCTGGGGGGGTAGGGAGGAGCAGCAGGCGGCGGCTGGGCCGGGAGGCGGCAGGGGCTTGGAAGAGGCACCTTGCGCAGGGCTGCTTTGCCGTGCCTTCGAGCCTGTGGGCCTGGCTACTCCTCGCGCAGTGAAGCGGGCTCCCTCCCTCCCAAGAAACAGCTGGTCGTATTCAGGCGGGGGAAGGTGATGGCGACCCCTTTGGCATACTTGGCATACCTCCCAATGTCAAGCATGGTGGTAATTGATTGTTTGAGGGTCCTGCATAAGCTGGTCTGTGCATTGTCATGGAGGATCCGTTCCTCTTAGTTTGTTATTGGTGTTCAATTATGCTTGCCACAGCCTTGATCTTGGCTCCACCCCTAATGTCTCCTGGCTCCACCCCCAAAGTCTCCAGATATTTCTTGAATTGGACTTAGCAACCCTAGTTTGGGCCCTGTCCCTTCCAGGAAGTGTTGTCAACAATAGTCAAGTCCTTTATGAGAGGAAACTGCAACTGGGAGGTGCCATTTTGTAAAGAGCCACCATAGTTCCCTCATGCCCCCAAGGAACAGAAATTGCAACAGATTTTTGAAGGATAACTTTTAGTCAGCAGAATTACAATGGGAAGGAGAGTACTGCCAACTCTGAGTTGGGAAATTCCTTAAGTTTTTTTTTCTTTTTTTGGGGGGGGGGAGCTGGGGAGGATAGGATTTGGGGAGGGCCTGGACCTCAGCTAGGGTTGCCAATCCCCAGGTGGGGGCAGGGGATCCCCCGGTTTGGAGGCCCTCCCCCCGCTTCAGAAAGTGGGGGGAGGGGAGGGAAATGTCTGCTGGGAACTCTGTTAGTCCCTATGGAGATTTATTCCCATAGAAAATCATGGGGGAATTGATCTGCGGGTATCTGGGGCTCTGGGGGGGCTGTTTTTTGGGGTAGAGGCACCAAATTTTCAGTATAGCATCTAGTGCCTCTCCCCAAAATACCCCCCAAGTTTCAAAAAGATTGGACCAGACAGTCCAATTCTATGAGCCCCAAAAGAAGGTGCCCCTATCCTTCATGATTTCCTATGGAAGGAAGAAATTGAAAAGGTGTGCCGTCCCTTTAAATGTGATGGCCAGAACTCCCTTTGCAGTTCAATTATGCTTGTCACAGCCTTGATCTTGGCTCCACCCCTAATGTCTCCTGGCTACACCCCCAATGTCTCCTGGCTCCACCCCCAAAGTCCCCAGATATTTCTTGAATTGGACTTGGCAACCCTATGTTAAAACCCAGTTCTATTTTTCCTTTCCATCAAATCCAGGAGCAGCAGTTTAGTCTTTGAATGAATGCCTAAATACATGTATGGGCTGAATATATTTATTTACCATAATGATTTATACACTGCCTTCCATCAGAAAAGATCCACAAGGTGAGGGAAAATGTAGCTAAGAAGTTAAAGCTTAACTGAGGTCATACACTTGGGAACTAAATTAGAGTTGAACATTCTCCCTTATTCTCAGCAGTTACATGTTCTCCCTTAGGGACTGTCTCTTCCCATATGCTCCCCAGAGAGTGCTGCGATCTGGCTCTCAAAATCTGCTTGTAATCCCCGGGCCAAAGGAGGCCCGGCTGAAGTCAACTAGGGATAGGGCCTTCTCAATCTCAGCCCCTTGCTGGCGGAACCAGTTACCAGAAGAGGTCAGGGCCCTGTGGGACTTTGGACAGTTTCGCAGGGCCTGTAAGACAGTCCTCTTCCGGTTGGCTTATAACTGACCGGCATTGAAATACTCTGAAGGAAGATTGGAAGATAGCACACTGACATTGATCGATTGATATTTTAGTTGTTTTAATTATATAAATTATTATGTATTTTAATTCTTAGATCCTATTGTTAGAATTTCTGTGTTGTGAGCTGCCCTGAGACCTCTTCGGTGGGGTAGGGAGAGATGTAAATAAAATGAAATGAAATGAAATGAAATGAAATGAAATGAAATAAATGTTACTATGCTTCCTGCAGTACTCAGCTAGGAATTTTTTTTTAAACTGGCATAGATGTTGGACCCTGTCAGATTAGTATGGTGTAACTATTAGAATTTGTACTAAAACAAAGACGATTTGAACTCAGACCCCCATTTTGCCATGAAAACAATCTTGGGGCAATATTTTTCATAGTATTAGAGTATTAGTAGAGTATTACACATAAATTGGGCCTGGTACCCTTTCTGCCTCAAAATGATGTTAGTTGATTTGATTAAAATAAATTAATAAAATTGTCTTCCAAGTGCATTTAATTTGGGGTTGGGGTGTTGTTCTCCAACGATGCTGAAGGAATTCCTGTGAGCACAAGCAGCCTAGCCTTAATACTTTCCCTACAATACTTAAATCTGTATGTTTTATTGTTGCACAGGTTCTTTTCACAGATAATTATGTCTTTCTGAAAATGACAATCTCAAAATTACAGCTTTGGGTTGAGAATGACATTGAATTTTAAAGTAATAGATAGATAGTTAAGATCAGGTTCAATAGAATGAAACTGCTGGAGTCTGTTAGTGTGTCAGTTTATCAGTCTGTAGCTGATCCAGGAAAAAAAGCACAAAATGATTAAAAAATGTCAAAATAAGTATGTCTAAATTACTGCAGCTGTGAGCATATGACACAGCTGCATTTTGATTTACCCTCAGGGAAAGAGAAAGCTCACCAGTGAGCAGGAGATCTCAGCCCCTGCTTCTGTATAATCAATGAGTAATCTGAATGGTGCAAATTTCAGGATGAGGTGTGCTGTGAGGTGAAGCATCAATTTGCCAACACAGGGTTAAACTGTAAGATTAACTGTTTTTGCCAAGCTGATGTCAATCACAGGTTGTAATTATACCTATTGACATCAGAATTAATATAATGAATATCTAATTAGTGGGAGAGATCCTGCAGAGAGCTAAAGAGTGGAATAAACTGATTAGGGAATGTTGTTAGATGATTGGGAGGGGCAAGAAGTATATCTGGGTAAAATCCCCCACATCTGAACTTCCTGCTGGAGTCATCAAGGAGCTGATGCCCAGGATTTATGCCTGGTAACTTGCTGGAACCAGGGCCATGCTACTCTGAAACCTGAGGTACTGTGTTTGTTTGCTGTGCACAGATAAAGTTTTAGCCTAGTGAAGTAAGCTTTGGAGTTTTGTTATATTTTATTTGTATGCCTTTATGTTTGTTGGCCTATTACATTCATATATCCTAGATTAAATTTTTTAAAGTATTTGTATACAACCATCAACTCTTCCTCCAACAACACCACCACCATCTCCAACACCACCATAATCTCCTCCTCCTCCACTACCTCCACTTCCAACTCCAACACCACCCCACCTCATCCTCTAACAGCACAACCACCTCCTCCTCCTCCAACCCCTCCTCCTCCAAAACATCCAACCCCCCTCCAACTCCACCAACAATCCCACCAAAACCTCCTTCTCCAACTCCACCAACAACCCCAACAACACCTCCTCCAACACCAACAATCCCACCAACACCTCCTCCTCCTCCAACACCAACACCACCAACACCTACTCCTTCAGCACCACCAACACCCCCAACTACCTCCTCTTCCTACAACAACACCTACTCCTCTTCCAGCTCTAACACCAATCCATTCCCTCCTCCTCCACCACCATCACCACCAATGACAACTTTTCCAACTCCAACACCACCTCAATCCCCACCTCCTCCTCCAACACCATCACCACCACCTTCTCCAACTCCAACATCACCCTGATCCCCACCACTACCTCCTCCTCCTCCAGCAACACCAATAACACCTCCTCCTCCTCTTCTCTCACCTCCTACTCCAACTCCACCACCACCACCTCCTCCTCCTCCTCCTCCAACTCCAGTTCTACCACCACCACCTCCAGCTCCACCACCATCACCTCCAGCTCCAGCTCCATCACCTCCAACTCCACCTCCAAAACCAGCACCACCACCTCCTCCTCTAGCTCCAAACCAGCACTACCTAAACTTCCAACTCCACCACCACTGCCACCTAAACCTTCTCCTCCAACTCCACCACCTAAACCTTGTCCTCCTCCTCCAGCTCCAAAACCACAATCACCACCGCCACCTAAACCTCCTCCTCCTCCTCCAGCTCCACCAACACCACCTAAACCTCCTCCTCGAACTTCAACACCACCACCAACACCTCTGACTCCAACACCACCTCCCTTAACTTCAACTCCAACACCATCACCGCCTCCTCCTCCAATACCACCTCCAAAACCACCACTACCTCCTCATTCAGCACCACCTCCAACAACTCCATCACCACCACCAACCTCCTCCTCCAACAACAACATCTCCAACAACAACAACACCTCCTCCAACAACTCCAACACCACCACCTCCTTCAACAACAACAACACTTCCTCCTCAGACAACAACACCTCCTCCAACACCACCTCTTCCTCCTTGAACACCACCTCTTCCTCCAGCTCTTCCAACTACAACAAATGTAACTGAAACATGACATAACTGATACCAACCATGCACGATGCAGCAGTTGTAATAACAAGAGAACTTGGAATGGGCATTAAGAAAAATAATATTAAAAGCAGAGAGAGAAATATAGTTTAAATCCCCGCACCCTCACTATCCAATGTTGCATGGCTATTGTAGGCATGTTGAGATCTGGTGTGCAGAAGCAACCAAATGTTGCGAAGGCATCTATAGATGGTATTAGTGCTTTACCAATTTAGGCTGGTGGTGGGTATGCTATTTATGAATGCCGCAAAATCTTTTTTAAAAAAAATAAAATAAAATAAAATACAATTCAGTATATCAGAGGAAAAAGATTTTCATCCAGCTCACTAAATGTGTGAATTTTCTGAGCACAGGAACCAATATAAGATCTAATATCTTCACAATATATTGGAGAGATGTGCATTTTCAGATTACCAAGTTAAAAACAAGGATGTGCACAAATTGCATTTTTGCAGTTAGGTTTGTGGTTTGAGGATGAACCACAAACTAAACCACAGCCCATACCACTATGGTTCGCAAACTGAACTGGTTTGTATGTGTTTGTGACCTCTGTTTTCTGCTCCCTGCCTCTTTGGTGATGATCAGAAAGTGGGGGTTTTAATAGCTTCATACCATTGAAACCATGCTTTCTGCTCCCCAGGGAAAGCCATGGATAGCAGAAAGCAGTGGTTCAAATGGCTCAAAGTAATTTAAAATGAATAGGTGAGTGGCAGAGCACTGCTCAGCTGTTTGGTTCAAATGGGTCACCTGAACTGAAGAAAGCCCCTTTAAAAAGCTGAGCCACACGCTCCACATGGCTTCTTTTATGTTCCTATGTTCTTAATATTTTGACTATTAGCTATAACTGCATGAGACATTCCATGCATAATGTATCTTATGTTTACCTTATCATAGCAACTGCAGTTCCTGACTGGATAGTTTAGTTTTGCTGGAAAAGAGAACTCAAAATAATGCATTATATGTCTGAAAATAAAACTGGCATGTGTAAAATTATGCTATTTGCTTCAGTACCCCAAATGAAGACAAAAGACAACAGTATGGGTTTAACTGCTGATCTACATCAATAATTAATTATGCTAATACTTAACTGAAGGCAGGCTGTCGATGGCTGCCTTTATTCTGGAAAATCCTCCCTGGTTCCTGCCAGCCTCATTTATTCTCACCCAAACATAAAGTGCTGAGAGATACACAGGCCCAGCTCCCTACCCTGAGGCTCTGTAAAACCACTACCAGGGAGGATGTTTCTCTGCTCCAAAGGCACTCTTTTCAGAAGCCCCATCCTGCCATCAAGCCAGTTCAGGACACACCCTCCATCACACCCAATGGCTCACTGCTTATTTCCACCTAAATGAACAACCCACTCTATTCCCACTAAACTAGTTAAGTTGCAAACAGTAAGACACCAGGACTAAGTCTCTCTCTCTGAGAGCCAGTTTGGTGTAGTGGTTAAGTGTGTAAGGTTGCCAAGTCTAATTCAAGAAATATTTGGGGACTTTGTGAGTGGAGGCAGGAGACTTTGGGGGTGGAGCCAGGAGCAAGGGTGTGACAAGCATAATTGAACTCCCCCCGTTTCTGGCAACTCTGAAGTGAGGGATTGGTGTCTCTACTCACGAGTTGCTGCCATCTTCTTCAAAGTAACACAGACACACCATCTCAAGAGAAAGCCTTTCCAATTGGAGACTGAAGTCTCCAGAGGTGGAAAGTCATATGGTGCCTGTGGGGGCAGGGCTTTCCCCTGCCGACCAGCTGACTGGGGGCGGGAAGGAGTCTGGGAAAGTGGAAGAACCCCCACTGGGACCTGGGGATTGGCAAGCCTATAAGTGTGCAAACTCTTATCTAGGAGAACTGGGTTTGATTCCCCACTCCTCCAGTTGCACCTGCTGAAATGGCCTTGGGTCAGCCATAGCTCTAGTAGAGGTTATCCTGGAAAGAGCAGCTCCTGTGAGAGTCCTCTCAGCCCCACCCACCTCATAGGCTGTCTGCTGTGGGGGAGGAAGGTAAAGGAGATTGTGAGCCGCTCTGAGACTCTGAGATTCGGAGTGGAGGGCAGGATATAAATCCAATATCTTCATCATCATCTTCTTCTTCTCCCCCCCTCTCAATTGTGTGTGCATGTGTAAATATATAAATTATATAAATATATAAATTAAATGTTTAATATCACTTGCTAACTAGGAACATACTATAATTTAACAACATTATATGACTATTATCTACTACATTTGTTGTTGTTCAGTCGCACAGTTGAGTCTGACTCTTTGAGACCCCATGGACCAAGTCACGCCAGGCCCTCCTGTCTTCCATCATCTTCTGAAGTCTGCTCAAATTCGTGTTAGTTACATCTGTAACACTGACCAGCTATGTCATCTTTTGCCATCCCCTTCTTCTTTTGCCTTCTGTCTTTCCCAGCATCAGAATCTTCTCCAGTGAGTGCTCCCTTCTCATTTGGTGGCCAAAGTATTTGAGCTTTGGCATCTGACCTTCCAGGGAACAGTCAGGGTTCATTTCCCTTAGAACTGACTGATTTGATCTTCTTGCAGTTCAAGGGACTCTCAAGAGTCTTCTCCAGCACCACAGCTTGAAAGCATCTTTTGCACTCGGCCTTCCTTATGGTCCAGCTCTCAAAGCCATACATTACTACTGGGAATACCATTTGACTACACAGAATTTTCTTGGCAGGGTGATATCTCTACCTTTTATTATACTGCCTAGGTTTGCCATAGCTATCCTCTCAAGGAGCAAACATCTTTTAATTTCATGGCTACAGTCACCATCTGCAGTGATCTTGGATCCCAGAAATGTGAAGTCTGTCACTACTTTCATGTCTTCCCCTTCTATCTGCCAAGGTGTGATGGGGCCAGATGCCATGATCTTAGTTTTTTTGATGTTGAGTTTCAAGTCTACTTTTTTGCTCTCCTCTTTCACCCTCAACAAGGGGTTCTTTAGATCCTCCTCACTTTCTGCCATTAGAGTGGTGTCATCTGCATATCTGAGGTTGTTGATGTTTTTCCCGGCAATCTTAATTCCAGTTTGTGCTTCATCCCGGCCAGCATTCCGCATGCTGTACTCTGCATATAAATTAAATAAACAGGGTGACAATATACATTCTCGTTGAACTCCTTTTCCTATTCTAAACCAATCAGTTGTTCTGACTGTTGCTTCTTGACCCTTACACAGGTTTCTCAGGAGACATGTGAGGTGGTCAGGTACTCCCATCTCTTTAAGGACTTGCCACAGTTTGCTGTGATCTACACAATCAAAGGCTTTAGCGTAGTCAATTAAACATAAATAGACGTTTTTCTGATATTCCCGTGCTTTCTCCATAATCCAGAGAATGTTGGCAATTTGATCTCTAATTCCTCTACCTCTCCAATACCCAGCTTGAACTTCTGGTAGTTCCCAATCCACATACTGCTGAAACCTAGCTTGTAGGATCTTTAACATGACCTTGCTGGCATGTAAAATGAGTGCAATGGTGCGATAATTTGAACATTCCTTGGCATTACCCTTCTTTGGGATTGGAATATAAACTGACTTTTTCCAATCCCGTGGCCACTGTTGTGTTTTCCAAATCTGATGGCATAATGTGTGCATAACTTTAACAGCATTATCTTTTTGGACTTTGAATAGCTCAACTGGATACCATCATCTCCGCTTGCTTTGTTGATAGTAATGCTTTTTAAGGCTCATTTGACCTCACACTCCCAAATGTCTGGCTCGGTCAGTGATTTCATCGTCATGGTTGTCAAGGACATTGAGATCCTTCTTGTATAATTCTTCTGTGTATTCTTGCTGCCTCTTCCTAATCTCTTCTGCTTCTGTTAGGTCCCTACCATTTTTGTCCTTTATTGTGGCCATCTTGGGACGAAACGTTCCCTTGATTCCTCCAATTTTCTTGAAGAGATCTCTTGTCCTTCCCATTCTATTATTTCCCTCTATTGCTTTGCACTGTTCCTTCAGAAAGGGCTTCCTATCTCTCCTTGCTGTTGCCTGAAAATCTGCATTCAGTTAGGTGAATCTTTCCTTTTCACTTTTGCTTTCCTTCTTTCAACAGCTATTTCTAAAGCTTCATCAGACAGCCACTTTGCTTTCTTGCATTTCTCTTTCTTTGGATTTTTCTTTGCATTTCCTTTTTTCCCCTACTATATTACTGTATTAAAAACTTAAAAGTAACTGCAAATAACTAACAAGCCTAAATATACTATAATAACAAGCCTAAATATATAATAATTAACTATAATCACCTTCCTCAAACAATTGAGCCTTAAGCTGGGAATAACAGTCCCCATAAAACCAGCATAGGGAAAGGTTAGAGAATTATTTTTGGCACCAATGGGAGAAGGAAACACACATGCACCACATAAATCATTGGCCACTATTTCCATCATTACACATCTTGCTTTGCCTTGACACCAGTGTTAGTAAATACAGCTTCTACGAGAGCTATGAAACTAAGAGAGAACCCTGCACTGTCCTTTTTAATTCCATCTCTCCTTCCAGTGGCTCCCTGGGCTCTTATGTTCTCTTTCCCCACTCTAGGTCTCTGGGTGACCTCTATAGTGGAGGGGAAGAGTTTGCAAGCTTGCCTGTTTTCTCCTCCTTCTCTGCTTCACACATGGCAGAAATAGTCGCTTACCTATGGGGCAGTGCTCAGAGGTTGACTGAGGTTCTGATCATAAGCATGCTTACTTAAAATTAAGCCTGCATTAAGTTTTTCCTCAACCTCCAGGAGTCACACAATATGTGTGAAAGAGCAGCACATGGCTCCCAAGTCTCAGTTGGGCCAACCCTGCCTTAAAATAAGCATTCCAATAACTTACTATCCCATATGCACACTTACCCACACCCTACCCACAGGTTCAAAGCCAGAAACCAACATAAAAATGACCACAGTCAGATCACAGATCCCTACACACCCCTGTCTCCTTTGGCAGCAAGCAGCAAAAGCTGCAGCATGAGATGAAACAAGAATAATTAACCTCATTTATCTGCCTTTCCATTGGATGGCTGTTTCAGTGTTGTAGTGCTGCTTTAATAGCCTGTATTAATGTGCTCTAATTTTGTTTTTTCTATATATAGTACTGTTGTGACTGCATTGTTTTAGTTCTCATATGCCTAGAGTCTCAGCAAGAAAGGCAGACAATAAATCAAATATATACATAAAGTCCAGATGAGGACTAAATACCAAAATAGGTGTCCAAGTATTTTGGGCACTAACTCATATGGAAAGAAACATGGGCCACACTACATAGGAATCAAACAAACTGGAGCATGTTACAAAAGCTTCTGTATCAACACGTGGAATAAAGGAAACAGAAACATTCTTTGAGAACAGGTCTTAGGTTTCCAAATCCACTGTAGGACATGCGGCTAGATCCAAAAGTATAAAGTTTAGAAAAGGGGTGTTGTTTAGGAGATAACCAAGGATGTAACCTGGCTGGTCAAATGGGAGAAGATTCCCTAAGAACAGAAAATGTAAGAGAGAGGAGATAGTCAATTTGGAGGCAGTTGCTCTGGATTGGTGGCTTTGGCTGGAAATTTTAAAGAAGCCAGGGGCCCTAGACTCACCTGGATCCACAAGGGGCAGAGAGGGAGGTAGCATTGTAGTGACCAGGCTGCCTATGGCCAGTGGCAAGTCCAGGCAGAGTTCAGGCAGGACTCTACAGCTGCACAGGCTCCCTAGGGCCCCTTCTCCCAGCCTGGCCAACTGGGTGAGGCTTGCCATGGCCAAGGATGGGTCCCAACTGGCAGTTTTTTCTCTTGTCTTTCTGGAAGATTATTAAAGGCATTGCTGTACCATCTGGTTCTTTTGTGACATCCATGCAGTAATGCAGGTCATCAGTAAGCAACCATCACACTCAGAGCAGGTCATGCACATGGTGCACACTAATGTTTTCAGCAAAGAATGTCACAGGTGTCAATAATGGTTCTAGGGAAAAAAGCCCAAAGGAAAAAAGGCCAAAGGAAAAACCCCACAGACAAAAATGCTCACAGGATAAAAGCCCCCATGGAAACATGTCCCCATGGAAACATGTCCCCATGGAAAAATACCCACATGGAAATAAACCCACATGGGAAAAAGCCCATACTGAAAGAAGCTCCCATGGAAAAATATGTAAAGCACCATAGATGTTTATAATTATGGAATAGGGTTGTCAAGTCCAATTCAAGAAATACCTGGGGATTTTGGGGGTGGAGCCATAAGCAAGGTTGTGACAAGCACAATTGAACTCCAAAGGGAGTTCTGGCCATCACATCTAAAGGGACCAGACTTGGTTTGTGGATGTGCCCATTGTTTGGTGAGGCTTCCTGGAAGGGTAGTGATAAGGAAACTGGCTGTTGAATGTGACCATTGTTCTGTGTTAATTGCTGGGAGGGTTGGAAGGTGTGTGAAGATAAGGAAGATGGTTGTTGACTGTGCTGATTGTAGCTGTAGCTAAACATGCACTTCAAGAAGGAGACCACGTCATCCACTTTGAAAGAACTGAAGTCCTTTCTACGGTCTCACATTATCATACCCGCCTGAACAGAGAAGCTATTGAGATTTACAAACACCAGCACAATTTTAACAGAAAGGAAGAAGGCATTTTCATTCACCAATCTTGGTACCCAGCTCTGCAAAACACCCTACAGACTATAAATTGCAGAAAGTCTCAGAACAACCAGCAAATTCCACAGAACAATCAGCACAGTCAACAACCATCTTCCTTATCTTCACACCCCTTCCAACCCTCCCAGCAATTAACACAGAACAAAAGTCACATTCAACAGCCAGTTTCCTTATCACTACCCTTCCAGGAAGCCCCACCAAACAATGGGCACATCCACAAACCAATTGCTCTTTCATCACACCCCCTCCAGCCTAGAAATAGCAGCTCTCCAGCAGCCCTGGCCCCACTCAATGCACAGCAGCCAAGAAGGTCAGAGCGCCTGCTCCGGCTGCAACGCCACTGAGGATGTTCTCTGCAGCTGAGAACGAAATGTCTGGAAGGAAAACTTTCTCCAGTAGAACACGGCACTTGAGCCCGAAAGATTCTACAAACCCTAATGATGTTACCAGCCGTGAAAACCTGAAATCCAACCAATTGTAAATTAATAAAGTTAAAGTATTTAATTTTATTTAAATATATATTTCTATGTAGAGTTTAATTTCTTTTATTTTTGTTTTTCCTTCTTAATAAAGTTCATTGATAACAAAATGGTCACTTCTTGTTACATGTGAATATGACAAATTTTAATCCTAAAATAACAAAATAAAAATAACAAAATGGTCACTTTTTGTTGCATGTGAATATGACTTATTTTAATCCTAAAATAGCAACAAAATATTATTAATTGTCATCCACAATTATAAACATCTATGGTGCTTTACATGGGGGCTTTTTTCTATGTGGGCTTCTTTCAGTATGAGCTTTTTTCCATGTGGGTTTATTTTCATGTGGGCATATTTCCATGGGAGCTTTTTTCCTGTGAGCTTTTATGTTCATGGCTTTTTTCCTTTGGGCTTTTTTCCTTTGGGAATTTTTCCTTTGTGCTTTTTTCCAGTTACCATCAATAACAGCACAACAGATGCTTTGCTTTCAGGAGAAAAGGTTCAGTAGCCCAGTACATGAAGTGAACGGCTACCTGGCCCCATTCCTAGGAAAGCTCTGGGTCCTTGAGAGCAATCCATAATGAATGAAGTATTCAATTTGGCCAGTCTCCTAATTAGTTGGGGAATTAGTTTTAAAGAGACAGAGTGAGAGAGGATAATTGGGATCACCTATTTTGCAGGGATTTTTCCCTTGCAAGAACTCTCAAGTAGACCAGGCAGATGTTCAACTGGAAAAGTTTTAATTAAAAAAAATTGAGATGGGCAGAACTCCATACACACACACAACATTTACAAGAGCTAACTAAGAAGGAATTAGGGAGGAAAAAGAGAAAGCTTTTTTAAGGGGAAGAACAATTACCAACCATGAAGATATCTGCAGAAGTAACAAGATGAAGAGCAAAATGGACAGCATTTTGTTTTGTGCAGGAGAGAAAAAGAAACCTACATAGTGGAGGATGTATGTGGTCACATAATGCACAATAGAGAGAGAGAAAGAGAGCTGGAAAGCAAAGTGCTTCTGATATAAGGAAAAATGTGCCCTTTGGCAGGTATGATGCATTTGCCAGAAAAACAATAACTTAATGGGCTTTTTTGAGGTGGATAATGACGTGTGAAGGTTCTGATGACCCTACAAGTACCTGGCAGGAAAGGTTAATGGTTTAGATGAATAAAATTAAGCATTGTTAAATTAATGTAAATGGATACAGGGAAGTGAGGGTAGGCATTTATGGGATAAGTCCAAGGATAAGACAATAGGTTTTTGGGAGACTTAGGCTAACAGACTGACACTTTGGGTTGACTCAGAAATGACTCTGAAGTCGACCCAAAAAATCTGCTGGCCGTCCTCCTCCTGTCTTCACCCCATCCTCCAGGTGCCTGAGAGTGGCTCAAAAAGCTACCACTTTCAAAGTGGTAGCTTTCAAAGTGGTAGCAAATCTTTGAGCCGACCGTCAGTTGCCTCCCCATCATCTGGACGCAAGCGAGGCTGCTTGGCGGTGTGGAACTGCCAAGCTGCCCCAAGTTGTTCTTAGGGTTTTTTTTTTAAAGAAACCATTCAGAGTGCTGGAGCACTAATGTGCATGAGCGCTTGCCCCTTGCGGAAAAACAACAACAAGGAATCCAGCTTCTGAGGCACCTTCCCATGGGGAGGGACCCAGCTGCCACACAGATGGAATGGGGGCAGCACATGGGTGAGCGTGTGGAGGTGTTGGGACAGCTCTTTTTGCTCTGCCCCAATTTGAAATGCCTCCAAGCCACCCCAGAATGCTCGTCTGTTCTCAGTCTTATTGTTCTAAATTATGCATTCTGTCTGGGGCATGGAGGGAACAGTAGACAGCTAGCTGCTCTTACACACTCTTATAAACTAGATATTCAGGCTTGTTTCTGATTTGCATCCATTTTGTGTCATTTTGGGCCAGGCAGGTACCATGATTTTTGAGATGATATTTTTAAGGAGGGTGTTTATGATTATTCTAGTCATAAACTGCCCCTCAGTGAGAAGAGGGTTCTGACTGCTAACTACTCCTTCCACTATCTGTGTTTATTCTTTTGTCTTGGTGAGCTTCTTGGTCTTCTCTGCCAGTTCTGGGGACCCCAACACATGTTCAGTGTCTGAGACCATGGTTCTCTAATATCTGGGCTCAGTGCACAATTAGGGCCTCACCCCAAAAAACCATGATTGGTCACCTGGCAGCCATTTCCTTTTTCAGCAAGGTCTATGGTTTCCCAGATCTGTACATCTACTTTTGCTGCCTATTGGGTCATAGAGCCAGTTTGGTGTAGTGGTTAAGTGCGCAGACTCTTATCTGGGACTCTTATCTTGATTTCCCACTCCTCCACTTGCACCTGCTGGAATGGCCTTGGGTCAGACATAGATTTCACAGGATTTGTCCTTGAAAGGGCAGCCGCTGTATAAAGCTCTCTCAGCCCCATCTACCTCACAGGGTGTCTGCCATGGGGAGGGGAAGGTAGAGGAGATTGTGACTGCTCTGAGATTCAGAGTATAGGCTGGGATATAAATCCAATTTCTTCTTTTTTTTCTTTTGGAAGAGGTTGCCAAGAGCCTTCTACAGATCTATCACAGTTGCTATTCTGTCCCAGCTTATCCAATGCCTGCCTGAGATTTTTTTTCATAATCATCTGAGGCCATATTATTTGAGACTGGTTTCAAGTTGGACCTTTTTGGGGTCCTCAGAGTGGGCGCATTGGTGGCCAGCTTCTGATGAGACTGCTATGTATGGGCACTGGGAGTACACAATATAGTTGTCTACAGTAGGGATGTGCATTCGGTTCGGCTGAACCGACTATACAGCCGAATCAACACTGATTCAGCTGTATATGGAATCGGCTGTAGCCGATTCCCATTGCCGCCTATTATGCGGCAGCCGAATACGGCTCGCCGTATGCTTCCGAACAGCTATTCGGAAGTATACGGCTGACAAAGCTGACAAAGCAAAAGGTGGGAAAGTGGCTTCTGCAGCCTCAAAGGAGCTGCTTGCCTAGTACTTTCCCGCCTTTAGTGGCCTCTTCCCGCCTCTCCCATAGCCTCTCTGGGATCAGGGATGGGGGGAGGGGGAAGAGGAGCCCCAGCAGCCAATCCTAAGCATGCATTTGCAAAATGCATTGCAAATGCATGCTTTGCAGAGCTTTTGTGTAGCTGATGGGCCAGCCATCAGCTACATTGTTGTTATTTTGATCTTTTGCTTACTTGGGTATCCAAGTAAGCACTGTTGTCTGGCCAATAAGAGAGCAGTGCTATTTTTTGAAATTGCTCTCTGTAGGGCCAGAGAACCTTTTTAAGGAGTCTTCCTGCTGGACTCCTCCATTGCTGTGTTGGTGTGTGGCTTGGTGTGTGTGAGAGAGATTGTGCTGCTGCTGGTGGCTGGCCCTTGGCTTCAGCTGCTGCTGCCTGCTGCTCTCTCACTCAGCCTTACTTCCCTGGACTCAGAGAAGACAAGGTAAGACAGTTTTGGGGTTCTTGTTTTAGTTTTTGTTGGTAAAAGGACTAGAGTCCCTTTACTTGTCCAGATTTGGGTGGGTGGGTGAGTACTGGGTGGGTAGGGTAGCCTATTTGGGGTTGGGGTTAGGTTCTGCTGGGGGTGGGGGCCTGGGGTGGGGTTTTTTTGCTAATTTGCCCATATCTTAATTTAGTGAGAGGACTTTTAAAAGTGCAGTGTCCTTTTACTTCTCCTGATTTGGGTGGCTTGGATTTCTTGGGGTTAGGGTGAAGGGTTTTTTTTTGGGGGGGGGGGAAGTTCCTGTATTGTTAAAAGTTGAGTTTTTTTTACTGTTTCAGTGTTTGATTTGTTGCTGCTGTGTTACTTTTCTCTTCAGGTTATTGGGAGGGGGGGTGTTGTTGACTGATTTGGCCTGAGCTTTCTTGTTGGTGAAAAGGCCACTTTTTTAACACTTGGCCTTTTGTGATTCTGCTGGGTTTTTTTTTTTTTAATTACCTCTGGTTGGTGTGGAGGTTGGCGAGGGTGTGTGTGGGCTGGGTCACTTCCTTGTTGTTATAGAGTACATTGTGTGCTCTGTGGCAGGGAAGCTGGCACCTGGGTGAGAGACCCAGAATCAGCAGGTTTGTTGTGGTTGGCCAGCTCTCCCCGTGTTGTTTGGGGCAGGGCTGGAGAGCTGGCATCTGTAGATTGTGTGTTCTGTGGCAGGGAAGCTGGCACCTGGGTGAGAGACCCAGAACCAGCAGGTTTGTTGTGGTTGGCCAGCTCTCCCTGTGTTGTTTGGGGCAGGGCTGGAGAAATGGCATCTGGGTTTGCTGCAGCCAGGTCTGCAGAGCAGACCTTGAGCAGATTGTGTTTTGTGTGGCAGTGACGTTGGCAACTGGGTTTATATTGCTTCCAGGCCTGCAGGGTTCATAGAGTAGATAGAGGGATGTAGTGCATTTGGGTCCTATAGAGATTCTCTGATGTGGTTAGGTTTGGCTTTGGGTGCCCCAGAAATTGGACCCCCTGGTCCAATTTTTTTTGGCCTTGTGGGTTTTGTGTGGGACAGTGCCCTGAAGCTGCACAGCAGTTTGGGGGGTCTCCTCAAAACCCCCTGCTCCCCAGAGCCACTTTTCCCACGACAATTACAGTGAGGAAGTGGCTAATTGGGCTTTCCCCATCATTGTTAGCAATGGGCCTTTTGGGGAGCCCAAAGACAGGGACCCCCTGGCCCAATCTTTTTGGGACTTGGGGGGGTTGGAGGGGAGAGTCCCCTGCAGGTCCCCTGAAAATTTGGGGGCTCTCCCTCAAACCCCCTGCCCCCCAGCAGCCTCTAATTATGCCCTATGTTGCCATTGATTTCAATGGCCCATAGGGTATAATGATGGAATGGGATCCCCTGGCCCAATCTTTTTGGGACTTGCGGGGGTTGGAGGGGAGAGTCCCCTGCAGGTCCCCTGCAAATTTGGGGGCTCTATCTCAAACCCCCTCCCCTCCATGCGGCTTCAAATATACCCTATTTGCCATTGCTTTCAATGGCCCATAGGGTATAATAGGGCCGTATATTCGGTAATAGCTGTGCATCTACCATATATGCGGCTATTCCGAATGTGGTATTCAGGAGTATACGGGGATTCTGAATTTTTTCCCCCGTATACTTCCGAATCCATGTCAATCCGAATTTTTTTTTTTTTTTTGCACATCCCTAGTCTACAGTTCTGAGGTTTGCTGGATAGTTGTTTATTTATTAGATTTTTAGACACCACTGAACTAAAGGGTCTTGTGGAAACTTACAACATTAAAATCATATAATAAGGTAATAACAATTTGGTAGACTAATTGGTAGCCAGTGCAGAATTGCTAGCCAGTGCCACAGAACTGGAGTAATATGAGCAAACCATGATGTTAGGCAATCCAAAACAGACCAAAGTGATTGGGGGACACATGTTTATCTCTCTGCAGCATCAGAACCAGGCTCATGCCCAGAATTTACAACCTCAACCTTCCTGGAGGTGTGCCCCCTGTTCGAGCTCCCTCATCATTCATGCCCATGGCTACCTACTTGCTAGGTACCAGTTTACCTAAGGACTGGCCAGGTAACTTTGGGGCTCTCCTGGGGGAATTTGGGTCCAACTCTTTCAGGATTAGAATGGCTATCACTACTGCTGGGCTAGGGTTTCAGCCTTTCTACATCTGGGCCAGTGGCAGGGCATACAAAGTTATATTTCCCAGAATTTGGAGGTTGGCTGCTGACATTATCCTATTGAAGTTTCAGCTTCCCTTTGGAAGTCTGTCTGGGTCTGGGGGCACAGCATGATCCTTTTGGCTGGATTCTACCCTGCCTCTACTGGCTTGGATCAGCACCTGGGTTTGGAAGAAACATTACAAATCACCTGAATTGGCTTGAGTGGGATGCTTTGGGACTCACTTTTTCATCATGTACACCAGGATGAGTCCCTGATACTCTCTTTATGCAACTGGGAGAGAACAATCTCAGATCTCACAAGGAGTTTGATTCAGTATGACAGGTCAAAAGGTGATCTGCAGTCTCTGCAATCACAACTTCATAGCGTCTAGTTCTTCTGGGCTGACATGTTAGAGAGGTGGTCCTGGAATTGTCCATTTACCCAGTTGAGATAGATGTGGCCAGAAGTAAGGTCACTGGCATGGTGGGCAAGGTTGTTGAGACCATGGGGGGGGCGGTGTCTGGAAGTAATAGTCCAACAAGACAGTCTACTTCTCTCAATGGAGACAGGACATTTGCCTGTATGGGGTTTGGCATGGACTATGGGTTTAGCTGCAGCTGTAGGAGCTTTGGTTGGAGCCAGGCAGATTCCTCACCTGCCTCTTCTGACAGTATCAGCATATGGCTGGATCCTCAATCTTTGGAGATTCCCTTAATGGATTTTGGCATGAGGGCTTGCAGGCAACATGTACAGCTTGGTGACCATCAAGTTAAACTCAGTCTCAAGTAACAAGGGAAAACATGCAGTTGTCTGCACCCATATGGAATCCTATATCTTACTATTCCGTACTATCTCACAGCAGGAGTTTTGGTTGTTGTATCAGCTGGCAGGCAGGTCAGCTGATGCTAAGATCCACTGCCCGATGCTGTGCCAAGGTTCTGTCAGCTACTGTAACCAATTGTGATTATTTTTAATCCAACAGGTTTTCAGTTAGATAGATCCAAGTGGGCAGCCATGTTGGTCTGAAGCAGTAAAACAAAGCAGGAGTCAAGTTTCACCTTTAAGACCAACCAATTTTTATTCAGAACATAAGCTTCCGTGTGCTCTCTTAAGCATACTTCATCAGACGAGGGGATCAGGTATTGCTCCGGCATTCATGTAGCAGAGTTGTCTTGCGGTCTCCTCCCACCTTTGGTGCTGGGTCCACAACCTGAATCATCTCAGTCTAACAGAGAATTTTCATTGAGAAATTCTAATACAACATGCTCTTATGTAGCTGATTAATCAGCAAGAAGCCTTCATTTATGTGATAATGGCCAGAGACTGGGTGAAGAAGATTTTCCCAGAGACGAGCCATTTTGCTTCAGTGAAACTGTGGAAATTAGGTGTCCCACTGCTTTCCTAGATGTCTTATCTTTTGTTGATGTCTTGTCTTTTGAAAGCCTAGAAACTCTTCAAGAAAATACATAATGAAGAAATACTGGTGATCATATAATCACTGGGGGTGGAAGAGGAAAAAGAAATACGAATAAAACTGAAGGTTTGTTATCAAGAGAGTGACCTTACTCCACCTCCCCACAGAACTTCAGAGAACATGATCTGAAAGTGTGAACAGGGTTACAGTGTAGTAGTAGTACTCAGAGCAAAAAAATTAAAAAGTGATATATTCATATGTGTTACTGAACAGATGGGTTGCTCTGTGCTTACTACACGGTAGTTTTCTTATTATCATAACAAAGAACAACTAATATAAAGTTGCAATCTAATGTGGCTAAGGATGACCATTCAGATTTATTTTGCAGAACTGGCCTGCAAATGTAGTCCTTTATTTAACTGCACTCTAGTTAAAGAGCAGAATAATTACGAATGGATCATATGGCTTTAACGAATGGTTTATCTAGTTCTGGGGCAACTATTTTCATGGCCACAAATTGTTTTCATGCCACAAACTACAGTTACTGAGATTTGGATCTATGCCCTCAGTCACATCTGTCAAATGTTTCATTCAATACTCTTATCATTGTCCAGAAACATTTTGTGATTAAACTATCATTTATTAATGATTATGCATTTTATTTTTGTCACAGGGACATTTACTTGTCACTTTCTGAAACTTTTATTGGTACAAAAGTTAATCCAGTGGGTTAATTTATCTCTCCCTTCCATTTATTATGCAGTTCAAGAATTCCCTCTCATTATAGTATCTAGTTTTATAACTTATTTAATGCAGTCTTTTAGCATACCTAACACCACAGAAATGTGTGTTTTTACAACTCCATGATAAATGATCTTTTAATTGTTTCTGTAGCTTGGGTTTTTAGAATTCATTTGGCATGCATCCAAGACTGGCGTGCCTGCTAGGCAACCTTAGGCCATTGCCTGTGGAGGTGGCTCTCAAGGGGCACCAAATTGGGCATTCCCATGTGACTTGTGGTGATGGTGGAAGGGCTCTTGAGCAGTGAGTGGGGCAGCCAGATGGTGCTGATGGTGGGTAGGGAGGTTGAGACCAAGGAGGATGAGTTGGCTGAGGACAGGGTATCACCCAGTCACAGTAGAGTCTGCACAGACTGCAAAGCCCTTGTCAGATCCTTCTGGGCAAACAATGTCCCTAAGGGAAGTGGTGTCTCCCAACCATAAACTCATTGGGCCATGCCATTACTCTGTGTAAGTTGTGCGCTTCATATACCACCCTGTGAGAACATGGGGCTCCCATACTGCCTTCAATCACTCCAGGCCACTTAGCAAGGCGGGCAGCTTTCTTTCCAAACCACTTCATGGCTGGCCTGTGTGCCTATGGGGGTGCACAAAGCAAGCTGAAAGCAAAAATGGTGCTGTCAGGTTGGAGGGAATTCCTAGAACAGCTGGCTGGCTGGGGCTTTTTGTCTTCCCTTCTCTGCAGCCTCTTCTCTGCCCAGGGGTGATGCAAGGAAGTGGGAAGAGGCAGGCAGGGAGGGCAGAAACTATGGGGTGACAGGCAGTTACAGGTGGTGCTGCTGCTGCAGGCAGCAGCCTCTGAGTCACAGGAAAGGAGTCTCTGTGCCCCAACCAGCCACTGCTCCCTTCCTTCCTTCTCCACTTCAATCCCCTCCCTGTCCAGGTGCCACTGCTGCAGTAGCCAATACGAGGCGGCTTTTCAGAAGGCAATGCATACAAGTGTAGCAGCATGAGCCAAGTTAGCTGTGAGCCAGATCTGAGCCTTGGAAAAACCCATAAGTTGCTGCTGCTGTGTAAGGCAGCTGCTTTACACTGCAAATGATTTTTTGCCCCACATTCCAAATATGCTGTGTCATTCATGACCAGTCAAGGCCAACAGAGAGATGAGTGATGGCTGCAAAGCCAAATGCAGGTTGGATTGGTGGCATCCCTCCGCCCTCCATGACTGACTCACAGGTGGGGTCGGAAGTCACCTAGGGTGCGCTAAAATACTCTTGTTTTTCTCTCTGCCTTTCATAATATCAATCAATGTCTGTATGGTATCTAAAAGAGTCATAATGAAACAATGATGCTAATGGTCAACCTCATTCTCCCATGGGGGGAAAAACATGGATTGTTTGAATTGCATCTATGTTTCCACAGTCTTATAGTGCAATCTTAAAGTAATACTAAAAATCCTAAAGAGATTTATAATCTTCTAAATCCACTGAAATTAATAGATTTAGAAGTGTATAACTGCTTAGGACCCCATAGTTACACTCTTCTACATTTTATTTAGTTTTAAATTGTATGTGATGTTAAATAAGAGCAAGTTTGATATCAACACAGGAAATTAAAGCTTCTCTTTAGTGTCAGCTACGTATGACTTGAACTTCAGTGGATCTTAACTAGGGCTTTTCTTTTTGTAGCAGGAACTCCTTTGCATATTAGGCCACACACCCATGATGTAGCCAATCCTCCTGGAGCTTACAGTAGGCTCTGTACTAAGAGCCCTGTAAACTCTTGGAAGACTGGATACATCAGGGGTGAGTGACCTAATATGCAAAGGAGTTCCTGCTACAAAAAAAAAAAAGCCCTGATCTTAACTAATTTACAGAAATGCTAGGTAGGATTTCAAGGCAACATCATCCATCAAAGAAAGGAATCCAAGGTGGCAGGCCTTCCTTTAATTACATATATTAAAAGTGCAATCTGTAATAATAACAAAGAAAATTGGGAATGCCTAATAAAGCTAATGTTTCTGTAAAAGAAATTGTGTGACAAGCAGAAAATCAAAACGAAATGAAAATAGAAATGGAGGAAGGGACATCTACAGTGTATGTTGAAAGTAACTGTTTTGAATAGGATGATGACACATAGCTATATACCTCTTTCAATAAACCTCCAGATGTTTACATCTCTGCCATCCTAACAAGGAGTGTTATAGTGATTCTGGGTCCCAGGCATACATACTGACACATATTGATGTTACACTGGCCCTGAAGAGGTAACTTTATGTAGAAACTAAACTGGAAATGCATATATTGGCAATATTATTATTTCCAGTATATGTAATTGCTTGCTGACTTAAGGTCAGGTATATATGTGGCCTCCCAAAAGGTTATTTTGTGTCATTCTTTTCCAGATTGGAACATTCCATTTTGGGTCCAATATAGTTGTTTATTGCCTTACAAGTGTAACAGGGACTTTGTTGTATCTGTAATTTGTACTATTTGACCTCTGAAGAAGGCCTCTGCAAGCCGAAACATGTCTGGTCATATATGGGGATTTTTGCATGCAGTTGTCACTTCTATGATTTTTTGAGGCTTCATTTGAGCCCATCCAAGATTTTTATATGTATATGTTATTGTAATAAACACGTGTACTTTTGCTTATAACTATTGTGGGGTTTTTTTTGTTTTAAAAAAACTTTTGGCCCCTTACTATAAGTCTGAATTTCCTTTGAGGGTTTTTCCCAGGCCAAAAGTCCAGGCTAGTGATCCCTTGTCTCAGTAGCCTGCTTCTCAGCCCAGCATGTGACTTTATGAAACAGCATACAGCACAATCCTATGCATGTCTATTCAGAAGTAGCATTATGGGAGGGGGGGGGGGTTCCATCTGTTAGAATTATGTATCTGTTCTGTATGTCCTTTGCAATGTTCTAAAGTTCCAGTCATTATAGGGTTAACACTGTGCCTGATTCCCTATTGTCTGCATGACCTAGGAAGAAGATACTGACTGCTGTCAATCAAGTTAGTCAGGTGACTTCTTTTGTTCAGGCAGAGAGGTCAAGAAGAAGTGGGATGTATCCTCCATTAAGCATGTGTTCTTCAATGTGTTAGGATGTAGTTCTTAGTGTTTGTTGTTTTTACCTCCCAGTACCCTTTCCCTGTAGTAATAAATATGGTTTTTGCTTTCTTGTTAAATGCCTCTCAATGATTATTTGATCCAGCGATCCATTGAACTGTTTGAGATATATCAATCAATTTTTCAAACAGAATTCCCTACACTTAACAGTATTCATTTTTTAGATATAGCCATTCTAAGGGTTTGGGGCTTGTTCTGCAAACCTGATACTTGGAAAAAGCTTCATTCCATTACCTATTTTGTTCTGAATCTATTCAAATTTTGGCCTCACTTTAAAAAGAGGTTGACATTTATTGCTCCACTACCACCTTTATGGCTAGTTTTCTTCCATTTCTGACAACAAAACCTTATTACTGCAAAAGAAAAAGATCAGTTGACAGTGGAGAAGTGATTATTATATCAGAAGATGCCCTGAAGGAGAATTCCTACTTGCAATTGTAATGCCAGTCTTCCTCAAGTATAATTTATGTCTGGGGATTATGGGAACTATGGTTTTCTCAGCATTTTTATTCAATTCAATCATAAATGGTAATTTGGTGTGGCTCTGCAAATCCTTCTAATGTGACTTTAGCATGGATGTCCTGAGTCTATGCTCTTTATAATCAAAGGCCTAATTGGCCATAAACAGAATTCCCCCTTGGCCTTAAATAAAAGCTGCTAAACATGTGCACTGGGCTTATTAAAAAAGTGCTTATTGTTCAGTTACTAAATATCTGGTCTTTTGCCATCTTATCACTAATACAAACCTGGTCCTTTACAAAACCAGTTCAAGCATAAAGTGTTTAAGATTAGATTTTTAAAAGAGATATTGACTGAAAAAGCTAAATGTCAGTAGGAAGCTTATCAAAACCCAAGAGACCATTAACTATTCGAATCTACTGCTCCACATGAATGTGTTGAAAGCTCTAGGAAAATAGCCAAAAAATTCAAAATGTTCCCAGTCATGGAAGTGATAATGAAGTGATGTTGTTGAACATCTAAAGGTTGTCTTATATACAATTAAAAAAATTCTAAGATCCATGGAAGAACTCAGGAAACTTTCTTGTCTAACTTGATTTATATTTTGGGTTTGAATTTTTAACAGTCATTCTCAATAAAATCATATATTTTCATTGATTCACAGCTTCAATCAACATATAAACTCCATATATATGCTAAAGATCATGAACATGATTTAGTTATATTTAAATTGTTTATTAAAAATAATCTGGGTTTCAAACAGTTCTTCATTTGGAATGTATCAGGTTAATCTAAAACTACTTTTTGTAACACTGGTGCCTACAATTTCATCCGGAAATTAAAATAATAAAATAAAACCATGAATTCTTTAGAACTGGGAATTTAATCCATCCTCAAATGTGTACAACCAGAAGTGCTAGTGTGGTGTAGTGATTAGGATATCATACAAGGAATGAGAAGATTCAGATTAAAATCTGCCCTGGATTATGAACACTATTTTAGAAATATCCCTTAGTTTATCCCAACTCAGAGGACTAACATAAGTATATAATGGAGGCAGGAGAACCATGGGTGCTTCCCTGAGTGTCAGAGGAAGAGCAGAATAATAGGTCCTCCTCAGAGGCCTTTTTTCACCTTTGACCAATTCTCTTCCTCACTGATGAGCACAACACCTTCTCCAACTTGACTCTGTTTACACAGCCCCATTTTTCCTTTTCTGGAGTTCCCACCATGGTCCTTGGCTTTCCAAGAACTACTCTTATTTTTCTCTACTATATTCCTTCAGTGACCAGCATGCATCTGTGTGTGCGTGCATGCACGCCTGTGTATTCTGTGTAATCTATGTAATCTGTGTGTCTGTGTAAACAGGGAAAGATGGGAAACAAGGCTATGCAATTCCTTGTATAACTCCCATTCTCCCCATAGTAGTCCAAATAGTCCTCATTTAGGGCTGTTATTCAGTTTCATGAGAAAAGCATTGCCCCCACAGACAGAAAGAAGAGAATGACACAAGAGTTTGGGTAACTAAGGGCCACTTTCTTTATTATTAAATTAACAACAAGGGCTATAAACATAACAGGCAGCACAGCAGGGCCAGGGGACAAAATACCCCTCCCCTGCCACATGGTATATGGTTCGATATGGTCGATCACCGGCTGCTGACCAGTCCCCTCACCGATGCAGGGATTCAGGGGTCAGCCTTGCAGTGGCTTTCCTCTTTCCTTGAAGGTCGGGGACAAAGGGTGGCAATTGGGGGAGAGCTGTCTCAGAGGCACGCACTTAATTGTGGGGTGCCTCAGGGGGAGGTCCTCTCTCCAATGCTATTTAACATCTTTATGCGCCCCCTTGCCCAGATCACCTGGGGACATGGGCTGGGTTGCCATCAGTATGCTGACGACACCCAGCTCTACCTATTGATGGGAGGCCGGGCTGCTGATGCCCCTATAGATCTGGACCGGGCACTGCAAGCTGTTGCTGATTGGATCAAGCTGAGCGGGCTGAAATTGAATCCAGCGAAGACAGAGGTCCTTTGCCTAGGTTGCAGTGCCCCGGAAGGAGGGATTCCCCTCCCAGCTTTTGACGGGACGGCATTGGCACCAGTGCGTGAAGTCAGGAGCTTGGGAGTGCTATTGGAGTCCTCCTTGACAATGGAGGCCCAGATAGCGGCCACTGCCAAATCCGCCTTTTTTCATCTTTTTTCATCGGGCAAGGCAGTTGGCCCCCTTCTTGGAGCGAGGTGACCTGGCAACAGTGATCCATGCAATGGTCACCTTGAGATTAGACTACTGTAATGCCCTCTACATGGGGCTGCCCTTGTACCGAACGCGGAAACTACAGCTGGTGCAGAACGCAGCAGCCAGGCTGCTAATGGGACTACCCCGGTGGGAACACGTGTGGCCTAGGCTGCGGGAACTGCACTGGCTGCCAATTGTGTACCGGGTTCATTACAAGGTGCTGGTTATCACCTATAAAGCCCTATATGGCCAAGGACCTGCCTACCTCAGGGACCGCCTCTCTCCATATGTTCCCCAGAGGGCACTGCGTTCCAGTTCACAAAATCTTTTGGAAATCCCTGGGCCTAAGGAGGCCAAACTTAAAACAACTAGGGAGCTGGCCTTCTCCATAAAAGCGCCCCAATGGTGGAATCAGCTACCGGAGGAGGTGCGGGCCCTGCGGGACCTCAACCAGTTCCGCAGGGCCTGCAAACTGTCCTCTTCCAAGAAGCCTTCAAGACGTGACCAGACTGAATATTACGCTGCCTGTATAAATAGAGACTGTAGCACCACCATATAGTTTTTAGCTTTTTAACATTAATTTATATTTGTATCTGTATTTGTATTTATATTGTGAATTGATTTTACCTGTATTGTCATATCATGATACTACATCATGACAGATTGTAAGCCACCCTGAGCCTGCCCCGGCAGGGAGGGCGGGGTATAAATAAAACATTATTATTATTATTATTATTATTATTATTATTATTATTATTATTATTATTATTGCCACCCTGCCCCTAGGTATAGCCAAAATGCATGGCTCAGACCTGGATGGCCTAGCAAAGGTTATGCCCTGGAGTTCCAACCCCCATCCACACGGCTGAAGGGCGGATCAATCCACGCAAACCCGAGGCAGTCCGTTTCATCACTCAACTAGTTCTCACAGCCCAGGAATGATTTAGCTAGACCACATGCCCCAAAACTGGGGTGCTATTGGTGCTCATCGAGCTGCATAATGGAAGTTAGGCAAAAAACCCAGCCAACCTGAAAGTGACCAGCCTACTTAAACCAGCCACACCCTAGCCAATTCCACAATCCCTTCTACAAGCAGTGTGAGGTAGGCGAAAAACACTACTTCCAACAGCCAAACAGGAAGAGATGAAAAAATTCCTACCCAGTCCCCTATAAATTAAAAGCAACCAGCTATTGCCCACACTGCCTCAAGGGCGGGAGGGTGGGCCGAGCATGAGATGAAGACTGGAAGGCAAAAGCGGAGACAGCCGTTAAGGCGTGCCTGCTCCGCCCTCACTTCCCATAATGCCCTGCCTGCTCCTCCTCCTCATGAAGGGGCAAAATGGCCCCCAGAGACAAGGCTGTGCAACCTGCCTCCGGTTGGGAGCCACAATGTCTCTCTCCTACTCATCCAGAACACAGATAAGGCAATGCATTTCTAAACTTTTTCCTGCTTCATATAGGATCAGTATCAAGGAAACCTGAGGCTAATGCTTTGGGCTCCCAAGGCAAATGCACACAAGAACCAGACTGTTGTTTATAAAATAATATTAAGTTAATTTGAAATATATTAGTAAGGAAAAGTTTATTCCAGACTCATTACTCAAAAGTCATACAGGACCAAAAATAACAAAGCTGGTTTCAATACCTAACACTGTCCAGAACTGCATTTGGTGGCACCAACCTTAGTTTAGGTAGGAAGGCTGCAAATCAGCATTGTCTATTAGGAGCATC
This sequence comes from Heteronotia binoei, assembly GCF_032191835.1. Taxonomy (NCBI): domain Eukaryota; kingdom Metazoa; phylum Chordata; class Lepidosauria; order Squamata; family Gekkonidae; genus Heteronotia; species Heteronotia binoei. The sequence continues at coordinate 94,507,617 of NC_083223.1, read as the reverse complement.
AAACTCATTTGTTATGAGGGCTGGATCTGACAAAAATGGGACTTTGTTGTCTCGGTCACATGTTTCATAAAATGTAATACCAGGTAGTCTAGACAAACTTTATAACATATTCCCAACTGAGCCACCACCTATAACTGTTTAAGATTAAATTGTATTGTTTTATAAATATGATATGTTTAAATTGTTATTTATACTGTTTTTATAATGTTGTTATCCACCTTGAGCCCTTTCTGGGATAGGGCAGAATATAAATAGTCTAAATAAATAAAATAAATAAAGAACACAAATACAATAGAAAGATATTATTTTTAACTTAAAATACAAACATGCTTAAAACAATAACACTCTTGCTATATTTCTTCCACTGCCTGCCTAAAATGGAAAGGTTGGGGTACACTGTGAGTCAATCACTGTCAGATTAATCTAAGTGAGCTGAATAGTTTTACTGGACCTTTAAAATGACGCATTTAGACAAAGAAGGGGGACAAAGAATCAAAACCCAAGACCAGCCTTTAACCTCAGGTGGTAACATGGGACACACTGACTTGCAAGCATGAGGCAGGAAGTCACATAACAACAGAGTCATGATACAGGAAGACCAGGATTTTATTACTAGCCTGATGTTGATGCTGCTGTTGCTGAAGTTGCTGTTGATGATGTTTCTGTTGTTTGCTCATATTGCTGCTGATGTTGCCAATGTTAATTATGTTGTTGTTGATATTGATACTGATATTGCTGATGTTGATGTCAAAGTTGCTGATGGTGCTGTTGTGATGTTGACGTTAATATTCTTCTTTCATCAACATCATCAACATTGCCAACAGCAACATCAGCAACTTTGGCATCAACATCATCAACAGCAACATTAGTAACATCAACATCAGCAACCACATTAGTAACATCATCAACAGCAACATTAGTAACATCAACATCAGCAACCACATTGGCATCAGTAACATTTTATACATCAGCAACATCATCATCAGCTACATTGACAACAGCAACATCAGCAACTTTGACATCAACAACAGCAACAGCAACATTAGTAACATCAACATCAGCATCAACATTGGCAACATCAACAACAGCATCAGCAACATCAACAACAAAATCATCTACAACAGAAACAATATCTACATCAGCAGCAGCAACACCAGCAAGATTGACATCATCATCGGCAACGTCAACAGCAGCAACATCAACAAAAAGATCAGCAGCAACCACAACACCAGCAAGATTGACATCAACATCAGCAACATCAAGAACATCAACAGGATCAGTGAATCGCACAATCCCTGTTACCGTGAGTTCCATGTGTGAAAAGAGACTTTCCTGCCACTGCTTTCTTTCTGCATTATCTTTGAACTTCACTTTTCCCCACTAAATGGGAACTGCATATACTACAGTGGGGAGCAACTGGACAGCAGAAATCTTCAGACATCAAGGACCCCTTTTCATTATGATCAAGTACCTTCTTCTCAAAAAGATGACATTTTATATAAGTCATGTATAGTTTTCTAGAGTTAAGAAATCTGGATTTAACAACCGAATTTGGCGGACTTCCAAAAAATATGGAGATATGACTCTTTTCTTTCTGATTTAGATGAATTAAAGAACCAAGCCAACAAGAGATTATACTAGACTGGTGGATGAAGCTACAAATCAAATCTAGATTTGCAAAAGATAAAACAATTGGCTTTGCTAAAGATAAATCACCTTTTGACAAGATAGTGTTTGGACCAGAAACAAAGGTAATAACAAAACTTTATAATCTTCTTTTAAATTTAAAGATGCAAGATGAGATAGTTAAAGACTGAATGGTCAAGTGGGCCCAAAACTTGGGTCATAATATAGATTTAGAAGTTCGGGAGAAAGTGTGGAGATGTAATATAAAAATGACCAGATCAATGAACTTAAAAGAAAATATATATAAGATGTTTTATAGATGATGCTTAACTTCAGACAAATTAGCAAAAACGTATCATAATATGTCAAACAAATGCTGGAAATGCAAAAATGCAATTGGAATTTTTTACCATATCTAGTGGTTATGTGACAGAACCAAAACTTATTGGAAGATGGTCCATGAGCTACAAAAGATTCTGAAAAACAAATAAGACTCCAACCAGAGCTCTTTTTATTAAATATACTACCAGAAAATTACTCCAGACAGACAAAATTGTTTTTAATACATGCCGTGACTGCAGCTAGAATAATATATGCCAAATACTGGAAACTTCAAGAAATACCAAGAAAAGAGGAACTAATATCTAAGCTTTTAGAATTTGCAGAAATAGATACACTATCAGCCAGACTGAGAGATGCCAATCTCTGTGAAACTAAGAAAATTTGGAAACCATTATACAACTGGTTATGTTGTGATATTTAAACTTCCAAAATAAGTCCATCAAGGTAATTTATGAAAAATTTTGCCATATATAATTATATTCTTGTCTTAGTAGGAGCTTCAAGAGATATTAAGGACTATTGTACTGTATTATTAAATTAGAAGATCTGTTTGCAGTGAATATTATGAGATTATAGATACTAATGATGATATGAGCCTGCTCCGGCAGTGAGGGTGGGATATAAATTAAAACATTATTATTACTATTATTATTATTATGAGTTGAGCATTGTATAAATAGAAATATTACGATTTTTTAAAAAATTCAAGTACCCTTCCCTTTCCTCCTATTCCCCTCCCCCATACTCTGTACCTGGAAATCCAATAAACCTATTAAACCCAAATAATAATCTTTCTGCATATGTTTTACATACTTCCTAATATTTAATAACTATAAGTATTAATAGACTTGCTATTTATAATATTGATCTCTTACTTTGATAAAATGAGTTCATATAAGCCTAAAATGCAAATTTTAGCGTGTCCAGTGATATGCTAACAGACATTGTTAATTGAGACTGGAACTTAGATATCAGTCTAACATCTGCCAAAACAACATTGGCAGAGTGGCAAAATATTCCACTCTGTTTGCTTTGCGTGCATGTGAAAAAGTCTTTAAGAATATGGCATTATAAACTAACCTTTCTTCCATGAGGCAAGTTAATAATACCCAAATAAGAACAAATCACTGTTTTAACAGCTTTATACTTGGTAATTAAACATTTGTAAACTAAATCCTTTTCAAAGAACTTACTCATACTGCTCATTATGACCCTACTTCAGCATTTTGCCTCTTTCTGCCTCTGTGGAGACTAGACTTTTGACAGCACTGATACACAGAGGAGATATGTACATTGCCATGTTTGATTTCTGTCAGAAAGCCACTGACACAACTGCAGCTGCCTGGTGCTGTCATGTCCCCTGAAGTCTGCTACAGACTCAGTGAAAAGTGACATGTGGCAATATTTACATGTCCCTAGGCCACATTTGTGTGCTGTCATTGGCCTGCTATCTATACAATTTTAGATATTTTTTCCATGGTGACTGCCTGCCTTTTGGGTAGCCATGATACTTCTAGGAAATGTGTCTTCATAATTTAACATATATGTGATGATTCTGTTCCTGTGTGGTTCCTAAATATTTCATGTTGAGCTCAATTTTTAATAGATTACACAACTTTTAGAAGTCATACTTCTTTATATGAAGAGGAACCTTCAAACTTTGGCTCTGATGAGGACCAGACAGCTTGCCTGACATTCTTCCACATCTCATTATAAAATGAAAATCATGTTTATTTATTTATTGAGCGAGGACTATATGATTACATCCTGCTCTTGAATTTTTGCCACATCCATTATTTTTATGAGAATATGGAACACTAAAAACTTAAAAAAGTAAGCAAGGCATAATGTCAGTGACTAAATTTAACACTGAACTAATAATTTTGGCAAGGCATTAAATCACCTGGGAATTGCATTGTCAAGTGTAGGGATGGACATGAACCAGCTCACAAGCTAAAGTTCATGATGAATAATGGTCAGTTTGAGGTTTGCAAACTAAAGTTTGTGACAGGACAACAGAAACTTTCCACAAACTTTAAAGCAGTTTGCATAGGTTCTTGCTGGTTTGTGAATGGATAATTTCCCAACTGACTATCTCCACTCAAACACAATGTTTACAAACTGCAAATGCAACAGGGGGGACAGGATTTGCCAGCCTTGGAAACATTGTTGTCAGTTTCAAACTAGTCATGTTAGTTTCAAGAAGTTCTTCCCACTTTGCTGGGGTTCCATTGTGTTCACTTTTCTTGCACAGACCAAAATCTTGCATAGACCTTACTTATTTGTGACTCTGCTTTTAAGCTTCCAATGCCAGTGACACTGGGTTCTGCTGGGCACTCTGTACATTGTACTGGTTCTGTTGGGCTTGCAAAAATGCCCCTCCTGCTTCGATTGTTATTGAACTGTCATTGCCACATTGGTACTGGGTCCTGCTTGGCTTCCAGCCCCTTTTCTTGGATTGTGATTCTGTGCTTGACATCAGTCCTGTTGCGCTGGCATTGCCATATTGGGAATGGGTTCTGCAGGGCACTAGTGCATTGCACTAGTAATGCTGACCACTCTATACTGGTTCTTCTGGGCTTGCACAAATGCCCCCTCCCCAATTTGGATTGTGATTGAACAGGTATTGTCATTGGGTTCTGCTGGACACTAGTACATTGCACTGGTTGTGCTGGGCTTGCAAGCTCTCTCCCCTTTGCTTGGACTGTGATTCTATGCTAGACATCAGTCTTGTTGAGCTAGCATTGCCACAATGGCATGGGTTTTGCTAGGCACTACTACACGCACTGGATCTGCTGGGCTTGTAAAAATGTACCCCCTTCAGTTTCTACTGCAGAGTTTCTCTGGCTTGACCGTCGTCCTGTTGGGCTTGCACTGCCACAATGGCACTGGTTCTTCTGGGCACATTGCACTGGTTTTGCTGTGTTTTTGAAAATGCTCCCCACCTTCTGTTACTACTGCAGAGATTCTCCAGGACTTTGATTCTGTTCTGCTGGGTTTCTATTGTCTTTGCTTTTTACTGCCCCCCCCCCTCTCCATTGGAACAGTCAGTCAGAGATCTCCTGTGAGTTTGGTGTCTTTAGTATGCTGGGTGGGGGGAATGCTACTGCATCACAAACTTCACAAACCTCTCCAGTTTGTTTAGCTCTTACATTTTCATGATGGTTCATGGCTCACACCACAAACCATGAAACAAGTCACATTTTCCTGGTTCATGCCCATCCCTAGTCAAGTGCACTAGGCTGATTGTTATTTATTCTAACTTCAAATTAAAGGTGTGGTTTGGGTAACTCCAAAAGGATTAAGAGACAGAATTGAGTAGCATATGTTCAAAATGTTTATGCTTATAGTGACCTAACAGTAGAAACACTAGAATTGTCAAGAATGTTAGGAATGTAGATGTATTTATATGTAGTCCAGATCAAAATCAAAAGTACATAATTAACTTGCACTGAATAATGTAATTTTATAGGTAGAAAAACATTATCAGCTATAGTTTATTAGATAATATTGGTGGTTTTTCTCACTTACTGATTTGTATGTTTTTATTGACCAAAATATCATTGTTTATGTATAAATGAACCATTGTGGTACTTCTATATTATCTTACTTTTTAATGTTTGTTTTCTATGTGTGTTTATATATAAAAATATATTATTAAAAGGTGTGGTTTGGGGAAATTGAAGGTCATAATAAATAGCATTGCTGCTTTAATTGTAAAACCTTGAATCACCGAAGGAAAACTTGACTATATCTAAAAAAATTAATCTTACAATGCCTTCAAAGTATGATTGTAGATTTTAGCTGCAAAGGACTATTGCAAGATTTTGTCAGCTGTGGAATACACTATGGAATACTTTGATCAGTGCTGTCCCTCTCATATAAATTGTTTATTGGATATTTTGTGTCAACAAATACATGTTTAGATGCACATATATAATGGTCATTGAAACAGCTCAGACCTAGAAACTATACTATTATGTTCTGGAAGAATATTATTCAGTAGTTAGATACAGTAATTAAAATATCACACTGCAAATATTTGTTCCACAGTGCATGCCAAAATTTTTGCTTTCATATGTACTCTGTTATTTAATGCCTTGAGCTGATTTGCCCCATAAAAAAGATTGTCCCTCTTGATTAAATAGGCTTTGCAATATCTATATAACTAAGATTAAAATTATTAATTGGGAATTAGCTACCCAGAAATTAAATTATACCATCACTGTTTACTTTTAATTGACTCCTATTTATTTATTTACTTAAACATCTATTAGCTACCTTTCTTCCTTACAGAGCTAAATGTGGCTTGCAGAAAAATTAAAATACACCAAAAACATACCAAAAAATTAAAATCATAATTCCAGACTGTTAATAAACTTAACTAAATGCAGACCTAAATAAAACCATATGGATACCTACTATATTCTCTGTCTAATTCATACAATAGATGAAGCAATTAGCAAACACTTATTTTTGGCAGCTCCATATTGGCCCATTAATGAAAACACAATTTAATTTACATAGTTTATAGCATATTAGATATATAGCTGTCTTCAGCAGGACTCAAGAAAAATAACATCTCACTCTTTTATTTATTTCATCTTACATTATTATAATAAGCAAAAAGTTTCCATATTATCTATTACATTCCAAGAGTGATCAACTTGACAAGTATTGTTCAAATAATAAATGAACATCATATCCTAAGAAAACTATCAGCTTGACTTCTGCTTTCAATTAATTGACCATTTTCTTTTTTATTGCAACTAGAAACACTCTGATACACTTGTGTCTTTGCTAAAACATGGATGTTGGGGAAGGATGCCTGCATCTCCAAACTTACCAGTGGAGAGGAAGATCCGGTGGCTGCCAGAGGAGAACACAGGTGGCACTATTGAGTATGCTTCGCTCGATGCAGGAGCAAGTTATGGATGTCTAGCCCTCCCTGAGCCATGGCAGATTGTGAAATAATGGTGGTGGGAAAGAAGTGGCAGGTAGGAGCACCAGTAGCTGTTTGCATGCCAGAAGGGGAGGGAGGCTGGATGCTGAAAGTAAGAAAGGGGGTGAGGGCAGAGAGGAGGTGCCCCACTAGGTGTAAGGGATGTCTATTACATGTGCCCTACCCAGGAAGGAGGGGATTTGAGAGCCCAGTGGCATCCCACCCCAAGAGATAGGATTTAAGCAGCAGGCACAAGGCAGACCAGGGAGGAAGAATATGAGCAAGACCCAGAGATGTTGGGAGAATGACTGGGCTACCATGAGTAGAGGAGAGGGAACAGGTTCACACAAACCCCTTTCCCCTGCACTATCTGAGACCAGAGCCAAGCCAGCTTGCTAAAAGTCATGTTGTAGAGGGTCCTACCTCAATGAGCTCAGACTCAGAGTCCCCAGGATTAGGTTTTCATCTGGATTGCACTGGATTAGGTTTTCGTCTTTCCTATAAATGGACTCTGAATGCAAGCAAGAAATATTTCATTTCCAATTGTAATAGTAATCTCAGCTAGCAAGCAAACCTACTGTATATGTATATATATGCTTTTTGTACTATGTCCATACTTCAGTATTTGTGGTGTAAGGTATCATCTATGTATAATCTTATGTCTCCTACAAACAATATAAACAATACAGTATTCTAAAAGCAATGCAACATGGGTAATCTCATGGGCTTTCTTTCTTTTCACACAGATAAACAGGTTTGATCAAAGCTTCTTAAGTAGCATTAATTTATTTGTCTATGGCAATCCAATCTTTTCTTTACATAATACACACTTAACCTGGGGAAAATAAACTCTAAACTGTGGAAAATAAATTGTTCATCCATATACACCACAATGAAGATTTTGATTGTTGATAAATTTATTGATAGCTTAGTTTTCATTTAATTTTTTTTCCTCTCAATCAGTCTTGAATGGATTTACTACTGAATTAAGGAATGTGCTTCAATTTGTCAAAACTAGTTATTAACAGCCATGAACATTGGCTAGCTCTGCCATTATGTTTGATAGTTTGCTTTGCTTGCACATTTGCTGAAGTTTAGTGATGATAGTGAAGCTTGTGAGTAATGTGCCAAGTCACAGCCAACTTATGGCAACCCCAGATAGGGATATGAATGCAAGTGAGAAGCAGAGGAGATTTGCCATTGCCTTCCTCTGCAAAGTCTTTCTCGGCGGTCTCTCATCCAAGTATCAACCCTACTTAGTTTTCAAGATCTGACAAGATTAAACTATATTATGCTACCTTTCCTCCCTTGTAATAATTTATAATATTATTATAAAGGGGTTCTCAATCTGAAAACCTTATGCCATTCATAACTGAATATGATATAAAATGACACAGTGGCCACATCTGACAGATCCGAGGCCTTCTCTAATTCCACGTCTGCATTCGCTATGTCACTGTAACCTCCACCTTCTTTGCTCCATCTTTGCCTACCATGTCCATCCCCATCCAGAAGACAGAGAAACTAACATTCCTACTCCACACATTTCCAAGACAATTTTAAATTCATTTTAAGTCACACATGCTCATTAGGGCCTTACAGATAATTTGACTCTGGACAGCCTTGTTGGACACATATGACTTGCAGCATTGGTTACGTGGAGGGAAGAATATGAGAACCAAGCTGGATCAGACCAAAGGCCCATCTAGTCCAACATTCTGTTCACATGGTGGCCAGCCAGCTACCTCTAGGAACCCCACAAAAAAGGTGGCCGTAACAGCATTATCCTGTCTATGCTCTCCTGGCAACTGATTTAGAGACATGCTGGAGGGGCTATATATATCCATCGTGATTAGTAACCATTGATAGCCCAGTCATCCATGAAGATGTCCACTGCCTTTTAAAGCTTTTCAAGTTGGCAGCCATGACTCTTTGGCAATCAGTTCCACAAAATCCTTGGACAAACAGTCCCACAAATTCTGAAGAAAAATTTCTTTTTGCCTGTCCTGAATCACCCACTATATCCAGCCACCAAACCCACTGAGGAAAATCTGATATGTAGCACCGCAAATGTTAATTTGAATTATAAATAAAAGTTTATTATTATTATAAATGATGGTTTTAATTATGATGGTTTTATTTAATAAATTATGTATTGAATTGTATTGATGTTTTATATTGTAAACTGTAATTTTTACATGTTGTGAGCCACCCTGAGCCTGCTTCGGTGGGGAGGGCGGGATATAAATAAAATTTATTATTATTATTATTATTATTATTATTATTATTATTATTATTATTATTATTATTATTATTATTATTATTATTATTATTATTATTATTATTATTATTATTATTATTTAATGGATGACTCCAAGTTTTGGTATTATTGGAGAGGGAGAAGAGTATTTCCCTGTCCACTGTCTCCACTCCATGCATAATTGTATAAACCACTAACATGTCTCCCTTTATTTGTCTGTTTTTTTCCTAGGCTAAACAACCCTAACCATTATAATTGATCCTCATAGGGCAGCTGCTTCAGTCCCCTGATCATTTTGGTTGCTCTTTCCAGCACCTTTTCAACCTCTGCAATATCCTTTTTCAAGTACAGTGACCTCAGCTGTGCACAGTATTCCAAGTGTGGCTCACCATAGATTTGTATTAAGGCAGTATGATAGCAGTACTTTTCTTCTATATTGCTGTTCTAATTACAGACAGCGTGCCTTTTTCATAGCAGCTGCACACAAGTTTGACATTTTCATTGAACTGCCCACTTCCTCCCCAAGGTTCCTTTCTAGGTCTGTTGCTGCTAGTTCAAATTCCATCAGCATATATGCAAAACTGAGATTATTTGCCCCAGTATGCATCACTTTACACTTTACATATGCTCACACTGAATCTCATTTTCCATTTTAATGCCCATTCCCCAGTCTAAAAAGATCCTTTTGGAGCTCTTAACAATCTGTTTTTGCCCTAATTTGGAGCAGGTGTTGCTAGGTATGTCAAGGAGGGCATATAGTCTAACAAACTAAAACCCTTAAAAAACGCCAAGTCCTAATATTATATTTAAATCTCATATTCCAATCAATAAACTCCATTTTTAAAAAGTCAGAGTCCTCCACATAATCACTGTAGTAGAACAATACCAGGCCCAAATACTGGGGATGTGCTATCAGCCCCTTGACCAAAATGCTCAGTGTGATCTTGACATGAAAAATGAAATCTCTTGTGCTCTCTTACGTTTTTATGTTCTTATGAAATCAGGGAGGCATCCAATGGAGAGGGAGCTGCAATAGCAAGTGACTTTATTCTCAGTCGCCTGGGAAAATGCATATTCCATTCACACCAAAGCAAAAAAAAAAAAATACTACAAACACTTTTTGCTATAAATCCATAATAATATTTCACAAGCATTTAAAGAAATTGTTTGGTATTTCAAAGAAAGAGTCCTGTGAAAGAAGCATGGAGGAAAATTTAGGTGCACTGAACTGTGTATGAACTTCTATGCTCTGCCTTTTTGTCTTTACATAGTTTCATAATGATCGCTTTACACAGAAGCCATTCCTATTAACACATTTTAAAACTATGAAATCATTAAAAGATCAGGTTAAAACACTGATGAGAAAATATTTTGAATGAAAGCCTGCAGTCTGGTGTAGCTGCTAGTAATTAGGCTTTGTTGCCTGGGCCACATTCATATTTGACTTCGCAAATTTCCATTTGAACACCAACTGTTACAAAGCATATGGACTGCAGTAGTAATCCCATATGCCAAATGATAGCTGGCAGTTATCCATGCAGATTCAGACAATGATGAGATTATAGGATGATTAGACTGGGTAGAAAAGATTTTTAAATTAAACATCTCGCTTAATCTGCTTTCCAGAAAATCCAGAAGTGTGTGCAGGTTGCCTAAAGTTCATTACCTCCTTAACACTAGCTCTGAATATTTATTTCAATTCCCGGCTGAGTAAAATTCTCTAAGCAATCTGGCTAAGTGGGAGGGAAACACCGTATCATTAATGATAAATGACTGCAGAGTTCCTGTGCATCTTTCAGAATAAATAATAGTGTTACTTTTTCATTATGTACCTCTTATTTTATATTACAGTCCAGATGTGCTAGGACAAACTACAAATTAGCTTAACACAGCACAATTCATTCAGATTAAATGCCCATGGACAAATTTGCTGGAAAAGGCCCCATTGCACCCATTTGTATACATTTTTTGGAAATATTACAGTGATATTTTCCCCATGAGATACCAAATATGGGAGGGGAAAATCTTGACAAGAGTGGTGGAAAAATGTTAACAACAAAATTATACACTGACTAATTCCCTTCTAAATCTTCCAAAATCAGTGGGTTTAGAAGGGAATAACTCCACATAGGATTATACTTTCACAAACATATATTTCAACCCCTGGTCATTAAATGAGCTACAAGTGAAAATCCACAATAACTTGAGGGAGACATCTTATTTGCCCCTCCTTCACTATGTCTTCTTTTCTTTTCCTGAAAGCCCCTATAGCATCTCCAGCTTTCTTGCTTCCTTCTTCTAGGGTTGCCAACCTCCAGGAAGAAGCTAGAGATCTGGAATCAAAAGAGATCCCTGAACTACAGAGGTCAGTTTAAGGTTGTCAGCTCCAGGTTGAGAAATTCATGGAGATTTGACAGTGGATCCTTGGGACAGTGAAGTGTGGGAAGGGAAGCAACCTCAGTAATGTATAATACTGTAGTCCACCCTCCGGAAGCAGCATTTCCTCCATGGGAAAGCAGTATAGTGTTTAAGTGTGCGAACTCTAAACTGGGAGAACTGTGTTTGATTCTCTACTCCTCCACATGCAGCTGTTGGAGTGACCTTGGATCAGCTACAGTTCTCAGCAGAGCTGTTTTCTCAAGAGCAGTTCTCTGAGAGCTCTTTCAGCTTTACCTACCTCACAGGGTGTCTGTTGTGGGGGGAGAGGAAGGGTAGGAGATTGTAAACTGCTCTGAGTGAAGGGCAGGTAAATCTAATCTCTTCTATTATAATTTTTGGTGATCTCCACCCCTTACCTGGAATTGGCAAACTTAGTTCCCATGGAGGAAATGGCTACTTTGGAGGTGGAGTCTATGTTATTATACCTCCTCAAGCACCACAATTCCTAGTTTTCATCCCCCAAATCTCTAGGAATTTCCTAACCTGGAGTTGACAGCCCTATCTCCTTTCCACTCAACAGTCAAAGTACATTCATTTGTCTCACTGTATTAAGCTTTTGTCCCCCACTCAGCAGCCTCTACCTATGAAAACTATGGCCCAGTTGTGTAGTGGTAGCCATTGGCCCCATTTGCATGGTAAGTAATCCTCAACAGCTTGTGGGGGGCACCCCACTTTCTCCTCTACCCTCTTTCCCTCTCCTTGGCAACCCCTATATACTCTCCTGTTTTCCTCTCTTTCTCAGCCATTCACAACATACCTTTCATTTGCTTCCTATCTTCAGCTATATGTATTACTTATTTACTTCATCTTTCTCTACAGTGGGGACAAAAGCAGCTCACATTATACTGCTCTCCTTCTTTTTATCCACAAAACAACCTAGTGAGGTAGGTTAGGCTGAAACTTTGTGACTAGTTCATAATCACCCAGCGTGGAATCCCTATTTGGTTCAGTGCTCTTAATCGCAATGTGTAGAATATCCAAGCAATCTTTCTCAGGCAAATTATGGTTGTCCCAAAATGCATGCCTTATTTTTCAATCTGCTCTGAAGTTAGACAAAATTTGATTGAGACTAAGGCCTGGATCTTAATATCACACAATGGCTCAGGCTCTATTTTAGAACTGAGCTGGGTTCTCTCTTATTCCTTCTGCAAAAAGAACTGCATAATACTTCCTGAGACTCCATGATATTAAATTAAGTCAATTGGGTATCCCTCTTGACAACCTAGATTTAATGGAGGAATCATATTTTTAAACTTAGTATTTTTATAATCTTGATATCCCTCTCCTATGTAGAGTCTTCCTTCTGGCAAGGGTCAATGCATTCCCCTCTGGAATGCTCTATGGCAGATACCATCAGATTCTGAGGCAAGAATGGCTATGTCCTTGCGGTCTCAACTCTATGAACACAATAGAGAACATAATTGTGGAATGCCCTCTGTATGAGTTACCCCGTAAAAAATTGCTTTCAATTTTTGGTGTAGTGGTTAAGTGTGCGGTTTTGGAGAGCCGGTTTGGTGTAGTGGTTAAGTGTGCGGACTCTTATCTGGGAGAACCGGGTTTGATTCCCCACTCCTCCACTTGCACCTGCTAGCATGGCCTTGGGTCAGCCATAGCTCTGGCAGAGGTTGTCCTTGAAAGGGCAGCTGCTGTGAGAGCCCTCTCCAGCCCCACCCACCTCACAGGGTGTCTGTTGTGGGGGAGGAAGGTAAAGGAGATTGTGAGCCGCTCTGAGACTCTTCGGAGTGGAGGGCGGGATATAAATCCAATATCTTCTTCATCTTCTTTCAGCTTGGCTTCATCCCAAAAGTCATCTAAATATTAAGTTGAAATGTCAATTTCTTTTAAAAGATCTGGCCTCTGAGATCACCAATGCTATTGCCAAATTTCTTATAGAAATTCTTAAAGTTCAAAATTTTAGATAGTGCTGTCTTTCATTGCACTTCATCTATATGGGATATTAGATTTAATTCCCTCAGTACTATTTTTATATGCTGCTAAATTCTTTTAGAAATTCTTAAATTCCAAATTTTAGATAGTATTGTTTCTGAGTGTACTCAGTCTATATGTAATCATATACCTTAATTTATATGTGTATGACTGTCAATATGCCAATAAAGGTCCATAAATGAATAATCACCCAGCGAGCTTTCACAAGAATCCTTTTTAGTAACATTAGCTAAAAAGCCAATCCCATTAGAAGACCACTGTCCCCAAACTGACATTCTACAATAGAATCAGAGAACCAGGGAAACCAGCTCTATGACTCTGATTCTATGGTTTTAGTGTAGAATGTCAGTTTGAGGACAGGGCTAAACCAGGATTAGAGGTCTAGTGCAAAATTGGTCTGGGTTATGCCTATTGATTTCATTGCATCTAGGCTGGAATAACACCACATCTGACTGCATATCCAGTCTCCTATTAACTTGATTTTTAAAATCTTTCACTTTGAAAAAAGTTTATTTATTTGAAATACCTATATCCTACCTTTGTTCTTAAGAAGAGACTCATGCAGAAACAAAATTATATAATTTGAGTTTAATTTTAGTCACCATAATGTGCCCCTCCCCCAAAAGGAGTTTGTTTGTTTGTTTATTTATTTATTTATTTATTCCGGGATTTATATCCCGCCCTTCCCACGAGTGGCTCAGGGCGGCTTACAACAAACAATAAAACAATAAAATCGGAATAAGATAGTTACATTTAAATCAAACATTTAAAAACCTAAAAACCTTAAAAACCTTAAAACTAGTATTAACTATACGGTAATCACAGATATCTAGAGAGCTACATTAGTCTAGTCAGGCGTAAGCTAACCGGAAGAGGGTCGTCTTACAGGCCCTGCGGAACTGAGTAAGATCCCGCAGGGCCCTCGCCTCTTCCGGTAGCTGGTTCCACCACATAGGGGCCATTGTAGAAAAGGCCCTGTCTCAAGTTGTCTTGAGACGCACTTCCTTGGGCCCGGGGATATTAAGGAGATTTTGGGTGCCAGACCTCAGTACTCTCTGGGGAACGTTTAATACCCCCTTTGGAATATGTAATGTGTTACCTGATCATTGGAACTCATTTTGCTTTCAACCAGGGCCAGCTCGCCCACTAGGCAAACTAGGCAGTTGCCTAGGCCGCCAGGAAGCGGGGGGGCACCGAATTGGGCTCCCTCCCTCCTGGTGCCCATGGCAAACAGTTTACCTGCCTCCCCCCTGCCATCGCCCCCTCTCTTCCCTTGTGCTTCCCACCCCCATGCTATCAGAGCCAGCCTGCCCCCCACTGCTGCTGCTGTCTGCCTGCCCTTCATGGTGCTGCAAGGCAGCACCACACTCTGTCGTCCCTCTCCACCTCCTCAGAGTGTTCTGCACCTGGGCTTGCTGCCTTTGATGCGGCATCTACTCCTTTGAAGAGCCTGCGGAAGGAGACTTCACTCCCCCTCACTTCCAGTTCTGGAAGGAGGGAAGAGAAGCCTCCTCCAGGCTCTTCAAAGGAGTAGATGCCGCGCCACCAGCTGCATCCGATGGGGGGGGGGATGGAGCACGGCGCTACTTTGCCTCAGGCTGGCACTGCTTTCAACATGTATCTAAGACAAGTACCAAGTAAAGTCTGTCATAGCTCTAACACATGAGAAAAGAATGACAAAAGGGACACTGTCTCAGTTTGGTAGAGATAATATTTGCATTTCTGCCTTTCAGAAGCTTGAACAAGGAGGAGGAGGTGAGGGCCCTGCGGAACCTTGAACAGTTCTGCAGGGCCTGCAAAACAGCCCTCTTCCGGTTGGCATATAATTAATTGTTATCAGAATGCCTGAACATTCAAATCTCGAACATCAGATTATTCAATACTGGAATATTGAAGAATTGATCTAAGGAAGGTAGCATAGTACATACTGAAGTGTGCTTTTATGTATTTTATTGCATAATTATAATTATTAATGTATTATTAATGTATTTTAAATTGACTTTGTTAGCTTTTTGTGTTGTAAGCCGCCCTGAGCCCACCTCGGTGGGGTAGGGCAGGATATAAATCGAATAAAATAAATAAAATAACAACATTTATGTGTTAGAATCATAGAGTTGGAAGGGACCTCTAGAGTCATCTAGTCCAACTCCCTGCACAATCCAGGAAACTCACAAACACCTCCCCCTAAATTCACAGCATCTTCATTGCTGTCAGATGACCATCTAGCCTCTGTTTAAAAACCTCCAAGGAGGGAGAGCCTCCCGAGGAAGCCTGTTCCACTGAGGAATCACTCTAACAGTCAGGAAGTTCTTCCTAATGTTGAGTCGGGAACTCTTTTGATTTCATTTCAACCCATTGGTTCTGGTCCTACCTTCTGGGGTGACGCAAAACAATTCCACACCATCCTCTATATGACAGCCCTTCAGGTACTTGAAGATGGTGATCATATCACCTCTCAGTCACCTCTTCTCCAGGCTAAACATCCCCAGCTCCTTCAACCTTTCCTCATAAGACTTGGTCTCCAGACCCCTCACCATCTTCATCACCCTCCTCTGGACCCGTTCTAGCTTGTCTATATCCTTCTTAAAATGTGGTGCCCAAAACTGAACACAATACTCCAGGTGAGGTCTTACCAGAGCAGAGTAAAGTGAAACCATCACACATCACGTGATTGGTACTTCTGTTGCATTTGCCTTTTTAGCCACTGCATTACACTGTTGACTCATGTTCAACATATGATCCACTAAGACCCCTAGATCCTTTTCACATGTACTACTGCTAAAACAAGTCTCCCCCATTCTATAACCATGCATTGGATTTTTCCTACCTAAATGCAGAACTTTACATTTATCCCAGTTAAAATTCATTTTATTGATTTTAGCCTGGTTTTCCAGCCTGTCAAGGTCATCCTGTATCCTGTTTCTGTCTTCTTCTGTGTTTGAAACCCCTCCCAATTTAGTATCATCTGCAAATTTAATAAGCATTGCCTCTATTCCTTCATCCAAATCATTGATAAAGATGTTGAACAATACAGGTCCCAGGAAAGATTCTTGAGGCACTCCACTTGTCACTCCTCTCCAAGAGGATGAGGAACCATTCACAAGCACTCTTTGGGTGCGATCTGTCAAACAGTGACAGATCCACCTAATGGTAACAGGATCCAAACCACATTTTACCAACTTGTCAACAAGGATAGTATGTGGAACCTTATCAAAAGCCTTACTGAAATCAAGATAAATGATGTCTACAGCATTCCCCTGATCCAGCAAGGTAGTCACTTTCTCAAAAAAATAGATCAGGTTAGTCTGACATGACCTGTTCTTGAGAAAACCATGCTGGCTCTTAGTAATCATATCCATTCTTTCTAAACGTTCCAGGACCTACTGTTTGATGATTTGTTCTAAAACTTTTCCAGGTAAAGACATCAAGCTGATGGATCGGAAATTACCTGGATCATTTTTTCCCCCTTCTTGGGGACAACATTCACCCGCCTCCAATCTTCCGGCACCTCTCCTGTTCTCCAAGAATTCTCAAAAATAATAGCGAGGCTCAGAAATTACATCCGCAAGTTCTTTTAGAACCCTTGGATGCAATTCGTCTGGCCCTGAGGACTTAGTTTCATTCAAAGAAACTAGGTGTTTATGTACTACCCCTATGCTGATCCTAGGTTGGAACTTCATACCCTCCTTATATGTTCTGTTTTTGCCATGTTGAGCACCGTTTCCCTCAGAAGAGAAGACTGAGGAAAAGGAGGAATTGGAGCAGTTCCGTCCTCTCTTCATTACCCATTACAATTTCATTTTCTTGCCCTCGCAATGGGCCTACCATGTCCTTGCTCTTTTTCTTACTCTGAACATAAAAAAAGAATCGTTTTTGTTGTTTTTAGCATCTTTGACCAGCCTAAGCTCATACTGAGCTTTAGCTTTCCTAACTTTTTCTCTACAAGCACTGGTGATTTGTTTAAATTCATCCTTGGTTATAAGGCCCTCCTTCCAATTCTTATGGACACATGCCATGTGCCTCTGATTTACATGATCATATGTCTGGACCACAGTATCTCAGCAAACTTATGAAAAATGTAATAAAGGCGGAGATTTTACGCTTTGTTTAGTAACTCCTCTCTTTCTTGTTCTTCCTCTCTTCTTTTCTACAAATGTAAGCAAAGGTCTAACAGCAGTAAGTTTCATTTCCAATATTCATTCTCTTTAATTGTATGTAAAGAATTCAACCCTGTGCTTGTCTCAAAGATATGCTTTGGTTGGAATAATAAACTTACTATCAGTTGTATGCCTATCTCTTGAAAATAAATCATTAAAGAAGACAACAAGCCTTTTCCTTCTATAGCAAGCTATGTATTCTTAATTACAAATAGCCAATATACCACTTCATTTCCAGACAATGCCATTTGTAAGAGAAGGTTCTCTGCGTTAATTAGATTTTTTTTTGGAGTAGCAGTCTGCAAGAGTAATAGTTAATGGAGTGAGTCACACAATTTTCTGCTGTTTTTCTTTCTAACTTTTATTCCATTTTCTAGTCAGCCTGAATCAGAAGTGTGCATATTAAACTAGTCTTGCAGATGGGCATGAAGCCCTGCCCTATATTCAGTTAATGGGCATTTGGCACAAGCTTAGATTTGGGCAGCAGGATTTCAGGGTATCAGGCAGATGTCCCATTTGGCAACCTGAGATCTTTTAACTAGAGGTTGAATCTGGACCCTCAGACTTGGAGAACATGTACCTCTATTGATGAACTATTCAACATTTCTTCCACACTCAGACAACACACATTTATCCTGCAAATGTAAATTGCATTATGCTAAGTATGACACCTTAGGACATCCATAATGTCTTGACCTGGGATGGGCATGAACCTGGTAAATGGAGTTTTGTCCCAGTTCACAGTTCATGAGGGTTCATGAATCATGAACCTTTATGTACCTTTGCATTTACCAACCTTCATTTTGCGAGATTCCTGATGCAGTAGAACAGGTTCCTTGTGGACTAGAGGTGCCAAATTTGCAGCAAGTCTCCAGCTTACTCTCCTTTACTGACTCTCCGTGTTTGATGAGGATTGGATTTAGGGGGGGACGACTTAAGGTCTCCCCAAAACCCATGCACCAAGGAAAGTGCTTGGCTTTAGCAGGACAGGTGCCTCAGAGCCTTAAGTAAGCACCAAATACCCCCATCCCCAGTGTTCAGACTGAATGACTTCCAATTCCCTCTCCTCTCTGCCTCTAACTCCCAGTCTGCCTAACTGTCTGCTGCCAAGTTAAAAAGCTGGAGGTATAAATCTATTGTATTCCCATAGAGCAGAATGGGAACTGTCTTGTTGGCAGTCAGCACTGCCTGTTGAGCTTTGGAGAGCCAATATTGGTGTTTCCAGGACTGCAGAAGTCTGACCCCCCATTGCTTTGACAATTAATTGATCAGCACCAGCATGTCTGCATTACAAATTGCTGACACAAACTGCACATTTAAAAAGTGTGCAAAAAACATGGTGATTTGTGGAAGATGCAATCACACAAACCTCAGCTCATGAACAATGAACTGGGCATTTTTAAAAATGAATTTAGGTTCATGATGGGGTTTGTGCCCATCCCTAGTCCCGACTACTCTGTTTTTGAGGACTTAAAGGTTTCCACTGTATGCGACAGCATGCTCAGCAGTTCTGAAAATACAGATGGCAAAGTTTTCAGAAGTCACACTATCCCTGTCTGAAGGAGCTAATCTTGCCAATTGAAACTGTTTATGCCAATGGAGTCACAGCATCCTAGCATGTTCTATGAAGCTTTATGGAAAGTTTTCATGAACCTTTAGCTTAAAATAGGAGGCAGAATCAGCTAGAGAGACAGATTGCTCGAAATGATACCAAGGAGTCTACTGTACTTTTATTTATGACTGCTTCTTAAAACCTGGTGTGTGTGTATCTTGTATATATGCTTCAGATCCTCTTTTTATTCTGTGGGAGAATAATCCTATTTAATGTATTCTCCACTTTTTCTTTTGAACTAAAGACTGGCAACTGACTTAACTGGATAGCTTAATGACTTCCTAGATCCTGGCCTGACTAACCTCCCGAAAAGGGACATTCATGACTTTAGGGTTGTTCCTTTGGGATTGCACTGTACTTGTAAAGCTTTCTGAATGTGGATTAACCTATCATTTAAGTGTTCATTTTGCTCAACTGTTTAATATTGTGTATTCCCAAATGTATCATGTTGAACTATGTATTAGCACTATTATAAATCCCTCTTTTATTTACTTGTTTATATAATTATAACATTTATTTTCCACAGTTCAAAAAATACTCGTGGCCTTGTGCTTACAGAAATTTTACAATAACTTCATTATAGTAGTTTTGTCTGAAATATGCAGTTCCCCTCCCCATTTTGTCCAAACATGTTCTTCTTGTGGAATGAACATTTATTTAGACTAAGTAGCAGCTGTTCATTTAGATATGGAAAAGTCTGCCAGCATGGCAAGAATCCATTTGTCATTTTAGGTAGCAAACGAGTATACAGCTGAAAAGAGAGTAGAGATACTTTTAGTGGAAGCCTGTCACAATGATCATTTTCTAAATTGGATTTTTAAAAAAGAACTTCTGAGTAGTAGGAAGTAGAAAAGTACTAAAAGTGGAAGTAAAAATAGGAAAGGAAGGAAAATAGGGAGAGGAAGTAAAACATCAAAAAAAGCACCATGGTCATTCTTCCCATTATTATCTAGCATGCATCTCTACGAAATATTTGCAAAGTATATGTTTACATAACCAGAATTTGATATATGATGGCATAAATGTTCAGTATAAAAATAGTTAATTATGGAGTTAAAGCATAATGTTCTGTCAAAATGATGAGTAGAATAACAATTATGTTCAGCCATATTAGCCCAGGGAATTCATTGCACTTCCTGTGAGCACTTAACACCATGGGAAGGCTGGTTTGACCCCACACAGAGCCTTCATTCATCAGAGCCTTTGGGTGCCCCTTCGTTTTGGTATCCCAGATGATACCCTAGGAGCTCCTAATAAATAGGGCAAGTCCTGGGCTCATCCATTTAAGGTGCCTTTTCATAAAACTAATAAAGCCTTTGATGGAAAGGCTAGCACTTTTTACTAGGATAGGAATTCAAACTTTCAGTAACTTTTCCATAGAAATTATGAACCTGAGTAACCTACTGGATCCTCAGTCACAAACTAGAATAAGAACCAAAATAGCTGTAGTTTTACTTATCTGTCTGAGTTCGCTCAAGGTCAATCAGCCTGTGGAAATTAAACGGTTGATACGGTTCACAGGCATTCTGATTTCCCATTGTCAATTTTTCTAAACTCAGTTTGCTTCCCAAAAGGTAAAATCATCCCAGCATTATCCACACAGATAGACACACAAACACAGAGAAACATCACCAAAATTCCACTGAGTTTCCTGTGGAGTGTTTTCACTTAAAACATGTTGCTTAGCTGGAAGTCAAATGAATGAGGCAGATGGGGGCGGGGGGAATCTCAGCATTGCATAAGAAAATATAATACTTTTTTCTATAAGCTGCATAAACATAAAGCACCCTTTACCCTATGTTAGTCTTCTAGTAGTGTCATTCCTCTGGTTGACTCAAGACAAAAAGTTGTTTTTAAAAAATGAGAAAATCATTCAATCACTTAACATTTTGTCTAATATCACTTCTCTCTTTTATTGAGGAGTCTATTGAGCTGGAGGAATTTTTAGTAGCTATTGCTGCAAATTTCTTGGAACATATTTTGCTGCCTCTATGGAAAATGACTGAAACAAGCCATGGAAATTAGGCAGATATTCCAGGGTTCAAATTTCTTTTCCTTGTTTCTCTGCTATTAGCTACAAACTGTGATACTTGAAGCTTTTGGGTACTGTCATGATCCTGGGACTAACGAGGCCTGCAGGCCCCAGGGAAGCTTGCTTAGGAGTACTGGGAAGAGCCTACATTTCCCAGGATCCCCTCTATCCCTCTGTTTGGTGTCAAGGGTTTTGGAGGGAAACTGGCCCAGAGAGGGGTGGGGCCTGTGTCAGATAGTGCGTGGAAGTTCCGCGGTTGAGTGTGCTGATAAGAGCAGCCTCGAGGAAAAATCTACACAGACACAGTCTTAGTAAGCCAGTTGAAACAGTTGTATTGGGTTGAGCAAAAGAGTGGTTAAAGGCAGTTCCAAAGTAGTCAATTCACAGTTAGACAGTCCAGCCAGTAGAGAAGTACAAAGTCACAAGTCCAAAAGATTAGTCTACACATACCAGGGTCTTTGCCATCATCAATCAAACGGACAGAGTTTCAGTCTGTTATCAAATAGCTCTCCACGTCTCCAACACTCCTTCCTCTCCATTCACCCAAGAGTGGCCGAGGCAAAAGCTAAGGACTAGGCTGCTGGTTCTTATGGTAGAGCTGGCCTATCAAGTTACACCCCACTTAACTAGCTTCACATGCCTCTCATTAGCTAGTATAGTTGGAGTTACATAATGTTGCATCAGCAGTTTTTCTCTTAAAGTGCCTGATGCTGTCATTCTCCCCTTATGTAACGACATGTACTATACAGGTTAGCTTATCATAAAACATTTCAGTTTCCTTATACATTCATTTATACATACATGACTTCACTGTATCATTTTCTAAGCCCCAAAGATACACAACTTTCTTTGTGCTTTATATGGGTTTGCAGTTTGGTAAATACATCTGCAATGTTGGCATTCGTTTCACAGTATTCCAGTGCTATCAGTTTGTCATCTAAACATTGCTTAACATTATGAAAGCGCACATCTGTATGTTTAGACCTGTTCTTAACTCCATGAGAGGTTGCTAACTGGATAGCTGCCTGATTGTCTTCCCTTACAACAATGGGATTCATGTGACATATGCCAAAATCCAACAATAGTTGTTTAAACCAGATGATTTCTGTACACACTGCGCTCAACGCGGCGTATTCTGCCTCGCAGGTGGACAGGGACACATGTTTTTGTTTCAGTGATCTCCACCCAATTAGGGCGCCACCCAGAAAGATAGCCATTCCTGTTGTGGACTGTCTAGTTTTAGGATCATTAGCGAAACTAGCATCCGCATAGGCGTACATATTAAGATCACCAGTAGGTGTTAGGAATAAACTCCAGTCTATGGTCTGTTTCAAATATCTCAATATGTGTTTGGCTGCTAGCCAATGCATTTGCCTAGGATCTTTAACAGCTCTAGCCAAAACATTAGTGGCCATGGCTATATCTGGTCTGGACCAGTTTGCGAGATATGTCAGACTTCCAATCAGGGATTGATATATACCTTGATCAAACAGTGGACTCTGTTCACATTCAGATTCATTACATGGTAGCATAGGATTTTGTACCCCTTTACACTGTTCCATTTTGAACTGTTTTAGTAATTGGGATATCTTCGCCCTCTGTGATACCTTGTACCCATCATTTACTTTGGCAATTTCCAATCCCACATACTGCCTGATCTCTCCTAGATCTCTTACAGTGAATTTTGCCTTCAGAGCATCAATTGTGTCATTCATTATTTTGGCAGTTTTGCATATTAGTGCCAGATCATCAACAAAGATTAAGATGATGGAACGTTGCTCCCCTGTTCCCTTCATGAACACACAGGGATCTGCAACTCCTTGCTTATAACCCATCATTTTAAGGTTATCCACCAAATGTTGGTTCCATTCGAACCCAGATTGCTTTAAGCCATACAGGGATTTCTTAAGCAACCAGCAAGTGTTTGCATTATCACCATCATCTGAGACACCTAGGGGTTTTCTCATATATATGTTGTGCCTCAGTGGTGCATGTAAGTATGCTGTTTTCACATCAAGGTGCCTAACTAAACATTTCTGTTTGGCAGCTATAGTGAGAGCACAAAACAGTGATGTGGCCTTCAAAGTAGGCGCAAAAGTTTCGTCATAGTCTTGCCCCCCCTGTAAAAAACCTTGGGCTACAAGCCTGGCCTTGTACTGAGTAGTACCATCTATGCCAGCCTTCAGCTTATACACCCATTTACACCCTATGAGTCTCTGACCGCTAGGTAGAGTCGTTTCCTCATAGACGTGCTGGTTTTGCAGGGATTCTAGTTCAGACTTCATTGCAGCGCGCCATCCAGCCTGCTCTGCTGCTGATAGGTGCTGTATGCTGTCGTAACTCGAAGGTTCAGCAATCACAGCGCATGTCTGTCCTGGACTATAGCGATCAGGTGGCCTCGTTTCTCGAGCGGACCGCCGAAGAATGGGCTCCTCAGCTGCATCAGACTCAGTCTGTTGTGCTGCCGTCTCAGGTTGCAGAGAAACGCTGGCTCCTGGCGATGAAGGAGTTAACGGTTCTTCCTTGATGTCTCCGTTGCTAAGCGACGGGCTCCTCCTCCCCCTCTCAGGAACGGGTAGCAGCTCTTGTTTCACTCCGGCCGGAATGATTAGAGTTGAGGACGTTCGTTGCCAGCCAACGGTTTTTTCAAGAAAGCTAGCCGATGCGCTAGTCGTTATTTTCTTCTCCCCATCGTGGCAGAACCTGAAAGCTCGGTGATTGTTAGTGTAGCCAACAAACAATAATCTTACAGCTTTATTTTTCCCTTTCCTTCTGAGCTCCTTTGGGATGTGGACGTATGCTGGAATCCCAAAGATCCTGACATGCTCTAAGGAAGGTTTCTTGCCGTACCACGCCTCTGCAGGAATCATACCTGTGGCTGATGACCAAGACAAGTTTAGTATGTGAGAAGCACACATCATGCCTTCTCCCCAGTAACTCATAGGTAAATTACTGTCCTGTAACATGCAAAAGCACATATTGGTCAGGGTTTGATTTCTGCGTTCGCAGAAAGCATTATGCTGAGGTCGGTAGGGGGCGGTGCATTTCCTTTCAATGCCGTGCCTCCTGCACAGAGCAATCATCCGCTCATTACAGAATTCAGTACCGTTGTCACTTAAGATAGTCTTAGGGTACTTCCCTGTCTTGCGGTGCACAAACCGAAGCCAATTATGAAATGCTTGGAATGTTTCTGCCTTGGACCTAAGTAGGTAGCAGAATCCATACCTTGAGAAGTGGTCTTCGATGCATAATGCAAATTTTGCTCCGCCCAGACTCCTTGTAGGGAATGGCCCTATCAGGTCGACAAACACCAGGTCTAGTATGTCATCGGACTGAAATTTGCTAGGTGATTTTGCAGCTGCTGCCTTGGATTTCACAGCTTTGCACACCTCACATTCAATGTAACACCCACACGGCTTGGTCTTAATTCCAGCTGCCTGAAGCGTCTTCTTCACTGCCTGGAAATTAAGGTGCCCCAGCCTGCGGTGCCAAAGATGAATGCAGTTATCATGCAGGGGTTCATTAGTACTCACATGTTGTACTATTTGCTCCTTTTCGAGGAAGTAGAGGTCGCCTTTCCTCTTAGCTTTTGCAGTTATTTCTCCTGTACATATATCACAGTCAGTAGCTGTAAAACAAACTTTATAATTGTGTTCAGTCAATGCAGAAACTGATAACAGATTATAATTTAAGCTTGGAACATTGAGCATTGGGAATTTCCTCCCCAGGCTCGGGATGTTTACAAGACCATTCCCAGCTACATTGGCAGTCAGCCCATTTGCAAGCTTCACGCTCTGACCTTGCGTAGGAGTAAAAGTCTCGAAGAGCTTTCTGTCCTTGGCTATGTGCTCCGTAGCACCACTGTCAATCATGAATTGCTGGCTGCTGCTGGAGGAATTATTAGTGATTACATTGCACCCACCTCCTTTGGTAACAGCTGGAGAATGTTTCTTCTTGTTCAAAGAACACTGGCGTTGCAGGTGTAGTGTGCTCCCACATAAGTAGCACTTACGCTCAGCTTTTGTTTTCGCTACCACTGCCTTGCACTCTGCCCCTTTAAGAGCCTCCCGGGCAGGAACATTCATTGTTGAATGAAAGTGAGCGGCGTCCTTCCGTCTCATAGCCTCATTCAACAGGCGTTGGGTGATACTGGACACGTTAATATCAGCTTGTGGAATAATATCAAGATTAGCCACAAATTGGTCATACGTACTGTCCAGAGAACATAGGAGTATGTAGGCCTGCTGCAGGGGAGTAAAAATTACCTGCTTGTCCTGCAGCTGGTGTAACATACGAGTCATGTGCTCCAAATGAGTCATCATGTCACCACCGGCCTCCAGACGTGTGGAGAAGAGCTTTTTCATTAGGAAAATGTGTGACCCAACACTTTCTCTCTCATATATCGCCTTTAGTGCATCCCAGCACGACTTGGCTGTGTCAGACCCTTTGATATGGATGAGTTGTGAATCTTCCAAGGTCAAGCCTAGCAATGCAGACGCCTTCTCGTCATTGCTCTTATGCTTTGCAATTACCTCGGCATCACGCACCGCATGTAGTGTAGATATATCTGGGGGGTGTGCAACGTACTCCCACAGCCCCTGGAACTTCAACAACAGAGTGACCTTCTCTGACCATGTCCCATAATTATCTCCATTAAGCCTCTGTATCAAGAAGCCAGAGATATGAACGCTGGACTCCATGGTTGCCTGTAACACAACAAAGTGCCACGCCCCAAACTGTTCGCTTACTCACGAGTAGACCTTCTGGCGAGTGCTGCAGCCGACAGTGCTTACTCTCACGCAGACCACGCTGGGCCCATAACCGATGTCAGATAGTGCGTGGAAGTTCCGCGGTTGAGTGTGCTGATAAGAGCAGCCTCGAGGAAAAATCTACACAGACACAGTCTTAGTAAGCCAGTTGAAACAGTTGTATTGGGTTGAGCAAAAGAGTGGTTAAAGGCAGTTCCAAAGTAGTCAATTCACAGTTAGACAGTCCAGCCAGTAGAGAAGTACAAAGTCACAAGTCCAAAAGATTAGTCTACACATACCAGGGTCTTTGCCATCATCAATCAAACGGACAGAGTTTCAGTCTGTTATCAAATAGCTCTCCACGTCTCCAACACTCCTTCCTCTCCATTCACCCAAGAGTGGCCGAGGCAAAAGCTAAGGACTAGGCTGCTGGTTCTTATGGTAGAGCTGGCCTATCAAGTTACACCCCACTTAACTAGCTTCACATGCCTCTCATTAGCTAGTATAGTTGGAGTTACATAATGTTGCATCAGCAGTTTTTCTCTTAAAGTGCCTGATGCTGTCAGCCTGGGAGGAGAAGATAAAAGGGCCAAGCCCAGGAAAAGGATGTTATTTTCCTAGGAGGCAGAGCTGAGGAGGAGCTGGTGCCGGAAGAGACCTTTGCCCTTAGAGGAAGGGTGAGTAGGCTAGGTCTGACTGAGACAGTAGTGACAGTAAGTTCAGATGCATTAGGGTATTTATTTTCCCTTCACCCTTTTACTGTTTTATTACACCTTGCTAATTTATATTGCACTGAAATAAACCTTTTTGTTGTTGTTCACTCTGCCTGGTCCTCACGCCTATTATTTGGCCTGAGCTACAGGAGGCCTGAAGGGTTTGGGAGGGTACTCTGGGTCTTCTCAAGGGGAACCCTTAACCCAGAGTGGTGGCAGCACTTGGTAAGACCCCCCCTGAGTCGTGACAGGTACACTTCCACAAACTTGTGAATCAGTATTCATGGGAACTATGGACACAGGGATTTACTAAGGTACAGACAAGGGAGAAGGGGTTGTGCTCCATGGACATGTTAAATTAAATGTGATATTAATGTAATATTAATGTTATCTCATAAGAGAATCAACAGATATCGTGTTAGCAAATCTTCCGGAAGACATGGGTTTACTTATACAATGATCCTTGAATCCCCAAAACCCACATCCATTCTTCTTCCCCCTTGTCTCTGTTTATTTTATTTTATTTTTCAGGGCTTTTTTGTGACAGGAACACCTTTGCATATTAGGCCACACACCCCTGATGTAGCCAATCCTCCAAGAGCTTACAGTAGGCCCTGTACTAAGAATCTTGTAAGCTCTTGGAGGATTGACTACATCAGGGGTGTGTGGCCTAATATGCAAAGGAGTTCTTGCTACAAAAAAAGCCCTGTGACTAGATTTGTATCCCACCCTTCTCACTGAAGCAGCTAACAGGTCAATGACAATATAAAACATAAAACATGACAAAACAGTAAAATAAAGAGGTGCTATACAGCAAAAATGCCATACAATAATACAGTGTAATTAATACAGTAAATAACTAGATTGTCTTCATTTTCACAGGTTACATCCAGTGGTCTAGGCAATGCAGGTTCTTGTTTTAACTGCTACATCGAGCTCCAAGTTCAACAATTAAATGCAAGATGGAATAACTCAGTCTTGCAGGCCCTGTGGAACTGAGAGAGGTCCTGCAGGGCCCTGATCCTTTCTGGGAGCTCTGTATGTGTTTGTGTGTGTATATATACATATCATATACCACTTAGTCTATGTATTCTAGAAAACCTAACAGATAGCACTGGGTACAGCCCAGACGGTACAGAATTGGGGGATTCCTTCTTCATTCCATTAACTTAAATATTCAGAGCAGGGTGCATTTGGATCTCCTGTATTTGTTTGGGGAAAGTTCAAGGAGAGTCAGAACATGGAATGATTGAGTTGAACATAGGCCCTGAGTTCTCTTTGTGGGGCATGATTCCTGGCTTTGCTTGTGAGATGCTTGTCTGGGCCCTAGCCCCTGGTGAAGTTTGTGGAGCACAGTCCATGGAAACTGTCATGGCTCTGACCCTAAGGATGTGGCAGTAATTAGGGTCTGGATTAATTTGCTGAGGTTCCAGCTACAAGTTGCCTTTGGGGTGATGATGGAAAGGTATATAGGCAGCATTTTGGACCATGAGGTTAGGTAGTAAATTGACAGTTTATTTTACATGTGACTATATTGTGGAGCTGATCAGGTTACTTATATTGTCAGTTTGCCTAACAAGTGATTATTTGGCAGTTTGCCTAAAAAGTGATTACAGGAGAGGGCATTGGCAATCTAGTGCATTTAAACATTTAAAGATTCTAAGTGATGGCACTGTCTTTCCCTCTTTCTTGAGGAATATGATGTTATTAGGGAGCAGATTCATGTAGAGTAGGTCTGGCTATTACCAGTGTATTTTATTAGGCACTATTACTGCAACGATCTCTCGGAGCCCTTCCCAATAGGCACAGGTGTAAAGCAAGGCTGTGTTCTCGCCAGGGGCGTAGCTAGGGCTTTCGGGGCCCAAGATTTATGTGGGCCCCCCTACGTGCGTGCACGCCGCCGGAAACAGGAAGTGATGTCACTTCCGGTGACGTCATGCCACCGCCGGAAACAGGAAGTGACATCACTTCCTGTGACATCATTCCCCCCCGCCACCTGCCAGAAGCAGGAAGTGACATCACTTCCTGTGGCATCACTTCCCCCAAATGACATCATTTCCCCCAAAATGCCACTGCCGGAAACAGGAAGTGACTTCACAGCACTTCCTGTGATGTCCCCAAAAATCCCCCAAATATCACCGCCGGAAACAATTTTGTTCTCAAATCCTGTATATACTTCATCAGTATATGGGATAAGGCACTTTCTCAACTGTGCTGCATAATGCAGCCTATTTATTTTGTCCTGTTTGCTCTGTTGGCTCTATCTGCGCCACCTTCATCACTTTCGGGGTGTGGATCCCCCAGTGGGGTGGGCTCCCGACTCCCTCCGCCGGCTGTTTCTGATAGCCCTGCGCCTCCTCTTTCATTTGATATGTGCCCCGTGCGGGTGCCACCCTCCCGCCGGGAGATGCCGCAAAATAAGCCCCCTTGAGGCTTATGGCAGCAGGGCTCGGGGGAAGCGAGCTAGACTGCTGTTCTTTTGAGGGGTTATAGAGTGTTTCGAGCCCATCCCTGTGGCATCGGTCCCATCATTGTGGGACCCAGGGGGGCGGCGCAGCGACCCACCGAAGCAGCCTGTCACTAATAACACAGGTCAAGATGCAGGACAGGAACCCGGAAGTGACCGACAGGCTGCTTCAGCGGGCCGCTGCGCCGCCCCCCTGGGTCCCACAATGATACTGATGAAGTAAATACAGGATCTGAGAACAAAATTGCACCAGAAGACACAAACACAAAGCTCCCTTACACTGAATCAGTGCTTGGGTCCACCAAAGTCAGTATTGTCCACTCCAGTCACAAACACAAAGCTCCCTTACACTGAATCAGTGCTTGGGTCCACCAAAGTCAGTATTGTCACATAAGAACATAAGAGAAGCCCTGTTGGATCAGGCCAGTGGCCCATCCAGTCCAAAACTCTGCATCACATAAGAACATAAGAGAAGCCCTGTTGGATCAGGCCAGTGGCCCATCCAGTCCAACACTCTGCGTCACATAAGAACATAACAGAAGCCCTGTTGGATCAGGCCAGTGGCCCATCCAGTCCAACACTCTGCGTCACATAAGAACATAAGAGAAGCCCTGTTGGATCAGGCCAGTGGCCCATCCAGTCCAACACTCTGCATCACATAAGAACATAAGAGAAGCCCTGTTGGATCAGGCCAGTGGCCCATCCAGTCCAAAACTCTGCATCACATAAGAACATAAGAGAAGCCCTGTTGGATCAGGCCAGTGGCCCATCCAGTCCAACACTCTGCGTCACATAAGAACATAACAGAAGCCCTGTTGGATCAGGCCAGTGGCCCATCCAGTCCAACACTCTGCGTCACATAAGAACATAAGAGAAGCCCTGTTGGATCAGGCCAGTTGCCCATCCAGTCCAACACTCTGCATCACATAAGAACATAAGAGAAGCCCTGTTGGATCAGGCCAGTGGCCCATCCAGTCCAACACTCTGTGTCACATAAGAACATAAGAGAAGCCCTGTTGGATCAGGCCAGTGGCCCATTCAGTCCAACACTCTGTGTCACATAAGAACATAAGGAGGGAGGGAGCGAGGGAGGGAGGGAGGGAGCGAGGGAGGGAGGGAAGGAAGGAAGGAAGGAAGGAAGGAAGGAAGGAAGGAAGGAAGGAAGGAAGGAAGGAAGGAAGGAAGGAAGGAAGGAGGGAAGGAGGGAAGGAGGGAAGGAGGGAAGGAGGGAAGGGAGGAGGGAGGGAAAGAAGGGAGGAGGGAGGGAAGGAAGGAAGGAAGGCCGCCCCCTCCCGCCAGCCCCCCCCCGCTTTCGGCCCCCTCCCTCCCTGCCCTCCTTACCTGCTTCCAGGGCGGCGGCGGCGAGGCCGGCGGCGGTGAGTCCGGCGGCGGCGGCGAGGCCGCTGGAGGGCCTCCAGCGACCAGCGCTGGCTTCTCCGACGCCCTCCCCAGCCTCCACCTGCACTGGAGGCCCGCGCGCGGGGCCTTGCGGCGGTCGCGGAGCCGGGGAAGTGTTGGAGAGGCCGGCACTGGTCGCTGGAGGCCCTCCAGCGACCAGCGCCGGCCTCTCTGCCGCTTCTCCGGCCTCCGCCACCGCCGCCGGGCCCCGCGGGCGGGGAAGGCGGCGAGTGCAGCCGGCTTCTGAGGGGCCCCTTGGCATTGCCAAGGGGCCCCCCAGACCCACCAGACCCACCAGACCCCCCAGACCCGCCCCCTCCTTACGCCACTGGTTCTCGCGCCAACTCTCTTTACGATCTTCTTTAGCGTGATGCTTCAAAGAGCCGCAGTAGATTTAGATGACGACAATGGTGTCTACATCCGCTATCGCACCGATGGCAGCCTGTTCAACCTGAGGCGACTAAAGGCCCACTCCAAGACAATGGAAAAACTTATCCGAGAGCTACTGTTTGCTGATGATGCTCCCACTCGGTTTCAGCTCTGCAGCATATGACATCCTGCTTTGCAGAGGCTGCCAAGCTATTCGGCCTAGAAGTTAGTCTGAAGAAGACAGAAAACCACCACCTTCCCAAAATTGCCCTGTATGGCGAAGTTTCCATGGGCCATCGAAATAGAGGGGCACCAAAGAAGAGGTACAAGGACTCCTTGAAGAAATCCCTTGGTACCTGTTGCATTAACCATCACCAGTGGTCTGTCCTAGCCTCAGATCGCAAAGCATGGAGGCACACCATCCACCAGGCTGTCTCTTCCTTTGAGAACGCACGCACAGCTGGTCTTGAGGACAAAAGGAGATTGAGGAAGAATCGTACCGCTACGGCACCAATCCCAAATCAGACTTTTCCCTGCAGCCACTGTGGCCGGACCTGCCTGTCCCACATTTGTCTTGTCAGCCACCAGCGAGCCTGCAGCAGACGTGGACTACTGCACCTTTCTTAAATCTTCGTTCGCGAAGTCAAGCCAAGAGATTCAGCATATAGGGAAGACATTTTTAGTGGTGAAAGCCTTTTGGACCTATTTGGACCAAGGCTTGGTCTGAGGAAATCCTGACATGGGCTGATAGTGCAGGCACCCTTTAAGACAGTTTGGAGACTTGCAAGATCATTGTGCTTAAAAAGGCTTCCTTAGGTGCATTGCTGATTCTGCTAGAAATGATAGTGATGCACATTGCAGGATTACGGTATGGGCCAGATTAAAGTGGGCTGCTAATACATGGCTGAAGTTTCTTGATATCATTAATGGCCTTTCTTTGGCTGGCACATAGTTGTGGGAATCCTTTTTTTAGAGACCTAATGCAGTTTACAGTGATGGTTGCATTGCCTACTGACACAAGAGCTGATTATGCAAGGCAATATAAGTGGTGTGTTAACATAAGGGACAGCTGAGACTTAGAACAAGTTTGGCCCCTATCAGTTGAGCATGGACAATAGTTCCTATTTTATTTGACAGCAAAAGGGTCAGCTGGGTTTCTTAGAAACCAGTTGACTACACTGGTCTCTAAGGCTACAGCTGCACCTTTAAAGAAACCTTGGTACATTTTAGGATCAAATGGACTTTGAGGGGCCAGCTGCATGAAGTACTAGTATGGTATGATTCAATGCACCCATTTACAACTGCCTTGAGGAGGCTGCTGGTGCTGCAATATGGCACCCAGTGTTTTGGCCCCAGTGAAGTTGATTTCCAGGTCACAGTGTTGACAACAGGCTGAGCTGCATTATGCATCAATGAATTGTTGGCCTTTTGAGGAAGAGATGTCAGCTAAAGTGCTACAAGTGCCAGAAGTTTGGGAAGCTGCAGGTCCAAATTAGAGCAGTTCAGCAAAGGGTATCACCTGGTTTGAGGACTTCCAGGAATCACCAATGTTACCTGGTTTGGGCACACAGGATGTTCCTTTGAACACAAGGCTGCAGTGTGAGTTGCTTGTTTAGCACATCGGTGATTGAAGGTCTGAATCAGATTAGTTGGACAAGAGGTAGCACTTGGGGTCCCAGATGTTCCATTGAACACATGGCTGTGGCCTGGGTTGCCTTTTTCAGGACAAGTGTGAGTTGCCTTTGTCTCAAGATCAGTTTTGGGGCTATTACTTGGCAGATACAGGATGACAAGAGGTCATCAGTTCATAGGTTTAGTACCCATTCTTTCTGAATTGGACTAGCTTCAACACATACAAAGCAGACAGATGGAAATCTTCATCATGCCACTGTGGCCACATTGGAGAAAGTAATTTAAAAAGTATGATGGGAGTTAGGTTTTATTATGCCAATTATAATTCAAGAAGCATTTTAAGGTAGATGCTGATCAGGTATAATTAAGTACACCTTCCGGTAATGTCAGGGGTGTGTGGCATATGCAAATGAGTTGTGCTAACTAGCTCCAGCACCTCTTTTTCTATGAAATTACACCTGCTTGCCATAAATCTTACTTTCAGTGTTGTTCTCTATAGTTTGGATAATATTTTTAGAGGAAGAATATGGATTATCTTATGGAAAAACTCACTAAAATAGTTTGAATATGAGAAATTCTACATTTATGATAGCAATAAAATTACATTATAGTATTAAATTTATGAAATCATTATATTCAGAAATTGATGGGAGTTTTTGCTTGACTTATTATACTAATGGTTTTGATCTTGTGATGAGAAGATCAGTTGCCTGCCCTTGGAGCAGGTGCTGGGGTTTGCCCACCCTCACCTCCTCGGAGGAAGCACAAGGGTAAGGGGAGCCAAATGGGGCTCAGCACAGGAGTGCTGGCCAGTTGAGGGCTGGCTCACTGAAGAAGAAGCCACCAATAATTACTGCTGATTAGATCTCAATAGTTATGTGGGTTCATATGGAAACAGGCAGTCTTTTAGGTATAAGGGTATCAGGTTGTGAAAGACTTGAAAGGTTAATACCAGCACTTTGAACTGAATACCTGAAGCAGACCGGAAAAGCTATTGTAAAGTTATTTTGCCATTCTGCTGGAGGCAAGGGATGGGTTTCCACATTTTATACTAGCTGAAACCCCTGTCATAGTAGTCAAATCTGTTTAGATTATAAACATCACCAAATATTGTGGATTTGCAATGATTTATACTCATATTTAAATTGTCCTTTGCTTTGCAGAATCCAGTCTTAAAACACTGAATTCTGGAAGTATATTGGCAGTATATCAAGCCCAATAAGCTGCCTGTTGGATTGTTTATGGAAATAAATGAACAGAATTAAGCCACTGAATGTCTATATCACATCTGGGCCTCTCTATTAACAAAGACAGGAAACACTTATGCTTATAGTTAACATGTGTTGGCCTAAGGCTTTAGTCAAGTGTAAATAAAATTGATTTTGTGGGGCTAGTTCATTAGCCTTCAAGTGTCTTAACTGGATATTAAAAATCACAGTGCTTCAGTAAATATCAGAATATAAATGTATAAACCTTACAATGGCAATCTGATAATCCATTCAATGGATTGGCAGACTTGGCATTTGAGAACTGGTGTATAGAATACTCAGAAGACACAGAAAATAAAATGTATGGTTTCACATGACCTGGTTTCTCATTTAAAAAAAAAAATGAACACCAGTCCTTTTTCCTGCAACACTAGCATGCTACCCAATTATATCCTAGAGCATGCCAGTTAAGCATGTTACCAGGTTTGGGCTGTCCTAAAAATCTAACATGGACCAAGAAGAACTCCAAAAATGATGATACCTCAACTTTCTCCCTTCAGCAGTCTTTCTGTCAGCTTCCATATGCCAAAGCTGTGCGTGTATGTGTGTGCATGCGTGTGCATGTGTGTGCTTGCAGGCAGGGCCCTAAGGATGAAGCCCAGGTGGGATCTGGGGATCCCCTGGAGTTACAGATAATCTACATAATAAATAAATGATGAAAATAATATTGTTTCAAAGAATCTCATGTGTTTCTCCTTCATTTCCCTCTTGAAAATTCTTTTCTTCCAGAAAAGGACTTCCTTTTGTGGCCATTTCAGTGGGCTCAAAACCAAACTATACCACTGGGCAATATATGGGAACTGGTCTGGGTGATCGGACTGACCTGAAACCTTTGCATACACTTGTTGTGTAAGTTCCTTAGCAAAGGAGCCTTCGAGTGGTCATCCAACACTGAAGGTGGGCCATTCTAACTCACAAAACTTCCTTAACTCCTCAGGGGTTTCGGCCCTGCTCCAGCCGCGTCGCAATGTGGCTGCGCACCGCGGGACTGTTTTTTGCCTCCAGGAAGGATGGGAGGCTGGAGGGCGGGCGGATGGAGCATCGGGGCTATTTATAGCCCCGGCCCCGCCCAGCCTTCAAAGAATCTCATGTGTTTCTCCTTCATTTCCCTCTTGAGAGTTCTTTTTTTCCAGAAAAGGACTTCCTTTTGTAGCCATTTCAGTGGGCTCAAAACCAAACTATACCACTGGGCAATATATGGGAACTGGTCTGGGTGATCGGACTGACCTGAAACCTTTGCATACACTTGTTGTGTAAGTTCCTTAGCAAAGGAGCCTTCGAGTGGTCATCCAACACTGAAGGTGGGCCATTCTAACTCACAAAACTTCCTTAACTCCTCAGGGGTTTCGGCCCCGTTCCAGCCGCGTCGCAACGTGGCTGCGCGCCGCGGGACTGTTTTTTGCCTCCAGGAAGGATGGGAGGCTGGAGGGCAGGTGGATGGCGCATCGGGGCTATTTATAGCACCGGCCTCGCCCAGCCTTCGCAGTTCATTTGCAGCTCTCAGCGGGCACAGAGGCTTTGCGAGCGTCCGCAGCCAAGAGCGTTGGTGGGTGGGCTGGACTGGCGTGTGACGGCAGCGACAGACCCGCAGAGCGACACGGAGTTCAGCAGCAGGCTGGTTTAAAGGCAGTGGGGACCTGTGTGTGAGAATAAGGGCGCTGAGCGGCTGGTAGTGGGTAGCGGGTCCTTGGGGGACTGGGAAGGACTTTGGGGGGATAGTCCCCCTTGGTGGTTTTGCCAGTTTGGTCGGGTGGTTCATCCTGCCCGTCCTTCCCCCCCACACACACATATACAGGCTCGTAGTTACATTGGGTCTGATTCAATAGAAGGCAGCTTCATATCTTTGATTGGGGATAGGAGGGTGTGACACCCCCCCCCTTGCTCTCCATTGGGTTGGCTATTTGTGAGTGGGAACAACACAGTATGGGGCCAAAAAAAGGGGCAAGGCCCTTCCAAGGGGAAACAGCCGGCCAAAGGTCCCAATAAGCGGGCTCGCCCGGGCACACAGGGTAAGGAGCAACTGGATGGGTCAGAGATGAGGCAGGCCATAATAAATAAGCTGGGTGCCCTAGAGAGGGAAAGGGGTGCGGCTGGCGCACCTATAACCTGGTCAGGGCGCAATAGGGCTTCAGGGCAGTCCGGCACATTTACATTTGAACGGGAGGTACTGGCGAGACTGTCTGCATTGCAGGAGGGCATGGGACCCAGACCAACGCCCGACTGGCGTAAGGAGGCCGGGACAAGCAGGGATGCCTTGGCGGGGGACAAAAGCGAGGACCCAGAGTTGGTGGAGGAAAGGCAACAGCCGGACCAGACGGTAGTAGTGGCAGTGATGTCATCAGGCGGAGAAGGTACAGTTGCACCAACACAACATGTCCAGGTGTGGCCATGGGGGCCTTGGGGCTATAATGTGGTGACGGGGCTCTCTAGTGGGGGCCAGGTTTCTACACCAGTGGAGCAAAGTGGGCAATGGGTTTTCCCTGCCCAGCCGGGCCTGTAGTGGGCAGTGGGTGGCCACTCATTGGGCCATGCCCAGGGCACTACAGCGAGGTGTTGCCAGCCACCGGTAGTTTCTTCAGGGGTAGCAGCAGCTCAGGGCGTGGCCGCACATCTGTATCATCGGGGGTTCTCCCATGGGGTGGGCATATGGCCATGGCTCAACCTATGGGGTGGCCGAGGGGGCAATGGAATGCTTGGAGTTATCCCCCAAGTCCTTATGGGTCAGTGCCTTTTTTGGCTCTTCCCTTTGGGGATACCACACTCCCCTTAGGGAATCATTTGACCCCCGCAACGCAGGAAAAATTTTTAAGGGGGGAATATGTTGATGTATTCAGCCTCCTTTACAGGGAATTGGAGAAGAAAAGGACGAAATGGATGAGAAGGAAAAGGAGAAGCTACGGCTTAGGAAGGTTGACCGCACCTGGGCCAATTGGCTACCGGGGTTTTTGATTTACGCAGGAGTTATTGCTAGGGTTCAGCCTTGTAGGGCGGCCCCACTATTTCAATACTCCGATATTATATATCGAGCTTACTCGGATTTTGCGGGGGCTACCTGGTTACAGTATGATGAAACATTTAGGATGAGGGCAGCAATTAATCTGACCTTATCTTGGGACCAAATCAACCAACAGCTGTGGCTACAACTGATGGCCCCTGCAAAACCCAATTTGGGGGACAGGGCTGACAGTGGTCACCTGGTGCACAGACAATTGGGAGTCGCAGTTGCCCGCTCACCAGCGGGCCAGCCGGTTCAACCCCGGTTGTTGTGTTGGGAGTTCACTTCCCAGGGAGTATGTTCCCGTAAAGCTTGCAAATTTAGGTATGAGTGCCCGTTATACAGTGGGCCCCACGCATTTTCGGCATGCAGCAAAACAAAGCAGAAAGGGGGGGCAAAGCACCCCGGGGGCGGGGGCAATGCTTAGACACCTGGAAAAGGGTCCCAGCCCATTTGACTGAAAGTGTTTAAGCATTTCCTGGAGGGTTACCCCAAGGAGATGGACAGGGCATACTTATGGGAAGGGTTCTCATTGGAGTTTAGGATACCATTTCAAGGGCCTAGGGCGCCTTGTTGGGCCTCCAACCTCTGTTCTATTGTAGGTCTCAAGCAGGTCGTTCGGACAAAAATAGCAAAGGAATGCTCCGAGGGGCGAATCATCGGTCCTTTTGATGACCCCCCGGTTCCATGTTTACGGGTTTCTCCTCTTGGTGTGGTGCCTAAGAGGGCACCTGGAGAATATAGGTTATTCATCATCTTTCTTATCCTAGTGGTGGATCGGTGAATGATGGAATTCCCGACCACCTATGTTCAGTTAGGTACACTTCCTTCGACCAAGCAGTCAAAGTGGTGTGGGAGTGTAAGCCGGGTGCAGAAATGGCCAAATGCAACATTAAGTCAGCATTTCGCCTGCTACCAGTTCACCCCGAAGAGTTTGAGTTGTTAGGGTTTCAGTTCGAGGGAAAATATTACATGGATAGAGCCCTACCCATGGGATGCTCTGTATCCTGCATGGCCTTTGAGAGATTTAGTTCCTTTTTGGAATGGCTATTAATGACAAGATCTGGGCATAAAGAAATCGTTCATTACTTGGATGATTTTTTGTTTGTGGGCAGGGCCGGGTTTGGGCACTGCGCCCAGCTGTTAAAATTGTTTACTGAGCTGGCAAAGGAGCTTGGCATTCCTTTGGCGCATGAAAAACCCGAGGGGCCGGCTACATGCTTGACCTTTTTGGGTATCGAGCTGGACACTGTTCAGCAGGCGTCACGGTTGCCAGGAGAAAAAGTTCAACAACTGAGGGAGCAGCTCGCCGCCATTAAACCTAAGCGCAAGGTGTCGCTTAGGGAGTTACAGCAACTTGTTGGGCATCTCAATTTTGCCTGTAGAGTTGTTGTGCCAGGGAGAGCATTCCTGTGGCATTTTTGTGATGCCATGGGATCCCTCCAGTCTCCCCATCACAGGGCGCGTATAACAGCCAGTATGCGCAGAGATTTGGAGGTCTGGGAAACCTTCTTGGAGTCATTCAATGGGGTTTCTTTTTGGCGCGAGGACATGAAAGTGGAGGCAGACCTCCAGATATCCTCAGATGTGGCCGGGTCTACTGGTTTCGGGGTTCTTTTCTGGGGGCACTGGTGTGCTGGGCAGCAGCCTCGGGACTGGCAGGACAGTGGGCTTTGCCGAAATTTAACATTTTTGGAGTTTTTTCCTATTGTGGTGGCAGTATTGATCTGGGGGGAACAGCTGGCTAATAAAGTTGTTCATCTTTGGTGCGACAACTTGTCGGTTGTGCACGTCATTAATTCATTAACATCTAGGTCAATTCCAGTTATGAATCTGGTAAGGGCTTTTACATTGCACTGCCTCCAATTAAATGTGCTGTTTTTGGCAAAGCACGTGCCTGGTGTTTGTAACGGGGTGGGGGACACCCTGTCTCGCCGACAGATGGAGCGTTTTCGCCAGCTGGCCCCGGAGGCAGATCCATTGCCGGAGTGGATGCCCCAGGACCTGTGGCAGCTTGGCAGGTCGAAGCCGGTAGGGCGATTATGTTAGCTTTGGCCTTACTCTTTACAGCATCTTAATGCAACTTCCCTTATCATAAACATGTTTTGCTTACTTTACTTTGCTCATCGGGTATTTCCAAGGTGCGTTTACTTAATACACTGTTCCAGCAAGCTTCAGCATACTTAGTTCCTCTTTCTGCTAACTCTACTGCTATTTGCAAGTGGGGGCAACTGGGGGAGAGGCCCCCTTTTCTGCAGAACTATTTCACATACTTTGATATCACTTTATTTCAGGCCCGCTATACTTTCTTTTCACATTTTTTTCTTTCTCTTCTTTTTTTTTCTTCTCTGGTAGAGTCAATAATGCTGATAAAGTCAATAATTCTAGGAAAAGTTGAAGGCAACAGGGAAATGAAAGACCCAACATGAGATGGATTGACTCAATCAAGGATGCTATGGCCCTCAATTTGCAAGACCTGTATAAGGCTGTTAATAATAGGATGTTTTGGAAGTCATTAATTCAGAGAGTCACTATAAGCCAAAAGTGACTTGATGACACTTAACACACACATGGTCCTGTTACATTGCTTATTGGATGTCTCATCTTATTGCTTGCACTAATTTACGTTGTAATGTGCCTTGAGTCTTAGTGAGAAAGGCAGACTACAACAATGTAAATAAATAAAAAAACCAGCAATCTAATACATTACTAAAAGCAGCTAAACATTAAATCACCTAAGAAATTATTAGAAATTATTAGACCCACAGATGTGTATTCATCAAAGAGTGAGTTGCTGCAGCTATCACTACAAACAGGGCATGGCACCCCAGGCAGCCTTGGTGCCTGTCACCCCACACCTCCTGTGCACCGCCCCCTGCCGCCGCCTCCTTCTCCCTCTCTTTCTCACAATTTTAATGCCTGAGAACGGGAGGTGAAGTGCTGCAGGCTCTTTAAAGGCCTTCCCACCGATCAGTTGATCAGTTGATCAGCAGGTAAAACTGTGCTAGAGGCCGGTGGCTCCTATACTGGCCCACAGGCGTGCTTGTGATCAGTGCAGGGGCAGCGGGAAGGATGAGTGAGACACTCCACTGTCTCCTCCCCACTTCCTTCCTGGATCACATGGGAAGGAAGTGGGGAGGAGGCAGTGGCGGTTGCTCACTCATCCTTCCCGCTGCTGCTGCCCCCACACTGCTCATGAGAGCGCCTGAGGACCAGCATAGGAGCTGCCAGCCTCTGGTGCAGTTCTACCTGCCAATCAGCTGATTGGCAGGGGGGGCAGCTTTTAAAGAGCCCAGGGAGCACAGCACTTTATCGCCCATTCCCAGGCATTAAAATTGTGAGGAAGGGAGGGAGGGAGAGACAAATAGGAATTTGCCTAGCAGGTGGGGCAGGGGCAAGGGCCAATTTTTTTTTTTGTTTAAACTAGAGAATACATGCCCAACTTTTGTCTACCTGCAAGATTTTGCAGGCTGAGGCTAGGGGTTTCTATCTATCTATCATCTCTACCTACTTACCAACCTATCTTTCAAAACATTCTGACATAAACTCCACTAATTCCAATGAGATACGTTTCACTGCTGTGTTTTTTTTTTAAAAAAGGAATCCATCTTAGAAGTGCATGCATAAGAATTTCAGCACAAAAGTCCAAAATTGTTTCTAAATCTATTCTTTCTTTTTTCATGAATAGGTAATTGGCATCTTAATGTTTTTATGCATGCTTAATGGCTCCCCCCCAAGTTTTGGGTAGAAAAGGATACTATAATGAATAGTGCTGTCCCTAAAAATGCCATTTCAGCTGTCAAGTAGTTTTTAAATGATAGAATTTCTTTACAAGTGCTTATTCATACCAATGCCATTTTCCTTTCTCTGGTACCAAAGCTTCAACAGACTAACCTGGCCAAATGTCTATAACACAAATTGGCCATCTCCTTATAATTAATTGAAGAATGTTTAGCTACCTGAAACACAGGTTTGTGAAGCACTTTTTGACTTTGGTTTTAGACAGTGTTTACTTGATGTGCCAAAATTAGCCTTCTTGTGAATTTCCAAGGGAGATGATGCTGGGTGGCTAAACAAAAACGACAATTTGTAGATTTGATTGGCACCTGTCAACTGCCTCTCAAGGAAAATTGCCAGCATAATATGCCACCAGAATAGATCATTTCAGGATGATATTTACTTCAGTTGGAAAACAGAAAGAACTGAATCAACCTCTTGTTTTTTTCCTGTGGAGCTGATTCTTGCCCTTATTTAAAAAGTCAAGCAAAATGAGATTTCACACATTTTTTATGAAGTCAGTTCAATCTGATATAAGCCTTAATCAAACAGAAATATAGTAGCTATGTAGAATTATACCATCCCCTGAAATTCATATTACAATACATTGGCTTGTGAAAAATGATACTAGTAATCTAGTACATGCACGCATATACACACACAATGCTACAAGAGAGAAAAAGCCCTACATAGATTTCCCATTTTTCCAGTTCTTAAATCTCCATTTCATACACAGTATAATTACCTCTCTTTGAATAGCCAGAGAGAAATCAAAATATTTTGATATTCAGAGATTCCCAATTGATGTACAAGTTCATAAAGTAAACACAGTCAATTCAAGCAAATAAAGATTTTAGTTAGCTACTGTTCAGCTACTGTTTGCAAGTTGAGGTGATTATCAGAATATTTTAACAGAGAAGGGATGAAATTATATGTATTTGTGTGAGGATTTATAATCAGCTCTTTGAATAAAATTTATAAAATTTTAATTACTTCCATTTTTCTACAATGCTTTAACCATATTTCCCCCACTGAAAGGCTAGTCTGCTTTCCAGTTATACAAATGTAACTTTTTTTCCTGTTTTTATTGCCTATTTTGATTAGAAAAAAATCATGGAAAGTAGGTCTATTAGCTGCTAATTGTAATGAAATCTAAAATGAACTTCCATATTAAAATATATATATAATATATTATATATATATATATATTAAAAAATATAATATTAAAAAGCATGTCACTAAACTGCAGTTTCTGTGGCCACCAGTGGGAGAAAGCCATTTTGTTCTTGCTCTTCTTGACAATAAGAATAGGATGACTGATTTCGCACACAGCTTCCTCTTCTCTGTGCAGCGGTCCATCAGATTTCCCACTATCTGCACTGGAGTTACAGGAAGTGCCATGGCTTTTGCGTAGCAAACGTAAACTGGGTTTTAGCGGTTTATGTTTGCTACGCGAAAGCTGTGATACTTCCTGTAACTCTGGCGCAGATAGTGGGAAATTTGACGGACGCTGCGCAGAGAAGAGGAACGTGACCGCTGGGTAAGCTGTGTGCGAAACTGGTAGATGTCTGGCTGGCCACTATGAGATACAGAAGTCTTGAGTCTAAATGGACCTTCTATCTGATTCAGTAAAGCGTTTCTTCCATTGTTTTTTGTTTCTATTCTATTGCTTCTATCATTGCACTCCTTACTTCAGGTGCATCCAAATAGCCTAGATTTCAGAAGAAGTCTGCTTCTTACTGACCAAATCAGACACCCTGTTGCACCAGGTCAGGAAAAGGTTTGTATGCATTGGCTTGAATCCAGACTAGACTAGACTAGGTGTAAAGATTTCTTTCTAGGAAGCCTGCAATAGGCTGCTGGTTAGAAAAACTGCAAAGAGAGTTTTGACACCCCCCAAGAGTCCTGTCCCAGTAGATACACATGTGTTTAGCTTCAGATTACCTGCATTCTGATGGTAATAAGCCATTCACAAACCCCTTGCTTCTGAACTGACAAAGCAGAAATTCAAGTCAGTGTCTGTAATGTGTTCAAACCTGTATGTATGCTTCCTTGGAAGTCCCACTGAGTTAATGTCTCCTCAGTAAGTATGCCTAGGATTGTAGATTTTAAACAAATCCCAAATGCAGTAGGCAAGTGACAAAGTCATCTGAGCCCAGTACTTCTAACTTGGCAACTACCCTCTATCCCCTTCCCTTGAGAATGTGTTCTCAGCCAGCACATCTATGCAACAAATCCCCATTTCAAGTTTCCAGGGGGTCAGCCACATTGATTGCTTCTAGGTGGGACTCTAGGGTTGCTCTGGGTGTGTCAATTGATGGGGGACCCTTCCCCTTCTTTGTGCTGCTGAGTGTTGATTATTCTCTTTGGTGGAATCCTGGATCTTTAAGGGGGTGGTTATGTCCTGCAGGCATGCAGGGCCAGTGCTAGAGTGTTTTGTGTCCTAGGTGTTTTGTGCCCAAAACTAACCTTGCACACCCCTCTGCGGAGTCACACCAAAGAAGGGGTTTAAAGTTTAAATCCCCTCTCGAGTTGCACAGCAGCAGCGGCCCAATCCCTCCATTCTATCCCATGGGTCCATAGGAAAGAATGGAGTCCATTCTATCCTATGGGCCTATAAGTCGGAATGGAGGGATCGTGCCACCTCTGTGGCATGATGCTAGAGAAGGGATTTAAACTTTAAACCCCTTCTCTAGCATTGCACTGCAGATACAGCACAATCCCTCCATTCTATCCTATGGGCCCATAGGATAGAATGAGGAGGGGGAACTCCTGACAGGCATGGGGGGGGGGGGGAGAGAGATCCTCTCTCTGCTTTTGCATCCCAGGGGTGCAAAGGCAAGGACAAAGCCCACACCTCTCAGGAGACTCCTGAGAGGTGCAGGGGAACTCAGAGGCAGCCACTGGGTAGTTGCCTCACCAAGTCATATGGTGAGTACCCAATTTGGTGCCCTCAGTCTCCAAGAACCCTAGGCAACCACCTAGTTTGCTTAGTGGTAGAGACAGCCCTGCAGGCACAATCCAGCTGTTTCATTCCCCTCTGTTCCTATGCTATTAGGGCTGAGTCTCTATAGTTGCTACTTTATAGTTGGTTGGTCTCCCCTTGTCCACCAGGACCACCTCTGTGATGTTTAAAGGGAATGATCATGCAATTGCTAGAGAAGTTGACATGGTCCTATCCCATACGCCATGCCACTGGGGCATTTGGCTGGTCCTCTGTCCGTGTGGGTTCCATTTAGGGAATGGACCATTGGCG
This sequence comes from Heteronotia binoei, assembly GCF_032191835.1. Classification (NCBI taxonomy): domain Eukaryota; kingdom Metazoa; phylum Chordata; class Lepidosauria; order Squamata; family Gekkonidae; genus Heteronotia; species Heteronotia binoei. Next base: position 94,463,637 of record NC_083223.1, on the reverse strand, counting down.
CTGCTGTTGCACCAACAGCCAGTTGCTTCTGCCTTGGTGGCTGTGCTGTTAGTCTGGAAGTATATGAAATTTGTTCTGGGACTAATCTGATAGTGGTTTAATCATGGTGTTGTGTAAAACTTTAGTTTAAATTAAACTTACTGTGGCTAGCATAATCTGAATACAGGTCACTATGCCTACTATAGGCAGAGTATATCAAACTACAATCCAAAGCTTGTGTTTGAAGCTTATTTTTTTAACAATAGTCAGTCTTAACTATGTCTATGTTCCATGCGTCATATGGCTGTTGGTTTATCTACATTATTTATAGTCATCTTTCTCACTGAGACTCAAGATGGATTACACAGTGTAAGTCAATACAATCAATGTCTGGGACATCCAGTGAACAACGACTTGTTCCCAAATACCATCCTAGCTAATGTACACCAGGATGCCAACTGGTTATCTGTGTGGAATGTGTGAGAAAGAGTGAGGGTAATTAAACTTTTATGAAGGCAATCGGGATTTTAATAATCAAATGTTAGCAGGATCCCACTTTCTCAAACTAACTGTACTTTAAGAAGAAGAAGAAGAAGAAGAAGAAGAAGATGATATTGGATTTATATCCCGCCCTCCACTCCGAAGAGTCTCAGAGCGGCTCACAATCTCCTTTACCTTCCTCCCCCACAACAGACACCCTGTGAGGTGGGTGGGGCTGGAGAGGGCTCTCACAGCAGCTGCCCTTTCAAGGACAACCTCTGCCAGAGCTATGGCTGACCCAAGGCCATTCCAGCAGCTGCAAGTGGAGGAGTGGGGAATCAAACCTGGTTCTCCCAGATAAGAGTCCGCACACTTAACCACTGCACCAAACTGGCTCTCTAAGTAAAGATAGTGTCATATTATGTCTGAACAGATACAGTGAGTGATACAGCAGCTGTTGAGCATGTTTTAATTTTAGAAAATAAACTTTGTTTGGAACATCTTATGCTGCAGTTGCCTAACACAACAGCAGTTCGATATCTCTTAGTATACTTAGGTTGGGAGTCACAAAAATTTCAAGATACTCATGCAAAATAATTTCTTAATTAGCCATTCATCTGTACATTCTCTAAGCTATATCTAGACTGAAATGCTGTGCCGCCTCATTCTCAGTGGAAATGTTTACAGTAGTTGGAAGTCTAATATTAAAGCTAACTTTTCTTCTTGGCTTCCCTTTCACTAATCATGTCTCTTCTGCCCTTCAATGAAATATCTTGAACATCTGTTATTTCAGTAAGGCAATTCAGGATTCGATTCAGAATAAGTCATCATAAGATGTATCCTATTGAATGTAGTTGGGCTCTCCATGACCTCATAGGGTTCTGTTTTAGCAATCATGACTTCTCAAACCAGCAATGTAATCACTTTTTCAAGTACCTTATTATATTTGCTATACTTTTCAATGAACTAAAATGCAGATACTGATATATTGGCCAGTTTTCTTCATCAATGGAGCTTGGTTCCAAACACAAAGAGAAATTCCACTAATACAGAAACATTGTACAACAGTTAGTAAAAGCGAGCTGGATTTCTGGAGATTTTAAGACTACATAAACTTTCTTTATAGTTTACATGATCTCTTGAGTGCTTTGCCATGACTTTCAGAATCTTAATTCTCACTGAGGTGGTGAAGTTCTATGTGACTTGTACAACTTCATACTGCAGGTGCAGGCTCACGTGATTGAATGCTCCTCTAACAAAAGTATCTTCTATACATAGAAAGGCAGAAGTCATAGAGAAGAATTCTAAGCTAGCTTCCTTCTCATGTGACTGTTTTTACGATTTGAATCCTAACTGCCCAAGCAAAAAGGGACTGTTGCTACCTTCTTTTTCCTCCTAAAACCTACCCTACAGATCCCAGCTAGGAATGTTGTGAATTAATTTTCCAGCCAAGCGTGTCTTATTTGATGGTAGTGACTAGGGATGGGCACAATCTGAAACACAAATCATGATTTGTGCTAACAAATGGCTGATTTGTGGCCCATTCTGATTTGTGGCTATCCTGCTGCACCTGAACACTAACACAAACACCATCTTTTTTTCTCGGTTTGTCATTTGGTTCATGTTTGCTTCATTTTTTCCAGATAGCCTGGTGCCAGCATGTATACTTCTGGCCAGTTTCCAGTGAAATTGACTAGAAGCAGCAGCTCCGCTCTCCCCACCCCCTGCACATCTCAACAGTTTCCAGTGAAACTGACTAAATGTTGTGTCCTAGGTTCAAATGGAGAACTGTTACTTTTGGAGGGAACTGTTACTTTTGGAGGGAAGCTGAACAAGCCAAGCTTGTACTCCACACCAGGGTTCCAGAGAAGGCCTAAGCGCGCCCAATCAGGGGAAGGATTGAAACATAAGTAGCCAATCAACATCTAGGCTCATACTGTACCCTGATAGGCCCTTAGGCCTCTGTAAATAGCCAATCCATGTACATAGTTAAGGTCCAATCAGAAGGGGGCAAGAATTGTATAAAGGAGCGGGAGGTTTGAATAGAGCTCAGTCTGTGTTGGTGTTCCTGAAGTAAAGCTTGCTGAAATCACTCTCCGACTCTGGTCTCTTACTGCGCCGACCCCAGTACTTTACACTGGCGACGAGGATGGGATGCCAGTAAGAACCAGCAACAGAACCAGGAACACGGAAAGGTGGCTATATCCAAGCCATCTGGGTCCGCACCTCCGCTCTGCGCACACCCCATCTCTCAAGCCGCCCAGACACGCTGCCAAGAATGGAGGCTTCAGCTAACCTCCTGCAGCCCTTTAGCATCGATCACCCCGAGCTGTGGGACTCGTGGGTCGAAGGCTTCCAGTCATACCTGACCTTCCGGAAGATTACAGAGACTACCATGCAGAGAGCTCTGCTTATCAGTACGTGTGGCATGGAGACCATGGACTTAGCCAGGGCTCTTCTCCAACCCAGGAAGCTCTCAGAGACGCCGGTGGACGACATCATCAGCGCTCTGGAGAAGTATTTCCAGCCCCAGCCAACCAAGCTCACCCGGCACTGGGACTTCCGACAAAGGACACAGAAGGCAGGCGAAACCACGATGGCGTTCTTGACAAGCCTGCGCTGGGTGGCAAGCCGATGCAGTTTCGCAGACCTCAACGAAGCCCTTCTCGACCAGTTTGTATGGGGCTTGAGGGATGAAAAACTAGTACAGAAACTCCTGTCCCTCTCCGAGTGCGACCTAACAAAGGCAATCGATGTGGCCACCAGCTGGGAGAAGGGCAGATCAGCAGAGCCACGGCTGACAAGACAGGCTGCGGCACACCAGATCAACCCTGAACCATCTACAGAGGACTCAGACGAGGACAAAGCTCTACAAACCGGCTATCGTTCAGCAGGAAGGAAGACCACCCATGCCCCAGAGGGCATGAGACACAAGACACCACCTGCATGTGCAAGCTGCGGGGGCCAGCCCGAGCGAAAGACCTGCCGATTCCGGAATGCCACCTGTCGACTCTGCAACAAGGAAGGCCACATCGCCTGTGCCTGCAGATCCACATCCCGAGCACGCATCCCGCAAAGATCTGCGCACTCCGAAGGCCAGCCAGACTTCGAGACCGACGCTCTCCATGCCCACCCATACCCGGTACAGTACCTACCCTCGCCAGTCAGGCCCTCCAAAATCCGGGTCAATGTAGGGATCGGGGGGGTGCCCTGCCAAATGGAGGTGGACTCTGGGTCAGCATCATCTATTATAGCGGCAGAGACATTTTTTAAAATCCCCACCAGGCTGAGGCCTCGTCTCAGAGACCCGGGGTTTACCTTAGTGGACTTCCAAAAGAATAAGGTGCCTATCTTGGGAGTGGGCCTGGTCCCAGTCCAATACAAAGGGTTCAAGGGCCAGCTACAAGTGCTAGTGGTCAAGAACCACCTTACAAACCTTTTGGGTCTCGACTGGTTCAAGCCCCTGGGAATAGAGATCAGGGGGGTCAATAAGACTGTCGGAGTGGACTTTAACAAGGTTTGTGAAGAGTTCCCGGCCGTTTTCGATGGCACCTTGGGCTGCTACACAGGTCCCCCGGTTACACTACACCTCGAGCCCACAGTGCGGCCTATTAGGCTTAAAGCGCGGCGAGTTCCATTCGCGCTCAAGCCTAAAATTGAGGAGGAACTGGATAAACTGATCGCACAGGGAATACTAGAGCCTGTCACCCACGCAACCTGGGAAACTCCCATCGTGACTCCAGTCAAGCCCAGTGGGGAGGTGCGGATTTGTGCAGACTATAAGTGCACCCTCAACAAGGCTCTTCAGGCCCACGCATACCCTGTGCCCATCGTCAGCCACGTTCTAGCTACCCTAGCCGGCGCAAAATTTTTTGGCAAGTTGGACTTGGCCCAAGCTTACCAACAGCTGCCGGTGGATGAGGCCACGGCCAACGCCCAAACAATTGTGACCCACCGGGGGGCCTTTAGAGTAAAGCGGTTGCAATTTGGCGTGAGTGTGGCTCCAGGGTTGTTCCAGGAACTCATGGACTCTCTTTTAAAAGGACTTCCCGGAGTCACTCCATTCTTCGATGATGTGCTGATCGCGGCAGCCTCGCCTGAAGAATTCGCCGCCCACCTTAGAGGAGTCCTACAACGTTTTGAAACAGCCGGCCTCAAGGTCAAACGGGAGAAGTGCTTCCTGGGCGTGGATCGGGTGGAATTCCTGGGGTTCTCCATCGATGCCCAGGGGGTCCACCCCTCCGACGCCAAGCTGCGTGCCATCAGAGATGCTCCAGCGCCCACCAACAAGCAAGAACTCCAGGCCTTCCTCGGCCTCCTAAACTTTTATCATGCTTTTCTCCCCCACAAGGCAGCGGTGGCCGAACCCCTGCACCGGCTTCTAGACAAGAACCGACCCTGGGCGTGGGGCCGCCAGCATGCTAAAGCCTTCCAGGATATCAAGGGCCTCCTGATGTCCAACTCCGTCCTTGCCCATTTCGACGAGACCCTGCCCTTGGTCCTTGCATGCGACGCATCCCCTTATGGTGTGGGGGCAGTTCTGGGCCACCAACTCCCTGATGGGACCGAAGTCCCTATCGCGTACTACTCGCGGACCCTCTCGTCGGCGGAGCGGAACTACGCCCAAATCGACAAAGAAGGGTTGGCAGTCGTGGCCGGCGTCAAAAAATTACATGATTACATCTACGGCCGGCCCTTTACCCTCTATACGGACCACAAACCCCTCTTGGGCCTCTTTGCATCGGACCGGCAGACCCCTCAGGTGTTGTCCCCACGGGTCCTCCGTTGGTCCATTTTTCTAGCCGGCTACACCTACACCCTAGTGCATCGCCCAGGCAAGGCAATGGGCCATGCTGACGCCCTGAGCCGCTTGCCCTTGCCTGACGTGGATCCTGATCCAGCCCCGGCTCATCAGATCCTACTGATGGACATGCTTCCGGACAGGCCATTGCTCGCCCGCGACGTTGCTGCCCGCTCCGCTCGTGATCCAGTCCTCTCCCGTGTCTTGGACTGGGTGGGGAGGGGGTGGCCCAAGGGCTTGACTGGGCCGGAATTTACTCCGTTTGCAGCCCTGAAAGACGAACTATCCACCCACAAAGGCTGCCTACTATGGGGCAACAGAGTCGTCATCCCCAAACCCTTGCAAGACCAAGTGCTGAGAGCCCTGCACGAAGCACACCCGGGCATAGTCCGCATGAAGGCTCTAGCAGGGAGCTATGTCTGGTGGCCCGGCCTCGATGCAGAAATTGAGGCTTGGGTTAAAAGGTGCCCGACATGCCAGGTGTCAAGGCCTGACCCCCCACATGGCCCAGTGCAATCATGGGAATCCACCAAAACCCCCTGGTCAAGACTGCATATGGACTTTGCTGGCCCTTTCCATGGGCGGACTCTACTCATACTAGTGGATTCATACTCCAAGTGGTTGGAGGTGGTCCAGGTGCCCTTGCCATCGTCGCAGGCAACCATCAAAGCTCTGAGGGCCATCTTTGCAACCCACGGGTTGCCGGAGACCATCGTCACCGACAACGGCACAGCATTCACATCCGCAGTGTTCCAGGACTTCTTGGCCAGGAACCTCATCAGGCACATTCGCTCTGCCCCGTTTCATCCAGCCACCAATGGCCAGGCAGAGCGGATGGTGCGCACGGCAAAGGAGGCCTTGAACCGTCTGGGCCCCTCAGACTGGCCAAAAGACATGGCGTGTTTCCTAATGGCCTACCGGACCACACCCACCGCCTCCACAGGTTACAGTCCAGCCGAACTCCTCATGGGCCGCCGCATCACCACCCTGCTGGACAAGCTGCACCCTGACTGAGCCCCAGACAGGCGACCAGCGCCGGAACACCTTAAAGCCCCCAGAGGGTTCTACCCAGGTGAGACAGTGTGGGCACGGAACTATGCCACCACTGGCCCCGCCTGGCTCCCTGGAAAGGTGGACCACGTCACCGGACCGGTCTCCTATGCAGTGGCCTTGGAGGGTGGACATCTCCTGAGGCAACACATCGACCAACTCCGAGGTCGCCTGCCGGGGAGCCAAGGTCAGAGGCTCCAGATCCGGATAACGTAAGTCCCCGTGAGCCTGACACAGAACAGGGTTCTGTAGAGCCCGCTTCGGCCCAGCAGGAGGAGACCCCTGACCGTGCAGCTGAACCCATGTCTCCCGGGGCCGCCGCCCCAGATGTCTCCAGCTCTGCAGCCGCGGAACCACCGAGTCGGAACGCCCAGTCCCCTCGGAGCTCCGACGCTCGACACGAGACCGCCGCCCTCCGGCATATCTCCAGGACTATGTCACCTGATAGCTGGAACTATGGGGGGAGGGGTGTTGTGTCCTAGGTTCAAATGGAGAACTGTTACTTTTGGAGGGAACTGTTACTTTTGGAGAGAAGCTGAACAAGCCAAGCTTGTACTCCACACCAGGGTTCCAGAGAAGGCCTAAGCGTGCCCAATCAGGGGAAGGATTGAAACATAAGTAGCCAATCAACATCTAGGCTCATACTGTACCCTGATAGGCCCTTAGGCCTCTGTAAATAGCCAATCCATGTACATAGTTAAGGTCCAATCAGAAGGGGGCAAGAATTGTATAAAGGAGCGGGAGGTTTGAATAGAGCTCAGTCTGTGTTGGTGTTCCTGAAGTAAAGCTTGCTGAAATCACTCTCCGACTCTGGTCTCTTACTGCGCCGACCCCAGTACTTTACACTAAACCTGCAACTCTGCTCTCCCCAGCACCCTGTGCTTCTAATTAATTTCCACTGAAACTGACTATAAGTGGCAGCTCTGCTCTCCTCCACCCTTACATTTCTCATCGGGGCTGCGAGAGCAGAGCTATGGCATCTAGTCAGTTTCCAAGCTTTCTGGGAGGTAAAACTGACCGAAGCTGCAGGGTGACTCCCCTTTCTTTCCCCAGCTCCTAGGAGAGCAGTTTACTGGGGGCACCTGCTTTGGGGGGCTGTAACTTGGCCCCCTGAAATCAAATTTGCACCAAACATGGAAAGTAGGTAGAGGAGAGTCCCCTGAAGAGTTTGGCATAAGTTTGGTGTCACAAGCCTTTCTGAAATGAACAAACCAATGAACTAGGAATCATTTGGGAAACTGGAAAACCATGAAACTTAATGAACCACTAAATTGGGCAACCCAATGAACCATGAAACAAAATGAACCACCATTTTTGCGTTCATGCCAATCGCTAGTAGAGACTCTGATAAATCAATCCCCCTATTTAATCAGTTTTGCAGCAAACATCCTGAACTATTTAAAAACTGATATCCTAGTTAACAAGGCTTTTTCAGGTCATATCTGGGGAGGAGAGTGGGTAGAGAGGGAGTCATCCATAATAGGAATGGAGGACCATGGATATGCAAATGAGGGTGCAGACTAAGAGAATAAAATGGTGATGAAGGGAAAAAAAAGCTCTCTGAGTCTATGGACAGTTCTCTGAGGAAAGACTTTCAGAGTTTTGGTACCATAAATACAAAGGCTCTCTGCATGGGTTGCCGCCTGCCTAATGTTAGAAGACAGGGGCACCTAAAGCTAAGTCTTCATAGTTACTTCATGGCTAATATTTTGTTTTTTAAAAAGTCCAATTCTTTTTTTGTCTCTTGAACAACATGCTTGTCCTTCAAGAGCTGTGTATTCAAATTCCACCCCTTCCTTTCCTCCTTGATTCATTCATTCTGATAATTAACGTGCTATGGTCTGATAGTACTCTTGGGTGAATTTCTACCTGGTCCAACTCACTCATCATACCTGATGACATCCAACACATATCAATTCTGGACCAGGACTGATGTCTATGAGAGTAGTAGGTATAGTCCCTTGATGTTGGAAATGTTGTTCTCCAAATGTCTAATAAGTTTAGTTCTTCTGCTAACTTCAAAAAATGGATAGGTAATGTAAATCCTTTAGATTTCATTGGTGAGATAACCTTCCTGTCAAGATCTTTATTAAAAATTGCATTAACATCATCTAATATGCAGTAGTCATCATAATCAAAATGTGTCAATTTTTGCTGTAATTTTTGATAAAGATTTTCTTGGTGGTCATTAGGAGCATAAATATTGGCCAACAGAATTTTGCTCCCTTCTATGTTTAACTCCAAAAACAACATTTGACCATCATCTGCAACAAAAAGGAGCTGGGGGTTAAATTTCTCTTTAACATAACATGCCACTCCTCTTTTTTTTTTTTTGTTTAGCGTCTGAGGCCAGAAAGATTGTACCTATTTTTTCATTTTGTAGTAGACACTGATCTTTTTGAGTTATGTGAGTCTCTTTCCAGAGTATATCTGCTTTAAATTTAGTCAGGAAAGCAAAGGTTTTCCTTCTTTTAACCGTGGAGTTAAGACCATTGACATTAAGAGAAAGTATTTTAATTTGATCCTTGGCCATTGTTTTAATTTGTTCTTTAGCCATTATGTTGACTTCTTATCACTACCTTTTTTATTCTTAGTTACTTGTGATCACATTTTACAACCAGTCCGTTCCTTGGCTCACTCCTTTTAATCTTCTGACATATCCGATTGTCTGCTCCTTTCCTCTTCCTCTCATTCTTCTTCTTCCTTTTTATCTTCCTTCTCTTTCCTGGCATACCTTTCTAGAAAGTATTCTGCTTTGTGGATTGAAGTAATTCTATGTATTTTCCCTTCACAGGTGAAGATGAGCCCTTCTGGATTGAGTCAGGTATAGGCTATTTCACTTGTTCTTAAAAAATAGGTTAAGTCTTGGTACTCTTTTATTTTTTGTCTCATTGGCCAGAGAATCTCTTTCAAAACTCTTATGTTTTCCTTTTATCACTATTGAGGATTCTTTACTCTGTTTAAGAACCAAATCCCTAACCTTCCTTCTAGCAAAGTTGACATGCACCTCTCTTGGCAATGCATTTTTCCGTACAAATGCAGAGGAGACATGATAGGCATTGCCAATCTCATATCTCAATTTTCCTCCAGTGACAGTTCAGTTAAAGCCTCAAACATTGTCTTAACAATATCTTATGATTCTGGAACATTTTGAAATCTCAACAAATATGCCACTCTCTCCATTTCAAGTTGAAGTGTCCTAGCTTTCACCATATTTTGTTTTTTCTCTAAATTTTTCACTTTAATATGGCTTCACCGTCTTAATGTCCACGGCTTTCATCAACTTAGTCTCAGTTGTTTGCTTCTTATATTCTCCTACATCACCTTTTATTTGCTGCATTTGCTCCCCTAAGGTTACTACCTTGTCAGTTAGAACTGACATAGCATTCATCAATGTCATTTGTAACTCTTTAATTTCTTCCTGTAAGTTTGGGGTACCCAACTTAGAGGGCCCATTAAGACATTTGAATAAGATATATTACCTCTTTTACTCATTATTGCAACAACCCCCCAATCAAAAAGCATAAAAAGAAAATCTTTACCAAGTTACCTGTCTTATATCTTTAAAACTGCTATCAATATAAGATGTTTACTTTTAGACATTATTGTTATGGAACACCATGTACTGTAGTTATCAACAATCTCCACCTTAAGTAAATAAAATGCTCAGTTCAACAGTTCTTACAAACAATTTGGCTGTTAACCCAAACAATCCAACCACAAATATAGCTAAGATTAGAACCTGTTGATTAGGGATGGGCACAGACCTGAACACTGAACAAAATCTGGCCTGGACTTTACCTTGTGCGAGGTTCAGACAGTTTGGTACGAAAGTCACATGTTCGGACCAGGAAGTCTCTGAACTCAAAGATTTCAGGTTTTCACGGCTGGTAACATCATTAGGGTTTGTAGAATCTTTTGGGCTCAAGTGCCGTGTTCTACTGGAGAAAGTTTTCTCTGGAAGGAAAACGTCTGGAAGGAAAACTTTCTCCAGTAGAACACGGCACTTGAGCCCGAAAGATTCTACAAACCCTAATAAGTCTCTGAACTGTCTTCACGGTTCAGAACCTCTTGTGCATTCTTGGCAAAAAAACTCCACCCATGGAGTTTCACACTAAAAAGTGGGTATGGGTGGGATATTTCCAGCCATCGAGGGACCAATAGTGACAGTCTGAAGCTGACAGGCAAGTCTGATTTCCAATGACAGGCATCGATCTGACTTCCTCCAGATGGGGGGTGGGGGTGGGAATGTATATAATCACTGGAGGCGTGTTCCTGTCCTCTGTTTGCATCTGGTTTTTGCAAGTCTGGTTCTTTTTGCACATGCAAGAATATCTTTCGGTGGGCTGAGGGGAGGGGGGGAATTACTGGGGTGGGTGGGGAAACCTGTTGGATCTCCTGGCCTCTATACAAACTGTCAGAGTAAAAGCTCTTTTTTCTCCTTTCCTTGCATTCAGAGCTACATTTCTCCGCCGCCCCTGCCTTTTTCTTTGCTGTGAGAAGTGGGAAACATGGATAGATTTTTTTTTAAAAAAACATGCTTTTGATTTGATTTGGGGGTGGACTGTTCACTTTTGTGGATTCTGAAAACTGCCCTTTCTCTGCATGCTGGCTGTGGGGTTCCCTTTCTGCTCCTACAAAAAGCACCCCATTTCTTCCTGCGTTGCTTGAGTCTCTGCCTGGGGGGTATCCTCTCTCCTCTTCCACTCAGGCACCCAAACTACCTACACATTTCTGGGGGGCTTGGCTAACTGCCCTCTTCCCTGACTGTGGGGTCCCCTTTCTGCTTATGCAAAAAGCACCTCATTTCTTCCTGCGTTGCTTGAGTCTCTGCCTGAGGGATTTCCTCTCTCCTCTCCCACTTAGGCACCCAAACTATCTACAGATTTCTGGGGGCCTTGGCTAACTGCCCTCTTCCCTGGCTGTGGGGTACCCTTTCTGCTCCTCCAAAAAAACATCCTTTCTCCTCTGCCACATATTCCCACACATTCCCTTAGCTAGTCCACCAGGGCCCCCTCCCACAGCTGTGCAGTGAGTTCCAGTTGCCAGGCCTGGTTGTCCCTGTCACCTTCCCAGGTAGGATGGAAGGCTTGGCCCCAATCAGTTATCATGTTGCCAGGTCTGGCTGGCCGGCCCCAGGAAGACACAGCCACCTGCAGCCATGTGGGTGGTTCTTGGGGAGGTACTCTGGGAGTCTGATGCCTGTAGCTTAACCAGGACCACACTGTAGTGTCTCAAAACGGTGCAGGACAACTCCCCCAAAAACAGTTTCCTGGAGACACCTTGCTTGATGGTCTGCTACTTGGATCCTGCCAAATCTGACATGCATGTAACATGTGAGCCATGTGGAGGGTCACCCCAGGGAGGAATTGTGTGCGTTGAAGGCTTCTACTTCACCCAGGTCAGTTTTTGTCACTCTAGAACCAGCAGAGGTGACATCCCTTTGAAGAGCATTGCACTGAATGACCTTTTTAGGGGTCTGTAACTCAGCCCCCCGAAGTCCAATGTGGACCAAACTTGGTGGGTACATTGAAGAGAGTGATCTGGAGACAACCTGCCATTTTGGAACCTCAAAGCCCTGTGTGGGGCTTTTTAAAAACTGGACCAGTTCGCAAACTGGTTCGCGAACCAAGCTGTGGTTCAGTTCATGAACTGATCTGTGAACCAGTCCAGTTCTGTTCATGAACCGAACCAACATTTTCCGGTCTGTGCCCATTCCAACTGCTAATATTATTTAAATAAAAAGAAGCTTGAAAGATCTTTAGTAGAAACAACACATAGACTCAAAACAAGGATCAATCTCACCCCAGTTCCACCTTAAACAAATTCAGATTGGGTCCCAAGAAGAATATCCTCAGTAGCAAAACAGAGTGATATTAATTCCAGAAATACAGAGTTCTAAAGGCCCAGAGTTCAAGACCACAAGTACTTTTGCATAGTTGAAAAAAACTACTCCAAAAGTCCAAAACATTTTGTCATGTATCCAAGTCTATTTAAAGTAGTCAACACTGTAACAGTCCTAGAGTAAAAGGGGTACAGCCATAAAATACAACTGTAATCCAAGGCAAAAAAGCCAGCACTTTCAAAAAGGGAGGAGAAATCCCAAGAAATCTGGAGGGATCCAAAGAGAAAGTTATGCTTCTGTCATAAGAAGCCAATGCATATGCAAATGCCCATCTTCAGAGAAGGAAGAGACAGTAAAGCTCTAAAAACCCTTCCTTCATCCATTTTTATAATCCTTTTGCCTCTCAGGAACTGCACAACCAGCAGATACAGGGGAACTCCTTCATGTTATAAACATGCAATACCAGTTTAGTTTAAAAGCCAAGCAGCTCAGGGAAGAGCGGGTGAGCAAACCTCTCCCTTTTCCCCCTTTTATGTGTCTGTTTTGGTTAGCCCCTTAGGGGAAAAAAAGTTTTACCCCTTCAAATTTTAAATCCAATAAGCAAATATGATTAAAGAGGCAAAGTCTCATAAAAGCTTGACATTTAGAGTATAGAGATGCAAATCTGGAAAGTTTTAAAAGTTAGAAAGCAAAACAGGAGTCACCTCTAGTTCCAAGATAGAGATCAGAGCAATGGAGCTTCATGACAACTGGAGACCTGTGTAACAAATGGCCATTCAGCCCACTGCCTCCTGTCCAGCCACCTGCTGTGGGGACCTTTACCAAGGTCTCCCGTTGGTCCCCCCAGGTGTGGGGGGTGTCCAAATGCCTGATTCAGGCTGTTTGCTGGAGCAGCCTCCACGAACATGTCCTGCAGTGAGGCGCCAGTTCTCAAAAGATCATACATTGCTTTCAAGGTCAGCACCAGTGCTTTGAGTTGTGCCTGGAAACAGATTGGGAGCCCATATAGATAAGCCAAATCTGAAGTGATATGGTTCCTCCAACCCACTTCCGGCTACATCCTGTGCTCAGCATTCTGTACCACTTGAATTTTCTAAAAAACTTGTCAAAAAACAGCTCCACATGAAGTGCATTGCAATAATCTGATCTAGATGTAACCAGAAATGCACCAGATAAGCAAGATATTTTCTGTTCAGGAATGGTTGCAACTACAAGCTGGTAGAAGGCATTCCTGGGCTATGATCAGATGGGCAGTTTGGCCTAAGATAGTTGAGTTACCCGAACTGATTTAACTGGCTGGTTTGCACAGCCAGTGGCGACCCGTGAATGCCTAGGCAGGTGTCGCCCACCACCACTCCGGTGCCCCACCAAGGTGCGGTGCCCACCTGCCTCCTCCCTCCCTTCCCTCCCCTTCCTTTCCTATTTGCCCCCCCCCACTGCTGCGGTGGCCGCCACTAGCCCCCTCCAGCCTGCCCCCCGCCTCTTAACAAAACACGCAGACGCGGGCTGAGAGGAGCTGGCAGGCCTTTGTTTTACTCGCAGCAAGTGGGGGGGGAAGCGAACAGAGCATGGCAGCAGGCTGCAGGGTGGAGGGGCGGCAGAGTGGGGAGGAAGGCAAACTAAGTGCTTGCCTGGGGCATTGGAGGGGGGGAGCCCAATTTGCTGCCACTGCTTCCTGGTGCCCTAGGCAGCTGCCTAGTTTGCCTAGTGGACGAGCCAGCCCTGCACACAGCCACATCTGCCAGCCATTTCCCAGTAATCAGCACCCCATTAGAAGATGAGCTGGAGACAGGGTAAATAGACATTAGGTGAAATCTGGTGCTAATGGCTCCCCATGCATTCTGCCTGATGTCTGAATGCATTTCCAGATGTCTGAACGCAGGAGAGCACAAACAAAACAGATTGGCAGTGTGAACCCACAATCCATTCTATGCATTTTTTTCTCCACAATCTGTGGTGCACTTATGCACATGTGCCAAGAGATATTGAGGTGGGGGGGGCGGATATACTAAGTGGAGAGCTTGCAACAACAGTGTGACCAATCCACCACTACCCCCATGCTATACAATAGTGCATTGAAATGCAGTGTCTAAATGCAATTTTCAGTTCCCGAGTGGAATTGAGATATATGCAGCAAGGGGTAGAATTCTAGCAGGAGCTTCTTTGCATATTAGCTCACACCCCCTGATGTAGCCAATCCTCTAAGAGCTTACAAAATTCTTTTTTGTAAGCTCTTGGAGGATTGGCTACATCAGGGGTGGCTTAATATGAAAAGGAGCTCCTGCTAGAATTCCACCACTGTATGCAGCACCTGCTTACCACCCCAAGCTGCCAGTCTGATCACAGCCCTGGTCATAGTTACCACTTGCTTGTCCAACACTAGTCCAGGGTCCAAGTACACTAATAAACTACAAATCCAAACATATTGTGACCTATAAACTTAGCTTGTTATTACTATTTAGTCTTTGCATATGTCAAAACATCTTCATGAAGCTGTATGCTAATTTGCTATTCACCAATGTAGAGGCATCTGTTTCTATATATGAATTGTTAACCTCTATTTCTATGTATCTGAAGAAGTGTGCTTACACACAAAAGGTCATACCTCGACTAAACGTTTGTTGATCTTTAAAGGTGCCACTGGACTCAAAATTTGTTAAACTACAGACCTGTTCCTTCAAGGGGACTGCAGCCTAGAATGAGTGGCACCTTAAATCTTGAGCAAGTAGTACTTCCTTCAGGTTGAGATTACACCGGTTTATTAACCTAAATCCACTCTAAAACTACTTCCAGATACAGTTCAGGGTTTCTATAGATGTGGAAAACAGAAACATTAGGAAAAAATACAATCCCTATAGTATTTTGAAAAATCACTCATGCATGCCAAACCAAATAGTAGTAATTCATGGGAATATGAAAGGTAGAATTCCCTTTTTAAAAATTCAGCCTTTATAACTTGAGATCGTTGTACTGTGTGTTTTTTGTTACTGAGCAAAGCAATATGCCTTATGTGACATGCATGATCTCAGGCTGTAACACAATCAACATGTGTGAAAGCTGATATGCCATACTTTTTTTAAGCTAGAGTATACAGCCGGCTTAATCATAACTTGGATCAGGTTAGTCTGAGCAGCTTTCTTTTGTTGGATGGAACAAGAATTCACACTGGACTGTAAGTGATTATTCTGCCTGTTCTTGCTGCATCCTCCTTTCCAGGGCTATTTTTGTAGAAAAAGGCCAAGCAGGAACTAATTTGCATATTAGGCCATACCCCTGATGCCAAGCCAGCTGGAACTGCATTCCTATGCATTTCTACTTAAAAAAAAAAAGCCCTGCTCCCTTCTCTTGCCTTACTACATACCACAGATAGATCCAAGTGGGAAGCCGGGTTGGTCTGAAGCAGTTGAACAAAGCAGGAGTCAAGTGCACCTTTAAGACCAAGTTTTATTCAGAATGTAAGCTTTCATGTGCTAAAAGATCCCCTTGTCTGAAGAAGTGTGCTTTTAGCACACGAAAGCTTACGGTTTGAATAAAACACTGTTGGTCTTGAAGGTGCAACTTGACTCTTACATATCACAGGTTCACAGAGCTATGAGACCAGACGACAGGTAAAGGAAAATTAGTTCCAGCCAGTTTTAAAGATGATTTTGGGATTTGTGTCTGATTTCAGCTACTCAAATTTTGATCAATAACAAATGTACAACATAAGTATACATTGTTATAGCATAAATGTTTATTTCATACAAACAGTAAGTGAGGTGGTAAACCTGTTTTGGTGTTACTATTTTAAGTAGGAGTTTGTGCAACTTGTTATGTACGCAAACATTGCCTGTACATAGAATACTAGCATGCAAGAGAAAGAAAACTAGGTTAGAATCCTACTTTTTGACATCTAAGCCATGTTCACATGTTACAGTGGCTTATGTATATCCTGTCTGTACATCTGTTCATCTGTTTGTAATAAAGAGCCAATGCACAGACATGAAGGTGGCAGTGGATGCCTCAGGAGGCTCTATGTACTGGGCAAAAGGCAGCAGATGCTTCAGGATAGGGCAGGGTACCTCAGGAGAAGCAGCAATCTTATGAAAACCCAGCTGAAGTGGGACGAGTCAAGGGAAGGGTTAAGATAGCAGCAGGGTGCAGAGAAGGGAAGGGTGGAGCTGGACTTAACCAGCATGGCCATAGCCCAAAGGATAAAAAGGGCCATGTCAGAAGAGATGGGGGAGATCTGGAATATAAATTGGTTGAGCAAAGCTGAGGAGGTGCAAAGAAGGAAGAAAGAGAAACCTGAAAAAGGAGCTGGAGTGAGATAAGGCTTCCACACTAGGACAGGCCTGATGGAACTTCCCCATGGCAGAGATACAGCTCAGCCCCCTGAAGATTGAAGGGCAGAAATGGGTGGGTGAAAGGAACACTGCTTGGAAAGAAGCCTGTGAAGACTTTGCTGTATCAAATAAACTATTTAGTCTTTTCATATGGAACATGTTCACGGCTATTATTTGAAACAGCAACAGAAGAAGAGCTGGATTTATACCCTGCCCTTCACTTGGAGTCTTACAATCTCCTTCCCTTCCTTTTCTCACAACAGACATGCCCTGAGAGACAGGTGGGGATGTGAGAGCTCTAAGTGAACTGCTCTTGAGATAATTGCTCTGAGAGAACTGTGACTGACACATAGGCTGATTCCGCATTAGCCTTTGTTTCCCCTGAGGCAGATGTTGGTTTCCGCATATCTTGACCCGGGGCGGCAGTTTGACCCACCTTCAAAGCAGTGTCGCCCCGCATTTAGGAGATCGTCATTTTGCGAGAAGTTTATTTTTGATGTGGTTTCGGGGCTCGAAATTTATGTGCGGAACTCACGCCAATGTGCTGTCAAACTTCTCGCATAAGTAGAACACACCCACTTAACTCCACGCCCATGATTCCGCCCAGTTATTTCATCATACTTCCTTAATTTTACTCCTTTTGGAAATTATCCAATATTTTCCTGAAATAAAGTAATTTTTTAAACAAATCACGTTTCGTGTTACAACACGAAAAATATATAATGATGTAACGCGATTTTCTTTTACTGAATACATCCCTTGCTTCCACCCGCCCTCATTCTTTATGGTATTCCACGTGATTTTGATAATGTGTCATTGCATTGTGATTACTTTCTCTCCCCCTCCGATTAAAATCACTCCTGACTATTATAATTTTTTTTTCAAATAAGAACGTTACAGCACAACTAAATAAATAGCGATGTTAAATGAACTACTTTAAAGATGCGTGATTGCCACCTTTATCAATGCCCCCCCCCGTATGGCCTCAAATGGGAATGGGAATTTGATGATGTTTATAGGTTTATATTTTTGATAGGTTGGGGAAACTTTCTCCCTTAACCCCTCAGCATAAATCTCCCCCCCACCCACACCTTCATGCATCTATTTGTAATTTGTTATAGCTTTTAATGGAAAATTGTGTGCTTAACATTCAGCGTGTGTGGATAAAAATGGTGGATCGCCGACTCAGATTTCCCGGGGCTTAGATAACCTGCCAATGGCAGGGCGAAAGGAAAACACATGACTTTACCAGTATTATGCCACTGGCATTACATTGTAATGCAAACAAAGACGATCGCGGTGTAACGCGAACACGTATGCGTGTTAAAAAAAAAGGGAAAACGTATGAGGGAGGGAGAAATTGCTACGATTGTGGGAGAAACTCTGGGACCAGCAGTAATGCGGAATCAGAACACACGGAACAGATTGGGAATTGAATCCAGGAGAAATTCTCTAGTGCGGAATCAGGAAATCACACCCACATGGAACAACCACAGAGCAAAAGGGAGGCAAACGCCAAATGCGGAATCAGCCAAAGATTGGTTTCACATTGCGAAACTGACAGGATTTTATCCTGTTGCAAAAAAATCCGCTACAGTTTGAACTGTTTCTGGGCTATCAGACAGCCCATGCTGAAGCAGCAGGATTCCAGCAGCAGTGAGTGGTTGCCCATTCACACTGCTATCCCGGCTCAAGCACGGACACAATGCAGAAAGAGTTGTCTCTTGTTTCAAACAATTTTATTAGTAACATATGGTAATGAATTTCAATTTCTTACATCATTACTTTTTTTTATCTATCCCATATATTACTTTCTACCCACTCCTCCCCCCCGTTACTTGACCCCCAGTGGTGTTATATACTTAAAATCTTACTATTAAAGGTACCCTTAATTAATAAGAACCAAAATTAATATCCTCCTCCCTCTTGTACTTAGTCATTAACAAAAATTGTCCAATGTCCTTTTATTTTCCACTTTTTCTACGTATCTTCTGAACTTTTCCCACTCCATCTTAAATACTTCTAAATCATAGTCTCTTAAGGTTCATGTTAACTTGTCCATTTCACTCCATGTCATAACTTTTACAATCCAATCCTATTTCTCTGGTACTTTTTCTTGCTTCTACAACTGCGCATACAATGCCCTAGCAGCTGAGAGCAAGTGCCAAATTAAAGTTCTATCTTCTTTTGGAAATTTTTCCATTTGTAATCCCAACAGAAAAGTCTCTGCAACTTTATTAAATTTGTATCCCAAGATCTTAGAAATCTCTTGTTGAAACATCTGCCAATACTTTTTCACTCTTTCACAAGTCCACCACATATGGTAGAAAGAACCTTCATGTTTTTTACATTTCCAACATCTATCTGGCATCTTATTGTTCATCTTTGCCAACTTTTTAAGAGTCATATACCATCTGTACATCATCTTAAAACAATTTTCTTTAATACTCTGACATGTTGAGAGTTTCATAGAGTTTTTCCACAAATATTCCCACGTGTCCATCTGTATTTCTTTATTTACATTAATTGCCCACTTAATCATTTGAGATTTCACTACTTCATCTTCCGTAGACCATTTTAAAAGTAACTTATAGATTTTCAAAATTAATTTTTCATTATCTCCAAGCAGAACTTTTTCCATTTCTGTTTGTTCTCATCTTATTCCTTCAGTTTTAACATCACTTTCCACCAAACATTTTATTTGTAGCATTTGAAACCAATCATATTTATTATTCAACTCTTCAGCAGTTTTCAATTCTATTTTACCACTTTGTATTTTTAGTAACTGATTATATGACATCCCTTTTTCCTCTCCTGTCTCAGCTGTTATTCTTTTACTTCTGCTGGCACTATCCATAGTGGTTTTCTCTCATCGCCATATTTCTTATACTTCATCCAAATATTTAGTAGATTATTTCTTATATAATGGGGAGAAAAAAAAAACATCCGGCTTTTTCTTTCCATACTACATATAAGCGTGCCAGCCAAATTTATTTCCATGACCTTCCAACGTTAAAAGTTTTTTATTCAACAGCGTCACCCAACCTTTTATCCATACTAGACAAACTGCTTCATGATATAATCTTAAATCTGGTAGTTGAAATCCTCCTCTTTCTTTAGCATCTGTTAAAACTTTCATTTTAATCCTTATTTTTTTCCCGGCCCATACAAATTCTGAAATCTTTCTTTGCCATTTATTAAATTGTTTACTGTCTTTCACAATCGGAATAGTTTGAAACAAATACATTATTCTCGGCAAAATGTTCATCTTAATTGCAGCTATTCTACCAAGCAATGACAAATTAAGCTTGTTCCATTTTATCATATCTTCGTCCATTTTACATAATAACTTTTCATAATTGTTTTTAAACAGATCAATATTCTTCATTGTTATTTCCACGCCCAAATATTTTACTTTAGGGGTAACTTCACATCCTGTTAATCTCTGCAATTCCTTTTATTTACTTATATATTTTTACACAATTTTTTTGACTTTTCTTTATTAACATCAAGTCCTGCCAATTCTCCAAAATCTTGTATTTTGGCTAACAACAAAGGTGTTACTTGCATAGGATTTTCATTTATAAACATTATATCATCTGCAAATGCTCTATATTTATAGGAAAATCCTTTAATTCTCGTTCCTTCAATTTCTTCATCATCTTGTATTTGCATCAATAAAATTTCAAGAGTCATTATAAACAACGGTGAAAGCGGACAACCTTGCCTTGTACCTTTGCTGATTATCATTTCTTCTGTAAGATCTGCATTTATACATAACCTTGCACGTTGTTCAGTATAAATTGCTTTTATCATTCTTATAAAGTTTCCCCCCAATTTTATTTTCTCTATTACTGCAAACATAAAGTACCAATTCAAATTATCAAAAGCTTTCTCTGCGTCCGCAAAGAATAATGCCACTTCTTTCTCTGGATGTCTTTCACAGTATTCTACAATATTTACAACAGTTCTGATATTGTCTCTTATTTGCCTTTTAGGGAGAAAACCCACTTGGTCTTCCTTTATAAAGTTTATTAGATATTGTTTAAGCCATTCTGCAAAGATTCTTGTGTATATTTTATAATCATTGTTTAATAATGAAATTGGTCAATAATTCTTTACCTTAGTGACATCTCTGTCTTCCTTTGGAATCAATGAAATTACTGCTTCCTTCCATGTATTTGGTATTTTCCCATTTATTCTTATCACATTCATTAATTTTTGAAGTTTCGATATTAATCCTTCTTTAAACGTTTTTAAAAATTTTGCCGTAAATCCATCTGGTCCAGGTGCCTTTCCAATTTTTATTCAATTATTCACTACTTCAATTTCTATTTTTTCAATTGGATCATTCAAAACTTTTTCCATATAATCAGTTAAGGGTGCTATTTTAATCTTCTGCAAATACACTTCCATCTTTTCCATCTTTTCTTTAACACCTTTAAATAGTTTAGCATAATATTTTAAAAAATCTCTTTATTCCTTCTTGATCTATCATCTCTCTTCCATCAGCCACAATTTTATTAATAATTTCACTTTCTCTCTTTTCCTTCAATTGCCAGGCCAAATATTTTCCAGGTTTATTCGCTCCCTCAAAAGATTTCTGTTTTAATTTTTTCAAATTCCATTCTAATTCTTTATTTAACAGATGTCTCATTTGTGCTTGCAGTATTGTAATCTCCCTTATAATTTTCTTTTTTTCCTGGCCTTTTCCTTAATTCACCTTTTTTCTTAGTTTCATTTTGAATGTCCAACATCTGTTTATCTTTTGCTCTCTTGTCTTTATTATTCAATGTTATTAGTAATCCTCTCATTATTGCCTTGTAGGCATCCCATACCATCTGAAATTCTATATCCTCTCTGTCATTTACTTGGAAGTATGCTTTGGTTTCATTTTCTAGAGATGTCACCATTTCTTTATTTTGTAGTAAATCTTCATTTAATCTCCATCTTCTTGTCTTTTTCGACAGTTTTGTAATCCACATTATTGGGTTATGATCAGCTCCTATTTTAGGTAATATTTCTATTTTCTTTGTTATAAGTCCCAAATCTTTAGTACCCCACAACATGTCAATTCTAGAGAAAGAGCTATGTCTAGCTGAAAAGAAGGTATAGTCCTGTACTTCAGGATTAAACTTTCTCCATATATCTTCCAAACTCTCCTGTTTAACCAATTCAAAAAAAGGCTTTGGCAATTTCCTTTCTTTATCACTTTTTTTCTTCCCAGATCTATCTATCGTTTTCTGAATTGTTCTGTTAAAGTCCCCCATCAATAAAATTTACTCATAGGTCACTTCAAGATGTTGTGTAATATTTTTTTTAAAAAATGTCCTTAGCACCATTTGGAGCATAAAGTTCCAACAACTATGGGCGTTTTCGCACTGACCTTAATCGGCAGCGACGTCCCTCTTCACCGCGCAGGATCTGCACGGATTTCGCACCAATTGCTGTGGAGCACCCGGAAGAGCCGCAGTCCCACGGCTTTTGAGGCGCAAGTGGAAACTGGTTTTTGGTGGTTTCCATTTGCGCCGCAAAAGCCACGGGACTTTGCGGCTCTTCTGGGTGCTCTGCAGCAATTGGTGCGAAATCCGCGCAGATACTGCGTGGTGAAGAGGGACGTCGCTGCCGATTAAGGTCAGTGTGAAAACGCCCTATGTTTTTTGGCATTCAAAGTAATTTCTACCACTATATATCTTCCATCTTTATCTTTAAATACCAATTTAGGGTCTAATTCTTGTTTAATATAAAAGACTACTCCTCTCTTCTTCTGTTCAGCCAATGTAAAAAATTCTAGTCCCAATTGTTTATTCCATAGAAATTTATAATCCTTTTGTCTAATATGCACTTCTTGTAAACATATTATATTACAATTTTGTTTTTTTATCCAATGAAACATTGCCTTTCTTTTTGTGGTGAATTTAGTCCATTTGCATTCCAAGATATCAATTTATAATCCATCATGGTGCAAATACTTTATTTTCTTCATAAAATCTATGCAGATCCTGTGTATTTGTGATTGTAAT
The DNA here is from genome assembly GCF_032191835.1 of Heteronotia binoei. Classification (NCBI taxonomy): domain Eukaryota; kingdom Metazoa; phylum Chordata; class Lepidosauria; order Squamata; family Gekkonidae; genus Heteronotia; species Heteronotia binoei. Next base: position 94,441,134 of record NC_083223.1, on the reverse strand, counting down.
CCTTTTCCCTTGAAGTTCAAAGCTCAAACCTTCAGGTATTATCCATCTGTACCTCATTCCATTGTCACGTAGTTTTTCTGTCAATTTTTTATATGCCTTTCTGTCAGTTAGCACTAGTCTTGGCAGTTCTTTCATAATTCTTACTCTACTGCCTCCCACTGCCAATGATTTTTCAAAGTTTTTATTCATGATCTTTCCCACCATTTCTTTTGTCATAAATCTTATGACCACATCTCTTGGCAGATTATTCTTTTTTGCATAGAGTGAATTTACTCTATACATATAGTCATACATATTTCTATTCCCTTCAGGATCTTCCTCCAAAAATTCTGCAATTATTTTTATTATGTATTCTTTCAAGTCTGATTCTTCAGGTACACCTCTCAGGTGGATCTGAGTTTCCATCAGTTTGCAGTCATGAATTGTCACTTTTTCTTGTAATTTTATCAAGGTGGAATCATGTGTTTTCACTCTCTCTTCCACTTCTTGTACTTTCTTTGTTATTACCACAGTGCCATTTCTGAGATTCTCTATTTCTTTTTTTAATTCTTTCTTTGAGTTCTCAATATCCTTTCTTATTTCTTTTTTAGAGGCAGTTATCATTTCTTTCACCCCCTTCATTATCCTAGTTTCCATTGCATCTAACTGAGCTTGCATTTTCTCTATTGAAGCAGACCTAGCACGAGTTTGTTTTGGGTCTGACATGTAAAACAAGATCAAAAATTTTGATCTCACCAAATTAAATTTGAACCATCAGGTTTGATAAAGTGAAGCTTGCCCTTTCCAATGCACCCGATTTCACTGTCCTCTGAGCTTCCCAGGCTCAGATATTAATATTTAAAGTTTTTATTTCTCCCAAAATGGCGGTCGCAACTTTTGCTTCACTTTAAAAAAAACTTTTTTCCCTTTTACCAGTTCAAATCTTGTTATCTACTATCCAACAGCAGTAATTTTTTAATTGCCAAATCTGTTAACTCCACCAATTTTTAATGTCCGAATCACTAAAAATGATGTTAAAACTTAGTCCTCCCAACAACAATGGCTACCGATGTTTCTCTCTGGCATTATAATCCTAGAGTAGGCTATTTCCTTCGTTGACTTCCTTCTTCTTCCTCCAATACTTCCTGCTTTTCTTGCCTTCAAATCTTGTTTCACTGGTAGAGAAATCTCACGATATCTGACGTATTTCCTGTGTTGACTGTGAATGCTGCAGATCTGTGACGATGGGGCTGCCTCCTCAACCACAGATAGACTAAACAATAAATTCCTTTCTTCTTTTATCACTGTATTTTAAGTTTACAAAGTTCAAATTTAGCCCCTTATCTTCTCCTTTCAGGCTTTCAGTATTTCCAACTCCCACCTTTTACTTTTGTTTTGTTTAACTTCAATTAGTCCCGGAGTGAAGAGATAGCAATCAGTACCTTTTTTCCATAGTTATCCAAATCAACAGCAGTCCTTTGTAGATTAGATGTTTAAAATTGTAAAAGAAGGTTTGGATCCTGTCGAGCTTATGTCAAATTAATGACTCTGGAACCTTCTGCAGACGATGAATATGCAGACGGGACTGCCTTTCCCCATATTTCCCCCAGAGAGCACTGTGATCAGGGCCCAAAAGAAGCCAGGTTCTGTGTAACGAGATCTAGGGCTTTTTCGGTGGCAGCACCAGAACTTTGGAACACCCTTCCAGAAGCCATAAGGGCCCTTCCAGAAGCCATAAGGGCCCTGCGGGATTTTTCTGCGTTCCGCAGGGCCTGTAAGACCGAATTGTTTAAGCAGGCTTTTGCTGTTTAATTGAAAAGGGCTGCCATCAGACATCTTGTAGAATGCTGGTGATCACAGTCGAGAATTCAATATCACTTATACTGTACTGGAGCAGCGCCATAGAATGGTTTTAAAACTGAAATAAGTAAATTATGGTTTTATATGTTTTATTGGACTGATTGTATTGTATGTTGTGAGCCGCCCTGAGTCCGCTTGCGAAGAGGGCGGGATATAAATTGAATGTAATAAATAAATAAATATGCAACTTCTCTCCGGAGATCCCTTAAAGCCACAATGAGCCCCCCCCACCCCGGGACTCCCTTTCAGCCAAGGTTAGACTCCTCAAAGTATCTGTGCATATCTTGGACAATTCTCTAGCTGAGAAATGTAGGCAGAAGGCATTAATTTGCCTTTTACTACCCTGAACAGAAGTGTCAGCCTGCCCCCATTAGGGAAAGCAACTCAGTTTGCCATTTTCCAACCCTGAAAGTCAGAAAGAGTTGTCTCTTTAAAAAAGGCCCCTGTGTGTGCACATCGGAGAAGTGGAAAAGCGAACCTTGGAAAGGGATGAAGGGGGAAAAAACCCTGACCTTGCTGGAAATGGCTCAGCATGATCACACAGCTCTTCCACTTATGAGTCACCCTGGGGCATTCAAACAGTAGCCGATTATGCAACCTACATCTGATTCAGGGAGATGATACCGGGATAATCCAGGTAGCTTTTTGATGCGGATAGGAGGCATCTGGAGACGGGGTGAGAGTGGGTGCGGCTTGGAGGGCAGATGTGCTTGTGTGATCGTGCACTTTTCATCTGAATGGGAGGTAGGGCTAGGTCAGGGCAAATCTCCTGTGTGAAACCACCCAAAGTCACCCAGCTGGCTGCATGTGGAAGAGTGGGGAATCAAACTCAGCTCTCCAGATTAGAGTTTGCTATTCCTAACTACTAAACCCGACTAGCTGTCTTGTGATATGCAGTCTTTTACATGTCATATCTTGAGCACTTGAATATGCCTCACAAAAAACTCAGCATTTTCACATCTTCATATATTTACTTGATGCTTAGTTTGTCTTTCTTATAGACACAACAGAGGTGAGGCTAGTAATAAAGTCAGATGCCCTGGACAGAATCTGACCCACTATATTTGGATGGCATTATTTTGCCCTTGTTGGTCAAATTAAAAGTTTTTCAGATGACACTAGATACATTTCTACTTTTTGAGAAGCAAGTTGAAGTTGTTTCTAGGAATGCCTTTTTGTATCTTTAATAAATTTAGGATTTTTCTTCCTCTTATATTCTGCTAATCTACAGATGCTGATCAGTGCTTCTGTACCCTCCACTGTAAGGTGTCAAGATAGGCTAAAAACAGCAACTTAGGCAAAATGTTGTGCCCTCCCTGCTACCTAGTGTTGGGTGGTAGTCACATATGCAGAGATATGGATTTACCCTGATCCCCATTTATGGGGCCATGGGGAGGGGTAAGAGGCAAAGCAGCCTTTTGCTGGTTGAGAGGGGCGGGGCCAGACCAAGCACAGGAAACAGGGGCCCGCCCTAACTTGATGCAGGCCCTAAAGGATGTCTTTGGGGTGGGTCAGAGGGCAGGGGGTGGCCACCATCTACTTAGGACACAGCACCGCCTCTTCCTGCTCTCATGACCATCGGATTGCTTGGCCCACCCTGCCAACCCTTTATTTAGGTATTTTATCAGGGGTTGTGTACGGTTTGTCTTTTCTGATTTTTTTGTCACAACTTGGCAGTCTCAGCATGGGGCTGGATCCATTCTCTGGAAAATCAGCCTGCGTGTCCACTTCCAGAGTATGGGGATCCTCATAAGGGATCTTGGCATGAGGGGAGACTGAGGCGCCCAGCCCGGGGGCATATAAACTGGGGGATTACCCTCACGCTCAGGTGGCAGGGGAGACCACCCCTGGGCTTCTGCCCTAGTGGAATCCCTAACCTGCCATCCCAAGGTGACCAGCAGAGCATCGACCGGCAGGCAGGTCAGTTGATGTGTGGGATCCTTACCCCATGCTGTGCCAAGCCTTACTACAGCTGAAACCAATAAAAGTTCCACTTTTCTTAAAATTGTATGGTTGTGTGTTATTTCAGTTGAAACTGTAAACTAAACTAGAATATGTTAGTAGGGAGGAATTTTGCCTGGGGTGCCTGCCTTGGCCCCTCCCCTTGACACTGGAGTCACAAACCTCCAGACTTGCAAAAATTATGCTGGTTGACTACATTTTCCCAGACTACCTAAGGTACTGATTTTATATGTTAAATTCCTTTACAACCTGGGAACTATATACTTTAAAGACTGCCTCTGCCCATATGTACTTATCTTCCATCTGAGGTCAGGTGTACCACTACATATTTTACTAGATGTTGTGATTTTGTTCTTTTTATTATGAGTTATTGTATTTGTTGAATTTCTGTTTGTAATATGTCACCTAAAGTGAATTTGTGAGGAGGATATTCATTGTTAAATAAATAAAGGTGTATCTCTTACATAGTCTCATAAAAAGGGCTAATATTCTTCTTATTATAGACTTATCAGATCTTTTTTGGCATGCCTTCTATCTCTACCTACCATTACATAGATTCAGCTATCTCCCTCACATGGTTGCCTAGGATACAGACAGTTTGACATCTGCTTTCTAGTTCTGAACATTACATGACCATATTCTCAAAACAACAGAATAACTTACATATTTAGGTATATTTTAAGTATGGAAGAGACTCCTATTTCCATTTTACATTCTGGTTCGCAAAAGCAGTTATTTTATCATGCCATTCTTTGCTCTTCCCCCAGATATCTCCTAGTAGCATTATATGGCTCCTACATCCAGAGAGTGTACATGTCCAGACATAGAGAGTTTAGGGAATATCATGTGCTTTCAGCTTGTGATTCTTCTCCTTCATAGTGTGTCTTCATGAAACAAACAATAAGAGACCTTATCAAAGATTTCAGGTTTTCACAGCTGGTAACATCATTAGGGTTTGTAGAATCTTTCGGGCTCAAGTGCCATGTTCTACTGGAGAAAGTTTTCCTTCCAGACGTTTCGTTCTCAGCTGCGGAGAACATCCTCAGTGGCATTGCAGCCGGAGCAGGCGCTCTGACCTTCTTGGCTGCTGTGCATTGAGTGGGGCCAGGGCTGCTGGAGAGCTGCTATTTCTAGGCTGGAGGGGGTGTGGTGAAAGGGCAATAGGTTTGTGGATGTGCCCATTATTTGGTGGGGCTTCCTGGAAGGGTAGTGATAAGGAAACTGGCTGTTGAATGTGAGCATTGTTCTGTGTTAATTGCTGGGAGGGTTGGAAGGGGTGTGAAGATAAGGAAGATGGTTGTTGACTGTGCTGATTGTTCTGTGGAATATGCTGGTTGTTCTGTGACTTTCTGCAATTTATAGTCTGTAGGGTGTTTTGCAGAGCTGGGTACCAAGATTGGTGAATGAAAATGCCTTCTTCCTTTCTGTTAAAATTGTGCTGGTGTTTGTAAATCTTCACACCCCTTCCAAGCCTCCCAGCAATTAACACAGAACAATGGTCACATTCAACGGCCAGTTTCCTTATCACTACCCTTCCAGGAAGCCCCACCAAACAATGGGCACTTCCACAAACCTATTGCCTTTTCATCACACCCCCTCCAGCCTAGAAATAGCAGCTCTCCAGCAGCCCTGGCCCCACTCAATGCACAGCAGCCAAGAAGGTCAGAGCGCCTGCTCTGGCTGCAACGCTACTGAGGATGTTCTCCGCAGCTGAGAACGAAACGTCTGGAAGGAAAACTTTCTCCAGTAGAACACGGCACTTGAGCCCGAAAGATTCTACAAACCCTAATACGAGACCTGTTTTCAATGACATCCAGTTAGGGTTATTGAGAACCAATTAGAGTCAGGGTCATCTGAAGTTAGAATACACGTTTTTAATATTTTAATACATTTCCACTGGTAACTCTGGTTTTGCCAGTCATAGAAATAATTCAGTTTCTGTGATGACTTTTCCAAATAACAATAGGACACATTTGTAAGAGGCATACAAATAGAATATTAGTGTGTTATGTTCAATGCATAGTTCTTTATGGGCAGCATTTGCATTCATGTGTATAGATTCACTTTTAAAGTAGAAATGCTTCCACCACCACCACCCCGATAGTAGTTACACAGGGGCAAGGCAAGTTTCTAGGGGAGAATCAATGAGTGATTAACCTTTAACCCCATCCACCAGTTCTTCCCCAGAAACCTTTCATTCTCCTATTAACTAGGATTATTTCTAGTCTTTGAACATATTGGGAGGGAGGGGGTGGAGCAGCAAAAATAAACTGGGAGGAGTGAAGGACTGGGAGAGAATCAGTAGATAGATGAAGTGTGGAGCATTCACCTTCTTTCTGCCAGTTCTCCAGCTTGACTGCATCAGCATTAGGTGAAATTGTAGTGTATTGTTCTGTTCAATGCCTTAAACCAAAGAATGCAGGGGTAATATAATTCACAAACAATATTAGCTTTGTATTCTGTGTTTCCTGCCCCCCCTTCTCTTACTATACAAAGGGTCAAAATATGAAGACACTTACAAAACTGGAAATTTAAGTCATGATGGATTCCTAGCTTCCTTGCATATATAAAATGTCAGTGTTCTATATTTAGTGAGATTGTGATTAAGGAAGTACGTAGTTCCACAAAGTCCTTTGTTAATATGCCTGTATTGAGCTAAAGCTCAATACTTTGGCCACCAAATGAGAAGGGAGCACTCACTGGAAAAGATCCTGATGCTGGGAAAGACAGAAAGCAAAAGAAGATGGGGATGGCAAAAGATGAGATGGCTGGACAGCGTTACTGATGTAACTAACACAAATTTGAGCAGACTTCGGAGGATAGTGGAAGACAGGAGGGCCTGGCATGACTTTGTCCATTGAGTCGCAAAGTGTCGGACTCAACTGTCCGACTGAACAACAAAATTGTGCTAAAGTTGTGAACCAGACTTCTATTCATTCACCTGTGAAGCTATTCCCCCCCCCCACAACTACAAATGTTTACAACTTTTGCTTTTAAAAAATATTTTTATGAATTTCTTTACATGTCAAAATATCACAGGAAGTCTCTTACAATAGCTGGTAATTGTGAATATACCTCCTTTATAATATGTAGTAATGGAAGTGTTTCTGTTATGACCCAGGCAAATTGCAGCTGCAATTGTTATAACATATTTGCATATTCATGCTGTGGAAATTGTTACTGTTTCAAAACATTTTCTCATTGTCTAAAGCTGAAACAATAGGTGCATGAGTAGAGTTAATGATACTGAATACATCTGGGAATATAACCATGTCATATTCTCTGACTGTCTGTCAATGATGTGTCCTTGAAACACAGTGACTGCTGGTATGTTTTCAGTGGAATGCTCACGAATGGTGCGAGCATCCAATGCAATAGGAGAATTCAATTATCTAAGCTACTGGAATTCTATTACAAAAATATTGTGGCTTGCAGTTAAAACTAGAATTTGCAGAAGTTTGAATTTCATAGCTTTGTAGTGGCTAGTTCATGGAGTTCTTCCCCATATTAACAGCTATCACTAGAAATTAAAGTTTACTGCAATTTCGGAAGTCTTTGCTTCATTTTAGAGAAACCCCTTTGCTGGGTAGCCTCATTTTAAAATCTTTGAATATTAGAATAGAAACTCATGCAGTTAATAGGGGATGGACAGATTAATAAATATTTAAATATCAGGTTATTGCTAGTCAAGTCTGTATACCTGTGAACATCAAAAAAAGGATCTAGAGCGGAAATATATTTCTTCACGATGCTTGTTCAAATAATGTGAAAAGAAAGCACCCTTGAATTAATAAAAAGGTATAGAAGTAACTGTATCCATCTGTTCTTGCTGTAGTAAGAAGAGTAACCCTTTTAATAGCAGACAGTCATTATTTTGATGTCTAAAGCAGGTGCAATGTAGTTGCTCCCGCATAAGTCCCACAAATATATTAAAAACTACCACCCATTTAACATGAGTGATGGACCTCCTAAAAGGGGCAGGAATCCCTTTCATCTTTTATATATACACAATCCCACACACATGGTGCAATGTTTTGGCATTTTTGACATTTCCTGAAATCACATGGGATTAACTGCAGAAGCTGTAGTAATCATCCAATGAATCCTTCCTGCTGAACTGTACAAAGTGAAAAGAATGTGTATATGTTTTATAGTTCATGAAAATTCTTTCTTGCAGTAGAGGCAAACAAAGGTATGGTGATGTTTTTTCCTCTCTCTGCTAGCAGATCTTATGTAGAGGTACAGATCTCTTAAAGCAGAAATGGAGACTCGCAGTATATCCGAGCCCGTACATGAACCTGAGCTAGCTTCTTTCATTATTCCATCCCTACCTGATTTCACAAGCCAGCCTTATCCTTCAAAGAGCCAGTGGGCTTAGAAAAATTAAGGGCATAAGAAAAAAAAATTGGTCTGTAATATCTCCTTAAAAGTGGTGAGAGGCAGGAGGTTTATTAGGGTGACAGAGGGGCTTCAGGAGCAGGGTAGATATAGCATCAAATGACTCTACAATACCATTTCTGACATCACTACATCACAGTGTCAGCAATTCCAGTCTGGGGCTGAAGATGACATTGGGCTATGGGCAATTGCCCAACCACTAGGCTTCCCAATCCCCATGTCCCAGAGGGGGATCCCCCAGTTTTACAAGCTTCCCCCCCACCCCCAGCCAGCTGGCTGGCGGTGTAAGCCCCTCCCCCACAGCCACCATGTACCTGTACATCTCCGGCAGGTTTAGAAACCTGCAAACAGGTGCAGTTTTAAAATGTGTGTGTGTGCCTTTAAAGTTAAGTAGGAAGTACTTCATGGGGAAGAGTCAGCAGCAGACCTCATCAGAGAACAGCCCCTCAGTTTGTTTTACTTTAGTTTCAGAGCAAGTAAGTGTGTGTGTAAAAGAGAGCAGTGTAGCCCCTGTACTTTTCAGACCTCGTTGTGGAGGCACTAGAGACAGTTAAGTGTGTGTGTGAGAGAGTGCGAGAGCAAGAGAAAGGAAGGAAGGAAGGAAGGAAGGAAGGAAGGAAGGAAGGAAGGAAGGAAGGAAGGAAGGAAGGAAGGAAGGAAGAAAGAAAGAAAGAAAGAAAGAAAGAAAGAAAGAAAGAAAGAAAGAAAGAAAGAAAGAAAGAAAGAAAGAAAGAAAGAAAGAAGGAAGGAAGGAAGGAAGGAAGGAAGGAAGGAAGGAAGGAAGGAAGGAAGGAAGGAAGAAAGAAAGAAAGAAAGAAAGAAAGAAAGAAAGAAAGAAAGAAAGAAAGAAAGAAAGAAAGAAAGAAAGAAAGAAAGAAAGAAAGAAAGAAAGAAAGAAAGAAGTCTTTGTAGAGCCAGTAAGAGGGTGTGTTTCTGTGCTTGTTTTGCATTGTTTTCAGAGTCTTTGTATAGGAACCTGTTTATGTAGAGCTGCCAATCCCTAGGTGGGGGCAGGGGATCCCCTGGTTTGGAGGCCCTCCACCCCCTTTAGGATCATCAGAAAGCGGGGGGGGGAGGGGGGAAATGGCTACAGGGAACTCTATTATTCCCTATGGAGACTTATTCCCATAGGAAATAATGGAGCATTGTTCTGCAGGTATCTGGGGCTCGAGGGGGGGCTGTCTTTTGAGGTAGAGGCACCAAATTTGCAGCATAGCATCCAATGCCTCTCCCCAAAATACCCCCCATGTTTCAAAAATATTGGACCAGGGGGTCCAATTATATGAGCCCCCCAAAAAGGTGCCCCCATCCTTCATTATTTCTTATGGAAAGAAAGTGTTTAAAAAGGTGTGGGATCCCTTTAAATGTGATGGCCAGAACTTCCTTGGAATTCAATTATGTTTGTCACACCCTTGCTCTTGGCTCCACCACCAAAGTCCCCAAATATTTCTTGAATTGGACTTGGCAACCCTACCAACCACATATTGTTCTAGCGAAAACACTGCTCTAAGTAAAAATACTGCAGTTAAAACCAATGAGAGCAAATACAAAGTTTACCACACATGCTTCCCACCTTGCCTGCACAAGCACAATAGAGCCCAAGGAGTAACTCCAGCAGAAATTACAGATTTTCAGTGCAACTCCCTACTAGGCTTGGATATATATTGGTCTAGTAGCCAAAGTGTTGCCCCAAAAGATGAATTCTAAAATGCAGGATCCCCCATAGGAGAGATGGAGAGGTCTAGCAATCTAGAAAAGTATCAAGGTAGTACCAGTCTATCATCCTATAGCACAGGGGTGGCCAATGGTAGCTCTCCAGATTTTTTTGCCTACATCTTCCATCAGCCCCAGCCAGCATGGCCAATGGCTGCGGGTGATGGAAGTTGTAGGCAAAAAACATCTGGAGAGCTACTGTTGGCCACCCCTGCTATAGCACATGCAGCATGCTTGAGCCTGCATACTGTTAATAACTTAAGAGTATGGGATGCTAACCATCTGCTGAGTGATTTAAAATATTTAAAAATATATCCATATGGCAAAGTTTATCTCTCCTCCCCCGTCATCATTGCTGTGAATGCAGAGGCATTCACATTGTCAACAGGGCACCCACTCAAGAGTCTTGCACACACTTTACTTTGTCAGACCACTATTGTCTTTGCATCTCCCACATGCACACCATGGAATTTTTCTGGCTTTAAAAATTGCTACTAGACTATTGTACAGTTATGTTATAGTGATCCACCACCACAATCTAGTAGTTCTTCTTATATCCAATTTTTCTTTAAATAAGTCTCTAGCTTTTTGTTGCTGTCATTTTTGTTGTGGAGATATAAGGGGAATTTCCCTTATATCTGTGCAAAGGAAAGCACAAAAGAACTTTTAAAAAGCCCTCTTTGTCATATGTATGGAGGAGGATTGGTGCCCACAGGGACAGAAGCAAAAAAAAAGCAAACAGGGCTAATTTAAGGGCAGGGCTTTCAAAAATATGCACCCTCCTGTTCTGATGGCTTGCTAATGTGCTTGGTTGGCATTTTTCCTGGAAAGATTATACCAAATATGGCTTAAGAAAGAATGTAACAAGGGTGGAAAACTCTGGAAAGTGGACAGTTAGAGAGAGGATGGCATTGCATAGGTGATTAAAAAAAACCCCTGCTGCAGTTTGTAAGCCAGATGGAGGGGGGGAAAACATGTGGATGCAGTCTACAAGTGAATAAGCTGAGTCTTAAGAAGCCAATGAACTGGCATGTGGCTGAGGAAAATGATATACACATATAATCTGGGCTAGAACTGTGTGGTATAGGCAAAAACTAGGTGTTCTGGTTCTATGAGGTTATGTACAGATTTTCAGAATCATTCTATTCCCTCATTGTCATCTCTCATTCTCATTGCCTTGTGAAAGAGAAGCTTAAACATAACACAGGGGAATGTAAAAGGAAAATGGAGGGCAATCATAAACATGGAATAACCAACAGAAAAATGATCAGAAGTGGCCTAGTCAGTTTGGGTCTAAATATCATTAGAAACTACATTTGTGCTACTTGTCTTATCCTTCTGAGATTAAAGAACAGGATTTGCTCAGCTCATAACAATTCATTTGGTATGCCCATTCCTGGTCTAGAATACTCCAACTACTTTGAACAAGTGTCCAAATGTTGACTGCATCAACAACAGCAACATTATGACTTCATTGTATTTCCAGCCCCATTTTCCCCTTTACATGGATCATTTGTTCCCCACTGGGAGCCATGCATTTTCTAATATAATTCATTAAGACGTTAACTAATTGTCTTCTTTCTACTGCAGTTAATTAAACCAAATTAAGTCAATTATGTTTTTTTCCTATTCTTATTTTTTCTTTTGCCTAATCTAAATAGAAAATGCAAACCTTAGATTTATAAAGAAATGAAAACATTCTCTGGAATGGAATGCAAGTTGTTAACGTTTTAGAATGAAAAAAATCACGGTCCCCCAAGAAACATTTCCTCTAATTTTAACACAATTATATCATATGCATACTATACATTGTATTGACAGTGCTTTTAGGAAAGGCTATGTAGGGACCCACAAGGATTTGGAAGTCTCATTTCCCCCTCTCCAATTTTTCCCTCTTTCCTTCACTGAAAGCACCCAACACCTCTCTATTTTCTGACTTCCTTCTCTCCTTTCCATCCACCAGTCAACCTAACTTTAACACTGACCGAGCATCCTCAGGTGCAGCTCAGCACATGACAGCTATAGAACTTTCCCAGCAGAACAAGTTCAGCATTAAAGGATTCCCCACAGGTGTTTGTTCTGTAGGGGTGTGCAACAACTTTGCATGCAGAAAGTCCATGCCCCATCTCTGCTGCTTGGCACTAATACATTCAATGCACTGGTTCTATGCTGCAGTCCCTGCAAAAAGCCCCTACCCCTTTTTGTGGATCAGAGAGATTCATAAAAACATAAGAGAAGCCATGTTGGATCAGGCCAATGGCCCATCCAGTCCAACACTCTGTGTCACACAGTGGCCAACAAACCAGGCACTATCAGGAGGGCCACCATTGGGGTCAGCACACTAGAAGCCCTCCCATTGCGCCCCCCCCCAAGCACCAAGAATATAGAGCATCACTGCATCACTGCCCCAGACAGAGAGTTCCAGCAATACGCTGTGGCTAATAGCCACTAATAGGCCTCTGCTCCATGTTTATCCAATCCCCTCTTGAAGCTGTCTATGCTGGCAGCAGTCACCATCTCATGTGGCAGTGCATTCCATGTGTTAATCACCTTTTGGGTGAATAAGTACTTCCTTTTATCAGTTATAACCCAACTGCTCAGCAGTTTCATAGAATGTCTTTGAATTCTCTTATTGTGAAAAAGGTAGAAAAGTACTTCTTTGCCCACCCCAGTCGGAATGAAGAGACAGACACAAAGTGTTGGGTATAAAAACCGGGCCGCTTTATTAAATAATTAATCAACCTATAACTGGCAGGGATGGGACCTGAACGGGACAAGCCCTGGGGTCACCCCCTGACCCCGCCTTGTCCAAAGGGCGAGCCACCCTGCCCCCAGCACAAGCCCGCCGTATTCGGGTTGTAGCTGAGCGGCCAGGCCCCAGCCATTCTCCACCTGGGCTAGCATCAATCCCCCATGGAAAGATCCGCCCAGGTGAGGCTCTCCATGATCTGCATTCCCCGCACTGAGCCATATAGCCCATCTGCGGTTCCTACAGACCACCCGCACCACTGGTGCTAGGCCATAGGTGCTTCCCTGAAAACACTGTGGCCAAAACATCCTCCAGCCACCGTCAATGCCAAGCCTCTGCTTAGGCATTAGCACCCCAACGGATGGCCCCGAGCAGACCGCAAACCATGCCGCATCTCTTCTAAAAAGGCCCGGTTGCCCAACTCTGAAAGATGAACCCCATCCGGCCGATACAGGTCGGCGTCCTCGACCCGTATGGCCGGATGAGGGAGAAAATCCCCAAGCCATTCTCCATGGCTTTCTACAGGGCCCTATTGGCCTTGTGCCTAGCGCGCTCTATCCCACCAGGTGAAAGGGGCACCTCCAACTCTTGCATGGCGATCTAGCTGACCATACCAGGACCAGCCAAGAAGGACAAGCCCTGGGGTCACACCCTGACTCCGCCTTGTCCAAAGGGCGAGCCACCCTGCCCCCAGCACAAGCCCGTCAGATTCGGGTTCTTGCTGAGCGGCCAGGCCCCGAGCCATTCACCATCTGTGCTAGCGTCAATCCCCCATGGAAAGATACGCTCAGGTGAGGCTGTTCCATGATCTGCAGTCCCCGCACTGAGCCGTGTAGCCCATCTGCGGTTCATACAGACCACCTGCACACTTGGTGCTAGGCCATAGGTGCTCCCCTGAAACTGCCCAAGTGAATGACCCAGATGTGCGGAGGAGGTGCCCTCCTCTCTCCACACCACGATGGCCTAATCCCTGACCAACACCGGTCCCCGGCGACCCAGCCATTCCCCAACTGCCCCGTTGCTGCAGCCCAGCTGGGTGCCTGTTGGAGACTGCCTGGCTTGATGGGCCGCCTGGACACCCTGCTGTGCGCGCAGATGAGAACACAATGCCTCTCACTACGAGCCACAGCACCTGAAAAACAGAAAATTGTCAGAACAGATAATAACCAAGAGGCGATGAAACCACCGCCCTGCACAAATACCCCCTAGGTGACCAACGGGCACACCTGGTTCAAAAGGCTGCCGCCCTCCACAGGCCAACCAATGTTGACATCCCTGGCCTGGGGCGCCCGCCCCACAATGTCAGTCTTAGACTGCACAACCAACTCGCTAATACATAGCGCCGAAAAAGGCCATCAATGAGGCCGCATGAAGCAGAGCGGCCCTGAAAGGGGAACTGCATAACCCATGCCACGGAACCAGCCAACTAACATGCAGTCCTGCGGTGCTCCCAAATGCCCAGAATTGGGAAGCCGCTCTGTCGTATGCCCTTCTGTTAGTAGGTCTTCTCAACGAACCCATGGGCTTTACTAATAAAGGCCAACGCCGCCAGTTGGCCCCAAATAGTCCTCAACCCCAAACCTCTCTTTCTGAAACACGCAGAATTGCATAATATGAGCCGTCGAAATCGGCCAGCAATCCTGCAGAGCAGCGGCCCTCCGAAACTCCCGGAATAGGGAAGCCGCTCTACCATAAGCCCTTCTGGTACTAGGTGCCAAAGCCAGCTGAATGTCCCTACCAGCTTCAGCTTCCCAAGTTACCAGAGGTCCAGGGGCATTCGCGCCGGCCGCGAGTCCACTTCCAGGGCGAGCTGCCGAAAGCGCTCCATCTATTGGCGAGATAGAGTGTCCACCACCCCATTGCAGCCTCCGGGTACGTGCCCTGTCAGGAACGAAATATTCCACCGGAGGTAACAAAGTGTGAATAACCTAACCGGGTTCATCACCAACACGACTTAGAGGTCAAGGAGTTGATAACATGTACTACCGCCATGTTATCGCCCCAGAAAAGCACAAACTGGTTGGCGAGTTGCTCACCCCAGCTTGATGGCCAACTCCTGAAAAGCATGTAAGAGCCGGGCGCATCACCTTGTGCCCGCTGGACCGACAAAAGGTAGTCGCCCTGGTAGTGCGCCGTGTCATTAAGCCCGGTCCTATCCTGTAACGCCCACTCAACCAAGGAGCTAAAGCGCTCGAATGCAGCACAGGAGACCGAGCACCCCATCGGGAGGGCGCGATCCATGTAAAATTTACTCTCAAAACAAAAACCCCAGGAGCTCGAAATCCTTGGGATGAATTGGCAAGGGGCGAAATGCCGACTTGATGTACTTGAAACCCCGCAGTACTTTGACCGACTGGTCAAAGCAAGTGTACCGTACCGAACATAATTCCGTAATTTACCGACGCCCCTCTGGGGTAGGACCGGTGAAAAATGAGGCGATATTCCCCTGGCGCCTTATTAGGCGCCACCCCCAAGGGAGATACGCACAATGTGGGTACAGGCGGCGTATCAAAGGGTCCTAAGACCCTGCCCTCCTGACACTCTTTGGCGATCTTAGCCCTAACTACATGCTCAAGACCCGCCACTGAACGAAGATTAGCAGCCAAAAAGGGGGCCCTAGGCCCCTGATAAGGGATCCGAAACCCCAAAGAAAACCCTTCTGACAGATACTGGCCATCCACTTTACGTGGGTACTTACTCAATAATCTACTGAGTACCATCAGTCGAATGGGGCTGGGCCCCTTTTCCAGGGGGCTGCTGACTGCCACCACCGCCCCAACCGGGGCGCCTACCCCCGGGCCTCAGCTTCGACCTACTACAGGCAGAGAAGGCGTGAGCCCCACTGCAAAGTGGACACTCGTGCTTGAAATTGCAGGGTTTTCTGGGGCACATTCCCTTTGAAGCAAACTCCCAGCATAACAGCCGGGATTAAACCGGCTGGCCCGCCATGAGGTAAAGGGGAGAACATTAAACTAACATATGACCATATGAAGCTGCCTTATACAGAATCAGACCGTGGGTCCGTCAGATTCAGTATTGTCTGCACAGACTGGCAGCAGCTCACTGGGCCTCCAGATGAGGTTTTCTATGCCCATTTGCCTGGACCCTTTTTTAGTTGGGGCTGTTGGGGATAGCAACTGGGCCCCTTGGCTTGCTAAGCAGATGCCCTGCAACCAAGCCAACGCCCTTCTCCAAGACCACAAGTGGAGGGGGGGCGCCTACCCACAACTCAAAAGATTGCAAAAGGAACCCACACTCCTCAAACCACCCCCTCAGCTCAGCCACCATGGGGGGGGAAAGGGGGGGCAGGAGGCCCTCCGGCCTCACCGTGAGCCCTCCAACCCCCAAAAATCAGGCTCTCTGCACCCCCGCAATACCACTCCGCATCCCCAAGCAGGAACTGGCCAAACTCGTGCTGCCCTGCAGCAGCAGCAGCCGCCGCCGCGTCCCCACGCCGAACTGGCCTAACTCGTGCTGCCTTGCAGCAGCAGCGGCCACCGCTGCCACGTCCCCAAGCCCAACTGGCCAAACTCATGCTGCCCTGCAGCAGCAGCCGCCGCCGCGTCCCCACGCCGAACTGGCCTAACTCGTGCTGCCTTGCAGCAGCAGCGGCCGCCGCCGCCACGTCCCCAAGCCAAACTGGCCAAACTCATGCTGCCCTGCAGCAGCAGCCGCCGCATCCCCATGCCGAACTGGCCAAACTCATGCTGCCCTGAAGCAACAGCAGCAGCTGCCGCGTCCCCATGCCGAACTGGCTGAACTCATGCTGCCTTGCAGCAGCCACCGCCGCCGCGTCCCCATGCCGAACTGGCCAAACTCGTGCTGCCTGCAGCAGCAGCAGCTGCCGCGTCCCCACGCCGAACTGGCCAAACTCATGCTGCCCTGAAGCAACAGCAGCAGCAGCTGCTGCCACGTCCCCACGCCGAACTGGCCGAACTCGTGCTGCCTTGCAGCAGCCACCACCGCCGCATCCCCAAGCCAAACTGGCCAAACTCATGCCGCCCTGCAGCAGCCACCACCGCCGCATCCCCAAGCCAAACTGGCCAAACTCATGCCACCCTGCAGCAGCAGCAGCCGCCGCGTCCCCACGCCGAACTGGCCAAACTCGTGCAGCCCTGCATGCCCCAAGCCAAAGGCAGCCCGGAACCCCACCGCTCGGCGGGAGTTCCGGACTGCCCAGTGCGCCAAGCCCCACCCCCCGCCGCTGGAGGGAGGGATGGCATTTGAATAGGACCCCAGGGGCACCCTTGTGTCTGCTGCAACAGGAGCTTACCACCAATACCCAAGAGCGTTCCAGCCCCGCCCGGGGCCTGCTGCACTCCGCCTCCAGATGCGCCGCCGCTTGCCTGTTCACCCGACGGACCCTCGTCCGGGCCATCGTCCTGGTCCGGTTCTAATTGAGGTTTGGGCCCAGGTGTGCCACCCTGTAAAGCAGACAAGCGGGCCAGCACCTCCGTCTCAAAAGTTAGCCGCGCCGAGCGCCCAGAGGTGCGACGACGCCCCTCCCAAATGGGAGCACCCCTAGCAACTCTTTCCTGCTCGAGGGCCTCTAACTGGCCCATAATGGCCCTTCGGACCCGCTTCCCCTGCCCCGGCTCTTCAGCGGGACCAGGCTGCAGGCCTCGCCCCCGGGCCGGGCGGGCGGGCTGTTTGCCCTTAGACCTGCCCTGCACTTTCATGGGTGCCATCAGGACGCCTCCAACCAGCAGCCAGGCCCACAGCAGTAACTGTGCGACACCTTCCCAGCCGGTCTGAAGTTCCTCTGTCAAGCCTAATTGACACAATAAGTGGATGGGTGCCCAGAAGGTTAATGCACCCTTTAGCCACCCAACCCAACTAGGGGAGAGAAAGATCAAGCAAGACCCCAAGCAGCTCCACGATAGAAGGCTGAGTCAACCTCAAGCCGGCTACCTGAACACCCAGCTTCCGCCAGGGATCGACTCAGATCATGAGCAGAGCCTGGGACTGCAGTACTGCAGCTTAACACTCTGCGGCGAGGGGCTCTTCCAACTGCCAGTGGGCACAGTGTAAATAGGAGGGAGGGTGCTGGTGTTCACAGAAGGATAGGTGGCTGTATAAGCCGTAACCCCCCACACACACTGCCTCAGACACTCCACACCCAAACAGTAATGGGAAGGGAGCAGACTACCAGGCCTGGTAAGGGGCAGAAAGGGTGGGGGTGGGGGGTGTTATCCACCTAAGGGACCCCACAAACACCCCAACGATGTATATTATTAGCCTCTATGCCGATCCAAACTTCGTTTTTCCCCAACCAAAATGGCTGCCACACTCACTCCTCCTCCCCCTTGCCGCCAAAAAGAACAAACAGCCCTTAAAATGGCTGCCGCGCGCACTGCTCTTTCCGCTCCCCTGCAGCCCAGCTAAGTGCGCCCCTCAAAATGGCTGCCGCAAGTGCCTACGGCCGCCGATTGCACCCCCAAGCACTTCACCAGACTCAATACAGAAGAGAAGCTCTCCCAATGCTCATCTCCCGGCGCTCGAACCTCACAGCTGCTGCTGCCGCTTGCGCCTCAGCCGCCGCCAGCGCCGCACCGCTGCCGCACGTGCCTCGGACCCGTCGACACCGTCCACCAACGCTCAAGGCCTAGTCCTTAAGCGCACCGATGCTGCACATGGCTCTCACCCAGAGAGCCCAAAAGGAACTGAAGAGCTCTGGGCGGGGCCAGGGCTTATATAGCCCTGACGCCACGCCCAGAAACAGACCCGGATGTACCGGGCCGAGCGTTCTGTCGCTCCATCCTTCCGAGGGGGCAAAGACGGCCCCCAGCCTGAACGCCGGCGATGCCGGCTTGGCTGGGAAGGGCCGGGCCTTCTCTACCTTCTCTATCCCATGCATAAACTTGTAAACCTCTATCATGTCACCACACAGTCAATGTTTCTCCAAGCTAAAGTGCCCCAAGCATTTTAACCTTTCTTCATAGGGAAAGTGTTCCATCCTAGTTGCCCTTTTTTGTACTTTTTCCAATGCTATAATATCTTTTTTGAGGTGCGGTGACCAGAATTGTAGACAGTATTCCAAGTGAGGCTGAACCATCAATTTATACAGGGGCATTATGATACTGGCTAATTGTTTTCAATTCTTTTCCTAATAATCCCCAGCATGGTGCTGGCCTTTTTTATTGCAGTTGCACACTGTCTCAACATTTTCAGTGAGTTATCTACCGCAAACCTCGTGGGAAGGGCGGGATATAAATCCCGGAATAAATAAATAAATAAACAAACAAACAAACAAACAAACAAACCCAAGATCTCTCGGTCAGTCTCTGCCAGTTCACACTCCATCAACTTGTATTTATAGTTAGGATTTTTGGCCCCAATGTGCATTACTTTGCACTTGGCCATGTTGAACCTCATTTGCCATGTTGATACCCACTTGCCCAGCCCCAACAGAACCCTTTGGAGTGCCTCACAATCCTCTCTGGTTCTCACCACCCTGAACAATTTAGTGTCATCTGCAAACTTAGCCATTTCACTGCTTACTCCAAATCATTAATGAACATGTTAAAAAGCATTGGACTCAGTACTGAGCCCTGCAGTACCCCATTGCTTACCACCCTTTGCTCTGAAAATTGCCCATTTATACCCACTCCCTGTTTTCTATTAATTAGCCAGTTTTTGATCCACAAGAGGACTTGTCCTTTTACCTCATTAAGCTTACTAAGGATCCTTTGATGAGGAACTTTATCAAAAGCTTTCTGGAAGTCAAGATGAACAACATCTATTGGGTCCCCTTTGTCCACATGTTTGTTCACCCCCTCAAAGAACTCTAACACATTAGTGAGACAAGATCTTCCCTTACAGAAACTATGCTAAGTCTTCTTCAATAATTTTTGTTCATCAGTGTGCCTACTAATTCTCTCTTTGATAACAGTTTCCACCAACTTTCCTGGTATTGAAGTCAGACTGACTGGCCTGTGATTTCCCAGATCTCCTCTGCAACCCTTTTTAAAGATGGTGGTGACATTTGCTACCTTCCAGTCCTCAGGAACAGAGGCAGATTTCAATGAAAGATTACATATTTTTGTCAGGAGATCCACAAGTTCACCTTTGAGTTCTTTCAGAACTCTTGGATGTATGTCATCCAGGCCTAGTGACTTATCACTTTTTAATTTGTCTATCCGGAGTAGAACCTCCTCTCTTGTCACCTCAGTCTGATTCAGGATTTTCAACACCCCTCCCAAAATCAGTTGTTTTGGAGTAGATAAACACGTCTCATCTTCTACAGTGAAGATGGAGGCAAAAAATGCATTCAGCTTCTCAGCCACCCATTTCCCTCTAATTTGAACTAAGATCCTATGTATTGCACTGCCTCTGCCACAGTGGCACTTGTTCTGCTGGGCACATAGCACTATTATGCTCCTTGCAAGCAAGCACCCTCACCTCAGTTGACTTTCCACTGCAGAGAGTCTCTAGGAGAATCTGACTGCTGCTTGGGGTAGTTTTTCTCACCATAGGGAACAATGATCCTCTTTGGGTGCCCCTAGTATAGGAACCCTAGTCCAGTCTTTCTGGAACATGGAGGTTCTGGTGGGGCGAGGCACCTAAAGCAGCCCTGGAAATTTGGTGCCTCTCACTCAACCCGCCGCCCCCCTGCCCCACCAGAGTCACTTTCAGACAGTGACTGATAGTTTTTTCCCCCACTATAGGTTAAAAGAGCCAAATTTGGGTGCTCCTAGAATTGGACCCTCTGGTCCAATCTTTTTGAAATTTGGAGATTCTGTGGGGGAGAGGTTCCTGCAGCCATCCTGCAGTTTTGGGGGGCTATCCCTCAAACCCCCTGCTCCCCAGCTGCCATTCATTATACCCTATTTTGCCATTGACTTCAATGGCCCATAGGGAATGATGGTGAGATGGGGGCACCGTCTTTGGGTGCCCCTAGAATTGGACCCCCTGATCCAATCTTTTTGAAATGGAATCTAGGAGTAGAACAGCAGTGAAGCAAGATTCACAACCAGACTATGATATGTATGAATGTATGAAATGTTTATGTATACATAGTTTGTTTTGCAATGTTAACTGGAATTTCCAAATTCTATTTTGGAGGCTGTTATGTAGCATAAATGTTGTAAATTCTAGCCTTTGAAGGGATTGTGTCAAGATATTGGTCTCCTTTAAGAAAGTTTTTGCCTAAGTGTTAACCTTCTTATTTGTAAAAGTGATTTCCTCATATTTGTAAAAGTAATTATCTCCATGTCAGTATAGTATCAGGACTGTTGCTTTGGCTGGTCAAAGCAATTGATTGATAGCAGCTGTGAACTGTCACATAAGGTAAGTAACTAGCACCAGCTGTGAACTGTCATCTAAAGTGTTTGACAGCTCATCTAAAGTGTTTGACAGTTCACAATCTAGGGGGCCACCTAGTAACAGCTTTCTAATTGGTCAATCAGATAATGGGCTGACAGCTTAGTTAGCATAAGAATACCCATGCATAATGCTTAGTATTCATAGTATGGCTGCTGTTGAACAGTGGCAAGCAGCCAGGACTAAGTGTGTTATGGAAGTCAGGTGGTATCAAGTCACCCAGCAGTTGCTTTCAGGCCTTCCTCTGATGAGTCTTCCCTCAGAGGTCATAATAGCCCTGGAAAGGACCCTGTCTCCTTGTCCTGCATTTTACTCACAGGAACAAAACAGAGTGCTATGGTTGCCTAGCAACAGTCACTGAGGGATTCTGTTTGTTATAGTACAGGTGTTCTGTTTATAATTTGGATTTTTAAAAATCCCCTGCAATGTATTTTTTTTTAAGATTTCAAATTTTCCTGCAAACCTGGGACTTTGTTCAAAACTTTAATAAAGATCCGTCTTGATTGTTTACAGGTCCAGTCACTGGACTTAATTATCCTCAGATTTGGCTGACTTCACTATTAATATATGGATGATGATATATGATATTCCTTTAATGAAAAGAAAGCCATGGAGGAATTCAACCATTTAATTCTGGGGGTGGAGACCTAACATTTAACCAAGTGCTCATGAGGATTTTTTTCTGCCTTAAGCTAAGACTTCTGCATGTAATGTGCTAACACAAAACTATGACTCCTTTCCTGATTCCCCCCAAACATCACTTGCCTCCAAGTTTTCCAGATAAATTTCAGTCAAGGAGGAGAAGAGGTTAAAAGAGTCTTTAAAGTGCAAGAGCTGTGGCTGCTGTGTGTGTTTTGTGTTTAGGGAACAGGATAGGGTTGCCAAGTCCAATTCAAGAAATATCTGGGGACTTTGGGGGTGGAGCCAGGAGACATTGGGGGCGGAGCCAGGAACAAGGGTGTGACAAGCATAATTGAACTCCAAACAGTTCTGGCCATCACATTTAAAGGGACAGCACACATTTTTAAATGCCTTTCTTCCATAAGAAATAATGAAGGATACGGGCACCTTCTTTTGGGGCTCATAGAATTGGACCCCCTGCTCCAATCGTTTTGAAACTTGGGGGGGTACTTTGAGGAGAGACACTAGATACTATATTAAAAATTTGGTGCCTCTACCTCAAAAAACAGCTCCCCCAGAGACAGGGAGCTATCAGGAGTCTCGCTGTTGACTCTGTTAATAGAAACTCTCTGTGTAAACAGGGAGGGATTCCAATGGAGATCAGAGCCCTTTTCTCTTTCATGAAAAATTAAACTTTTTCTTCAAACTTTTGGGAACTCACAACCACACACCCCTGGACAGTAATTAACTTCTTCCTGTTCTGTCCACAGCCCAGTTTTCCAAAAAAACAGAGTGGGATGGATTATTTTTCAAAGGAAGTGTTATTGAAACACTTCTCAGCCATGTCCTAGGAACGGGGAGGGGGGAACTGTCACAGTGTGACCTAGGAAGTGTGTGTTGAGGACATGGGCATTCATCCTGGACAGCTAGGTCCTCGCGGGGTCCTCGCAGGGTACCCAGAGGCTGCCCCATCCCCCCCCTCCTCCTCCCGGCTCCGAAAGGCAAAGCCCCGCGCCCTCGGAGCAGCCGTGCGGGCGCCCACCCAGCCTCATCCCCGCACATTCCAGCCACCTCCTCCTCGCCCGCTGGAGAGCCGGCATCATCTGCCGTCGCCTCCCCTTGCTTGCCAGGCAGATGCACGCCAGGCTGCCCCGGCTCCCGCAGCCTTGGCGAAATAGACGACGGAGGAGGCGAGATGGCCGAGCTCAGCCACCCAAGGGAGGCCCACCCCGGTCCCGTGAGTGCCCTCCCGCCTGCCTGGCACTCACCACCTGGCGCGCAATCTCGGTGGCCGCCATGGCCCCTTCGCCGCCGCCTCCAGAAGCCAAGCGAGCTCCTTGGTGCCGTTCCCCCCCCCCCGCTTCCATTTTTGGGGGGGGGGCGGGGGAAGATAGTGGAAATCCTGGGGTCCCCAGCCAGGGAGGGAGGGTTGGGAAGCCTAGAACAGGAACACATATCCTCTGTTCACTGTTTCTGAATGTGTTCTTCATTCAGTGCATTTAAAAACATGGCCTTCATTTTTACAGCAAATACTCAAATCAAATTCATATCTTGTTTTCACCTCTATGGTATAAAATTTTATCATATAGTAAATGTCTCTTAGATTAATGCAGGGAAAGAAGGCTAGGCCTGCAGACTATTCTTTTAGCAGAACTACTCTTTTAGCAGAATACATAATATCTTATGAGACAAAAAGACATATTTGATGTACAGATTTTTCTAAGATGGAAACAAATAGCTAGCTCTTAGTCTCACAAGACCACAGACTCCTTCCAGCTCTTTGCCTTCACTTTGCCTTAGACAAAGCTGCAATACATCCATCTTTCTTTGACATGTGGCACAAAAGTGTTCAACAACCATCAGATATTTTATTTTCCACTGAAATGGCTCCATGTTTTCTTTCTTTGAAGAATAAAGAGATGTCATGGAAAAGAGAACACCAAGTCACTGAAAGTAAAAGTAACAACAAATTCATGTCTGAGTCTCTTCTAAGTCACAGTTTTATAATGACTTTGCTGTTTACAGCACACTGAACATCACTACACATTAGAACACACATGGTCAAACAGGTAACAGGAGGCATTTTACTGCTGATAAATACTGCTGACAACCCACTGTAAGAATAACTGATCTGAATATTGTAAACAGCCATTAGTGTCTGTCATTATGTTTTCATAATTACAAAATGGAATAATAATCAAAAGGCACAATTAACTTTGTAAGGAAACTGATTCCAGTCATACAAGAATATGAGGTGGAACTGTGTAGAAACGGAGTTTCCTTGTTTCCTAACCATACATATAACTGCTGCAGACATTATTAATAATTACAGAGACATTCCATTGCAATTGTTATTATTGCAATTATAATTGTAAAATTATACTTTATGATAGTCCATCCCAATAGCACTTCTTATATGTTTACTTTGTTAAGAAATTAGAGTATTTTTTTAAAAAAATAGGGGGAGTAGAGAGAGACAATGGAAGAGCAAGGGAATTTGACAAAGGGAATTGAAAACAAATCAGCCAGTATCATAATGCCCCTGTATAAATCGATGGTGCAGTCTCATTTGGAGTACTGTGTGCAATTCTGGTCACCGCACCTCAAAAAGGATATTATAGCATTGAAAAAAGTCCAGAAAAGGGTAACTAGAATGATTAAAGGTTTGGAACACTTTCCCTATGAAGAAAGGTTAAAATGCTTGCGGCTCTTTAGTTTGGAGAAACGTCGACTGCGGGGTGACATGATAGAGGTTTACAAGATTATGCAGGGGATGGAGAAAGTAGAGAAAGAAGTCTTTTCTCCCTTTCTTACAATACAAGAACTCATGGGCATTCAATGAAATTGCTGAGCAGTCAGGCTAAAATGGATAAAAGAAAGTACTTCTTCACCCAAAGGGTGATTAACATGTGGAATTTACTGCCACAGGAGGTGGTGGCGACTACAAGCATAGCCAGCTTCAAGAGGGGATTGGATAAAAACATGGAGCAGAGGTCCATCAGTGGCTATTAGCCACAGTGTGTGTGTGTGTGTGTGTGTGTACTGGCCACTGTGTGATATAGTGTTGGACTGGATGGGCCATTGGCCTGATCCAACATGGCTTCTCTTATGTTCTTAACCAACCTTGAGTAGCATTAAAAATGGCTACTTAAATTATTTTGTTGTGTGTGTTAAAAAGAGCCCCGTGGCACAGAGTGGTAAAGCTGCAGTACTGCAGTCTGAACTCTCTGCTTACTATCTGAGTTCAATCCCAGTGGAAGCTGGTTTCATGCAGTCGGCTCAAGTTGACTCAGCCTTCCATCCTTCCAAGGTCGGTAAAATTAGTACTCAGCTTGCTGGGGGGAAAGTGTAGATGACTGGGGAAGGCAGTGGCAAACCACCCCATAAAAAGTCTGCCGTGAAAACATTGTGAAAGCAACGTCATCCCAGAGTCGGAAACGACTGGTGCTTGCACAGGGGACTACCTTTACCTTTTTAGTGTGTGTTATAGGCAACATTTTATGTAAAGAGCTGTTGTGTGCTTCTGTAGTTTCCCCCTAATTTATAGGTGAATTTCTGGTATGCAACCTGTTCAATTGGGGACCTTCTATATTCTTGATCAGAGTGGATGGGGAATCCCATCCTTCACTTGTGCCCAGAGCCATGGAATTACTGAGGCCATCCCTGAAAACTGTGAAATGTGCATTTTGAACATCTTTCTGAATTTCAGGTTCAACTATGGACTCTTTTCACCCAGCACTTTTTGATAAGTACACCTTATTTTTGACCAGGGGTCGTTTTCTAGAAAAAAAGGTGGTGGAGCACATCCAGGGATTGTTATGCAGCTGTACCTACTATTCAATGGACAGGGTGGGAAGGAGGAGGTGGAACTGCCTGAAAGGTTCAGGAACTGCACTCCTGTGAGCTCCTGCTGAATCCGAGGCCTGTTTTTGAACAAGGTCTCCTGAACTGTTTGTTCATTTGGACTGAGGCATGAAGCATAAGTATGATACCTATCCTGGGAAACTGATTTAGTGACATAACATGCATATAGTTCAGAATAATTTCAACTACATTAGTGAAACCTCATGAAAATATGTGTTGTTGTTATGGTTAAAAAATAGTCTGAACAATTCATACAAATGGTTTCCTGCACAGGAAAGCACCAATGTAAGTTTGCCTTCTCTGTGATTACTAGAGATGCAACAAATGTGGCAGGCCAGGTTCAACAGGCAATCATGCTGCACTCGATTGCTGTGACCACCTGTGTGCCAAGCCTTGCTACTGAATGCCTTGCTGTGGTCAATATTAAGCAGCTGCTGAGATGCATAAACAGATCCAAGTGAAACGTGAAAGGCATGATGGGGCTTCCAAGGACCACTACTCCATGATGGGGCTTCCAAGGAACATTGTGTCATTCTTTAGGTATAGCATAATACACCAGACTATGATCCCCATGCAGAAATACTTCCTTGCGCAATTGGCTCCCTGCTCACAACCCATGTGTAGGATGTGAGCTGAGCTACTGAGTGGTCAGGTATCCCTAATGATAATCACTTAACCAATTTCAATGCAAAGTGGTCTCAGCATCAGTCACATGTCTCCTGCTCTACAATTTTCTGCCATCTCATTTACCTCATATCTTTATAAAACAACTCTTCCAACAAAATGGAGGCAATATAGTCTTGGGAACAAAGCCATTGGTGAACAAAGTAAACTTGCTATTCCATAGTTCAGTCATACTGAGTAGAACATCTTTTAGAACATCTAATGTTCAGAAGTCATGGGGAGGAGTCATCCATTCAATTCAAATACCAGCTTGATTTGAAGAAAACAGAAAATTAGGTTCAAGCTCAGTTCAGTCTATAATGGAACATGTATACCACCAGCACAGCCCACAGAATATATTGCATCAGCTGCAAATTAAAACATGGTTCAGGAACTGTCACATATTGAAATTACTATGTGAGTGGATATTTTGTGCAACATCTGGTTAACACTTAAAGTTGGTAAGTGGCATCTTCAGACTGGTGAACTTGCTCACTCAGGAGTTGGTGAATTGACCAAAAAGGCTGTTATAAAAGCCTGGGATAATAATCAACTCAAATTGGCTGAACTAGTTTGTCTTTAATTAATATGTATCACATGCATACCAGATATAATAATCATAATTTTCTAGATGATAAGCAGGTTAAAAAAGTAATGTACAATTAGTGTTTCTATTTACATTCATTTGCTGAATTAATGACATTGAAATAGCCCCAAGTCAGAAAAGAAATATACATAAAGCACTAATAAATTTGTCTTCTGATAACTGGCTCAAAATTCTGAAAAGTATTAAGTGTGTTGGTGCAGAAAGTACAAAAATAAACATTGGCAGAACATAATTAAATGAGATTGACTAATCAATAACAAATATGTTTTTATAATAACATTTTTCTATTTTGTATAAGTAGATTCATTTTGCTGTCACAAAGAATGCAAATAGCTATATTTCTGAAATGGCAGCACTTGCAGGATCACAAAATTAAATGGTATTTGGGGACTTGTTTAATAGATGCTATCTAGGCATACATTTTCCCTATGTATTGAAGTTTTCATGGTTGGTAGAAACTTGATTATTTGCAGTATTTGTTTGATTTCTTACTGATAATGGGCACAATGCCATTCCAACATGCACTGTTCATGCCTAGCCAATCCACCACTTGCAATTCACTGGGACTTTTTATTTGCCAGAATAGGAAGAGACCAGGCAGGGTCCAGGGATGCTAGCTGCATATAAGTTCCTTGGTCCATCAACTAGTATGCAGTTGCAGCACCCAAGAAGTGTCATACAGCTGAGCTGCTTACCTCTTGCCTGCTCCTCTCAAGCCCTCAGGACATCTCTTGGTAAGTATAGCACTGAGGGACAGCTACAGAGAACTGCAACAACTATAGGAGGAGAAGAAGAGTTGGTTTTTATACCCCACTTTCTCCTCAAAGCAGCTTACGATTGCATTCCCTTCATCTCCCTGTACAGAGAGGTGAGGCTTGGAGAGTTCTGAATGAACTGTGGTGTCCAAGGATATCCAGCAGGCTTCATGTGGAGGAGTGAGGAAATCAAACCTAATTTTCCAGATTAGAGTTCTCTGCTCTTGAATACTATGCCATGTTGGCTCTGGCAAGAAGCTTCACCTGAGTTCCAAGCAGTAGTAGTTTATATGAAGAGCTATCCCAAGCTAGTACACACATGCACAGTAGAGTTTGTATGTGTGCACTGACTTGAAATATGCTGATTTTCAATGACCAATTAAGAGACCAATCTTGCCGTGGTCTCTTAATTAGCAAATGCAGACTTCTGATACCTGGGAACAGAGGCAAACTGACCTGCAGTAAAGTTTCATTTATTTTCCATCTTGCAAATCACATGTCTTAGTAACAAGAAGATAGTTACATCACCTCTCAGGTTTTTGATTGGCTCAACCAGGTCTGGAGTCCATCAGAATCCTTTCTATAAGTTAGCCTTGCTCTTGCTTGGTGTCCATTTGGCAGGAACCATGTCAGTGGTTGCCCAGTTTAGCTTTGCTTGGTATCAGTCTTGAAGTTGCTGTTGCTGTATGGCCTACAGCCCTGTTTTTCTCTGAGAACTAGAGCTTGATGCTGAATCTGGCAACCTTTTGGACTACAACTTGTAACTACTGTGCAGTATTTGCTAAACTGGAAAAGCATAGCATTTATTGTTTTGTCTCCTTCACAATCTCATGATGCTGAACCTAACAACTTTTTGGATTACAACTTGTAACTGCTAAACAGTATTAGCTAAACTGGAAAAGCATAGAATTTATTGTTTTGTCTCCTTCACAATCTCATCTATTTTAAATAAATCAATTATATATTTAACCTTGTGTGGATTCTTGTTCTAGTAACTTCAAAAGCCTAAATCCAGAAGCCCTGGACCAGACCACCTACTGGGTAGTTTTGGGAAACTCAGACTGCAATCCTATCCTGCAGGGCTGACTTTCTTGTTAATTCCCTGAGAGGCCAAGAGGCTTGTTTTATCACTCTTGTGACAATGAGAAATAATCAGAAAAGACTGGTAGCAGATAGCATTCAGGCTAGAGCGCAAGCGCATAGCCAGAAAATTTGGGGTGGAGGGGCCCGAGAGCTAAAAAATTTGGGGTGGAGGAGGGGGCATGGGGCTTGGCTTCTTATTCCCTCCAGTGGCCAGCCTGCCCAGCCCCAGCTCTCTCTGTCCCCCTCTCTCTCACACTACCCCCACTCTCTTTCTATCTACTGCTCTTTCACTGTCTCCTTCTTTCTCGCACTGCCATTCTCTCTCACTATCTGCCACTCTTTCACTGCCCCCCTCTCTCTCACGCTGCCTCCTCTCTCTCTCTCTCTGCTGCTCTCCCACTCTCTCCCTCACTGCCCCCCTCTGTATCTACTGCTCTCCCATTCTCTCTCTTGCTGTCCCTCTCTCTCTCTCTGCCACGCTTCCATGCTCTCTCTCTCTCACTAGTCCTGAAGGCCCTCCAATGGAGGGGACCTACATAAGAAAGGGTTTTTTTAATAGAGCTGCCTGACCCCCCCCCCCCCCGCAGGCCCCCCATAGCTACTGCTGGAGTAAGAGTTCTCTCTAGAATTTTGTAACTTGCTTTGCCTTGCTAAGGTCTTCTCTTCCCAGGTTTGAGGTGAGCAAAACCTTGACAGGGCCTTTTTACAATTTCCATTTATCTAAATATTGTATAAATTTATGTTGAAACTATAACCTAAATTAATAGGCATGATATTTTAAGGCTTTCCCCCAATTTTTTTAAAGGAAGTATGAAAAACATTTTTATGTTTTGGTAATGGAAAAGGTCCAAAATAAACAAGTTGTTTATTATGTTGGAGAAATTTAAGATCTCAAGAATCTAAAATCTAAATAAATTTCATTTCTTCTTGAGCCTGGGAATATCTGTAAGACATTTCATCTCAAAGATCAAGTACTTCCTTTCCAAGCCCTTTGAAACTTAAGTGTATAAAAATGGAGGTTTATAACAGAAATGCCTTCTCCACCATAGCTACAGTGTTACCAGTGTGATGCTATAATAAATTGAAATTACTGAACCATATTTGAAATGTGATGGAGATAAGGCACTGGATAACATTTGAATTACATCTGGGAAAATCTAGGAAAATTCACTTTGCAGACAAGACTGCTTTTTTAAAAAATGTAAAACAACAATAAATTGTTAAAACTTCCATAAAACATCAGATTTGAAACAACATAGGCAAAGTTTTGATTTTGATATGAAATGTCAAAGAAAGGTTAAACAAACTTATCTTTCTAGTAAATTGTACACAATTATTTCTTTCAGCAATCAAAACCTTTGACTTTGTTCTTAAATAGGAAAGGCGGAGAGGCAATGCTAGCCAATCTAGGATCACATAGGCGATTTAAAGACATCATCATCATCATGCCTTTTTTTCCTTTATGAGCCCACAGGAGCAGAGTTCCGCCTGGGCTGACCAGGGCTCTAGCTGGCCTGACCTGCTATGCGGCAGCCACATGCTCCCAGGCCAGGCAATGTGGCCTAATATGCAAATAGGCTCTTGCTGGGCTTTTTCTACCAAAAAAAAAAAAAGCACTGATCATCATACTGCCAATTATCATCATACAGCAATCAGATGTGGCTATGAGATCATGTCTTAAAGTCATAATATGGAAATGATAGAAAACACTCTAAACAGATTTCCTGACAATACCACAAAGGCAACTACATTTGAAAATCAAATAGTAAAGTATCCATAAAACAATAAATATCCAAAAGAACATTAAAACATAATGCTGCAGCAATACTAGTAAACAGAAGTATAGAAAAGACAAATCAGCCAATCAACATGAAAGGTGAACATTAAAAATTAAAGTAGAAGTAGAACATGCATATCAATGGAGCAGCTGAATGGTTTTGGAAAAGCAAGAACTGCAGTGTCGCAAGTCTTCTGAAATAAATTATTATTCTCTAATCTACTATTCAATCAGTGCCAAGTGCTCAAAGACACAGGTAACCTGCAGCAAAATCCAAACAATTTAAAAGCTCTCATCAGCAACAATCTATTGTGCACATAAATTTCTTGAATGCTGATTATTGATATTAGACCTAACAGCAATAATCTAGTGAATTTATCTGCATATTGTTGTCATTGAGATTGTCTTTTTTCAAGGTATAATTTGTGAAATGTCATCTTTAATTGTTTCCTTTTAAGCCTTATTCATGCTACAGGGAAATTAACATTTGCATGAAGAGACATTTACATATAAGCTTTTATAGCTAATAATAATTTATCAGTAATTTGTTAATTTAAATGATGAAGGGTTCTTTTTTGGGGGTGGGGAGAAATATTATCATTACAATTACTTGCCTTGCAGTGGTGGGAGTTCAATGTTGCCTGATCAGAACAGATAAGGTTTTTTTTTAAAAAAAAAAACCTGGTTCACACAAAGCACACATATGTGAATACATGCAGAGAATAAGATCTGAGTGCCAGGCTCCACTTCCAACCTTCACCACCGAATAGTGTGGTGAAGCAATTGCTGCTGCTTTAACAAAATTGTAACTGATAAAGCTATCAATCATCTTTGCTCAAGAAACAACTGCTTGGAAAAAGAACCTGAATAGAAGACATAAGACCTAACAAAGGCTGGATTCAGGTGGCCGGTTTGAGCCAACATAAGCACTTCCCCCAGGTGGATTAAAAAGTCAAGGTCAGACAGGCACAGCTGCTGCCCATTCCACTCTTGCACTCACCCCTTCCTCTGATGTCTCTGAGACAGATCCAATAGCTACCAGTTGGGAGTGTTCTTGTGTCTGACCACAGGACCATGCAAGCAAGGCAGATTGGCAATGTGACTATACCAATCCACTCTAGGTGCTCACAGCAATTCTTTAAAAAAAATCATTGCAACAGAGCACATGAGCATAGAAGTGCATGAGTGCATGGCCACTAAAAATGTAAGGGAGAAAAGGAAACTCAAACTGTGCTAAGGGGATGGCATGCAGCAACCATGTGAACACACCAAAGCACCCCCTGTGTGATACATGAACACCTCATGTGGGAGTGTGTGGATTTGTCTGTTCCATTTTGGAGTTGCACAATTTGAGATGCCTCCCATGCATATGGAGCTGCCTGTCCATACCAAACCAAAGGGTGGTCAGCACCAAACAAGTGAGGTTAAGAGAAATGGGCATCTACAAACTGGTGAAAGGGGCTCAGCCCAGGAATGGAGCCCCCTCCTCAGGAGTAGAAGATGCAGAAAGAGAGAGGTAGGACATGAGACTCTGGGTGCCAGCACAGTTACCAAAAAGAAACACTGATGTACATGCTAAAGGATGGGAGCTGAGATCACCCCAGGAGGATAAGTCACAAGTTCCCAGAACTACCTGTTAGAACAGTGATGTCTATGCAGTTCCTCAGGAGAAGTGGTATAAAAACCAGGGTCTCCAGAAGCAGGGCTGAAATGTCCTTTACTAGATTTCTTCTGACTGGTCAGCATTCTATTTCCAAGCTTTGTAAACTTCAGGGTATGTTAATATTTATCTTGGGGCACTTATTTGCAGTGCATTGTATCCAGTTAAGCTTCAATTCTGCAGTCCTGAACACTGAGTCTTTAACTTATTCTTCTCTTGGTAAACCTGAAGCCCTATAAAAAGAACCCTGAGCTAAAACTGTTGCGGTTTCAGGAGGAAAGCTTGATTCCCAACACCCCTAGAATGTAATTCTAACACCAACAGTGATTCCCTCTCTCTCTCTCCCTCTCCCCACAGGAGTGTCAGTGGGGTAACAGGTGCTGGGGGCTCCCTCCCATCCTGTCGCTAGCAGGAATATAGAAAACCTTAATGAAAGAAGTGGCTGCTGTAATATGCAAGCATTTAGCCTTAATCTATCCCTTTCCAAATGAACAGAACTCTAGCTAGTAATCACATCTAGAATTCCAGGTGCTGACTTAAGGCGAAAGCATTTTCAACAGGGAATCAAGCTCATTCTGGTCAAGAAAAGGTGCTGTATAAATATTTTAATGAAAATAGGGGGGGGGGAATAAACTACCAAATGTAAGGTTTTGTCCAGGCACTACTATAAGATTCCTTGAGTATATGTAAAAGAAGATTGATTGATAGATCAGATAGCAACCATTATCAGCATGCTATTCTCAAAACTGTGCCTTGCCACACTGATGTGGTTGGTTGGTCCCCCAACAATTATACCTCTCAACCTAACAGGTCCCCTCTTTCCTGCACCTGCCAAAGTCATTTGAATTAGTTATTACAAAGTCTTTTCTCAGGCCTCATTGTTGCTTTTGTCAAGGTCACATTCCACTGACTCATCCCAGTTCAGTTGGTCCATATTAGTGTTGCCCAGAGAGACCAGATTAGAGTTGTCTCCCCACACTCTTTTTTCACTGGCAACTTTTCACTGGCCACTACATACAAAGAACTGAATATTTAAGAAATACAGTGGAAGTTAGTAGTCATGAGTACATTCATAATATGGTGTTAGTACATCTGCAAAATGATGAGTTGTTAATGGCAAAGCTTATTATACCAGCCAACAAGTAACAGCGCCATTCCCAACTATTCTTGTCAGGGACCTGTTCCTAATACCAGAGACCTTGATAATGCCAAGCTGGGACCAGAGTAATTCTTACTCTAGAAAAAGTTTGTGCCCCACATAGTGGCTCCAGGTGCAGTCAGGGATGGTGAAAACAGGCTTACTGCTTAGCTGGAATTATAAATCTCTCCCTATAAATGCTCTATTTTTTAAAAAGCAACCCTACAGTTCACAATCTTATAATAAAAGCATATCACTTAGCAGACTTTCTCCTTTAGACAAACAAATGAATTAGTTCTCTAGCTTGTGCCACCAGAGGCTAAAGTACAGGAAAAGGTCCCCATTTCTACTTTTAGAAGCTTGTTTTCACCAGAGTGGCTCACACAGCTGTGATGAAGTCTGCAAAATCTGGCCCTTAATGAGGGGAAAGCAAATACACCTCCAGGAATGATATATCTTTGAAGCATTTCCTTCTTGAAATACCTCCACATTCTCCAATAGTTAAAGCCTTGTTATAGCTGGAGAACTGTGAGATGTTATTGATTTTTCTGTGCCAAAAAGGCCATTGCCTCTAGGCAAGGGGGGCATATTGGATTACTGTATCTTTTGCTTCCAATTTCCCCTTTTTATATCCCAAACACAGTAGGTTTGTTTTACTTTAAATTGTTTATACTCAGTGCAGCCACTGGAGAGATATATAGCCTGATGCTTTCTCTTGTGTTGGTTAAAAACAAAAACAAAACAGAATGACCCAATGCATTTGTAGCACTTTTAGCAATGATCCAATAAAGTTCATATTGCCCATTTACATTTAAATATATAGAAGAATCACAGCATAAATGTTCAAAAAATGAAGTGTCATACAATTTATTTGGAGCTTCAGGTTTGTGCAGTAGAGAAAGCATCAGGGGGAATAGACTGAAAACAGTATTTTAATAAAAACAGAAGCATGGCATTTTTTTTTATTTCTTCACAGTCTCAGGTGTGTAGCCTGTAGCTTCAGCCTGATGTACAATTCTTTAGAAGTTACTCTTCTGTTCTTCAGCAAGAGCTGTTTGAAAAAGGCTTAGCAAATTTTGCTCTAAAAACACTGATGCAGAGTCCTTGCACAGTGGGGAGGATAATGCCATGAAGACTCTCTTTTAATCTCAGTCCTCCTACTGCTCCTTGTACCTTTGCTGAGAAATTAGGTGAATATTGTTAACTCTGGTCCTTACAGTTTCTTTCACTGTATTTGGTTAAAAAAAATCATAACCTCAGAGCCACAATGCTAGCACAACTTCACTGCTTTCTTTACTTTGCTAACCACAAGGTTTAGTACACCAAAGTGGGTTTATTATCTAATTAACCTACATCAACATTCTGGGTCAACATAGCGGGAGGATGGATCAGAACTACTTCATCCACCACTGACAGAGTTGTAGGGAGTACAATGATATAAGATAGTACAGGAACCCATTGATGTTTAGTAAGATCAGTACTTATTTAGGGATGATCTGATTTTCCAGTTGTTTATTTAGAAATGGTCTGATTCCTCAGTTCTGTTGTGTTTATGCATTAATCCTTCCCCATTCCATAAATTTCAATCAGTCAGTCAGTCAGTCAGTTTAATACGGCTCTAGGCCAATCAACAACAACAACACAACACATCGATAACAATACAACACAACACAACACCAAGCTAAAATATCACATAACAATATAATAACTATGTACAACCATCAAAGTAGTAATAAAATTAGCTGATATAGGCAATACTTAACAAGGGCAACTTTCTTTCAAATACAAGCAGTGTTAAATTTCTTCCTGTCAAGGTCGGAAACATATAGAAACTTTGCAAGATCCAGGGAAAGTTGATCACACCCGTCCCCAAGGAGGAAGTGCATGACTTGAGCCTGATTTAAAGATTCAGCTAACATTAGGTGGTTCCGTAGAAGTTTGTACCTTACCTCTGTATGGAAAAGACAGTTCAGAATAAGATGGGGAACAGTGTCAACCTCCTCCAGGCCGCACGGACAGATCCTGTCTTCTAGCGGAATCTTATGGAAACGGCCCCTCAGTACTGCTGTGTCCAGGATGTTCAAGCGTGCCAAGGACAGCATCCGCCTGATCTTAATTGGCTGTATCTTTTCTAGATACGTGGCACTTTTAAAATCACTTATAAAGAAGGTTGGGATATACGTTCCCCCAACTTTGGCCAGAGATTGTTTCAACTCCAATTTCAGTAATCGGTCTCTGATAATTGCTTTTGCCCCGTTCTTAAACATGAGGGCTAGGGAATCAATATTCAGATCACTTTCCTCTAATTTAGAATTTAATTTCATCAACCAATTGCTAACGAATGAGTCATAGAAAATTTGAACATTTTTCATTGAAGCTGTTAAATTCTGAAGGAACAGAATCCCAGAAGTCCATCTCTTGTCCACTCCTTTTTCTCTATGTAGTCTGTGGAACAAAAATTGTGAGGGCAAAAATCTGATTTTAGCCTTCAGCTATGCCCCACCGACCAACTTTAAATCACTTGGGGAGATGGGCAACAACTTCTGCCATACCTCCAGATCAATCTGAATCGTCAGGCGGAGGGAGCAAGCCTCCAAGCCACTTCTGCTTCCCTGATTCAAATTGCATGGGGGAGGGGTGGCAGAAGCCGCCCCAGCCTCCATGATCTCTAATGGAAGCTCATTCCAGCAAATGGCAAGATTGATGACCCTGGGGTCAGGGACCACCAGGAGATGTTGGTTTGTAGACTGTAAAGTCCTATGGGGTCCATATGGAAAGGGCCAATCTCAAAGGTATACTGGTCCCTGGCCATATAGGGCTTTAAAGGTAAGCACCAGTACTCGAAATGGATTTGGTACTCAATAGGTAGCCAGTGCAGTTCTCACAGCACAGGGTGAATATGTGTCTGCACAGATGACAATGTCAGCACCTGTGCTGCTGCATTCTGCACCAGCCGCAGTTCCTGAAGCAGAGTCAAGGATAGCCTTGCATAGAGAAAGTTACAATAATGCAGCCTGGAAGTGACCACTGCATGGGTCACTGTAGCCAGGTTGCAGGGAGTGAGATATGGAACCAACTGCCTGATCCGCCTCAGATGGAGAAAGGCAGACCTGGCAGTGGTGGTGGTGACCTGGTCCCCCATAGTCAGTGAGGTATCCAGGATTACCCCCAGCCTCTTCACTCTTGATATTGGCACCAGTGGAGTTCCATTGAAGGCTGGAAGCCTGATTCCCAAATCCCTGCAGCCCATGTGCAGGACTTCCATCTTCAATGGATTCAGTTTCAATTGCAACCATCCAGTTAGAAAAATTTGCATGATCAGAGATGGCTAGATTGAAATATGGTTCCCAGGTGGTAGTGTGAGAATGTGTAACCTTCCTGAATACATCTATTCAGGGAGGATGGATTGTGTAACTTGAGTGGCCGCTCATTCCTCACACATAGATATTAAATAACCCTGGGGACAAGAAAGGACAGTGGAGTTGCCTTATATCATAGCTCCAAAGGGTCTTATTCAGGGCTTTTTTTGAGCAGGAATGCACAGGAATGCAGTTCCAGCTGGCTTGGTGTCAGAGGGTGTGGCCTAATATGCAAATGAGTTGCTGCTGGGCTTTTTCTACCAAAAAAAGCCCTGTGTGAAACAATGGTGATGCTAGGGAGTGTGACCTAATATGCAAATTAGTTCCTGCCAGACTTTTTCTACCAACCTGCCCTCCCCCCCCCCCAGTCTTATTCACCATATTGGTACAGTTGTTCAAATAAAAAGAAAAACAGCTAAAGTCCAACTTTATATTGCAGACAATTCAAGAGAATGGAGTGATCAGCTGAATCAGTCATCATTAATAGATATAATAAGACCAACAGGGAGCATTTCCCTGGCCATCTGTAGGTTGACATTATTCACTAGGGTCACTAAATCTAACCCTTTTCTAAAGCCAAATCTTAAGCCAGTTTGAAATGAGTCAAGGATATATGTCATCCAGGAAATACTGAAGTTATGTTTCTTCCATCCATTCAATTATTTTCCTCCCACATCATAAAAAAGCAAGATAACAAACACCACATATAAATTAAACAAAAGTTTATTACACTTTTTAAAAGACTTAAACTTTGACTAAAGTACTTATACCTGACTTCTTTGTGGGTTCCCTAAGAGGCTACCTCAAGGCTGTGTCAGCACTTAGCAGTTACACCTTGGCTCCTAGCTGAGCAGTAACCTAGCCACTCCATATTTATATCCCACACACCCAAATGCTGAGAGATGCTGAATATTAGCAGATTTCTTCAACAGTGGTCACTGATACCCCAGAATGAAGCTGAGACTGGATAAACTGCAGGATCTGGTTTAGATCCAGGTGGGCAGCCATGTTGGTCTGAAGCAATAGAACAAAGTTGGAGTCCAGTAGCACCTTTATTTTGCCACATATTCAAACATGATACTATGTTGCATGCTTAACCACTGCCCACCAGCTATATGTAACTCTGCTCACTGTACCATTTCATTGTCTGATAAAGTACACATGCACACAAAAGCTTACATTCTGAATAAAACTTTGTTGGTCTTATAGAATCTGGTTTAGTTACCTCTCCCTCTCCACAGATATCTCATGGTGACTGCTAATCTAATAAACTCAAATCAAAGGGGGGCATGGCGACTGAGCTTCAGACCGATTGCATCCCTTCTATACTCCTGCTATTCCTGCAGAAAACTAACAACTATTCCCAAAAAACAGCCAATTTTGGAAAGAACATCAAAGTCAAGTATGGGAAGGACTAGAGCAAAGAAAGGTATTTAAAACCCTCCCTATAGACCTCCTAGAAAGGGTAATATTGACTTAGAAGAATCTGGAGATTCTGACTTGGAGACTTCTCTGTTAGACAAAATGGCGGCAGGAGGGAGTAACCCTCCCCAAAGTGAACAGACTGAGATACTGCATGCCCTAATGGAGATAAAGAATGAAATCAAGACTGATATAAGGTCTTTTAGTGGAGAGTTTGGACAATTAAAAAGGAAACTTGGACTTCTTAAACAGTCAGTTGTACCAATTAACAAGAAATTGGATGAACGCACTGCAGCTTTGAAAAGAACTGATAAGAAAGCTGAAGCTGCATATCAGAAGGCAAAAAGACAGCAGAGGATTTGAAAGACATTAAGGATTTTGAGTCCTAAGCCAAAAATAAGATCATACTTCAGGAGTTAAAATTGGGAGAAAGAAAGGCCAAGCTTCGTGAAATATCTGTAAATTTTGGAGAGACGGAAAATCTTACTATAGCTTTAAACAGATGGCTGAGTCAGATTCTTCTCACAGAAGGAGAAGCAGACCCTTCCCAAGAGATTGTCACCTCTGGCTTCTGATTAAACGTTTCCAAAAAGGCTCAAAATAATGTTTCCCCAGATGTTGTTGTTGAATTTAAACAACTACTGATGAAGAACAAACTTTTAAATCGCCAGAGAAAAACAGGGACTGTGCCTTGAAGATATGACAGGGTTTTTTTTTATTTCCTGATATTCCAGCTGAAGTAATTAATGCAAGGAGGAAACTGAGAGAAACAAAGATTTTATGTGATAAAGGAATTCAGTATAGATGGTTACCACTAGGCTATCTAGTGGTCAATGTGGAAAATCAAACATTTACTGCATATAATGATGCATCAGGCAAGGAACTAATATACAGTGTAATTAAACAAAAGACTGGAAGTGTTTGAATTGGAAAACTATGTTTTTTTGAAGAGTAGTTGAGAGTAATTAATAGGAGAATATATATAGTTAGAAGACAGGATAAAGTTATGATAAATGGGAATGGAAAATGGAAATTGAACTGTTAACGCCAATGGATTAGCAAGGAGGTGGTGGGTGTGCCCCCCAAGGCCTCTGACTGTAGAGATCGTTCTGCAGCACCCAGTTCTGGAGGTAACCCTGTCCAGCTTTCTTTTGCAGGCACGAGAAAAGACAGTTAAAGTTTCAAAAACTTAAGTGTGTAAAGATGGAAGTTCGTGAAAGAAGTAAAGAAGTTTTGGAAACAAAAAGAAAGAATATAATTATGATTAGAATAAGATTTAGGAAAAGTGGTATGGGGATAAGGTGAAATCGGGTAAAGAAAGGAAATAAGATAAAGAGGAAGGAGTTCATTTATTTGTTGTTAGTATTCAGTTTGATTTGTAGAAGGGAAAGGAAAAGGAAAGGTCCCCTGTGCAAGAACCAGTCGTTTTCGATTCTGGGGTGACGTTGCTTTCACAACGTTTTCACGGCAGACTTTTTACAGCATGGTTTGCCATTGCCTTTCCCAGTCATCTACACTTTCCCCCCAGCAAGCTGGGTACTCATTTTACCAACCTCGGAAGGATGGAAGGTTGAGTCAATCTTGAGCCGGCTACCTGAAAACCCAGCTTCTGCTGGGGATCGAACTCAGGTTGTGAGCAGAGTTTAGGACTTCAGTTTTAACACTCTACGCCATGGGGCTCTAATTTGTAAAAGACTACAAACAAAAAAGAAGTGTATTTATATAAGATGTATAAATATGTTGATATATGTGCACTTAATAAATATTAATTCCAAAACAAAACAAATAGTAAACTCAAATCACCAAAATTGCACTGATCCAACCAACCACCAACCACTAGTTTGGGCCTAAGCACCTGGACAAGGCCTAATTTGACCCTGAAGCAACTATCTATTTTCAAACTACCATGTGAAAGAAACTGACTATAGGAAAACATATTTCTACAATGTGGCAAAGTGTCACAGCTAATGACTCATTCTTGGCCATCTGATTGTAGCCTAGGTATTAATTGGCTGCTCACAATTTGAAACAATTCAGATAGATGATTCTCTGCTTCTACTACCACCTCACAGGTTTTAAAAAGCTCTGCTACATGTTTTGTCTGATTAATTTTACTCCTCCTCCATTGTCATTCAAGATGTCTCCCTAATCTCCTAAACTCCCTCTTAACTGCAGGGTTTGAGTACCTTGGAGGGCTTAAAAGGCTGCCAATTACTGAACCTATCAATTACCACTGAAATCCTGCTATTATGGGATTCCACAGAAGATTCTTCAGAGTCACTGTTAAAATTTTGAAAATATCCAAGATCATTCCAGAAACCCAATAGATTCACTGATCT
Source organism: Heteronotia binoei (assembly GCF_032191835.1). NCBI lineage: Eukaryota > Metazoa > Chordata > Lepidosauria > Squamata > Gekkonidae > Heteronotia > Heteronotia binoei. The sequence goes on along the minus strand of NC_083223.1, from coordinate 94,400,863 downwards.
CCAGAGGTGGAAAGTTATAACTGGACCCCACCTTTGCATAGGGAAGGTGGAAGTTCTATGCAAATGATTTGAATATTCAGGAACTTCTACTTGAATACTAGTATTATTCGAATTACTGTTATTACAATTGATAATGGCTTACTGATAGCAAGCTAGCAATAGCAAAGTTATATCTGGACTGAATTTGTTCTCCTGTACTTGCAGGTAATAGCTCATACGATGCCAGAAGCACGTATTATTGCATTTGAAAGTGAATTTATATATTACTTTATAGGTGTAATCCAAGAAAGGATGCTTAATATGCTTGGATGGAAAAGCTGCACCTACCTTACTGTAACCAGGCAGACCATACCTCTTTGCTGAGGGGTTATTTGGAAAGGAGCACCTTTCATTTATAGCACCCCAGGAATTCATATGCCAGGCAGATTGTACACAAAGGTGGATGCCAGGATGGCAGGCCACAATGACATGTCTAAGCAGGGACCCTGGGAAGGTGTAAAACTCAACATATTCCATGCAACTGTGTATGGATTCTAAGTCAATGGGTTGGATCTGTAAAGCTTTCTCACTTAATTCCCTTTCTTACTGTTGTCCTGATCCTACACAACCTTTGTCCATGTGGGTCCTGTGAGCCCCAGAATAGTCTCTGTAATTGTCAAAAGTGATCCCTTCCTTCCTTTTTCATCAATGGAAAAGCTGGATTGAGACAACCCAATTTGCTTGTCTGAATCCTCCCCACAGAATTTAACCTTATATGAATTTCAAAGATATTACAAAATTAACTAACAGGAATCTTTCCCAGATCTAAATGTGTTTATTTAAGCAAGTACAAGCAAATCCCAAAGCACATAGGCTTTGTTAGGTGGTTTTAGATGCTGTCAGTTTGCCATTCTTCAGACATCTGACTTAATCAACAGCACAGAACGTCTGATTCCCAAATCTTGAAACTTGGAAAGGCATCCAATTAAAAACACCTGTTGACTTCAGCAGTATGAAAGCTCAGTCAATACCTTTGAAAGGGGTGCTCTAACAAGGAATGAAAAATAACATGTCACAAAACTACTGGCAGTATTGTCTGTTTCCTGGTGTGTTCAAGCATTTTGTGATTCTTTGTAAGAATGATGCACATGAAAGCTTTTGGGGATAATATCTGACCTAAAACTGTATGCGCTATGTAATGGCAAGGACTAAATTCTGATGGCTTATAGTGGGGGGAAAATCAATGAGACTAATGTCCTGATCCTAATGGGAAAAAATGTATGTGTAAAGTGCTATCAAATCATAGCCAATTTATGGAGACCCCACCAAGGGCCTTTCAAGACAAAGTAAGAAGCAGCAGTGATTTGCCATTGCCTTACTCTACAGAGCCTTTCTTGGTGATGTCCCTTCCAAGTTCTGACAAGATTGGGCTACACCATGCCACTTTCCATCCCTAAAAAAATTACATGCAAATAAAACTAATGGGACCATCCCTCCAGATAAATGTTCCTTATTCAGCTGAAGTTACTTTTCTTAACTAGCTGGCAAATTATTATTTGTCATTAAGTTTGAGATCCTGTGCACCTTATATTGGCCTTGGTTCAGTTAACATCAGATATGGTGAGTATCTCAATTAAACTAATGAAATAAGACAATCACAGTTATCTAATATAATATTGATGGACATAATATATAACCCAGTCCTATATGTATTTATTCAGAAGTAAATCCCACTGATTTCAGTGGAATATACTCCCAAATAGAGACATGTTCACCATATCTGATGTTAACTGAACCAAGGCCAATATACTTAAGGATAAAGAATTTGAACACTCCCCTCCCCCCCCTTTTTTTTTACAATGATAAGTCCCCTGTACAAGCACCAGTCATTTCTGACTCTGGGGTGACGTTGCTTTCACGTTTTCATGGCAGACTTTTTACGTAGTGGTTTGTCATTGCCTTCCCCAGTCTTTTACACTTTCCCCCCAGCAAGCTGGGTACTCATTTTACTGACCTCAGAGGGATGGAAGACTGAGTCAACCTTGGTCCGGCTACCTGAATCCAGCTTTCGCCTGAATCAAACTCAGGTCGTGAGCAGAGAGTTCAGACCACAGTACTGCAGTACTGCTGCTTTACCACTCTGCGCCATGGGGTCGCTAATCCCAAAGAAGATACCCATAATTCAGAAGTGTATGTGTTCAAATCAGAGAGACAAAATAAATTGGGAAGAATATTGGGAAAATTTAATGGATTAGTAGAAATTCTGTAAAGCACATTTAGAAATTTTGGACAGACCCAACATGAGATGAGTTGACTGTAAAAAGGAAGCCATGGCCCTCAGTTTGAAAGACCTGAGCAAGGCTGTTAATGATAGGATATTTTGGAGGACATTAATTTATAAGAACCCCAGGACTTTTTTGTAGCAAGAACTCCTTTGCATATCAGGCCATACACCCCTGATGTAACTAATCCTCCAAAAGCTCACAGGGCACTTAGTACAGAGTCTACTGTAAGCTCCAAGAGGATTGACTACATCAGGGGTGTGTGACCTAATATGCAAAGGAGTTCCTGCTACAAAAAAAGGCCCTGAAGATTGCCGTTAGTCAGATGGCACTTAACCCTCAAACACATACCCCTAGACTGGATCATTAGAATTTAGGTTTGCCAATCATCAGGTCCCACCAGGGGTTCTCCCGCTTTCCCAGGCTCCTTCCCGCTCCCAATCAGCTGGCCAGTGGGGGAAAGCCCTGCCCCCACAGCCACAATGTGCCTTTCCACCTCGGGAGGCTTCAAACTCCACTTGGAAAGGCTTTCTCTTGGGATTGTGTGTCTGTGTCTCTTAAGGCTGAATGGGGCGGGGAAGCAGGCAGAACAACATGGCTGCTCCCAGTGGCTGTGAAAGGAGGCCAGACCCTCCGTTGGTTGCACAATCTTTTCAGAGGTCGTTTACATAGAAAAGGTAAAGTTAAACCTTAAATTTAAAGTTCAGCAACTTGTGAGTAGAAATATCAAACCTCAGGTGGGAGCAGGCCCTCCCCCGCTTCAGAGTCATCAGAAATTGGGGGGGGGGGATATCTTTGTTATTTCCTATGGAGATTGATTCCGATAGGGTATAATGGAGAATTGATCTGGGGGTATCTGGGGCTCTGGAGGGGCTGTTTTTTGAGGTAGAGGCACCCAATTTTCAGCATAGCATCTGATGACTCTCCTCAAAATGCTTTCCATGTTTCAAAAAGATTGGACTAGGGGATCCAATTTTATGAGCCCCCAAAGAAGGTGCCCCTATCTTTCATTATTTCTAATGTAGGGAAGGCATTTAAAAGGTATGTGGTTCCTTTAAATGTGATGGCCAGAACTCCCTTTTGGAGTTCAATTGTGCTTTTCACAACTTTGCTTATGGCTCCACCCCCAATGTCTCCTGGCTCTATCCTCAAAGTCCCCAGATATTTCTTGAATTGGACTTGGCAACCCTATTAGAATTATATATAATATATTCTTTATGATCCAGAGATGAAACCACATTATAACAACAGAGTCTGTGTCTAGTACACATGGCATATAGGTATAAACATTAAAGAAAATTAAAATATAAAAAACCTTCTTCTACATGTTAGGTATTGAAAGTTTGCATTATCAGCTTCCTTGTGGGTAAAACCTTAGCACAAAACTTGACCACTTTAATGGAGGTCTTGTTTTAATGATCTGCAAGGAGGCGGGATGTGTAAAATGTATCTGATCTACGTGGGAACTTAGAATAAGGGTGAGGTGTATGGCGGTCATGTCCTTGAAGAATTTACAGTTTACTGTGGCTCTTTCACACAGAATTTTACTGTGTGAAAGAGCCACAGTTTGGCCACCCCTTTCCTAGGCATCTGCAGTGCCTTCATTGTGAACTGCTAGAGATCTTGACCAGGCTGCATCTTTCTAAACTCTTAAACTTTTATTTGGACATTTTCAAACGCTAAAGAAATATGGAATGTAAACCTTTGGAAAAACTGAAAATATCACGAGAATATGAATCTGAGTGTTAAATGTAAGAGTTACAAGAACAGATCGATAGATTTTGGTGATCATCTTCCAGAAATGTTGCTTCCATATTAATTCAGCTTTGTGTCCAGATTGACTAGGATCAAGAGCAGAAAACTGATAATGTGCATAAATTTAGTAACACTTATGACTATGTCTTCATTGGTTTAGGGACATTTTTGTACTATATGTGTACTTCTTTTGGAAGGAAAAATGCCTTGGGCATGTGGTGTGTTATCTTATGTTATGGAACAATTAAGAGTTTTGGTGATCATTCTTACACCCTAATCATCATTCTTCTTATTCATGTGTGCAAGGGATCTTAAGTGTTGGTCAAAATACTCCTAGTGGTGTCAAAGACAGCGGTAAATACTGGAATAAAATATTTAATTTCATACCAGAACAAATTGAAATGTTTTCCTATTTTATTCCTCTGTATTAACTCAGTGGAAACAGTGCTCACAATATGGATCAGAACATTGGACATGAGGCAAAGGACTCTTAGCCTTTGGTTCTCAAACCATGACCTACAATAGCCAATTTAGTGAATTAGAATCTAGTCCAGATTTTTTAATTATTATTTTGTTAGCTATTTCTTTTAATTATATTGTTCAAATCACCTTGTCTACAAATATCTTTCAAATGATTTGAGTCACTTGGGGGAGGAAAATGGCATAGAAATATTATGAGAATAAGAATAATATCAGAAACTTATCACAACATTAACCATTTCAAATGACACAAATAATCTACAGACAATAGCATAAAAATTAACAGAAAGCCAGAAAGGAAAACTGCCTTTCAAACTCTCTTGAACATAAGGATAGGGGGGTTCTAATTTCCATTGGCAGCTAGATGACTTTGAAAAGGCTGCCACTGCCTAAACTTCTTAATAGGACATAAAAGGGAGATGGAACTGGTATGATGAACAAAGCTGTAGCACAGGTACATACAGGAAACCATGATTCCAAGTAATGAACGGCTTTACAGTCAGTACCAGCGCATTAAACTGATCCCAGAAAATATTGGTCACCAAATTTTAATGTTCTAAGACTTGAATAATATCACAAAAATGTGTCTTGGTCAGAAAGTTGCAGAATTTATTTTAATTGAGGTTTCCCTGACACCTTAGGGAAACCTCTAATTGAGGTTCCTAAGTCACCTTAGGGAAGAACCACGTATGGCATATTGTAATAATAGAACCCCAGGGTTATAATAGTACAGATCAATGGGCCACATCAGTGCAATCTAAAAAAAGTTAATTTCTTCACCAGCTTTGAAGGCCGTGGTAGGGTGGCTTAAGCTGAGTCAATGTCAAGCATGGAAGTTTCAAAAGAACCAAGCGATGATTTGGAAACAAAGTCTTAGTTTATTGATAATCCATTGTGCTCATAGATGGAACAACTTGAAAGTGATACATTTCAGTGTATGGCATCTGGCTTTAAGGGATACATGAAAGGGAACAGTAGAGATAACTTGGAATTCTATCATGAGCGTGTGAATTACTACAACTATGATTTGACTATCTTTTGTGGTTAGAAACATCCTGAGTCCCAGGCTTGAGCTTGGGAACTGTCTCGGGAGGCACTATCTTCAAAGCAGGCATTCCTGCTAGGGTGGCCAGATCGTCCCGGTCACCCGGGAAAGTCCCGCTTCTGGCTGCAAATTCCCGCCTCCCGGGCTGGCTATACCGGGACCATTAGAGATCCCGGTTTAGCCAGCGAGAGGAGCCGGCAGGCCACGCGCGCGGGCGGGGAAGGTGGCGAGGGAGGGAGGGAGCGTCCCTGCGTGTGCGCACGGCGATTGGCGGCGGTGTGGCGGGCTCTGCGCATGCACGGGGCCAGGAGAGTGGGTGGCGTAGGGCCCGCCACACCGCCGCCAATCGCTGTGCGCACACGCAGGGACGCTCCCTCCCTCACTCGCCGCCTTCCCCGCCCGCGCGCGCGGCCCGCCGGCTCCTCTCGCTGGCATAGGGCCCCGGCGGCAGTGGCAGAGGGGGAGGCAGCGGAGAGGCCGGTGCTGGAGGCCCGTGGGGGGAGGTGGCGGAGGCAGCCTGGCTGCGGCCTCCCCGCCGAGGGGGGAGGGGGTCCGAGCGGCGAGGAGGCCGAGGCGCCCCGCCCCACCCTCCCTGCAGGCCTGGCGGGAGCGGGCCAGCGGCGCCTGCGGTGGCGTGGCGGGAGGCCCAGGGTCGGTGGGCTCGGCCGCCTCCTCAGCTGCTGCCAGCCCCGCCAGCAGCACCAGCCGCCGCTGCGCCTCCTGGCCAGCCCGCCCACCCGGAGGGGAGGCCGCCACCTGCGCCCTGGAAGAAGGTAAGCAGGCAGGCAGGGAGGGAGGGGACCAAAAGCGGGGGGGCGGCTGGCGGGAGGGGGCGGCCTTCCTTCCTTCCTTCCTTCCTTCCTTCCTTCCTTCCTTCCTTCCTTCCTTCCTTCCTTCCTTTCTTCCCTCCCTCCTTCTTCCCTCCCTCCCTCCTTCCTTCCTTCCTCCTTCCTTTCTTCCTTCCTCCCTCCTTCCCTCCTTCCTTCCCTCCCTCCTTCCTTCCCTCCCTCCCTCCTTCCTTCCTTCCTTCCTTCCTTCCTCCCTTTCTTCCTTCCTTCCTCCCTCCTTCCTTCCTTCCCTCCTCCCTTCCTTCCCTCCCTCCCTCCTTCGTTCCTTTCTTCCTTCCTTCCTTCCTCCCTCCTTCCCTCCTTCCTTCCCTCCTTCCTTCCTTCCTTCCTTCCTTCCTTCCTTCCTTCCTTCCTTCCTTCCTTCCTTCCTTCCTTCCTTCCTTCCTTCTGTGGCTCTCAAATATCCGATGTTCATGTCTTGCGGCTCTCAAACATCTGACCTTTATTCTGTGTTGCTCTTTTGTTAAGCAACTCTGGCCACCCCTGGAGTAGACAATACTGACTTTGGTGGACCCAAGCACTGATTCAGTGTAAGGGAGCTTTGTGTTTGTGTCTTCTGGTGCAATTTTGTTCTCAAATCCTGTATTTACTTCATCAGTATATGGGATAAGGCACTTTCTCAACTGTGCTGCATAATGCAGCCTATTTATTTTGTCCTGTTTGCTCTGCTGGCTCTATCTGTGCCACCTTCATCACTTTCGGGGTGTGGATCCCCCAGTGGGGTGGGCTCCTGACTCCCTCCGCTGGCTGTTTCTGATAGCCCTGCGCCCCCTCTTTCATTTGATATGTGTCCCGTGCGGGTGCCACCCTCCCGCCGGGAGATGCCGCAAAATGAGCCCCCTTGAGGCTTATGGCAGCAGGGCTCGGGGGAAGCGAGTTAGACTGCTGTTCTTTTGAGGGGTTATAGAGTGTTTCGAGCCCGTCCCTGTGGCATCGGTCCCATCATTGTGGGACCCAGGGGGCCGGCGCAGCGGCCCGCTGAAGCAGCCTGTCGGTCATTTCTGGGTTCCTGTCCTGCATCTCGACCTGTGTTATTAGTGACAGGCTGCTTCGGCGGGCCGCTGCGCCGGCCCCCTGGGTTCCACAACGATGGGACCGATGCCACAGGGATGCCACAGGGACACCTTTCCCCCTCAAGGTGTCCCTGGCTGGCCTGCAGATATTATGGCCACCCTAATTCCTGCATTTGTTACGGAAGGTGAGAACTAAAGAAGGGTTTACATAGCTTTGATATGCATCAGTGGTAAAGTAACTAATATAGCTTTATATTAAAAATAACTTGCATGCTTGACATACTGCCCCCCCTAAGCATTACTCTGGGGTTTTTCTGGATGCAGTAGGTAAAACTTCTTCAATATCCTAGACGCCCTTACATTGGATGCTTCTACCCATTCATTGTGACTTGGGGGGAAATGTTTCCATCTTATAAAAAAGTAGAGCACTCCCCTTTTCAACCTTGCATCCAGTATTTCCTGCACCTCATGGTGACTCTGCCCCTCCACTTGAATCGGTTGTGGCGCCGGTGGACGAGGGTGCCAATTTGTAGCCCCCGGGTCCCGGCGCAAAAGGCTGCAATGAAAGACAGGGTAAATTTTACTAAACAACTTTAGTAACTCTAATTCCACCGTTACTTTATTTATAACCTTTTTTATTTTGAAGGGTCCCAGGTATTGGTAAACCAACTTCTTTGATGTTTGTGGCAAGGGTAAGTTCTTTGTTTGACAAAAACACCATCTCTCCCACTTTGAAATCCCACACAGGAGTATGCTTCGTGTCATAATGTTTTTTGTAAGTCTCTTTGGCTGCTTCTAAATTCTCCTGTATTACTTTCCATCCCTTCCCCAGGGACCCCCACCATTGTTCAAACGAAGAGGGGGTCTCGGTGGGGGTCACCCCCCCGGTAGTAAAGGGAAAGGCTTCCCCTTGTAGCCATTCACTATTTTGAAAGGGGAGGTTTTAGTCGAACTGTGGATGCTGTTATTATATCCATATTCAGCGAAGGGTAGCAGTTCCACCCAATTGGACTGCTGATGGTTCACATAACACCTTAAACATTGTTCAAGGAGCGCGTTCAGCCTCTCCAACTGTCCGTCTGTTTGTGGGTGGTATGCAGAGCTCAAATCCCGTTCCATTCCTGTCAGTTTACAAAACTCCCACCAGAAGTTGGCAATGAACTGCGGGCCTCTGTCACTAATGACCTTGTCGGGGAATAAATGTACTTTGACCATGTGCTGAAAGAATAAATACGCTAATTTCTTTGCATTGGGTAATTTAGTGCAGGGGATAAAGTGAGCTTGTTTAGAGAAGGTGTGCACTATTACCAGAATTATGGTTTTACCTTGGGATATGGGTAGTTCCACAATAAAATCCATGGATACTACTGACCAAGGCCTCCCTGCTGTTTCTATTGGCTGTAGCAGGCCGGGGGGGGGGGGTTCCCTCCCCTCTTTTTTGCCATGATGCACACCGGGCAAGTGGAAACGTATTCCAAGATGTCTTTTTTCATTTGTGGCCACCAAAATTGTCTGTTGACCAAATACAATGTTTTTACATACCCAAAATGTCCAGAAATTTTACTGTTAGGGCAAAATTGCAACACTTCCTTCCGGAGGCTCTCTGGTACATAGAGCTTTCCCTCGCGGTGCTGAAACCTCCCTTCTCCTTTCTTTACTCCCTTTGGCTTTGCCTCTCCTTCTGCCTCCACTTCCTTGATCAGATGTTGCCCTCCCCATCTGTCCCCTATTTTATCCTTTTTTGATCTGGTAGTGACCATCCCGGTTAAATGGTCTGGGGATATCATCATAAGAACATAAGAGAAGCCATGTTGGATCAGGCCAATGGTCCATCCAGTCCAAGACTCTGTCACACAGTGGCCAAAAAACCCAGCTGCCACCAGGAGGTTCATCAGTGGGGCCAGGACACTAGAAGCCCTCCCACTGTGCCCCCCCCCCCACAAACATTCAGAATACAGAGCATCAATGCTCCAGACAGAGAGTTCCAACAAAAAGCTGTGGCTAATAGCCACCGATGGACCTCTGCTCCATATGCTTATCCAGTTGATCTATCTATCTATCTATCTATCTATCTATCTATCTATCTATCTATCTATCTATCTATCTATCTATCTATCTATCTATCTATCTATCTATCTATCTCTTCCTCTCTGTTGCTATCTCTATCATCTCTATCTCTATCTCTCTATCTAGATAAGGCTGGGCCAGCAGGAATAAGGTCCATAGTGAAGAAAAATACAACAAGCTCTAGAAAGACTGCATCCCCATGCTGTCTTTCCACCCATCCACTCAAGTGAAGGCATTCACCCTTGGTGTCTTTCCCCCCCAACCACCTCTTCCTCTCAACTACCTTGAACCCTTGCACTCTACTCCTCCGACCCATGCCATTCACTCACTCTCCACCCTTGCTGTCTCCCCCCCCCCCCCACTTCCAGTCCTTGGATTTCATTCACCTCCCCATCCTTGCTTTCCTTCTACCTACCCCAACACTTGGCATTCACTCACCTTTCCCATCTTCAATGTCCTCCCACCCACTCTGCAGCTGAAACAGATGTTGGCTCCCCACCATGTATGTATGTGTGTCCCCATGTTTGTGGTGGCTCAAAGCCTTGAAATAGGCCCAGAATGGAGAGAAGGAAGAATACTTATCAGGGGTGCAGGAAGCATGATGACAGTCACACAGATGCTGAAGTTCAGCATTTCTTTTGTTTGCAATGCATTGTTGCCACCTCTTCCTGTCGTATTCAGCCTTGTGGCATTTAGTGTTAGGGTGAGTTTGATCTGTGTTTTTTGGCCTGGCATGGTTGTGTTATGGCATACCATAGAATATGTGCCTCTCCATGGCAACCCTATCTCCTTTCCAGCCAACCATCAGCCTAACTTTATCGGACTCCCTGACTTCAGCTTTCCATCTCCTCCCCTCTTTCTGCAGGTTCTACCTAGGAGAAGTACAGTCTTTCTCCACAGTGGGGACCAAAGCAGCTTACATCATACTCCTCTCTCCAGTTTGATCTGAACCATAGCAAGAAGCTGGGTCTGACAGACCCCGCTCTGAAGTGCTAGCTGCTATGTCACACTGGCTGTCATAGGGGGCTTCTGGTGGGTGGAAAGGAGCAAGCAGCCAGGCCTAGGGTAGCCAACCTCCAGGTGGAGCCTGAAGATCTCCTGGTAAAAGAACTGAACTACAGACAACAGATCTCTCTCCCCCTGGATTCTATGGCATTATATTCAGCTGAGGCCTATCCTCTCCCCAAACTCTGGCTTCTATAGACTCCACCACAAAATCTCCAGGAATTTCCCACCAACTGGGAACTGGCAGCTCTAGTCAGGAGTGGTCCCAATGAGTCTCTCTGTCTGTTTCCCTTCTGGAGTGGGGGGAGGAACCCTCATCCAATCAAGGGAGGCTTTCTCTATGGCTCTTTCCTTTTTCCTCCCTCCCTCAGCTAATTGAGGGAAGAGTTTCTTTCTCTACTCTGCAAAGCAGTGAGACAGGCAGCTCAGTCAATGGGAGAGCAGGGAAAGTCAGAAGCTGCTAGCACCAATGTTGGTTGTCTTTTATTGACAGGAACAGCTTGATGGACTATCAACAGCCACTCAGATGGGAGAGGGGAGCGAACTCAACAAATGGCATGCAAGTACTCTTGATTGATGATCAATGGGCCAAAGGTTGATGGAGTGCACCCCCAACCAATGGGAGAGCTCCATTTTTCCAAGACAAAAAGGCTTTTATAGCTATAGGATATATATAAACCCTGAATGCTGGCAATTTCCAGTTTTCCCATTGGCTGTGGTGCACACCACATCAGCCATTGGCACATCAAACAGCAGTCAACCAGTTCTTTCCTCCCACTGATTGAATCTGCTCCTCTATTCCACCTGCTGGGCCACTGGGGAAGCTGTTAAGCAGTGACTGTTGCTAGACAATCAAGTTGCTTTCTGTCAGTAAAATCCAACCAAACTTGGTTCTGTCAGTAACAGGTAGGAGAGGAGGTCCTTTCCAGGCCTATTTTTTTCAGGCCCATTTTGACCTTTGAGGGAAAACTCATTGGACCCAGTCCTGACTACCTTTGCCAGCTCCAGGTTGGTGGGAAATCCCTGAATATTTTGTGGTGGAGTCTAAGGAAGCCAGAGTTTGGGAAGGGGAGAGGCCTCAGCTGAATAGAATGCCATAGAACCCACCCTCCAAAGCAGTTATTTTCTCCGGGGGGGGGAGAGATCTGTTGCTTGGAGTTCAGTTGTGATACCAGGAGATCTTCAGGCTTCACATGGAGGTTGGCTACCCTAGGCCTAGCTGCTTGCTACTGTTCAGCAGCAGTCCCCATGACAGCCAGTGTGACATACCAGTTAGCACTTCAGAGCGGGGTGGGACAGCCATAGACTAAATAAAGAAAGAAGAAAGAAGAAAAAAGGGGAAATCTTGTGTGGAAGCGAGGGAAGAGGGCAAGATTGTTGTAGGCTTCATCAAATGTTTGAAATGAAAAAGATTTTACCTGAAAATGGTTTTCAGAATGTTCACTCCCCAGCAATGGAATGGATATGAACTTGTTCCTATTCTACTACATTTTAAAAACCCGACCTTCAGAATATTCCGAAGTATACAAATGATAACTTCAATTGTGCTGTCCTGATGCAGGAAAGATTCCTCTTCATACACACATATGAATATGAAAAATGCTCATGATGAAGCTTTTTGTGTCATAGATGAAATAATTTCTTGATAAAATGTCAGGGAGGGTAGATGAGGGAAGGAAGACAATGTCTTAAATGTAAAATGTGATGTTGCATAAACAGACTGCCCAACGGGCAGGCTCTAGATACATTATTTATTTAGACTGATTAAGAATGACCTTTGCTAGCTCACACATGGTTTCTTTTTCCACTCTCACTTATGAGTTAAAAGTCATCATCAATAACTTGTGGCAATAAATAATATATCTCTCTTTGTTCCCTTGGCATAGTGCCCAATAGCTATATTAAGGAAGATCTTAAAGCACGGGTGCCTAAACTTCCTCAGGAGCCATTTGAAATTTCTATCCTAAGTTTGTAAGAGTACAGCCAGCCTTGAACAATAATTATTATTGAATTAATCCATCTCACTGTTGTATAGATACCTGTTGTGCTTTGTACCTTTCCTGTCCTCTTCCAGGCATGACAAGCTTAGTGATACATAGTAGAAAAGTGATAATACCAAAGGATTTCCTAAACAAGAGAACATCTATAAAAATCATCCTTACACTGTTCATTGTAAACATGAAAGAACAAAAAGCAGTGGAACCCCTATCCTTCCCACAAAAGAGACTGGAGTTTTATTGCTTAAGGCAGCAATCAGAAACATTGCTCAGTGTTTTTCAGAAATATGCAGAACAAAGGGATAATTCTAGAGGCCTTTCATTTCTAAAAATCCATTTTAAGAACAGTGTTTTTATGTAGGAATATTTACTCTATTCACAAATGCAAAGTACTAGTAGTTCTCATCAACTATCATGCATTCATATTCCCCCCTTAAATTACCAAACAAAAAGTGAAAAGTTACTTGGACATGGTAAGATGGATAAAGGGTCACTAGATTTGGTTTCATGAGAAATTCCCAGGGTTGAAAAGCAAGTCTGACTTCTTTCTTGTAGCACACAACCCAGTAATTTTAAACATAGGTAGTTATATACTGTTCCTGCTATACTGTTTGTGGTTTTGATGATGTAATTGTATTTATAGAAAGCAGATTTATGGTAGGGTATAGAACAGGTAGTAATGCAACACATTTTAAAAATAATATACATTTCTCCTGCTCATGATACTCATTTCAACTCCAAGTCAATTCCATTTTCCTCTGTTTCCTCTGTTTGCAATTTAAAAAAAATATTTTTCAAGCTTGCTTTTGTGTTTGGACAGTTGGCATTCATCAGATTAAACAGCTGAGAAATGTTTCCTTCTTTCTCAGAAGTGTATTACTTTAATCACTAACAGTGTCTGAATGAAACTGTCTTGATCACTGAAACTGACCAGAGCTTTTGTAAATTTATTTAATTCATTTATAGCCTGCTTTTTCTCCCAATGGGGATCCCAAGCAGCTAATATCATTTACCTCTCTCTGTTTTATCTTTATAACAAAGCCTGTGAGGTAGGTTAGGCTACCAAGGTCACAAGCTTCCATGACATGAGTGAAGATTCAAACCTGGGTCTTCCAGATACTGGTTTGACACCCTCGACCATTACGCCACATTTGCAAATGGGAACTCTAAAAAACACATTCCAACTCAATTAATAGGCTTGAGTAGGATGGTTGGATGGATAAATGATAAATATGGTTTGTCCTAAACTATATCTCTGCTGGCTATCATTTGTTATGATTATCATGCTGAATGATCTGCAGGCCTACAGATTAAGAGACCATTCAACAATTTGGAACCAATTTGGAATCATTCAACAATTTAGAAGAAAAAAGTTTCCCAGTCAGGTCAGGATTGAATTTTTTGTAAACAATCTGTTCTTAAAATGGATTTTTAGAAATGAAAGGCCTCTAGAATTATCCCTTTGTTCTGCATATTTCTGAAAAACACTGAGCAATGTTTCTGATTGCTGCCTTAAGCAATAAAGCTCCAGTCTCTTTTGTGGGAATGATAGGGATTTGCTTCTTTGAATTTTATCCCACAACTGCTAATCTTTTGAGGTGCTTTTTGATAAAGGGAATTCTTTAGTATTTTTTGAAAAGTTCCATGAAAAAAGCCCACATGGAAAAAGCTCACAGAAAAAAAAAGTCATAAATGCCCACACGGAAAAATGCCCACACAGAAAAATGCCCATACAGAAATAAGCCCACATGGAAAAATACCATTAAAAGAAGAAGAAGTTATTGGATTTATATCCCACCTTCCATTCTGAATCTCAGAATATCAGAGCAGCTCACAATCTCCTTTACCTTTCTCCCTCACAACAGACACCCTGTGAGGTAGATGGGGCAGAGAGAGCTCTCCCAGAAGCTGTCCTCTCAAGGACAACTCTTTGAGAGCTATGGCTGACCCAAGGCCATTTCAGCAGCTGCAAGTGGAGGAGTGGGGAATCAAACCTGGTGTCCCAGATAAGAGTCCATGCACTGACTACTATACCAAGCTGGCTTTTAAAACATCATACCAAGCTGGCACTTAAAGCATCATAGATATTTATAATTGTGGATAATTATTCATCTCCATTTATGAGAATGAACAGGTATTACCTATATTTTATTTGTTAGTTTAGAATTAAAATATGTCATATTCACATGCAACAATTTGTGTTGTGATTTTATCAGGTATAAGTAAGCAATAATTTTGCTATGTTATTATTGTATTAACTCAATACTATACAAAATGGGCCTGTATAAAGAAGGTTTTAATACTCTTGAGAGTAAAGGTGTGGAAGGAAAAATACAGGAAATAAATGTGATCATTTTGTTATCAAGGAATTTTATTAAGAAGGAAAAACAATAATAACCGAAATTAAACTCTATATCAAAATATTTTTAAATAAAATAAAATATTTTATTAATTTACAATTTGTCAACCTTTTTAATGTTGGTATGAAGTAATTTCTAAAGTACTGTCTAGTATTCACAGCTTTTGAACAACTATAGCTTAATTTTTTTTCAAATAATTAATATTATTTACTTATTAAAAATAATACAATAATATAACAAAACCATAAGATAACATTAAAACAAGTTGATTTCCTAGCTCAATTTCCCTTTACTTGTATTTTAAAAAATACATTGTGGGACACTACAAAAGACTACCTAACCCTAATGGTAAAAGCGACAATAGTTTAAGGACAACAATGACAATACTAACAACTCAGATATAATTCTTCATTGCAAATTAGCCAGTCTCCTTAAGTAATTTTCATATTCCACCTGCTCATATTTAGGCCCAGTGCTAGGGCCTCGGGCACCCAAGGCCAGCACCTGCCCCGCGCCCCCCACTCGCTCCTGCCCCACTGATGAACCCCCGTTCATGGGGAGGACAGATGTGGTAGTGCAGCAGGGGAGGGCAGGGCAGACTCTGGCCACACCATGCCTGCTCAGGGCATTCTTGAAGGCACAGCTCACTGGCAAGCTGTGCCTATGCTCTTGGAGGCACTCTGAGTCTGCCCTTATTAGAGCAGACTCAGAGTGCCTCTGAGAGTGCACTGTCAGGCATTGCTTGCCTGTAGCCCCTGCTCTCAGGCTTCTTGGGTCTGCCTGAGATTTTTCATGTGGGCTTTTTTCCAGTTACCTTTTGGAACAGTTGCAAGCATGCAGATAAAAATTAGTTTTGTTTTGTAACTTCTAACCTCTTCCTTTTTTTCTCGATGATCATTCTTGTGTTGTGGTGTTTTTTTTATTTTCATTTTTTTTAGCAGGAACACAGTTCTGGCTGGCTTGTTGTTGGGGGTGTGGCCTAATATGCAAATGAGTTTATTCTGGGCTGTTTCTACAAAAAAGCCTGGTGTGAAACAATGATGATGTCAGGAGGCGTGACCTAATAAGCAAATGAATCCCTGCTCGGCTTTTTCTACAGAAAAAGCCCTGGTAATGACCCAGAAAATTCATTTACATGAATGAAATTCCAAACAGTTTTTGTAGTGCTTTTCTTTAGACTCAGTTTTTCCAAAACATGGAATGACTCCCCTGCTTTCCTGTAGCTCTTATCTTTTAATTTAGTGCTTTTCTTTAGACTCAGCTTTCCCATAATGTGGAAATTCCTAGAAGAACCACAGGAAAGGAGGGGAATCATTCCACATTTTGGGAAAGCTGAGCCTAAAGAAAAACACTAAATTAAAAGATAAGAACACTGACTCTAAAGAAAAGCACTTCAGCTTCCGGTGTCAGTGACCCGCGCTAAAGAGCAACTCGGATCGACTGGTCCAGAGCTGCACTTTAATTGAGCAGTTGAGGGGTCGGTCTTGTGCAGCAGGGGAGGGCAGGGTAGACTCTGGCCACACCATGACTGCCCAGTGCATTCTTGAAGGTGCAGCTCACTGACAAGCTGCGCCTATGCTCTTGGAGGCACTCCGAGTCCGCCCTTATTATTGTCAAATTGTTGATAGAAGTAAGAAGGTTGTATTTCTAAACAAGGGTCTCAGGAAGGGTCTCAGAAGGTGGACAGCTTGAACTGAGGGTTGGGTTCGACAGTGGCGGCTGTCTCCCGAGCCCAACTCGCTGTGAGCCTCGATGCCTCAATCGCCATTTCTAAATGGCATCGGGGTTGACTGCCGGACCTTTTCTTCTTTCTCCACCAAGCTCTTCTGCATGTCCTGATCAGACTGCATTATTTCTGCGAAGATTGTAAGTTTCTTCTTCCTTTTTATATTTAACTTTGAAGGAACATTTGTGAAACCTGGGGACTGGAGAGTCGAAAGTAAAGTGGAGCTCGGACAGAGGCAAAGGTGATGAGAAAGCGGGGGTGGGGATACCCAGCTCTCTCCTTTTCTTTTTGGAGGCTTCAAAAAGTTCCTTGGTGACTTTCCCAATGTTACCCTGGAAAAAATGATTGACTCACACCAGTTTCTAAAGATATAAAAGACTTGATGGCTGAATTGAATTGATTTGTCCTAAACTTTTTTGGGGAGGAAGATCTTGCTGTTGGAAAATTGCCTGCAAGCATATGTGGATGAGAAGAACAGTTAAGAATTCTAGTTGCCAATGAATACTATAAAGAACTGACTCTTAATGGACAGATACAGTGTTATATAAACCTTTGTGACTCTGAAAGATATAAGAAAAGGAAGGAGTTTGATGCCTATGTTGAAGTATATTGAATAAGTCTCTGTGGGTCCTAAATATACATTTAAGGTCACACTGGATTTGTGCAGTGGATTATAAAATGCAGCTATATTGTTGATATGGTTTTTCAACTTGGGTTCTTTCTTTTCTTCTTGTGTGTTTATTATATATGGTTTTTCCTGGATGACTCATTTTTAAACATATGGTTTGAACATTTTTTTTTACCCTTTTCATTTATTTCTCTCCATTTTTCTTTTTCTCTTCTCTCCTTGTGGAATTTTTATTTTTTATTTTCATTTTGGGTTCACTTGGATTTTTTAATTTTTTATCTTTTTCTGGTTATTCTTAACTTTTGCTCCTGCCTGTGGATTATACAAATTGGACACCCAGCCCTGGATTACACTTTATAGCTTGGAATAGTTGGATGAACTTGTTAAGACTTGGACTCCATTGAGCTACTTATTCTGAAAAAAGCACAACAGTGAACTGTTTCTGTGAGTTGAACTGTTTAGGCTAGGTGATACTAAAGATTATTGTGGTAAAAAGGCTTTGTTCAATATAAGGCTTATTGCTGTTTGGAGTCTGTCAAATTGTTGATAGAAGTAAGAAGGTTGTATTTTAAACAAACAATTATCTTTGCATAATATTGATACTGTTTGTTAGGTACTAGTTCAACTAATATAAATAAGAACATAAGAGAAGCCATGTTAGATCAGGCCAATGGCCCATCCAGTCCAACATTCTGTGTCACACAGCGGCCAAATATATATATATATATATATATATATATATATATATATATATATATATATATATATATATATATATATATATATACACACACACACACACACACACACACACACACACACTGTGGCTAATAGCCACTGATGGACCTCTGCTCCATATTTTTATCTAACCCCTTCTTGAAGGTGGCTATGCTTGTGGACGCCACCACATCATGTTCCAAAACAGACTACTGGAAGGACAGTACACAAAATTTGTGGCTGTGAGTGCAAATATATTAATAAGGATGAAAAATAAAGCTGCTACTGGCTTTAAAGAGGTACCAAGGAAAAAAGAGAACTGAGAAGGTAAACCACCAGCTCCTTCACCCAGCTCTTCATCTGGTCTAAGGAAGTTTACACCTCAGCCATACAGGGGGACATGAAAGAAATGCAAAATACTCTACTAACTGCCATAGCACAACTAACTGGTAAAATAGACAGTATAGGAGAGCAGATGGCAGAAATCAAACAAGAGCTTCAACAGAATAGAAAACAGACAGCAGAGACCAATAAAGTGTTAAAGGTCCTAGACACACAGGTGACAGATAACACACAAAAGGTGGAACAACTGGAAAAAGAACAGAATGCATATGATAGTAGACTTCTACAGTTAGAGGTAGATAGAGCAGCCTATATGCTGAGGTTTCAAAATGTACCAGAAGAAAAAACTGAAGATTTACAGAAAATACTAAGTGAAGCCCTGGCAGAAATTTTACAGGTGACACCTGATAAGATGGAGAAAGAGTCTGATCAAGTTAAGCGTGTACCATCTAGTTTCACAAGGCGGAATAAACTACCTAGCGAAATCCATTTGAAGCTCACAAGAAAGAAGACTAGAGACAATATTCTGAAGCAAGTGAGAGATAAACCAGTGAAAATAGCAGGAAATATAGTGAAAATTTTGAGAGAGGTACCATGGCCAGTTAGACAAAGGAGAAGAAAATACCAAACCATGACAAATTTCCTGAGAGAAAGAGAAATTCCTTAAACATGGCTAATGCTGGAAGGCTTGCTCTTTACCTATGAAGAGAACAGATATAGGATAAATTTTATTTTTAAAGCTCAAATTTTTTGGGAGAAAGCTGAGAAGAAAGAGGGGAAGAAAAAGGAGGAGGAAGAAGAAGTCTCAGACGAAGACAATCCAAGTGGATCAAGGAATTACCCAACAAGATTGCAGACTAAAAAAGATTTAAAAAAGATAGTGATAAGAAAAATCCATAATGGCATCAATAATTTCTATGAATGTAAATGGACAATTCTCCCATAAAAACGAGGAAGACCTTTAGATATTTAGCAAAACTGGAAATGGATATAATTTGCTTACAAGAAACTCATATTTTGGCAAAAGATCAACATTTTTTGAAAAATAAGAAACTTGGCAATTTGTTTACAGCAACAGATACAAATAAAAAGAAAAGGGGACTGGCAATATATATTAAGGACAAATTCAATCTACAACTACAGTATGCTTCAGAAGACAGAAGAATTTTACTAGTGGAAGCTATGGTGGATAATAAAAAAAATATATTGGCAAACATTTTTGCTCCGAATGATCACCAAGAAAAATTCTTCAAAGATTTACATCTTAGGTTATCATATTTGGACTATGCAGAATACTGCCTAGTAGGAGACTTCAACACAGTTCCTGATAGACAATTGGATAAAAAAATACACAAGCACATTAAAGCTGAAGGTTTTCAACTACCAACAAATTTTTGGAAGCTTGTAGAAGAATTAGAGTTAGCTGATGCATGGAGAACAAGATACCCAAATTCGAAAGATTTTACATATTACTCTGCCAGCCATCAAACATCGTCAAGAATTGATATGTGTTGGCTATCTACAAACCTGGTTAAAGATTTAGCTGAGACAGAAATCCAAACAAGAGTTATATCAGATCACAGTTCCATAATCAAAGGTACTCAAGAACTTGGAGGTTAAATACTTCTATTTTAAAAGACAAAGACTTTCTTAAAGAATCCAAGGTAGAAATGGAATCCTTATTTAAACAGAATATAACTCAAGATGTAAAGATGCAAGTGATCCGGGATACTGCTAAAGCATATTTTAGGGGTCTTGCAATCAGATACAGCATCAAGAAAAAGAAAGAACTGAAAATTTCTAAAGACCGATGTCACAAGCAGGAGAAGCTGAAAAGAATTTAAAAGCACAACCCACAAAACCGGAGTTTCAAAATAAAGTTAAAAAGATACAATACCAACTCAAACTACTGCTTGTAGAGGAAATGGAGAAAAAAAATTAAGATTTGCCAGACAAAACTTTTTTGAACATGCTAACAAACCTGGAAGGTGGTTGGCTTATAGACTGAGAAAAGAGAATGCCAAAAGAATACCGGTATTGAAAGATGAAAATAGTAAAGAGAAATTTCAGACAGGAGATACGTCAGATTGTAGAACAATTTTATAAAAGACTATATGAAGACAAACAAAGGATTCAAGAGGAAGCCCGAATACCAGTTTTGTGGCAAGAAGCTACAATATCTTTAATTTCAAATGAGGGTGCAGATTTGAAAGATATAAAAAATTTCCTGCCAATTTCTCTTTTAAATGTGGATTACAAAATTTTTGCTGCAATATTGGCACAATGCTTAAAGAAGGTCTTACAGACCACAATACACCAAGACCTGGCAGGATTTCTTCCTAGAAGATATCTGAAAGATAATGTTAGAACAGTATGTAACATAATGGAACACTATGATAACCATCCAGAGAAACAATTAGCACTAATCTGTCCGGATGCAGAGAAGGTCCTTGACAACGTTCATTGGCAATTTATGTTGCAATAATTGAAGGGAATGGAATGTGGTGAGAATTTTTTGAGAACAATACAATCAATATATTCCTCACAAAGGGCAAAGGTGATGGTGAATGGTGAACTAACAGAAGCAATTGCTATTCAAAAAGGTACAAGACAAGGTTGCCCACTGTCACCACTTCTTTTTATTTTGTTCTTAGAGATTCTGAATAACCAAATAAGAGAAGATACAAGTATTCAGGAAGCGGTGATTAAAGGTGAACAATACAATTGAGAGCCTTTGCAGATAATCTGGTCTTTATATTAGAGCAACCAATAAACTCAGTTGATCGTTTGATAAAAAGATTAACCAATTTGGTCACTGGGCAGGACTGAAGATTAATTATCATAAAACAAAATTCTTGACGAAGAATATGACGACAGAACAAATTTAATTTCTCCAACAAAAATCAGAATTCTCAATTTTAAAAAAGTTTTATTGATTTAAACCAAAAAGGAAAGAAGCATTGCAGATACATAAAAAAGAGGGAGAAAGGGGGAAAGGGGGCCTTGACAGAATGGGGAAAACAGAAACAGAAACTAGTACATATATATCAATTATAATTCCACTTCCCAATAAAATGCTCAGATCATTCTACCTACAAGTATAAAAATCTCCTTAAATATTACCTTCCTTTCTTCCTTTAGCAGACTAAAAAAAGGAATACTTTATTTTAGTAAACTAGTAAACAATATAAATCTAGACACTTCTTCTTAAACACAAATTAAATATAACCAGTTAAGAAAAAATATTTTTTTCTTTCAAAACTGTCCCAATGCCAATTTTATCGCACTTAACAAACCTATTATAAGCACAAATTAAATTGTTGATTTAGCGAAATCCTTATTTAAAAAGCACATAAAAATCATTTCTTTATCCTTAACAAATTACATAAAATACAACTGAATGTTTTGTCTATCTCTGTCTAACCCATTTCTCCTGATAACATATTAAAAGCAAGTCTGCCAAATTACCAAGTCTACCCAATTCCACAGCAATTATGCTATCTGCCTTTTCAACCTTTGATCTTATACTTATATCATTATAGACAATCTCACTAAATAGACAAACTGAATACATCTACTATATAGAGAAATATGTTAACTGCACTCATTAATAGTTCTTCAAAATCTCCCTTATTCTTTTAAAATCTAACATCTGTTCATTATTAATGGTTACATGTTTATTTATTCACAAGGGAAAAAAAAAACAAAAACCCCCCAGATTCCAGAGTCCTTCTTCCAAAAGATTAAGAACTTTTAAGTTCCTTTGATTTCTGCATCCATATTGCATCCGAGGCAGCCCATTTAATCACAGTCTATCTTTTGATATCACATTTCACTTTTTAGTCAAAGTTCCTTGTCCAGCCATTCACACTTTTAAGTTCGTTTGATTTCTGCACCCATATTGCATCCGAGGCAGTCCATTTAATCACAGTCTGTCTTTTGATATCACATTTCACTTCTTAGTCAGAGTTCCTTGTCCAGCCATTCACCAAAGCAGGAAAAAAAAATCCCAAATCCTTTTTCTAAAATGCTTTCCAAATCCTGGTTTGTTGATTGGAGTGCAACTTTTCTCTTCTCAACATGGCCTGCCCCCTCAACTGCAGGAGGAAGAATTCATCGCCATTTTTCCCTCTCAGCTTGATTTTACTGCATCTTAATTTCCAGTCAAGATTTGAAAATGCATCACAAGAGAGTATCTTACTTTTCCTTTTTTTATTTCGGAGAGTATCACTTTCCCCTTCCACTTTCATCAATATACTCTCTTTAGAACCGGACCCCTGTAGGTTTGCAATTTCATTAGCTGTCAGCATAAAACATTCCATTTGGTCATTAAGGAGCTGCATAAATGAGATAAGATCTTCCTTCAGAGAGATAAGATTTGAGCAAATGTCTTTTTCATGTGACAATGCATTAAACTGTTCCATTTCTACTATCAAACTCAGTCTCTTAAATCAGATTGTAAATTTGCTTCAAGCTCCTATTAATCCCCGTTCCACAACAAATCCAACTGAAGTTTTAAAAACCATTCTTTCAGATACAGTCAGGAGATAGAGACAGAACTCTCTGCAATATAACTCCTTTGTGCTCATGTCATATTGCAACTTCTTAGTAAACTCTTTGATGTATATATGTCCAATTATAGTCCGGGTCAATTTTAGTAATTATATTCAATCCAGTTTAAGTAATTAAGACTGCTCGTAACATTTCAAGGCCTCTTCTAAATGCTTTGAGCTGGTCTTTTGTAGTTATGCAGAGTGACCCATCAGGAAGTAGAATTAGAAAAAACACCTACTTGTTAAGTAGAGTCATCGCTTTAGAAGTAAAAAAATGCTGCTTCAAAGTCGTACTGAAGAAAGCGAAAGCAAAAAGCAATCGGGCGTTCTTCTTTTTCTGCTGGTATGCCAGCTTTCATGGCCGTGGAGCTTCAGGACGAACACAGAAGGTAGCTGCTGCTGGCCCCCTCCCCCCCGTAAAAGTCCCATGCCAAAGAAGAAGCCACTACGGGCTTATTCTATGGGGGCATCATTTCTGTGATGCCCCTCCAACAGCCAGACTCAGAGTTGCTGCAGAGAGATGATCTGCAGGCAACTCTGAAGCCAAGATGACAGATCCCGGAAGTCAATCAGGATTCTCTTATGAGAAAAAAATTAAATATTTAGGTGTACTCATTTCAAATAAGTGCAGCAGCTTAAAGATTGATAACTATGATAAACTGCTTAAAGAAATTTAAAAAAGACTTGGGAAAATGGCAAGATTTGAAATTATCCCTAATGGAAAGAATAGGCTCAGTAAAGATGAACATTTTGCCAAGACTGTTATTTTTATTGCAAACTATTCCAGTACTTCTAACTAGTGTGTTTTTTTAAGAACTGAATAAGATGGTTTCTAATTATATTTGGCAAGGTAAAAAACCAAGAATTAAGCTAAAGATATTGCAATACTTTGGGAGGCTTGGGCCTCCCATATTCGCAATTGTATTACAGAGCTTCAGTGCTCCTTGGGTAAGAGACTGGGTGCTACTGAATGACAGGAGACAGTTGTTGTTAGAGGGTGATGACCTCAATTTGGGTTGGCATGCGTATTTATGGTATCAAAGATTAGATTCTTATTTTAAGAATCATTGGTTTTGGAAATCTCTGTATCACACATGGTCATGGTTAAAACCGAGAATTTATCAGAAAAATCCAAGATGAGTGTGTGCAGTGGAAGCATTTACTCCGCCAAATCTTATGAAACTTAACCAGAGTTATAGATATGAAGAACTGTTGAAAATTGATAACCAACTGAAGACCAGGGAAGAGTTAGAAAATATGGGCATTAAAATGAGTTGGTGGTTGAGAATACAAGTTGAATCCAGATATGCCAAAGACAAGACAACATACTTTAATATAGAACAATATCCATTTGACAAAAATTTTTTAGGTCCTCAAGAAAAACTAATTTCCAAGCTATACTCATATTTATTACAGATGAATATGCAAGACAAGATTGTAAAAGATTGTATGGTTCAATGGGCAAAAAATCTGGGACGTAATATTATGTTAGAAGAATGGGAGATGTTGTGGAAATTCAATATCAAACTAAGTCAGTAACCTTTAAAGAAAATCTGTACAAGATGTTTTATAGATGGTACATAACTCTGCAGAAATTGTGTAAGATGTATACTAACATGTCTAACAAATGTTGGAAATGTACTAAACATGTTGGGTCCTTCTGTCATATGTAATGGACCTATGAGGTGGTGAAAGACTATTGGAAGATGGTCTATGAACTACTACAGAAAATTCTGAAGACACAGATTCAATTTAAACCAGAACTATTTTTATTGAATATATATCCTAATGACTATTCCAAAGAGATGAGACATTTGGTGACACGCATTAACACAGCAGCTAGAATTCTTTTGGCACAGAGATGGAAGCTCCAGGAGATCCCCACGAGATTGGACTTGGTGGGGAAAATTCTAGAAACGGCAGAGTTGGACTATTTATCCCAGTTGTTGGCTGGGAAATCTAAGGAGGAAGCAAGAAAATATTGGATGAAACTATATGTTTGGCTAGACGTTCAAGACTCTTAAAATTCTATGGTGTGAATTTCTATCTCCTTTCTCCTGTATTTTATATTATAATATTATTTATATTGAAAACGTAAGCTTAAGTAGACATTTTAATAAGACTTACAATCATTAAAACATACTACTTAGATGCTGATGATTTAATGTAAAGAGATAATAACATGTGATAATATTTGTATCTTAAGATAGTATACTACATGCAGATTAGATTATTATAGCACTGATATTTGTAACTCCATTTTTCTATTTCCCTTTTACCCATTCCCTTTAACTTTCTAGAAAACCAATAAAAAATTTTCAAATCATAAAGAAAAGCACTTCAAATCCAGTTTGGAATTTCTACCCACATTTTGTCCAAATAATTTAATAATTCATTATGCAAGTGCTGCCCCAATTTGCATATAAAGAAACTTTACAATGAACTGAGTAAAGTGCTTAATGACAGAAAAATCCAGACTCCTCAAACACACAGCCCTAAACTGAGTCAAACCCTTCTGAGTCCCATTAAGTTCAGTGACTTGGAAGGGTGTAACTCTGTTTAGGATGTCACTGTAAATAACCCGAAAAGAACTGAAAACCGAGTGTTTTTAGGAAAGTTTAATGTGGAAATGGTCTCAAAACAGAATTTCTCTGGCATTACTGATCTGATAATCTGGTCAGGATGCAGCCATAGAAGCAATATGTAGAAAACAATATGTGTAAAGCACTGATTAGTACTGAAGTTGAGTTGGATCCAGACTATGTTTCCCATTAGCACTATGGAGCTTCCCTTTCTCCTTTCTCTTATTGTAATCTCTCCCCCCCCCAAAAAAATGGTGCTCCTGGGGATAGGAGACTCAGAAGAACAATATGAGAGCAAGCAGAGAGACTAAATAAGTAGTTTAGCTTGAACCCAACTCATTATTCTACATTCTTCTTATTTTAAAACAATTGGCACTTCAGCTAATTGTGAGGTACTGAAACAAGATATAAATTATTTTTGAATGCTCATTTATAGTGGAATCCTATGCAGTTATTCCATTTGAATCAATGGGTTAAGATGTCAGCAAGTAGTTGCAAGATCATTCTTTTTATTTATTTATTTTTAATCTTCACTTATTGAAGATATATATATATATATATATATATATATTGGCCACTATCAAGCACTTGAAATCCAACAGGCTTCCATACTGAGCAGAAGATAAGGATTTTATTTATATGTTTCCTTTGTTCTCAATAAGTGAAGATTAAAAATAAATATAAATATATAAATAAATAAATAATTAAAAATTAAATTAAAAATAAAAATAAATATATATATATATATATATTTATTTTATATATAAATATATTAAAAAATAAAATAAAATTAAAAATAAATATATATATATTTATTTTATATATAAATATATATATAAAAGGTTCATGCACAAAAAATGTAAACAGAGTTCTGAATTTGTGGAACATTTATGCTTGTCTTTGTCAAATATGGTTTGCATGAAATTCACAGTTTACTTGAGCATCATCAACAGGAGGGTATCTGCACCTAATGATAGAGTTGCTGGTCAAAGGATCAGAACAATTTTGTTCTCAACATTTTTCATTTCCTGTGCAAATCAAATAGCTGACAAAAGTGTAGACAGACATCAGCACCTGCCTCTCACGAATTCACGGGTTTAGGTTATTCCAATGTCATTTGATTCTGAATTTGTTTTGCTTTGTTTGTAAGACAATGTATACCAAATGTCTTGTTTATAAGCGGCAATCATTTTATTGCATTAAAATGTCTTTCCCCATTATGTTGCTGTCAAAAAATGATGATAGATACTAAACATCAAACAAGGCAAAAATTTGTTTTCATTAGGAAGCATTTCAATTGTGTCTCTCTGCTGTTTCTTAATCTTCTTATGTGTAACCTCTCGGAGTTGCAGAGAGATGAGAAACACTCAGATAGCCTGCTTGCTTTGTATTTCCTCTCCTGAGATTTTTCCACTGCTTCCAGCCAGCTTAAAATAATCTTTACACAAACAAATCTATTCTTTTGTCTTATTTAGTCTTATCTATAAAGTCCATTTCAAGAATGGGGAGTGGAGCAAAATAATAATATGCATTGAGAAATGCTGTCAGCTACCAAAAGGACCAGCATGCTCACAGGTTTAATGCTGAGGTGAGGGGGGAGGGGACACAAAACCTGGAGACATTTTTTTTTCATTCAGTTACCAGAACATGGAACTGCAGCACACTCCTTAACATAATTATTTATATCAAAAATGTTTATGCCACTTCTGCAAGTCTACCCAAGGCAGTTTATAAAATATTTTTTTTTAAAAAAAAAGGTATTAATTAAATTATAGCATTAAAAAACCTCAGCATTAAAAATATAGACCATAAAAACAGACTGGTGACTGCTTAAAATAACTGCAGATGATAACAGTGTTAAAAGACCAACCCTTTAATTAAAAGCCTGGGCAAACAGAAACATTTGGTCTGGTCTTAAAAGAAAGCAACACAGGCACCAGTCCATCCCAAAGGGGAAGAGCATTTTGTAAACGAGGTACCACTACTGAAAAAGCACCATTTTTTGTTATCACCCACCTCTCCCCTGAAGGTGGGAACACAGGGAGCAGTGCTTGCGAGGCAGATCTTAGCTGGACAATATAGGTGGAGGAGGCAATCCTTCAAGTGTCATTCTGGACCCTGAGTCATTCTGGACAAGGACCCTGACCCCAACTCTTCCCAGAAACAAATGGGTAGTCTGTGTAGATGTTTTAGTACTGGGATGATGCAATCCTTGTATTTCACTCTGACAGCAGTCTGACTGCTCTATTTTAGACAAGCTGACAGTTTCTTGGCATTTTTCAAAGGCAGCCCCACGTAAAGTGCATTACTGGATGTAATGATAGCATGGATCACTATAGCCAGATCACATTTTTTGATGGCTGTAGCTAAACCAGAGCCCTTCCAAAAGGAACATTTATGCAGAGCTTCATGAATGTTGTATGTCTTTTTATAGGATCAGGATTCAGGAAGTTGTATAGCTGTAGGCTAAATTTATGATAGTATGAAAAATAACATTCATATACACAGGGTTTTGTAGCAGGAACTCCTTTGCATATTAGGCCACACACCCCTGATGTAGACAATCCTCCAAGAGCTTATCGTGGGCCCTGTAATAAGAGCCCTGTAAGTTCTTGAAGGATAGGCTACATCAGGGGTGCGTGACCTAATATGCAAATGAGTTCCTGCTACAAAAAAGCCCTGCATATTCATATTATAGCAGAATACATTTTGTTACTCTTGTCTAACTCAGTGATTCCATTTGTTGAAGTTCTTAGTTTTCTATAAACAACAACAAAAGTTCTTTGCTTAACATATTCTGACTTTCTTTACTTACTAGATAATCCTTCCAAACCAGGAATGGATCTTCCTCTATTATATATATATATATATATATATTATTGTGGGGCCCTCATGAGTACTGAGAATTTCAGATACTTTATGCTATATGTTGTAGTTTCATTTCAGTGAAATGCCCTATGCTTGTATTAACAGGTTTTCCCCTGAAGTACCCTAGATGTATCCTGACACCTATTTACACTGCTCTTGGCAGCACAAAAGATTTAAGGAACACTACAAACAAGGAGATGTATAGTCATGTAGATAAACTATATTTATATAGAAAGAAACCAAGGTATGTATGTGTGTCACACACGCACACACATTTCCCTCACTTTTGGGGTTGGGGAGATTTTTGTGCTTATGAAAATAGGAGATTTACTATCCTAACTTGTCCAAGGCACAGGGCTGACACTTTTTGTGCTTCACCTAATCCTTATACCTTTGCAAAAGCATTTTGCTTCTGACTTATAGCATGACTGCTGTTTTAGTTCTAGCTGCTGATGTCTCCCTTGAGCAGAAGCTGTCATGTTTTTGTTAGATTGTACGGTGGTTTGGGGATCTGGACAGTAATGAGACCACCAAGTCAGGAGCTTTAATATGACCACCAAAATAAATCCACTTCTCTAGTAATCTGAAAGGTAAAAACAATGTCCCAGGTTAATAAGTATATGTATGTTTTCACTAAAATCTATGACATTCTCAGTACAATTATGCACTGAAGGAGACTTGTGTTCACAGAAAGAGGGTGTTTCTACAGTTGCTGATCACATATTTGCTATGTCATGGGCTGTGTCTGATTTTTTTTTTTAAAAAAAGGACAAGAGAAAATAACTCAAGGGAGCACATTCATGTTCTACATATAGTTCTTTCCCCTGTCACAGACATTAATCCAGTTTGGGGTGGATTTAGAAGTTCCTGGTGAGGCAAAATATTTTCAGAATGTTGAGGGAAACAAAATAAATGGTGAGAATAGAAAAATGGAGGGAGAAATTGTCATATATTGCAAGTTGGAAACAATTTCACATTAATACCACCTAATGCCAGTGATCTGACACTATCCAGCACGTGAGGACACCAACCCATTAGAGGCCACTGCTGACTCCTTGAGCTTCCTGTCACTGCGGCTTCTCCTTGTGGGTTAATTCTTGTTTCCTGCTTTCTTCAAGCAGTAATGGAAGCAAGAGTAAGCAGGATCCACTGGATGACTATGGATAGCCCTGCTGAAGAGCACAAGCCAGTGAGTGGCAGAGATG
The DNA here is from genome assembly GCF_032191835.1 of Heteronotia binoei. Lineage (NCBI taxonomy): Eukaryota > Metazoa > Chordata > Lepidosauria > Squamata > Gekkonidae > Heteronotia > Heteronotia binoei. Next base: position 94,371,411 of record NC_083223.1, on the reverse strand, counting down.
GCAGCAGGAGAGATGGATTGTCTGAAAACATACAATGAGATCAAGGCTGCTTCCACAAAGGAGCTAGAAAAGCTTCCTTTCCTGCAGAAGAAGCAGTGAGTGGGGTGGAGGCATGTACAGGTGGAGTCCAGATGCCATGTTCCCATGCAATTTGGTACTGTCCCACAATGGGTCACTTCTCGCCTGGCAACCCCCATTTCCCCCTTTCTGTGCTGTAGCTGTGCCACATTTAAAGGGAGACTGCAGTTAAGTTGTGAATTGTAAAAAAAAAAAAAAAAACATTGGACAAAAGGCCCCAAGGAGGGGAATGTAGAGTTTAGCTCCTTCCACCCTCTCTAGATTGGCTGCAGGTGGAACTTCCATACAGATATTGCACACACAACCCCTCCCCCACATCTTTTGAACTGGGGCAAAGGAGTTTTCTTTTTGTTCTGGCTCAAAAGAAGGAGCTGTGGGAACTGCACAAATCAAAGAGCATACTGTTAATCAAGGTCCCCAAAATGTTGGGCATCCTGAATTCCATGCAAGGAAATAACCCCATGTGGACGCAATCCAGGTTGGTCAAAGGTCACTCAAAATCCTGCAATTTATCCCAGAAGTACTAAGGTACTAGAAAGTACCCAAAAGAGCCACGTAATCCTAGGGAAATAGTTCATTGATTGGATTCCCCCCCCCCCCGGGAGCATTTCTCTAAGTGTCCACTTTCCAAAGGGTCACAGATGAAAACCTCCCTCCTTCACATAGAGCCTCTTCTCATGGAATTCCCATTGTGAAAGAGGCCTCTGCAAATCTTGGACTCTGTGTTCCATCTCACAAGGGAGGTATGAAGATCAGAATATCCTTGAAAGTTTTGTTTTAGCTAGAAACTGTGCTTTTAATTTTGCTTTTCCCCATTTCTGTCTTTCTCTTATCGAGTTCCCTCATTTGCCTGTCTCTGTGTGCTTAGAATAAACTTTGTAAAATTGGATTCTAGCCTTAAACCTCTGAGCCTCCACTTGTCATAACCTGCTGCTAAATTTGCACTACTCTATGTAAAGAGGCTATGAAGACCCAAGACTGGCCTTAAGTAGTCTCTTCCCCAGATGGTGGCACATAGCTCTACAAAAGTACAATACAAAAGTATTGTAGGTCATGCATAAACCTGTCAGCATATGCTTGCTAGTAAGACTTCAGGCTGGAGTCTAATGCACATGAACTACGACAGTTCATGATCTATGACGGTTCCTGACAGCGTCCCTCAGCAGGTGCATACCAGTTCTGTCCAGAGTACTTGTGCCTATGCAGAATGACTCAACACTGTACTGATTGGTGCTTGTATATAGCTATTTGTATGTAACTGGGAAGAACTTGTACAGTGTATTCTCTGCTCTCAAACGTGGTGTCTGGCGAAACACTTTGTTAAAGTGTATACCAGAACAACTATAAACTTGTACATCTGCAAATAAATGTAAATAGTTATAATAATAATATTTAATTGGTATCCCGCCTTCCACGCCAAAGCAGGCTCAGGGTGGCTCGCAGCACAGGCATTTCAACAATTAAAACATACATATTATAACTTAACCATTTATAAAATTAAGCATCATTATAGTTAAAAAGATTCAGGATTAAATTAATATAAAAAACTTTGTTATGTATCATACAGTTTTTCCATGGCGATGGTATTCATTCACCAGTATGCTGTAGGATCATTAAGTAAAGGCCAGCTGAAAAAGAGCAGTCTTGCAGGCCCTGCAGAACTGAGCAAGGTTTCACAAGGCCCACACCTCTTCTGGCCCGCACAAGTCAGTGTGCTGTCTATTTTTAAGCCTCACAAATCCAGAGCATTCCAGCGAATATGCCAACAGAGTTATGGGTCCAGCACGCTTCCGCTGCACCATGCGCTGGAGGTTCTGAATGAGGCTGAACTGCTGTGGTGACCTGTGACTGAGTGGATGTCTGCAGCTGCCGCTTCTGGAGCTGAGGAGGAAGACGTGCTCAGCCAGGCTCCTGATAACAGCACGGAGGACGGGAGTGATTCTGAGGACCAGCTGCCAGACGGAGACGACAACATGACTCAGGCACCAACTGCTCTGCTGGTGGAGAAGCTCACTTCTACTAATTATAATGTGTGGGCTCTTCAGATGGAACATTATCTGAAGCGTGAAGGTCTGTGGCTATATGTCGATGCTCCCCCAGACCCTTCAGCTGCTGGATACAATGTCAAGGATGAAACAGCTCTTGTGACCATCATTTTGAGTGTGGCAGACGGCCAGCTTGTGCACATATCTGGTAAGCCGAAGGCTAAACAAGTGTGGGGCAGTCTGAAGGCTGTGTATGTGCAAAGCACAGCTGAGTCTCTGATAACAATTATCCATCACATGTACTGAGACAGGGGGAGTCTGTGAGGGCTCATTTAAACATTTTGGCTGAATGCTTCCAGCAACTGGAGCAGTGTGGAAAGACTGTGCCAGATGAGGATAAAGTGTTTATTATTCTCAGTTCCCTGTCTGTGAATTATAATATGCTGATAACTTCGCTAGAATCTAAAGAAGCAGACAGACTAACCTTGGCTTACATCACTGGATGTCTGCTGGAAGAGGAGAACAGGCAGAGGGAGTTGCATTCCTCAGAGACATGGCAGCGTTCCAAAGTGGAGGAGGTGAAAGGGGCCAGCTGCGAGACCGGCCGAGCAGAGAGTAAAAAGCATGGAGAGGCGTCTCAAGTTGCTCTAAAAGTACATAGATACTTCTGTTGTGGATCTACAAAACACCTGAGAGAATCGTGCCCGGAATGGAAAAAGAGAGGCCAAGCTGGAGGGCCGCCTCACAACTCTTCACACAGCCAGCAGGCCATATTGGTGGTCACAGATGTGGCTGCTGCATGTGGGACACGGATTTTAGGTTGATGAGCATCTCAGAACTTTTGCAGAGATGAATTCTTGCTTCATGACATTCAGCCCTCAACATTACAACATGTGAGTCTAGCTGATGGGAGGAACTCTGCTGTACAGTGTCAGGGAAGTATCACATTCCCAGCACTTCAACACACTTTTAAGAAATGCTGTGTGTTCCTGCTCTTGAAAACAATTTACTAAGTGTGCTTGCTTTGGACAAAGCCGGTTTTACTGTGACTTTTGCCAGCAACTCATGCAAAATAATGAAGGGTGGCTGGGTGTTTGCTGTGGGAAGGTTGCAAAACAATGCTTATGTTATAGACAATTCATCTGTGGGTGCACAGGTGGTAACAAACAACAAACCTCATGATAATTGTGTGCACTTGCTCCACCGAAGGCTGGGGCATGCCAGTTTTAACACTATAAGCAAAACGCTATTGTGGGGCATGAGGGAGTAAAGGAATGTAAAGAGTTTCTTGACTGTGAAGTGTGCAAACGCACAAAATCAAAAGCATTCCCAGTTGTCAGAAAAGAGATACAGTGTCTGCAAAACCATTGGCTTTAGTACATGCAGATGTAATAGGACCTTACCCCAAAAGCCACTCTAATAAGAGGTTTGTCCTAATCTTAGTTGATGATTTTTCCAGATTCTCATGGGTGTATGTGCTCAAAAAGAAGTCTGAGGTGTTCACAACAGTAAAATATTGGGCACGCAAGGTACAGAAACAATAGGGTGAATTATGTGCTTTGCAGACTGACATGGAAGGTGAATTCATGTCTTCTGAATTTAACAAACGGTTGCAAGCACAAGGTATAACTCAGAGTGGCAAATCTGTCAACACCACAGGAGAATGGTGTGGCTGAAAGAAAGGGGAGAGTTTTGCAAGATATGATGCAGTCTATGCTTGCTTATGCTGGTTTATCGATCACTTACTGGGCTGAAGCACTAAAGGCTGCATGCTATATAAGCAACTGGATTCGGACCAGGTCCATAGATAACATTCCATACAAGGTGTTGTACAACAAAAACCCCAGTTTGGGACATTTAAGAATTTTTGGCACCAAGGCCTGGGTGAATGTTCCTTTAAACCAAAGAAGAAAAAGGGGAGCTCGCTCCAAAAAGCTTCTATTCCTAGGCTATCAGACAGAAATGAAGGCATACAGGTTTGCTAATGAACATCAAACGCTGAGCTTTAGTATTGAGGTATCTAAAAGGTACTGCTGCAAACAAATTAGTGCTAGACACTACCTCAGCACAAGTAACAGCTTACAGCGATTCTAGAAGGAGAGATAGAAAAGATGGAAAGTCCACAACAGGTTATGCTGTATATGTGCATGGAGCTCTTGTATTGTGGAAATCTTTGAAACAACCACACGTCTCAATAGCACTTGTGAAGCAGAGTATTCTGCATTAAGTGATTGTGTTGTTCAGCTGAAATAGTTATATCAGCTACTAATAGACCTGAACATGCAATGTAACTTACTGATATGTGTATTTTGTGACAACACTGCTGCTCAGCAGTTGGCAAATGCACAGGGTGTCAAAACAAGAAGTAAACACATTACCATTCGTTATCAGAATGTCAGGGAGACTGTGCATAGAGGATTTTATGTTACAGTACTGTTCATTTGATGTAAATGTAGCAGACATGTTCACTAAGTGTTTAAATGTGGACAAATCTGCAACTCTGAAACAAAGGCTGGGACTCATCACCTGAGTCTTAGGGGGAGTGTCAGCATAGAAGAAGAAGAAGAAGAAGAAGAAGAAGAAGAAGAAGAAGAAGAAGAAGAAGAAGAAGAAGAAGAAGAAGAAGAAGAAGAAGAAGATGATGATGATATTGGATTTATATCCCGCCTTCCACTCTGAAGAGTCTCAGAGCAGCTAACAATCTCCTTTACCTTCCTCCCCCACAACAGACACCCTGTGAGGTGGGTGGGGCTGGAGAGGACTCTCACAGCAGCTGCCCTTTCAAGGACAACCTCTGCCAGAGCTATGGCTGACCCAAGGCCATGCTAGCAGGTGCAAGTGGAGGAGTGGGGAATCAAACCCGGTTCTCCCAGATAAGAGTCCGCACACTTAACCACTACACCAAACTGGCTCTCCACATACATTTAAAGAGGGTTTTGTTAGCATATTCGCCGGTATGCTATGTTAGCATATTCGCCGGTTTTGTTAGCATATTCGCCGGTTTTGTTAGCATATTCGCTGGCATAAGAAGAAGAAGAAGATATTGGATTTATATCCCGCCCTCCACTCCGAAGAGTCTCAGAGCGGCTCACAATCTCCTTTACCTTCCTCCCCCACAACAGACACCCTGTGAGGTGGGTGGGGCTGGAGAGGGCTCTCACAGCAGCTGCCCTTTCAAGGACAACCACTGCCAGAGCTATGGCTGACCCAAGGTCATGCTAGCAGGTGCAAGTGGAGGAGTGGGGAATCAAACCTGGTTCTCCCGGATAAGAGTCCGCACACTTAACCACTACACCAAACTGGCTCTCCATAAGCTTGCTAGTAAGACTTCAGGCTGGAGTCTAATGCACATGAGCTATGACAGTTCATGATCTATGACAGCTTCCCTCAGCAAGTGCATACCAATTCTGTCAAGGACTTGTGCCTATGCAGAATGACTCAGCACTGTGTGCTGATTGGTGCTTGTATATAGCTATGTGTATATAACTGGGAAGAACTTGTACAGTGTATTCTCTGCTCTCAAACATGGTGTCTGGTGAAGCACTTTGTTAAATTGTATACCAGAACAACTATACACTTGTATATCTGTAAATAAATGTAAATAGTTAGCACAAGTCAGTGTGCTGTCTATCCTTAAGCCTCACAAATCCAGAGCATACCGGCGAATATGCTAACAAAACCCTCTTTAAATGCATGTAGATTCGCTACTTCTTTACAGTTTTCAGTTGGGCTTGCAATCTGATGCTACTGAAATTCACACTATAGTTTTCATTATTTGATCAAGTCTCTCCTTGTTGTATCAGAAGGCAAGTCTGATGCAGTTTCCTGACTTTTATTCATGATGGCATGCTCATGGAATTGCTTCAATCTATGCTGAACCTAGATTTTTTTGTCTAATATTCTGCTGCCCATACTGTTTCAGAAGCTCGTTCAGTGACAGAGTCCAATCTTAAAACATCTGGGCCACCCTTATAAAAACTGCAAGCTATAATAATGGGTTCATATCCATGTTTTGCGGTCTCATTTGGAATACTGTGTGCAATTCTGGTCACCGCACCTCAAAAAGGATATTATAGCATTGGAAAAAGTGCAGAAAAGGGCAACTAGAATGATTAAAGGTTTGGAACACTTTGCCTATGAAGAAAGGTTAAAACGCTTGGGGCTCTTTAGCTTGGAGAAACGTTGACTGCGAGGTGACATGATAGAGGTTTACAAGATTATGCATGGGATGGAGAAGGTAGAGAAAGAAGTACTTTTCTCCCTTTCTCACAATATAAGAACTCGTGGGCATTTGATGAAATTGCTGAGCAGTCGGGTTAGAACAGATAAATGTGAATTTAAATTTTTTGGCCACTGTGTGACACAGAGTGTTGGACTGGATGGGCCATTGGCCTGATCCAACATGGCTTCTCTTATGTTCTTAATCCAAACTAAATGTTTTAAAAAGCACAAAATACATTACAATCAATGTTCTTTCTAAGCTGAATTAGTGTGAGCTAGCTCACAGTTTTTTAGCCTATGGCTCACACATTATTGTCTTAGTTCAGGAAAAATAGCCCCAGAACAAACTAATTTATACAGTAGCTCACAACTTTAATGCTAGTAGCTCACAAAGCAGAATTTTTGCTCACAAGACTCCACCGCTTAGAAAAAATATTGCTTACAATTTCTGCCTTTTCCACATGCTTCCTTCTCTGTCCTATACCCCAATAACTAGAAACTCCTTGTCATCATTGCTGGCTATGATCATGCACAGAAGATCTGCATCTAAAGATCTCAATGAAAGCTGTCATGTTCTAATATTGATCTGGTAGAGAACTAATACCAAAAAAAGATGTCCTCCTCATCATAGGGGACTGGAATGCTAAAGTAGGAAGTCAAAAGGTAACTGGAACAACTGACAAGTTTGGCCTTGGAGAACAAAATGAAGCCAGGCAAACGCTAATAGAGTTTTGTCAAGAGAACAAGCTGGTCATAGCAACCACCCTCTTCCAACAACCTAAAAGGTGACTCTACACGTGGACATCACCTGATGGGCAACAGAGAAATCAGATTGATTATATACTTTGCAGTCAAAGATGAGAAGCTCTTAACAGTCAGCAAAAACAAGACCTGGAGCTGACTGTGGCTCAGATCATGACCTACTCATCGCAGAATTCAGGCTTAAACTGAAGAAAACTGGGGAAGTCATCAGGCTATTCAGGTTTGACCTTGATCACATCCCTTATGAATATACAGTGGAGGTGAAGAATAGGTATAAGGAACTAGAGCTGATAGAGTGCCTGAAGAATTATGGATGGAGGTTTGTGACATTGTACAAAAGGCAGCAATTAGCACCATCCCAAAGAAAAAGAAATGCAAGAAAGCGAAGTGGCTGTCTGATGAGGCTTTACAAATAGCTGAGAAAAGAAGGAAAGTGAAAGGCAAAGGTGAAAAGGAAAGATTCACCCAACTGAATGCAGATTTTCAGTGAACAGCAAGGAGAGATAAGGAGATCTTCCTGAAGGAACAATGCAAAGCGATAGAAGAAAATAATAGAATGGGAAGGACAAGAGATCTTCAAAAAATTGGAGAAATCAAGGGAACGTTTCATGCTGTCATGGGTGCTGGGGACCCTGCAGAGGAAGTTGAGCCTGCAGAAGAAACTGTGCCCCTGCCACCTGCACCAGTGCCCCTGCCTCCTGCTGGAGAAGATCCCAGCCCCCCTGCCTCACCCTCTCGGGTGGCGCGTGTGCGTGACCGCCTCCGTCAGGACCTCAGGGATCGGAGGAGGGCGGCACGCTCACAAGCAAGACACTCCCTGAGCCCTGAGTTTTGAGAGGATTCTGGCCCTTCTAAGAGCAAGGATGCTTGAGTTGTAATAGGATCCTGGCTGCCTCTCTGAGCCAGCACTTAGCCCAAATGGGCAACAGCCAGCAGAGGGCTATATAGCTGTAGGCTTTGGGAGGAGGCTTTGTGGAAGCAACTAGTCATCTCCCTGACGTTCTAGCATCCACTCCAGCTTGACTTTGGTTTAAGAACATAAGAGAAGCCATGTTGGATCAGGCCAACGGCCCATCAAGTCCAACACTCTGTGTCACACAGTGGCAAAAATTTTTATATACACACATACACTGTGGCTAATAGCCACTGATGGACCTGTGCTCCATATATTTATCTAAACCCTTCTTGAAGGTGGCTATACTTGTGGCCGCCACCACCTCCTGTGGCAGTGAATTCCACATGTTAATCACCCTTTGGGTGAAGAAGTACTTCCTTTTATCCATTTTAACCTGTCTGCTCAGCAATTTCATCGAATGCCCACAAGTTTCTGGACTCCCTGACTTTGGCTTGTGACTTCTGGACTCCCTGACCTCGGCTTCTGGACCTCGGACCTGCGATACTTGTACAGTGATTTGGATTTGGTGCCTCGGACCCTCCTGCTTACTGGCTACAGACCTCGGACTGCCCCTGGACTTTGCCTGACCCGGCCCCAGCCGTGACACATGCAAAGATGGCCATGATAAAGGACAAAAATGGTAGGGACCTAACAGAAGCAGAAGAGATTAGGAAGTGGTGGCAAGAATACACAGAGGAATTATACAAGAAGGATCTCAACGTCCTTGATAACCATGACGATGAAATCGCTGATCTTGAGACAGATATCCTGGAGTGTGAAGACAAATGGCTTTAGAAAGCGTTACTAACAACAAAGCGAGCAGAGATGATGGTACCCCAATTGAGCTATTCAAAGTCCTAAAAGAAGATGCTGTTAAAGCGATGTACACGTTATGTCAGCAAATTTGGAAAACACAACTGTGGCCACAGGATTGGAAAAGGTCAGTTTATATTCCAATCCCAAAGAAGGATAATGCCAAGGAATGTTCAAACTATCTCACCATTTCACATGCCAGCAAGGTCATGTTAAAGATCCTACAAGCTAGGTTTCAGCAGCATGTAGATCGGGAACTACCAGAAGTCCAAGCTGGGTTTTGGAGAGGTAGAGGAAGTAGAGATCAAATTGCCAACATTTGCTGGATTATGGAGAAAGCACAGGAGTACCAGAAAAATGTCTATTTCTGCTTCATTGACTACACTAAAGCCTTTGATTGTGGGGATCACAACGAACTGTGGCAAGTCCTTAAAGAGATGGGAATACCAGACCACCTCACATCTCTCTTGAGAAACCTGTATAAGGGGCAAGAAGCAACTGTCAGGATATGGAACAACTGACTGGTTTAAAATAGGAAAAGGAGTTTGACAAGGATGTATATTGTCACCCTGCTTATTTAATTTATATGCAGAATACATCATGTGGAATGCCGGCCTGGATGAAGCACAAGCCAGAATTAAGATTGCCGGGGAAAATATCAACAACCTCAGCTATGAAGATGACACCACTCTTTTGGCAGAAAGTGAAGAGGACCTAAAGAGCCTCTTGTTGAGGGTGAAAGAGGAGAGCACAAAAGTAGCCTTGAAACTCAACATCAAAAAAACTAAGATCAGGGCATCTGGACCCATCACACCTTGGCAAATAGAAGGGGAAGACATGGAAGTCGTGACAGACTTCACATTTCTGGGATCCAAGATCACTGCAGATGGTGGCTGTAGCCATGAAATTAAAAGACGTTTGCTTTTTGGGAGGACAGCTATGGGAGAGCAGACTTCAGAGGATGGTGGAAGACAGGAAGGCCTGGAGTGACTTGGTCCATGGGGTTCATTATGGCGAACCTAGGCAGTATAATAAAAAGTAGAGACATCACCCTGCCAACAAAAGTCCATATAGTCAAAGCGATGGTATTCCTTGTAGTAATGTATGGCTATGAGAATTGGACCATAAGGAAGGCTGAATGCAGAAGAATAGATGCTTTCGAGCTGTGGTGTTGGAGAGGAATCTTGAGAGTCTCTTGGATTGCAAGAAGATCAAATCAGTCAGTCCTAAAGGAAATCAACCCTGACTGTTCCCTGGAAGGTCAGATGCTGAAGCTCAAATACTTTAGCCACCAAATGAGAAGGGAGCATTCACTGGAGAAGATCCTGATGCTGGGAAAGACGGAAGGCAAAAGAAGAAGGGGACGGCAAAAGATGAGATGGCTGGACAACATTACTGATGCAACTAACACAAATTTGAGCAAACTTCAGAGGATGGTGGAAAACAGGAGGGCCTGGCGTGACTTGGTCCATGGGATCACAAAGAGTCGGAATCGACTGCACGACTGAACAACAACAACAACAAAGAGAAAACTGAAAAGTTATATGAATTCTCCCACTCCACATTGTAAATGGCACTCTTGCACACTGGGGAACTGCTGCTTTCTAGATCTTCATGACTGAGGATAGAACTAGCAGAGCATCTCATGTGCTCCATTGCCACTGTGTCCAGGGCAAGGTAAGTTCTGTGTCTCGCCAGGCCAATGCCTGTCAGGCTGAGCATGTATCTGGAGAATCAGGGTGGCTGGATACATGGCCAGCATGGGGCCGCACTATCCAGCATAAAAAGAAGACCCCCCTGGGGTAATCAGACAGCATGTGGCCCACTGCCAGAACAGGGACAGGCTGCAGGCACTCTGGAGGAGTGTTGACAGCACTCATGCACCTTACCACCTCTCCCCAGGTGCTTCCTGGCCATTCAGACAGCTGGGAAAGGCACCTCGGAAATTCCTCACATGCTAAGTGGTAGCTTTTAGAGGCAGCAGAGTGACATGTAAGGACGGGTTGAGGGTAGGAGTAGGACAGGAGCCAGATGTGCACATTTGGACACACTTTTTGGGCCAGTCATAGGACATCTCATGTGGCTTTTCATCTGGACCCAACTGGTGGGTCCTTTTTCTGACCACCAACAGGGTTCTGTATTGTGTCTGGGCATCCAGTGTGCCAATCAGCTGTGAGGCAGGGTGGCTAGGAAGCCAGGGGGGAGGCCCTGGCAGTTGGATGGCTCTAACCTTCCCTAGCTTATCATGTGAAAAGATGTCCTTGCAGGAAATTCCTCTGGGCCTGCATCACTTCAGCAGTGGTTCACAAAGAGCTTTTCCTCAGACAGAGGAAAGACAGACTGGGCTTCTCTCTTGCAACTAAAAGAGAGAAGCCAGAGGAAAAAGAGGAGGGTGACTGGTTCTGCAAAATCATATCCTCTGTCTGGACAGAGTCCTGCAAAATGAGGCACCATGAGTACAGATGCCATGAGTACAGTGTCGCCTAGGAGGAATCCCCTTATATGTTGTCATAATCTATTTTAAACATATGTCCTCAAACAGGAAAGCTATCTCCTGCAACTGAACATTGTAAACCTAAGCCCTTGTGATGTTATGTGTCTCAGAAAAAGTACACAGCTGGTGTATCTCTGCTTTAGACAGCAGAATACCTAAGTAGGATAACCTAATAGCAATAGATCTTTCTCTTTAGCAGGCCTCTCCAAATTTGCATTAATTCTGATTTGAGTTAAAGTTGCTGGAAATCCATTGCAATGTTTTTTATTCACCAGAAGCTGTATCGGAACTCTTTATGAAAGTACTCATTATTTTTCCTTTTAAGCAAACAGTTCTTGTGTTAAACATAAATTTAAAGAGCAAATGTCAATTTAATATGTAGTTCTTGGATATAAGAGTTATTCTCAAAATTAAATATGTAAGGCGATGCTGTTAACAGAAGATTCTGAAATATGCTCCTTGACACATGCATGAATGTATGTATTTCGAGCTGATTCTTTTATTGCATCGATTTAAAAATATAAAATGTGGCATCCTGCTGTTGGGAAGATGGAAATGCAGCAGTTCTTTAATAACTCAGATATTTTTACAGTTGAGAGGTATGGGGAGGGGGTTAGTCAATAAAGCATAGAAAACAGATTTCAATGACTGTAAGACAATTCACGGTACCATGTAAGCCACAGAACTTTTGTAGAGAATTATGACAGCCAACTAATCGATCTATTGAACATTTTGAAAAATGATATTCAGTAAATTACTGTTTTGTGTTCTTGTTGAATGTTTTATATGAATTCAGAAATGGAATTTGTGTGGTTGTAGGATAGAGAAAATACATGAAACTCTTTTCTACCAGGGATAAATTCAAAGCAGGCCTGCACAATCTGTCACCTACCAAGCTTGACTCAGGCCACAAGATATAAAGAGCAGGCCACCAGATGTTTGATGAAACTTTCAGACTTGTGACCTGACTCAGCCTGCAGATGGAAGAATGCCATCGTATGGCAGGCAGGACGCAATGCACGATGGAATGCATTTTGGCTTTCTGGGTCATGAGGGTTGCCAGGCCTCTGCAATGTGGAAATTGTCATTAAAAAAACAACAACAGCATGCCCAACACTCCGTGAAATCTGTAAATGATGTCACACTCATCCCTTGATGCTCTAGAAAATGTGCAGATCTCTGTGGCTGCCATGGCACTGTTTTTTCATGTCTTAACACACTGCAATGGCCGAGCAACCTTAGTGATTCAGCAATCCAAAATGCATTCCACCAAGCCTTATAGCCTGGCTGCAACATTATTGTTATTTTTCCCTGCCACCACACTGATCAGCAGTAGGCACTTGGTTGTGGTAGCAAGGGGTTGCCTACTGCTTGGAAACTGGCAACTCTATGGATGACAGATTGTGTTGACCTATTCTAATGGGTACTTTCTATACTTCACATGTTTCCTAAATTCTTGTGATCCAAATTTCTCTCCCAGTTTTTAATTACCTGCTCTTCTCTCTTAAATGGAATCAATCCATCAGAAATTCAAAGGATCTTGATGCAGTTGTATATGCAAGTATATAATGACTGATTGCTTTTGTTTGTAATGTTGCATCCGTGTACATGTGCATATCAATAACATACAGCAAAGGGGTATTGCAAATGAACTGTAGGAACAAAAGTATCAACTATTTGCACTTTTCAAGAACTAATTTTAAAAATTATATATATGAACTAGAATTCAGGGGGAGTATAATACAAGGCACAGTAAATCTACAGCATTATGAAGGAACAGAAAGGGGGAAAAATCACTGATTTATATTCAAAATCAATTGCACATCCAACTATGAACTCATATCTATAGAAGCACATGCCTTACCTCTTTCTGATTCCTCTGCAGCAACCTACTTCCTACTAGTTATATAGCTTTCATGCTGTAGTCACAGTTCCCTCAATCAAGACATCATTCTTTTATTTAAAAAAAAAAATCTTAAAAATTGGAAGTAAAGAATAAGATTTGAGAACAATGATCTACCCCATTAATATCATACCTACTCTAGTTTAGAAAGCATTTGAAATAGGAAGGACATGTTTGACACTCTACAGCAGTGGTGTCAAACATGCTGCCCGGGGGCCAAATCAGGCCCCTGGAGGACTCCTATTAGGCCCCTGAACAACTGGCTGTCATCTGCTTCCTTCTCTCTCTCTCTCTCTCGCTTCCTTCTGCATCACAATGTCCTTTGCAAGGCTTGCTCAATTGCACAGGAGCTACAGAGCAAAACCTCTGTTTTCTCCAATAGCTGAGGCTCGTCCCTTGGGAAGGAAGGGTAAGAGGGATAGCTTGTTTTGCCAGGATCTCTCAATTGCACAGCAGAACTACTGAGTCAAGCCTCTCTTCCTTCTGTTGACTGAGGCTCCTCCCCTTCTTCAACCCCTGGAGAAGGAAGGAAAGAGCCAGAGCTTCCTTTGCCCAGTTCCCTGGATCCCATGGGAGAAATACAAATAAAGTGCCTTTAAGACAAACAAGTGCTAATGTTTTAAGCATATTTTATTTTAAGGTTTTTCTTTTTTTAAAAAAAATGCTTAATTGTGTTTGTCTGTGTCCTTTATAAAGTTTATATCTCTGCTACCTAATCTTAAATAGGTACACACATGGCCTTGCCTGACATGGCCCGGCCCGACAAGGCCTCATTTATGTCAGATTCGGCCCTCATAACAAATGTGTTCAACACCGGTGTTTCAGTCCCATGCACAGCTAGGCCACATAAGTCCCACTGAAATCCATGGAATGTAGGCAACCTAACTATGCACAAAAGGTCTTTAAAACCTTTTGTCTTTAAAACCTTTTGTCTTATAAACTCTGATAATTCAGAGTATGATGCACTATATGCTTTTTATTTAAAATCATACTGACTAGAGATAAATTGAAGCCCAATCTAGACAAAGCGGAACACTTTAAAGAAGTACTTAGATTTCAGTGGAAAATTAAGTCATCCTTAAATATTACTAGTTGAAATCAATGAGGTTTACACTGCTTACATTGCTATTGCGAGTGAAGTGATTTCAATGCCCTGAGAAGGGTGTAACTCTGCTTAGGATGGCACTGTGAAAGTGCTTGGTTGGATTGAACCCTTAGTTTGCAAAGCTTTTTAGAACAAGGTGTATCAATTCTATTCAAAATTTTATATATATTTCACTTTGTCTTGTTTTGATTAAATCTCACAACTGATTATATATGATTAAAAATAAAAGAAGGTTAAATACACTTGCATTGTGACAACTGGAAAGACCTTGTGATTTATTTGAGCAGTATAACAATACAGAAAATGGTAGGATGGAAGAACCCCTGAGACAGAGCAAAAAGCACTGTTTTATCAATAGAGAAAACTGCAGAGAAATGCTGTGATTAAAGACAAGCTGCTGCCTTGATTACCTGAAAAAATCTCCACAGAAGAATCTACAAAGTACTTCTTTAAATATTATTGTATAGTTAATGTTCATACTCTGTAAAAAATAAAATGAATTAAAGATATTGTACCTTTGGATTTTTTCCTTCCTGTTTATGCATGAATAGACATTTCAAGTAATCAGCAAGGGAGGAAATGGTGGAGATGCAACTGGCTGATTGGCCAATTTAAGTGAAATTATGCACATTTTATGACATCATGTCATGCACCATATTATTAGAAGGCAAGTTCTAGAAGCATTACAAGGCTTTACTGTCACTTGAAATTAGGACCAAGCACAAATCCTCCTTCCTCTAATTCTAAGGTTAGCATTTACTGGCTGCCTCCATTGTCTTCCTTAATCTCCTCAACATTGTTTCATCAGGAACAAGGTTTTTACTGACATCACTAAGTCAATCCATGGTATTCCAGTAGGAATATGTAAAGAAGGACATATAGTATTAATCAAGGATCTTTTTGTAGCAGAAACTCCTTTGCATATTAGACCACACACCCCTGATGTAGCCAATCCTCCAAGATCTTACAGGGCTATTAGTACAGGGCCTACTGTAAGCTCTTGGAGGATTGGCAATATCAGGGGTGTGTGGTCTAATATGCAAAGACGTTCTAGCTACAAAAAAACCCCCCTGGTATTAGTAGGATAATCTGATCAAACTGCTAAAATTCCTAGTGCCTTTCAGAGTTTGGCTGGTATACAACAGAACGCTGAAATGGCTTGAAGTAGAACGCCTGGATCTCTGCAATACTCACAACTCAAAAGATGCAGCATCTTTTGAAGAGCTCACAAAAAAACACCATATCAGCCATCAGCAGTCCTCTGAAAAGTCAGTGTTCCTTGTTCATTCTCCTCAGCCTTGGGAAGACTGTGGGGAAGTTAGCAACAACTGTTGATGCAGGAACCGAGATGGACATGGATGACAATTTTGATGGAAGAAAGCAAGAAGAGACAATGAATCTCTGTAACTTATTGGTATAGACCCTTTGCCTAGCCTTTTATCCTACCAGATTCCTGTAACATTCAATTTTATAACTTCTTTCCTGCAAAAGGCAGGCAACATAAATCCTGGGTGGCCAAGAGTCATGTGCATATTTTACATTTACATATTGATTACTAACTTTTAATATCGTTTCAGTATAATTTTGCATTTGGGATCATGACTGTCTATCATATCTTTATTGACAGGCTTTCACATCCTTATTGAAAGAAAGATATTTTTACAGTTATAATAGAACATGGCATTTTCTTCAAAGTATATGAAAATTATTTCCTTATTTCCATCTCCTTCCTCAGAGGAACAAAGAGCTAAGCTGTTGAAGTGTTTCTACATTTAAAAGATTGCAGTTACTTAATGAGATATGAAACTGCTTTACACAGTCAGACCACTGCCTAATATGACATAAGAATCTCACAAATACTCCTATAAATATTGTTATATGCACATATTCATAGTCTGGAGAAAACTCTGAAATGAATTCTTTGGATTGGGTTGCAGAGGCAGTTTATGTTCTCAGGGAGAGCTGCTAAGGACATCTTATCCAAGATCCTATAACAGGAGATAGCAAAGATAGATAGCTGGAATTATCTACTTACAAAACCTCTTATCTTCTGCTGAACCACAGACAGTCCCTACAGACTCAAGGAAGTCAGTAGTAGCATTTGTATGGTGGGGGCATGAGGGAAACACACTTGAGAATAATACAATGAAATTTCTGAGCTCTGGAAATTGATAAGTTTACCAGAAAGATGAGTTCCTGCTTACAGATTACCCCATTATGAAATTCATCAGTTTAGTGCTATTGCGCAATTATCCTATAAGCACAGATTGTTGAGGTTCAGGGTTATATGAACAGGAAGCTGCTAATTTGATTGTCAGTGAGTGATGCAGTGCACAGAGGAAGGTGTTATCAATCGTTACCTTCCTCAGCACTATTTGAATTTATTAAAATATTTATACCCCACCTTTCCTTTGTGAGTCAAGATAGTTTGCAGGGCTTGCATGGAAGGGTGGCATAGCAAATTGAATGAAATAAATAAATGGAAATAAATAAATACATTCAAAACATACTTAAAAAAAACTCATTCTCCCAGTGGCATGGAAGAGTTGGGGGCCATATTTGAAAATTAGCATTGGGGAATGTGTGTCAATAGGAGGTTCATGTTTGCACATTTTATCACTCCCTCTCTGCTCCCCTTTAATTGATGCTTAACTCACTCATAATTCCAGAGCTCCTTTGTGGTTGTAAATGATCAATAATCCTTGTACTGTATTTAGTGAGATTCTTTTAATTTAACAGTAGCATTTCCCTATATAATTGGGAAGTCTACAAGGATGCAGGAATCCATAACATTGCTGTGTGACCCCGTTTCCTTTTGATTTTGAAAGACATAGGTCATCCAGTTTGCTATTAGTAGGACCAATAGTGTTCAAATCATTCCCTAGTGCTAGGGCAACATATTAGGTAACAATTTTTCTTTCCTTTCATCATTCAGAGCCAAAAGAGAAATAGTGAAGGATTACTGCCAAGAGCAGGTCATTAAATTTTAGCTTCCATTACCCTGACAAGACTGCATTGCTTTAGCTTACTTGAAGACCATCAAAACAAAACAGAGATTAATTGCAAGGTGCATGTATGTGCCACACATTGTTGAATGACATCTTAGAGTATGCAGTTAAATGACAACATATCAAGACAAAAAACAACATTTCCTTCACACTTCTTGTCCCATGCCGATAAAGATTACAAAAAAAGGATGATGCATATTGCTAAAAAAAGCCTGACAATCACATTCTCACACATCATTCAGAATTGAAAAGCATAAAACTATATGTCAAAGCAGAAAATGCATTGTCTAAGCCTGTTCACAAGAGCTTGCCAACAACTCGGTGTTTCATGAATTGTAATGCTTTAAAAGATAGTAAAGATCATGCAGAAGACAAAGGTAGACTGATAGAAAAGGAGAGTTTCCGTGCACACCAGGCACAATCACAACTCCACTTATTTTGTAGTTAGTCATCAAGGACATTTTATTCAAAGCAAACCTCAAAGAAAATGTTGGGATTCCTCCTGAGACAAAGCACTACTTGATTGTAATCTGCCCTGAGCCCATTTTGGGGAGTATGGACTATAAATTCAAATAATAAATAAATAAACTTAAAGGGAAGCCAACAGGTTTTTGTGTTTGTGTGTGTATCTGCACATGGAAGTCATGGCGACCTCTGGTGACTGACCATCACTGATGGCCTGGAGGATATTTAGAGAGGTGGCTGAATAATGTTTCCCCCTGACATTTCAAGGAGGTCTCAAATCCAAGTACTTGCCAGAGTTGACCCTGCTTATTTATTTATTTATTTACTTACTTACTTACTTACTTACTTACTTACTTACTTACTTACTTACTTTCCATTTTTATCCCGCCCATTCCAAACAGACTCAGGGTGGCTAACAATCATATAAAAATCAACATCTCAATTTCAAGTATAAAACAGTAGGACAGTCGGTTATAATTTAAAACAATTTAAAACAAAGTATTGGTGCTATGCAGAGTATACAATTTTAGCTTCCAAGATCTGATGAGGTCAGGCTTGCCTGGCCTATCCAGGTCAGACCTGGGAAGCCAAAAGTTTTGATGAGACTCAAAATTCATCTGGAGGTCCACACATTCCATTTACACATCACATTATATGTTTTGGAGAATTAAATGGAAAGACTCTGGAGTAAATGGTTTGCAGGTTCCCATAGTAAACCAATAATCCAGAATCCAGCATATATTATGATATGCACATAAAACACTTTCTCATTTAGGTTTCCCAACTCACTTCATTGAAGAATGGGTGCCACTTTGCACATATACCTGTGTTTGTACCAAAATTTGCCTTTCATTACATATATGTAACAGATTTCTAAGCCACCTTTCCGTATTTTAACATCCTCAGTGTGGCTGGTTATACAATGCACACTTAAAACACAGCAGTAAAATCACAGCAGTCTCAATAACAGCAATTCCATACCATATTTAATCCAGAGCAAAGGCTATCTGGTGGGGTTGCCAAGTCTGACTCAAGAAATATCTGGGGACTTCGGGGGTTGGAGCCAGGAGCAAGGGTGTGACAAGCACCATTGAACTCTGAAGGGAATTCTGGCCATCACATTTCAAAGGACTGCACACCTTTTAAATGCTTTCCCTCCATTGGAAATAATGAAGGAGAGGGGCACCTTCTTTGGGGGCTCATAGAATTGGACCCTTTGTTCCAATCTTTTTGAAACTTGGGGTGTTTTGAGGAAAGGCACCGGATACTATGCTGAAAATTTGGTGCCTCTACCTCAAAAAAACAGCCTCCATAGAGCCCCAGATACTTACAGATTTTCCATTATACCTTATGGGAATTGGTCTCCAAGGGGAATAATAGAGTGCCCAGCAGACATTTCCCTCCCCCTCCCCTGCTTTTCATGACCCTGAAGTGGAGGGAGGGCCTCCAAACCGGGGGATCCCCTGCCCCCACCTGGGGATTGGCAGCCCTACTATCTGGAAAATAAGCATCTTTACTCTGAACTAGATGGCCTGAAGTGATGGTACAATCTCACCTTCTGGGAAAGAGAATTCCACAACCTGGGATGACAGCAGAAAAAGCCTGTTATGAGTTCCAAAAAGTCTTAACCTTCACTAAGGATGACTCCTATAGGACAGTACCATGCACGCATCTCAGAGCCTCAGTAGATTGCTACAGGTGGGGATGATCTTTCAGAGAGTCCAGACTGAAACTTTTTAGGTTTTTACTGTCAAAATCAGAACTTTGAATTGGGCTCAGAAACAGACGGGAAGTCAATGTAACAGTAAGGTAAAGATCCTCGCAGCAGCATTTCAAGTCATTTGCAATTTGTGAATCACGTTCAAGGGTATGTGTGTGTGATAAGTGCCATCAAGCCACTTCTACCTTATGTCCTATCATTAACAGCCTTACTCAGGCAAACTGTGGGCCATGGCTTCATTGATTGAGTCCCTCTATCTTATATTGAGTCTTCTTCTTTTCCTGCTGCTTTCAACTTTTCCAAGCATTATTGTCTTCTGAAGTGACTCTCGTCTTCTCACAATGTGATCAATAGTCTCCATTTGATCATTTGAACATATAGAGAATTCAGGGTTTTTTAAATGGTACATACAGGCTGATAACAGACAGGCAATTTGGGGCGGCTGGGAGGCATCCCAAATTGGGCCAGCTGAAAAAGAGCCATTCCGAAGCCTCCACACATTCTGGTGGGAGGCAGCCCCATCCCGTCCCCAAGGCAGCTTGGCGCAATCAGACGGGGGGGGACGGACTGCCTAAAAAGCTGGCAGGGTGATGGGCAGGATTTAGGGAGTCAAGGGGTCTTGGGATGTTTGAAGGGGCACTCAAACTCCCCATAACTCCCCCTCTGCAGCTGGTTGAGTGAAGAAGAAGAAGATATTGGATTTATATCCTGCCCTCCACTCCGAAGAGTCTCAGAGTGGCTCACAATCTCCTTTAACTTCCTCCCCCGCAACAGACACCCTGTGAGGTGGGTGGGGCTGGAGAGGACTCTCAAAGCAGCAGCCCTTTCAAGGACAACTTCTGCCAGAGCTATGGCTGACTCAAGGCCATGCTAGCAGGTGCAAGTGGAGGAGTGGGGAATCAAACCCGATTCTCCTGCACACTTAACCACTACACCAAACTGGCACTCCAGTGCTGCACTCCCAGTCTCCACCTCCCTTCCCTGCCATCGCAATGCCTGGGAAGGGATGGTAGAGCAACTGGGGCTTCCCGGGGCATGTAAAGCCCCCCCCTGATCAGCTGATTGAAGGAGAAATGGGCTCTAGAGGCTGGGGGCTCCTATGACAGCCCTCTGGTGTGATCACAATCAGTGCAGGGTGAGAGGGGGCATCAGCAACAGGAAGGATGAACCATAGACAGAGTGACCATGGACACTGCTGCCATCCCCTCCTCCCCATGAGATCCAGGATGGAAGGGGGGAGGAGGCGACAGCAGCAGTGGCCATGGTTGCTCTGTCCATGGCTTATCCTTCCCCCTGCTGCTCCCTCTCATCCCACGCAGATTGTGATCACACCAGAGGGTTGTCATGGGAGCTCCCAGTCTCCAGAGCCAGTTTCCCTGCTGATCAGCTGATGGGGGAGGACTTTACAAGCCCTGGGAAGCCCTGGCTGCTCTACTACCCCTTCCCAGGCATTGCAAGGGCAGGGATGGGAGGGAGGTGGAGGCTGGGGAGCTGGGGACAGACCCCCACAGCCCTCAAGCTATGGGGGGGGGCAATTCAGCCACTTCAGCCTAAAGTGGGGAGGCTGTGCTCTCCCCACCCCAAATAGTTAGGCGCTCATGTGTTCATGTGCTCCAGGCAGGTTTTCAGGAGAAAAAAAAAGCGGAAGCGGCTTCGGGTGACTTGGTAGTTTCACACACCAAACCGCCTTGCTTTCGCCTTTTCACTTCCAGATACGGCCCGGGCGACTGGCTGTCGGCTCAGAAACTTGCTCCCATTTTGGAAGTGGTAGTTTTTTGAGCTGGGAAGATCAGCCTGGAGGATGGGGTGAGTATGGGACAGGGACGGGTGGCAGATGTTACCATCTGCAGGGATTTTTTGGGTCAATTTCAGAGGCATCTCTGAGTCGACCCAAAGTGCTGGTCTGTACTCACCCACAGTGTATTATAGCACTCTAATGTGAATGTCACCAACGCAGATGTGGGCTTTTTAAAGGAATGGCCTGGTTGGTGGCTTAATTGAAGTCGATAAAAGGTATTCTGAGCTATTTCAGATACTTGCCCACGTGAAGAAAATTAGAATGCTGCAGCTAGATGAGGATTGCGAGGTCTGTGCTGGAAAATATCTGGAGACTTTGGAGGTGGATCTGGGGGAGGGCAGAATTTGGGAAGGAGAGGGGCCATGGCATGGTACAATGCCATACAGTCCACCCTTCAAAGCAGCTATTTTCTTCAGGGGAGCTGATCTCTGCCAGCTGGAGATCAGTTGTAAAAGTGGGAGATCTCAAGGCCACACCTGGAGGCTGGCAACCCTAATGCTAGATTGCTGGTCAAGGCCAGCTACCCTGAAACTACAACAATTACCGTACATTGGTTACCAATCCACTCCTGAGTCCAGCTCAGGAGTTTTGTCCTTTAAAGCCCTACATGGCTTGGGACCAGAATTTATGGAGGATTCTCCTATACATTCTGCCCAGGAATTAAGATAACAGGGAGAGGCCCTCCTAGCAGACTCACCAACCAAAGACTTTCATCTGGTGGGTATGGTGTTTTGATAAATTCCTTTAATCCAGGTTAGTGTTTTAGGCTGCCCTAGTCCACACCAAGTCTTGGTTTGGGCAAGAACAGGGAGAAAGGAAGCTGTCACTATAGCTCCAGACTGAGAAAGAAATTGACTTAATAAAGTGTGCTTGTAACTGAAATTATGCTGCCTCTTTATTTTGATGCCTAGCATTAAGGATACAGCAGTGGGTATGAGAATGGGAGCCCTATGGTAATGGAACAATCCTCCCAGGCAGGTTCACCTGGCTGCATTTCTTTCAATCTTTAGGTAACAACTGATGACAGTTTTATTTAGGAGTATATTTGCTAATTTAATTTTTTTAAATTTATTTGCAGTACTGAGATTTTAAATTGTTGCCTTTTATGCATTTTGTATTGTTGTTTTAGTTTAGCTGTAAACTGCCTTGAGTTCTGCATAGTAGAGAGGTGGTTAATGAATGCTATAAATGTTAGGAATTTTAAATGCTTATGTTCTATACTTACTCTGATGCTGTTTGTCCTTATGATGAACAAATAATAAATAAATATGATACTTATAATACCCCCTCCTTTTTTCCTTTCTGTATCTATCTATCTATCTATCTATCTATCTATCTATCTATCTATCTATCTATCTATCTATCTATCTATCTGTCTGTCTGTCTGTCTGTCTGTCTGTCTGTCTGTCTGTCTGTCTGTCTGTCTGTCTGTCTGTCTGTCTGTCTGTCTATCTATCTATCTTTCCTCATTAAGCACTCTACTATATCCTGGAATTAGCTGCACATATTATCTAAGAGGGAGAGGGGGCTATGTGTCATCAGTTTATCAATGGCTCCATGTTCCATATCTCTGGTTGATCTCTCCAGAAGAACAAAGGCTCCCCAACAGTCCTCATACAGAACAAAATCTTGTACAAAGTTTAGCCTCCAACAACTATCCTTGCCAGGTTGTCCAAAGGCTGCTGAGGGCTCCACTGAAGCAAATGGAAAAGGTCCTGAAAGCAAGGAAGTTCCTTATTACTTTTGGAATTCTTACATCCAAACAAATCACTGGATTGGCCAACTATTGTACAATCCTAAGAAGACTTTTCCTGGGAGTGAAACCAATTGAGTATACCTCAGTAATATTCAGAGTAGATTTGTTTAGGACTGGATGGCTCATTATCACTAAATTAGCAAACTTTAACTGAAAAGTACCCATATGATGAGGGATCAACTGAGTGCTCTTCCATGATTTTGTTTTTAAACTCCCATGAGGGAAAAGGATTCTAGCCCTACCATTAAATTGGCATACTGGTTTTCTTCATACAATGAATGGTATATGTGGATATGTATTCAGTTTTGTGGTTGTCCACATGTGGTCTGCAGTGGTTTGATAACTAGGGAAAGTGAATTGCTTGCTCCTGGTTTGTAAGGCATTTGTTCAAAACAAACAATTATCTTTTCATTCCAAAAGTTGTCAGGCATTTTCTCTGTAAGGCAGGGTTTCCCTATTGTTCAGAGTGATTAAGAAATGCCCTCATCTGGGAAGCTAGATTTTGAGAGATAATAATCTGTCATTTGTAACTCATCATGGGGGGGAAAAGGATCATGTCTTAGTAATAGCCTGGTTCCAAGTAATGTCCAGTGGGTGTTTAATCCAATTAATGAGTGTTCTTCGCATATTCATAACAAAACAAATGCTTCTTATGAAAGCTAACAGTGGACAATTGGTAATATCAGTAGTTAATTACTGTTCCTGTAACTATAAGTAACACCATCTGCTTTCTATACTGTTTCATTAACATACAAAAAAAAAATAAATGTCCAACACACTGCTATTATATGCTCCAGGCATGTCTGATACTATCAATTATGTTAATATAAACAGTATGAGACATGAAGCTACAGTAATAGAGAAGTTTAGAGGAGAAGCAACATTTCCTCTTCACTCAAAATTTTGTTCTGTCAAGATTAAGCAAAAATGATTTATTGACCAATCCACTCTTTATCTCCTGATTAGCTTACATAGATAGTATTTTCCTGGCTCTCTTTATTACCCTGATGTCTTATAGTGAGAAAGGGTTGAGCAATTCCCTTGCTTCTCTGTGCTTTTGCCCAACTTTAGAAAATTCAAAGGGATGAAGTAGATGGGGAAGAGCATTGTCCAAATCCTAGAACATCTTGTATAAATCTCTCTTTCAATCTGATGTACAGTATGTCACAGAAGTGAGTACACCCCCTCACATTTTGTAAATATTAAGTATATCTTTTCATGTGACAACACTGAAGAAATGACACTTGGCTACAATGTAAAGTGAGTCTACAGCTTGTATAACAGTGTAAATGTGCTGTCCCCTCAAAATTACGCAACACACAGCCATTAATGTCTAAACTGCTGGCAACAAAAGTGAGTACACCCCTAAGTGATAATGTCCTCAATGAACTGTAGCTCCCCAGTGCTGGCAGCACTCCAATTTTAAATTTTTTATTAAGTTTGAATATAAAAAGGGTAGGAAATGCGGGGTTACAGAAGCAAAAAAGGAAAGGGGATACAAGATAAAAAAACATAAACAAAAATACAAAGAGAAGCAGCATATATACCTGTTACATTTCTACCTCAAGACAAAATCCCAGATTCTTTCCATCTGAAAGCCTTAAAAGTTTTGCCCATTATAACCCTTTAATTCTACAGTCTTCTTATTTTGTTATATACTTTTAGCTATTCTGTAGCTTATAATGTAAATCTAAACTTTTCATCTTCAGTACATACAAATGAGAAAAGCTGAAGAACCAACCCTGAAACAGAGCTGACTGGTTAAATTTAACATCATTTCAAATAAAAACTAACCATTTAGTTAAACAATATTGGCAGTTAACATAAGCATAAAACGTATAGTTCCTTAATGTTAATTTATTTATTTATTTATAGCGGAGAGAGAAAGCAAAAACAGAAAACACAGTAGTTTATCTGCTTCTTATAGACAGTTTCTCTTGTCAGAAATATCAAGAGCAGACTTTAGATTACAAAATATTTGGGTAGCCTGTCTTCTTAAAATTTACCCAGATTTACCTACTTTCAACATTTAGAATTCTTTAAAAATTTTGGAGACTGTAAATCCTATTTTCATAATACTCTGAAAAACACAAGTTAATATGCAATTGTTACCTCATCTCCCATACTTGATTATTTTTAGGTAAATAAAAACCCATGCAATCTCCTTAGCCCAATCTTAATTACATTATTCTATTTAACTTCCATAGATAATTATTACAAACTGAAGAAAGGCATCTCAGTTCTTAAAGTCTCATTTGCCACTATGGAATCACTTATTAGCCACTTTCATTGATTCAATATTAACCAGCTAAATGTAAAAAAAGGCAGAGCAAAAAACAACAACCCAAAAACAGTTTAAAATCTCTTCTTTTTGAAAGCTTTCCAAAATTTGATCATCTTACTGAAATTTGCCTTTTCTCCTCTTGATATCTCCCTTCGTTTTGGTGAAAGTGGTACGATCACCACTTCGTCACATCCTCCCATGCAGGCTATAGTCGATGTTGATTCCCAGTTCAACTTTATAACTATGCAGTTATATGTCTCCATTTTGCTTTTCTTCCAGACTTTTCCCAACAAATCTTTAGCTTTTTTTCTCAGCTTGACAGACATCACTGGGGACTCTTTATTACTCTGCTCATGTCGATTTTTGTTTTCATTGTATTTCAAAATAAAAGTCCCCGTCTGTTGTTGCAAACGACCAAGCTCCTGCTTTAAGGAGGTTATGTTAATCATAATATCACACGCTTTGATTTGAGCTGCCATTTCCTCCATAAAAAAAAAAAAACCCTCAGTCTGTTAATCAAAGTTAGAGAATAGTTCAAAGACCCAGTTAACCTGTTTCCTTCGGCTTCAAATTTTCCTCCTGCATTTCAGTTATAACCATTTCAGTCCTAATTAAGCATCTCATACATTTCTCTTGTAAGCATATCCCATTTTTGTTCAGACCGTATTGTAATCAGAAGGTGATCTCATTGACGCTTATATATTTATAAACCAAATCAATTCAAATATCTTTGCTCAGTCCAGTTTAAATTGTTGAAAGTTTCCAGTTTGTTCTTTGCTTTCTGAAGCCTTCCTTGCGGGAAAGAAGGGGGGGGGGATTTCCCTCCTCTTTACCTTTATTTTGGAACAGTTCCAATTAATCAGTATTGTTAGAAAGCTGACGTACTTTCATGGTAGAATTCCAGTGATTAAGGTAGAAGAATGATGCATCAGAAGCTTATTGAAAGAGAAGAGCAGTTTGGCAATTATCTCTTGCTGCCGTCATGGCGATCTTGGCAGTGGGAGCACTGGAGCAGACAGAAAAAACAGGGAACAACCACTGTTGTTTCTCTGGATCCTGTCGAGTTCCTTGCTAGCAGGGGGCCTCCACAAGGCCCCCCTTGAGATGCTACGGCTGTAGGACCCCTCCTACTGCCTGATTAGGGGGGGTCATTGGAGCCAAGCTCCTCCAACCACCTCCTAGCTTGAGGCACTGAAATCCAGGAAGCTAGTGCCAGCAGCACTCGTGCAGCACCAGACCATGACATTCCCATCACCATGCTTGACTGTAGGCAAGACACACTTGTCTTTGTACTCCTCACCTAGTTGCCACCACACATGCTTTACACCATCTGAACCAAATAAGTTTATCTTGGTCTCATCGGACCACAGGACATGGTTCCAGAAATCCATGTCCTTAGTCTGCTTGTCTGCAGCAAACCATTTGCGGGCATTCTTGTGCATCACCTTTAGAAGAGGCTTCCTTCTGGGATGACAGCCCTGCAGACCAATTTGATGCAGTGTGCAGTGTATGGTCTGAGCACTGACAGGCTGATCCCCCATCCCTTCAACCTCTGTAGCAATGCTGGCAGCACTCATACGTCTATTTCCCAAAGCCAACCTCTGGATATGACGCTGAGCACAGGCATTCAACTTCTTTGGTCGACCATGGGGAGGCCTGTTCTGAGTAGAACCTGTCCTGTTAAACCGCTGTATGGTCTTGGCCACCATGCTGCAGGTTCAGGACCTTGGCAATCTTCTTATAGCCTAGGCCATCTCTATGTAGAGGAAAAATTCATTTTTTCAGATCCTCAGAGAGTTCATTGCCATGAGGTGTCATGTGGAACTTCCAGTGACCAGTATGAGGGAGTGAGAGCTATAACCTGCTCCCCCTTCACACCTGATACCTTGTACCACTAATGAGTCACATGACACCAGGGAGGGAAAATGGCTACTTGGGCCCCATTTGGACATTATCACTTAGGGGTGTACTCACTTTTGTTGCCAGCAGTTTAGACATTAATGGCTGTGTGTTGCGTAATTTTGAGGGGACAGCACATTTACACTGTAATACAAGCTGTAGACTCACAACTTTACATTGTAGCCAAATGTCGTTTCTTCAGTGTTGTCATATGAAAAGATATACTTAAATATTTACAAAATGTGAGGGGGTGTACTCACTTCTGTGACATACTGTATGTCGTAGAGTTGTTGTAAACATAAAAATGAAGAGGAACTTGTTAACAAGGAAAAACATACAGGGTTTGCCACTATATGTCAAAAGGGGATCTTTATTCAAATACTTGGGGAAGAACACCTTTCAGAAAGAAGGACACCAAACATCAAGCTCTTAAATATATGAAGAATTTATTTAAGTCTTCCCTATACTAAGGTTCCTAGCCTATTACATTTGGTAAAAGCAAAGCCATTGTATAGAGAGCAAAGAGCATTTCATTCTCACCTCTCCTAGGACTTCGGGTGATTGTCTATGAAGAAATGGGGAACATGGAGGGGTCAGGCTTCTCAGGAGGCTTGGTATTGCTGCTGCTGCCAAATTAAATCCTCCTCCCAATTTATACTCTTTCTTAAGATGTCTGCCCCTTCTCTCTGACCAATCAGAGATGAGAAAGCTAAATTTGGTCATCTTTTGACTGGAAAGCACCAAAAAAACCCTGTTACATATGGAAACCACCTGTTGTTGCCAGATATCAGCTCTGATAATTGGTACCAGAGGGGTCAATGAACTCTAAAAGAAAATCTCCATCTGGTACCAGGGATCCCAGTTCTCCAAATCTGGGACCAAAGATTCTCCATGGGTGCTTGAGAACCCAATCTAACCCATTCTG
The DNA here is from genome assembly GCF_032191835.1 of Heteronotia binoei. Lineage (NCBI taxonomy): Eukaryota > Metazoa > Chordata > Lepidosauria > Squamata > Gekkonidae > Heteronotia > Heteronotia binoei. The sequence continues at coordinate 94,343,300 of NC_083223.1, read as the reverse complement.
ATCATATTAATCAATACATATATATCATAACAAAGCATACAATCAATATATATTTATGCATATAAGAGTTCAGAGATATATCTCCCCCCCCACACACACAATGTGTAAATATCAAAAAGAAAGGTTTGTGTGTGTATACAGGGAGTCCTATATAATCCCACATATGTCCTGTGTAAGTAACTATGCTTGCTCTTCAATTCAAACTTATGATTTACTAACCATCAGTCCACTATAGTTCTCTAAATCCACCTATAGTTTCCTAAAGCATGCTATTATATCTATAAAGAAAATCTAACAAGCCCTATAAAAATCAGTTTAATAAAAATCCCTTCCCTGTGTCTATGCTTGAATTCTGACAGGCTTTCCCACTTGACAATAACTCTCTCTCTCTCTCTCTCGCTACCCCCCCCCCTCCTTTCCTCTATGTTATTATGGCATTGACTCAGTCCCCTATAAAAACTCCTTAACTTATAGGAAATGATCTCTTCCACCCATTTATCTTTCTCATCTTTCCTCCAACAGGGTATAAACAAACATCCATACATTATTCTATAAGAGTCAGGCTATTTGGCATTATTTCTCCATGCCAGATCCATTTTCCATATGAGGGCATTGTCAAAGTCTTTTCCTCCGAACTTGTTTTTGCCAGATCTTCACTATTATACAACAAATCACTTCCAGATGTGTTGAGGACAAATTGTTTTTGCCAATATTTCCATTATTTCTAGATGTTTGAGGAACAAATTGTTTTTGCCAATATTTTGCTGTTATACAACAAGGAATTACTTCCAGATGTGCTCTGCCAATAGGTTACCTTCGGTCAACCTTTGGTCGAAATATATATCCTCAGACCCAGATATTCTTTGCTGGGGTATCCAGGCCCTTCAACACAACAGTCATATAGAAACACCATGGGCGTTTTCGCACTCACCTTCAGCCGGCGCGACCCCCCTCTTCACCGCGCAGGATCTGCGCGGATTTCGCACTAAATGCCACGGAGCAGCCGGAAGAGCCGGAAACTCCCGTTGCAAAAGCCGCATAAATGGAAACTGCTTTTTGGCGGTTTACGTTTGAGCGGCTTTTGTGCCGGGAGTTTCCGGCTCTTCAGGCTGCTCCGCGGCATTTAGTGCGAAATCCGCGCGGATCCTGCGCGGTGAAGAGGGGGGTCGCGCCGGCTGAAGGTGAGTGCGAATACGCCCTATATATACAAATCCAACAAACTCCATGTTTGATGTCCTGACATCCACAGAATAAAGATGTGGTACAAATTTGTAAATTATTGTTCTGTCCATCAATTTGCTACCTTTATTCCCCCCTGATTTTGGAGAAATATTCAATATTGTCAAGAATTTGTCTTTTTCTTGCCTTACGTTTAAAAAAATCTGCAACTTAACATTATTTCTAATACAGAGCAGAAACAGTATTCTATGAGTAGTTATGTTACATAATAGGTTGATTGCAAAAGCAGAATTTGCACATTTAACTGAAGTAATATCTGCATTGTTTTTGGATGTCAAGGACCACACAAGAGAGATTAAGAGTGGACACTGGGATTAGAGTAATATCCTGTGGTCCCCACTGCCACCACTCCTGTATTTTTTAAATGCAATCTGTTAGCAGATATGGATTCCCCCTCAACTATATCATTGTAATATTATGATCAAAAATACAGTTAAAAGTGCTAGAGGGACAAACTGGGAACCTGATGGGACTATAAATTAATAAAGGTAATGCTACAATGATGTTATTCAGCTCCTTTCGATCACAAGTTTATGTGCGGTAGAAACAATGGGTAATGAAAGCTGTGCCAAGAAGCATAATTCTGAATACTGTTAATTAATCACATCAAAGTTATTGCAGTTGGGATTGTCTTTCCCCTTATATGGGCTTGCTACATGCATTTTGATGAGAACTACAGCATAGTGTTAGCCTAAATTACTAATCCTGGGGAAGAATTCTCCTGACAGATTACATGCTACCTATCTGTGCCCTAATGTCTAGACAGAAGACAAAGGAAACAGTATACAATGTGTTGAAAATGCTCAAAGTTTGTTCAACAAAATGGAAGGTCAATGTTTCTTAAGTTCACTTCTAGTTGTATTGCCAAACTGAGTTACCAGTGGAACGAAAAAGCTCACAGCATGCTGTGAGAACTTCCTGACCATTAGAGTGATTCCTCAATGGAACAGGCTTCCTCGGGAGGTGGTGGGCGCTCTTTCCTTGGAGGTCCAGATCGTGTGATACTAAATTGGTAAGGGTTGCAAATACAGAAGACAAAAACAGGATACAGGATGACCTTGACAGGCTGGAAAATTGGGCAAAAACCAATACAATGAATTTTAACAGGGATAAATGTAACGTTCTGCATTTCAGTAGGAAAAATCCCATGCATAGTTATAGGATGGGAGAGACTTGTCTTAGCAGTAGTATGTGCGAAAAGGATCTAGGGGTCTTAGTGGATCATACGCTGAACATGAGTCAACAGTTTGATGAGGTGGCTAAAAAGGCAAATGCAATTTTGGGCTCTTTCAACAGTAGTGTCCAGATCACGTGATGTGATAGTTTCACTTTACTCTGCTCTGGTAAGACCTCACCTGGAGTGTTGTGTTCAGTTTTGGGCACCACATTTTAAGAAGGATATAGACAAGCTGGAACAGGTCCAGAGGAGGGCGACGAAGATGGTGAGGGGTTTGGAGACCAAGTCCTATGAGGAAAGGTTGAAAGAGCTGGGGCTGTTTAGCCTGGAGAGGAGGCAGCTGAGAGGTGATATGATCACCATCTTCAAGTACTTGAAGGGCTGTCATATGGTGTGTCATATGGAGGATGGTGTGGAATTGTTTTCTGTGGCCCCAGAAGGTAGGACCAGAACCGATGGGTTGAAATTAAATCAAAATAGTTTCTGGCTCAACATTAGGAAGAACTTCCAGACAGTTAGAGAGATTCCTCAGTGGAACAGGCTTCCTCGGGAGGTGGTGGGCTCTCCTTCCTTGGAGGTTTTTAAACAGAGGCTAGATGGCCATCTGACAGCGATGAAGGTCCTGTGAATTTGGGGTAGGTATTTGTGGATTTCTTGCATTGTGCAGGGGGTTGGACTAGATGACCCTGGAGGTCCCTTCCAACTCTATGATTCTATGCTGATGTCAAAGGTTTTGTTTGTTAGTTTGTTTTAAATGCATAATTCAATTTGGAAATTTTCAAAGAGGTGATGCTTTCTGTAACTAGGCACATAAGGAGCTGTAAATTCCTGAAACCCAATGCCACTCTTACAGTAGGGAAGGAACTCCCAATACTGTCACTTTATACCTCTGAGGGAAGCTCCTTTTGGGAAGTATAAGTCTGGGCATCTGCCGTGGTAATAGACATTTAGGGTTTAGTGATTTTCCTGGACTGAGGAGCTAGGTACCCCTCCCTTCTGAAAATTTACCAAATGAATTGGACTGGTAGCTCAATTTGTTTCTTGACACCCCCCCCCCCACACCTGCCACTTAACCCCCCAGTTCATATTAGCTTCTCCTCTTTCTTTCCCCTATGAATAGCAGCATATTAGATAAGATACATTCTTTATCATTTTCTGAATACAGGAACATGCCTTCAAATCCAGCCATAACTTCAAGAGTATTACAATCAGGAGAGAATCATAGAAGAAGAGCAAACCCAGAAGAAAGCTGTTTAATATAATTAACTTAAATTTCAACAAGTTATAATGATAATTATAAAGGTAATTAATTAAAATGGCATCCAGTCACAGATACAAAACATCATATCAGAGAACTTATAATTTCAGAAATTGATGAGACATGCCACTATATGAATTCATCAAAGATCTTTATTTAACTTTTGGGACTGCACAAGCACTTTTCAACAAGAATATAGGACAACAAGAACACTTTTCAACAAGAACATTGCCCCAAAAGACCAGCACAACCATGTTTAACTTTAAAAGGGGTAAATTCTCTGAGATGATGATGCATGTGAAGAGGAAATTGAAAGGAAAGGTAAATACAGTCAAAACCCTTGGGGAAGCTTGGAGGCTATTTAAAACTACAATCCTAGACGCTCAGATAAAATATATACCACAAGTTAGGAAAGGCACAAACGGGTATAGGAAAAGGCCTGCATGGTTAACAAACAAAGTAATGGAAGCTGTAAAAGGTAAGAAGGACTCCTTTAAGCAGTGGAAAGCTAGTCCAAGTGAGATTAATAAAAGGGAACACAGGCTGTGGCAAATCAAATGCAAGACTGTGATTAGGCAGGCAAAAAGGGACTATGAAGAGCATATTGCAAAAAACATAAAGACCAACAATAAAAATGTCTTCAAATATATTAGAAGCAGGAAACCAGCCAGCGAGGCAGTGGGGCCCTTGGATGACCAAGGAGTAAAAGGATTACTGAAGGAGGATAGGGAAATGGCTGAGAAGCTGAATGCATTTTTTGCCTCCATCTTCACTGTGGAAGATGAGAAGTATTTGCCCACTCCAGAACAACTTATTTTGGAAGGGGTGTTGAAAGACCTGAGTCAGATTGAGGTGACAAGAGAGGAGGTCCTACAACTGATAGACGAATTAAAATCTAATAAATCGTCAGGTCCGGATGGCATACATCGAAGAGTTCTGAAAGAACTCAAAGTTGAACTTGTGGATCTCCTGACAAAAATATGTAATCTTTCATTGAAATCTGCCTCCGTTCCTGAGGACTAGAAGGTAGCAAATGTCACCCCCATCTTTAAAAAGGGTTCCAGAGGAGATTCGGGAAATTACAGGCCAGTCAGTCTGACTTCAATACCGGAAAGTTGGTAGAAACCATTATCAAGGACAGAATGAGTAAGCACATTGATGAACACGAGTTATTGAGGAAGACTCAGCATGGGTTATGTAAGGGAAGATCTTGCCTCACTAACCTGTTACATTTCTTTGAGGGGGTGAACAAACATGTGGACAAAGGAGACCCAATAGATGTTGTTTACCTTGACTTCCAAAAAGCTTTTGATAAAGTTCCTCATCAAAGGCTCCTTAGTAAGCTCCAGAGTCATGGAGTAAAAGGACAGGTCCTCTTGTGGATCAAAAACTGGCTAATTAATAGGAAGCAGAGAGTGAGTATAAATGGGCAGTCTTCGCAGTGGAGGACGGTAAGCAGTGGGGTGCCACAGGGCTCAGTACTGGGTCCCATGCTCTTTAATTTGTTCATAAATGATTCGGAGTTGGGAGTAAGCAGTGAAGTGGCCAAGTTTGCAGATGACACCAAATTGTTCAGGGTAGTGAGAACCAGAGAGGATTGTGAGGCACTCCAATGGGATCTGCTGAGGCTGGGTGAGTGGGCATCAACGTGGCACATGAGGTTTAATGTGGCCAAGTGCAAAGTAATGCACATTGGGGCCAAGAATCCCAGCTACAAATACAAGTTGATGGGGTGTGAACTGGCAGAGACTGACCAAGAGAGAGATCTTGGGGTCATGGTAGATAACTCACTGAAAATGTCAAGACTGTGTGCGATTGCAATAAAAAAGGCCAACGCCATGCTGGGAATTATTAGGAAGGGAATTGAAAACAAATCAGCCAGTATCATAATGCCCCTGTATAAATGGATGGTGCGGTCTCATTTGGAATACTGTGTACAATGCTGGTCACCACACCTCAAAAAGGATATTATAGCATTGGAAAAAGTGCAGAAAAAGGCGACTAGAATGATTAAAGGGCTGGAACACTTTCCCTATGAAGAAAGATTAAAACTTTGGGGCTTTTTAGCTTGGAGAAACGTCAACTGCGCAGTAACATGATAGAGGTTTACAAGATTATGCATGGGATGGAGAAAATACTTTTCTCCCTTTCTCACATTACAAGAACTCGTGGGCATTCAATGAAATTGCTGAGCAGTCAGGTTAAAATGGATAGAAGGAATTACTTCTTCACCCAAAGGGTGATTAACATGTGGAATTCACTGCCACAGGAGGTGGTGGCAGCTACAAGCATAGCCAGCTTCAAGAGGGGGTTAGATAAAAATACGGAGCAGAGGTCCATCCGTGGCTATTAGCCACAGTGTCTGTCTGTCTGTCTGTCTGTCTGTCTGTCTGTCTGTCTGTCTGTCTGTCTGTCTGTCTGTCTATCTATCTATCTATCTATCTATCTATCTATCTATCTATCTATCTATCTATCTATCTATCTATCTATCTATCTATCTATCTATGCCACTGTGTGACACAGAGTGTTGGAATGGATGGGCTATTGGCCTGATCCAGCATGACTTCCCTTATGTTCTTATGTTAGGAGCAGATAAGAAGACCTATTTACCTTGGAAGAGAAAAGTGTGATGCACTTTATGAACTTTCTGAAAGTGTTTATACGAAATTCTCTGCTATGATGTTTTGTATTTATGACTGGATGTAACTCTAATTAATTACCTCTGTAATAATCATTATAACTTGTTGAAATTTATGTTAGTTATATTTCACAGCTTTGTTCTGGGCTTGCTGTATTTCCTTGTTGTAATACTCAGCAAACCCCAATATGTGAGTAACAGGCCGTGGCCTCCCAAAGATCCCCCGTAACTACCCACTGAGGACTGTGCACTATGGGAAGTCATCTGAAATGGGCGATGTTTCAACTCCTAGCAGTTTTCCAAATGTTGCTAGGAATGGGAAGTTTATCCCAGAGACTAACACAGAGCCATGCATAAGGCTCTGAATGCACATTACAAACATATAGTGACAGGCGGGAAGCCTATTGTCCCAGTTATCCTTCATCCCTGACCAGGCTTCACTACACTGAGAAAGCCAAGAAGACAAAGGAAAAGCCATTTTCAGAGGGAGGGTGGAAAAGGACAACACATCTTCTTCCCAGCCACCATTACCGCAAAGCAGCCAAATCATGTACACACTCACGTTTATGCATATGAGCTACTGCTGGCTCAGATGAAAGGAGGTTGCACCAATGGACCCAAGAACTTATTGACAAGTCAATGTCCAACATCAAGACTAGCTGCCAAATGGCCACATCCATTGTTTTTTCCTTTTCCTCCTTTTTTCTTGCTAAAAGTTTCCAAGAGGTGTCACAAGTAGTTAGCATCTGGACTCCAAATTCCCACATGGTAGCAGAATCCTGGACTTCATTGGTCCTCCCAGGGAACCAATCCATAGGGCAAGGGTCAGGTATCCCTTCCAATCAGGGATATTCCCTAGTGGGCGTTACCCCTCTTCTGCTAAGTTAGGAAAATGGACTATTTAAGGTCATACGCACAGGTATTCTGGGCTTCTTCTGGTAGCGCCCCTTGATTGCCAGCAGTGCACTAGATTTCTGTTCTGCTGAGTTTATTTTCTGCCTTTGTCACACTACCTGATGCCCTGCGGCCAAATCAGCCCCCTGGAGGGCTCCTGGCTGTCATCTGCTTCCTTCTCCCTCTCTCTTGCTTCTTTCTGCAAAACAGCGTGCTTTTCAAGGCTTTCTCAATTGCACAGGAGCTACAAAGCAAAGCCTATATTTTCTCCATTGGCTGAGGCTCCTCCCTTGGGGAGGAAGGGGGGGGAGGAATAGCTTGCTTTGCCAGGCTCTTTCAATCACACAGCAGAGATACTGAGCCAAGCCTCTCTTCCTTCTATTGGCTGAGGCTCCTCTCCCTTCTGGTCCCCTGGGGACGGAAGGAAAGAGCCAGAGCTTCCCTTGCCTAGTTTCCTGGATCCCATGGGAGAAATACAAAGAAAACACCTTTAAGATGGAGTGCCAATGTTTTAAGCATGTTCTAAGTTTTTTTTTAATTCTTTAATTGTATCTGTGTCCTTCATAAAGTTTATATCTCTGCTACCTAATCCTAAATAGGTACACACATGGCCTGGCCCAACATGGCCTGGCCTTGCCCGACATGGCCCGGCCCAGCCTGACAAGATATCATTTACATCAGATCCAGCCCTCATGAGTTCAATACTACAGGATAGTAGAGGAAAGGTCTCTTTAAGGGGAAAACGCTCCCCATCCCTGAGCTACATGTCCCTATTTGGGTCCACAGTCAGAAGATCCTGGTTGTGGTGCACTGATCTGTTAAGGGCTGGAAGTCTGATCGGCAGTGTAGTGGACAGAGGACTCCCTGATCAGGAGTTTGTTTGTTTTTCCTTTCCTGTCCCAAATTTCTTCCTCCCAGTGAGTAGGTAACATTCTAATAACAACCCATTCAGGTTTTGGAACACCTGGGCTCCCCAACATCATAACTAAGTCCTCCCTTACAAGTAGTAGTATTTTTGTGCAGGTTTTAAGTACCCTTGGTTTTAGAACTACAAACTTTTAATCACGTTTAAGCAAAACCATAGTCCTAAAAAGCTAGATAAATGGCTCATTAAGCAGGGCCAGAATGTTTAGGAACCTGGCTTCTTTAAAGGGCCAACTCCTGTGCAAACTTTTTTTTTTTTTTTAAAGTGAGACTTCTAAGCCACCCAGTTCTAAAAAAGATGCCTATGTTGCTTGGGGCTTGTGGGTCACATTAAATGATTGCCTTTGCCAATCACATGCAAGAATTATATGAGGAAACCACTACAATGCTAGAAGCTAGTGTAAGGGAAGCAGATAAATTGAGAGCAGAAAAATCTGATCTTGTAATTGAGAAAATCTACTTCTCAAAAGAACTTGAAAAGGAAAGAGCAAAGACAGCCTCTTTCGAAGCCCAATTAGATCAGGCAAGGCAAGCTGCCCAATTCCCAGCCTCTGAAGTTAAAAAAGAAAAAAAAAGGGGGGGGGGAGCAAGCAGCAATAAGTCACTAGTTCTGCCATACTGAGATTCATTCTCTAAAACATCAGTTTGAGTTACAACAGACCCTGGTTGCCACTGTGCCCCTTGAAAGGCTCCTGGAACTCCCAGAAAATCTCTACCAACAGGGTCCCGCTGAAGCTGCCATTCCTCTCTCTCTCTCTTTTAATCCCCTGTTCAAGCACCAGTCATTTCTGACTCTGGAATCTAAAACCCATTCAGGGAAAAAGAGGAGGACGAAGCTGGAATAAGCCCCCAAATGGCTTCTGCTCTAATGACTTCCCTCATAACAATGCCAGCCATGACCATCATCCCCAAAAGGATTTTGGTTCTGGTAATGATTTCCAGAATCAAACTCCTGTCCCACGGCAGCAACAAAATAAAACAGACAGTCCCCAGAATAAAAACTCCTTTCCCAATAATCCCACTCTGACCAAACAGGGTGAATAATGGGGAAAATGCAAGGCTTTCTTGTGGTATAAGCTTTGAGCTACTGGCAACAACACAGCCCAATATGTGAAACAGCCCACATCTATGCTCATAGCTCATTTAAGGCTATGAAGGAGAACTGAAATCACAGCTCCCATCCTGTAGCTTCTCTGTGGAGATGCACACGCATGCCAGTTAGGACCCTGATAAAAGGCAAGAATTTGGGGACTTCTGGGCAAAACAAGCCTGTCATCCTCTTGGTAGCCATAGGAGTTTCCCTTAATTTCACCCCAATTTCCCTCTCAGGGTCACCCCACTCCTAAGGCAGTAGAGCCTGCAGGGAATGGCAGTGTTTCCCATCATGTAGCTGCTTGGATTAATTTTTCTCCTTAGAAAAAGAGAAAAGACAAGAATTTAAGAAAAGCACAAAGGCTAGTTTAAAAACTTTAGGAAATTACAGCAGAGCAAATTACCAAACTGTACAACATCCAACCTCCGTTTCCCCATCACATACTCAGGAAGAAAACATCACCTCTGAGCCTATACAAAGTTCCAGACTCATTGCCCAAGATATTCCTTTTAGCAGGGAAAATCTTACTCCAGAAACCTCTGCCAGCAGGGTCAGTGCTACCCGGTAGGACAGGTAGGCTGCTGCCTAGGGTGCCACCTGGCCACAGGCACTGTGGTCACCCCTCCCAGTGCATCACCTTGGGCTTCCTGCCGCTGCAGAAATCCTTGCCACCACCTGCAGGGGCAGCCTCAGCTCGGGCCCACCGATGCTGTGCTCACTGTTGCCATGCCTGCCTCTCTGCCACCCTTTGGATGAGCCTGCCTGGCACACCACTCTTGCTCCCTGGCTGGAGGCTGATGTCCCCCACCTTGAGTATTTTGAGCCCAGGGTCCATTTTGGTCCTCAGCAGCAGCCAGCCTTCTGGGGTCTTCCCTGCAGCTGGCTTCCTCCTCCAGCACCCAAGCTGTATGCTTTCTCCATAGGGGTCTGAATGATAAATGCATCAGGTCTGAAGAAGGAGAGCTCTGGTGGATGGAAAGTGGCTGAATGGAGGCCAGAGAGCTGGAAGGAAATCCAGAGAGCAGCGGTTGAGTCTCTCCCAGCAGGAAAGAGCCACCTTGTCAGGCAAAGGTGATGGGGACTTTTCATCCCACCAGGCAGGAGAGCTCCCATGTCCCACTGCTAGCAATTTTGTCAGCCCGTGCTCCTCCTTGACAGCAGCAGCTAGGCACAGATGACTCTCCCCTCACACCACAGTGATAACTTGAGTAAGGCCGAGGTGGAACTGGTGGCATCATGGAATGTCTCAAAGAGCACCCTGCTACCAGCAGCCCTTAACCTCCCCTTGGGAGAGGAACATTATCTGCTAATGCAGAAGCCCCCCTCCCTTTATATAGATCAGTCACTGCTCTGGAAAAGGTGGTGCATCTAGCAGTGCAGAAAGGGCAGGGAAGCAGCAGTGGCTCAACCACTGGGCTCCTTCTCCTCCACTCAGTTCCAACCTCACAGCCCTGGCCAAAGACCTCTGTTCTGCTGAGCTCGTTACCTGGTGGGTACAATGCTTTGGGTCGATTTGGTTGCTCCTAATAAAAGGTACTGCATGGCTTTTGTTATGTATGCAAACTTATGTATGTATGTGAACTGAAGTGGGTGTCCTGCCTGGCTCATTGGAGCCATACGAACAGAGTTTGGGGAACTGGGAACAATGGGCAGCAGGATCCAAATACTCACTGCCCTGCACCAATCACAGGGCCCTGGCCGGTTTGAATGATTCAATAACATGCTTGTGCTGGATTCTGGAGTTGTATATAGTTTAGGCCCCATTGGCCAGTTCTTCAGTCTTGTTAGTGCAGCCATCTACCATGCTGTACTCAATAAAGAGCTTGTTATCACTGCTACTCCGTCTCCTTGATGCATAGAACCCACTATGTTACACTTTCATCCTTGGTTCTGGACTCTGCTCTGAGATTCCTCCACCTTTCCAATCCCTCCCTCCAGTCACAAAACAGCAGTTGGTGGCTGGAGTGATTTATGGAGTTCTCACCTCCAGCAGCAGCAGCAGTGGTATTCTGTCTGCCCTCTGATCAGAGACGCCCCCACTCCAAATTAAAACACTTTCAGCAGGAAATATAGAAGTTTCGTTACGCAAAATGAGAGCAGCAAATCCACCAATGTAAAAGGAAAATAATTAAAGCAGATCGGTGGCAGGCGATTTGAAGACTCTAAAACTCTGAATCAAACTGAATGTAAAAACACCTGTAGACAGTTTTTCTTTATCATTGTTATAACCAGTGTTCCCACTAAGTAGCCTCCAGCTCACACATTTTAGTCTTAGCTCAAGAAAAATAACCCCAGAGCACACTAATTTATGCAGTAGCTCACAACTTCAATGCCAGTAGCTCACAAAGTAGAATTTTTGCTCACAAGACTCTGCAGCTTAGAGGGAACATTGGTTATAACTATGCTGCATTATGATTTTCCAGTCTGATATAATGTTATGTAAATGCCAAATAATCTGTTTAGTAACCATCTACAAAAGTTGATTTGGGCTGCGGGGCTAGAGCTATATGTTGGGACCCAAGGGGACTCAGAGTCAACTGAGCTAACAGTGGATGTCTAGAAAAAAAGTGGTTCCCTTATCGGAAGTAAATTTGATCAGGAGCAAAATATGTATTCATCTCTAAATAATGCATCCCAGGGCTTTTTTTTGTAGCAGGAACTCCTTTGAATATTAGGCTGCACACTCCTGATGTAGCCAATTATACAAGAGCTTACAGGACTCTTCTTACAGGGCCTTCTGTAAGCTCCTGGAGGATTGGCTACATTGGGGGGGGGGTGGCCTAATATGCAAAGGAGTTCCTGCTACCAAAAAAAAGCCCTACTTCTAACATTTGCAAGGCAGACAAAATTCAGCAGGAGAAACTTCCTAAGCCAAGAAAAGAATTTTTGGTTGTATTTCTGCCTGTTGGGTATAGAACTCCTGCCAGAAGTGAAGGTGCTAATATGAAGGTGTGAAGAAGCCCTTATCCAAGGCTTCTTCCCAGTCCAGGCTGTCACTTAATAAAAACTTTTCTCCTCACAGACCAGCCTGGCCATCTGACAGGAACACCCTGAGCAGAAAGTAGCACACACACAAGTTTTTAATTTTTAAAACCAAAATAAAAGGTTTATTGGTTTTTCAAAGGCAGGGGATGGGAATATATTTACAGAAATAGAATGAAGGAACAAAGTAAATCAGTTGCAGAACTTAACAGTATGTACAATAAACACAGCACTTCCACTGGGTGCTTATCAAGGCTGGCAGAGCCTTCAAACAAACAAACTGAAAGCTAGGTTTGGATAACCCAAATAAAAACAAAACTTATCCTAAGTTTGGATAACCCAAATAAAAACAAAAATCAGCTGTTCCCAGTATAAATTTGGCTGGCACTATACTGTCCCACACACTCAAATGCACTTAATGCCCTGAGGTACTGGTTATTCCTGAAGGTCCACCTCAGACCCTGCTTCCAGATCCCTGGACACTGACTCTTTCTCAGGGCACTTATCACTAACCCACAACTTCAGAGTCAAGTCCCTTTTTGTCTGAAGCCTTTGTCTGTCCTGGATCTTCCCTCTGATAACCAAATTTCAGCCCCTCAGCTATCAGGGTGTGTATGATGTTCTGATTTTACATAGGAGTCTGACTACTAGCCTGTTAGCACTCCTAAAACAGAGCTGTCACCAGAGGCTTACTTGGCCTCTAAAAAGAAAATAAAAATCTCCTCGAAACAGAGCTTTATTTGTCACGAGCTCCGTCTTTCACAGATCTCAATGCTCAAACAGGTCTTCCTCCTTTCTGTGCAACTGCAGACTGTAGCCAAAAAGCCCCTAGTCTCTGCCCTGCCCCCTATTTAAGTCTCTTTGGTTGCTAGGAGGCAGTCCAGCCAATCCCAGTGAGCTTGCTATTTAACTCACTCCAAGCATGGCTTCTCAGATTCAGCAGGAGAAACTTCCTAAACCAGGAAAATAATTGTTGGTTGTATTTCTGCCTGTTGGGTATAGAACTCCTGCCAGAAGTGAAGGTGCTAATGCGAAGGCTTTCTTCAGGAAATTTAAATTCAAAGAAAACAGCTTCCAGTTATAAGCATAATTCTGCAGTACTGCCCAGCTCATTTACCACATCAAATCTATGTCTTAATTAGACTTGATATTAAAACATGGTTTTAAAGAAACAAAAGTGTAACTATTTGGTTAGTAACATTATGCCTCACAAAAAAGTTGTGTTAGTGAGTTTATTCTAAGCAATACATATCACAGAACATTAAATCCTGTCTACCTATCCATCTACTTATTTGTGTCTACCTAACCCTGAAAATGGCTTCCTGAGCTTGTAAAACTGGGCTATCGCAACAGAAACGCCCAATGGACTAGATAGCCTTGCCTCGGAGTCCCTAATGAGCAAAAGTGTTATCTCTTCTTTTTTTGGGGGGGGGGGGGGGTAAGGGGGTGGGGGTGTGTGCTGAGGCTACTGTGCCTTTCAATCCCTCTGAGCTCATTTAAGCTCTGAGACTGAGAAAAGAACAGCAACCAAAATCTATGGGTATCAAGGTTACTACTGGATAGATTGCAGGTATAGTTGGCTCTCCAAAACTAATGAGTCATTAAGTACTGTCTGAACATATAAAATTGATCATTGGTGTTTTTTTTCTTTTTATGGCACAAAATAAATGCACTGCTAAAAGTTGTTATGAAAAATGAGAGGTGTGGAATAAATACTAATAACCCTTATGCTACACTTGGCATAAACATACCATAAAACCATCTATATGTATAAAAGCAAGTGTTCTGACTGACTCACCAACATCTAGCACCAACACCCAGCCCAAACCCAAAATTTAGGGAGTGCATTCCTTCCATGGTGTAAGTACCCACTAAGAAGGGATTGTTAGGAATTCCACCCCTAAGGGAGTGAAAAGGGGTAAAATGTGTTTTCTCATAGGGCTAAAGATGTGCTGTGCAGCTGGCAGAATGTTGCCTACTTGCACACCCCTCCCTCTGATTAGTCTGCTGTGGAGCTCTGTGTTCTGAGGTAAAAATATGTTAATGGAGACTGCAGGCAGTTGAACATGTGTCCTGACTGACTCATCAATGCTCAGCCCGTACCCCTGGATCTAGAAACCCAAAATTCGGGGAGTGTATTCCTTTCATGGTTGAATACAGAACATTATTACAACTGCTGGGAAGGAGATAGGGTTGCCAAATCCAGGTTTGTTTGTTTGTTTATTTATTACATTTGTATCCCGCCCTCCCCTGACAGACTCAGGGTGGCTAACAACAGGTTGGGAAATTCTTGAAAATTTGAGGGATAGAGCATGGAAAGGGTGGGGTTTGAGGAGGGGTGAGACATCAGACAGATACAATGTCATAGACTCCACCCTCCAAACCAGCCACTCCTGGGGAACCGTTGTTGTCACTCTCCAGGTGAGGGGTGGAGATTACTCTGAATTACAACTGCTCTTCAGATAGCAGAGATCAGCTCCTCTAGAGAACATGGCTGCTTTGCAGGCTGGACTCTGTGTCATTATACCCTGCTGAGGTTGTTTCCCTCCTGCTTTGGTTCACACCTGATTTCAGACCACTCACAGACTTCAGCCTCCTACCTCACAGGGTTGTTGTGCAGACAAAAAGGGGAAGTCAGCTCTAAACCAGAATAGGCATTTTTTATAACAGTTGATATGGTAATTGAGTTTATAAATCTTCCAAAACCAAAAAACCCTTCCTACTTAAACCAAAAATTAAAGATATACCGTTTTCGTACACAGTTTACCTCTCAGTCACAATCCTGTTCCCTCCGCAGAGTCCGGTCAGATTTCCCACCATCTGTGCCAGAGTTACAGGAAGTGCCGCGGCTTTTGCGTAGCAAACGTAAACCGCTAAAACCCAATTTACGTTTGCTACGCAGAAGCTGCGGCACTTCCTGTAACTCCGGCGCAGATGGTGGGAAATCCGACCGGACGCTGTGGAGGGAACAGGATTGTGACTGTAAGGTAAGCTGTGTGCGAAAACAGTAGTAGTTTAATGCCATAGTGAAGCATGGATTTCAGGCTAGTACAATCTAAAACTCTCAAAAGAAATAAGTGGAAAGATATGATTTAATAAGTTTTAACCAGAAAAGTGTAATGCAGCATACTGTGCGCGCACACACATGCACACACACACACAAAGAGAAAGACACAAAATCTTTTCAGTTCTGTTTTAAAAGTTGTTTTAAAATCCCAGTTAATACCAATGTGCTTATCCATGCTTTGTGCATTTTCAGTGTATGTGATTAACTGTTGTCTACTGCTTTTGATCCACAGGGTATTTGCATCTCTTTCTGCTAAAATGTAAATAGTTTGGAACAGCATTCAACATTATCTTTTTTATTTAAATGAAGTCAGGGTGACGATTAGAAGCTTTTAAAGAAAAGTTCAATAACTTCAATAGCAACTTCAGCAATCTGACATGGAGACATTAAGCAGCTGAAACTTTTCCCATCACATTTTCATTTTCCGTGCCAGAAAATCCTGTCTTGCTAAACATTTCTGCAATAAAAGGTGCAGGAGAGAGGACAGTTTTAAAAGTAAACAGTTGTACATGCAAACCTTCTTCCATTATTTATGTAGCTGCTCCCACCTCTACAAGAAACATTATATTTCCTGACGGCGGGGGGGGGGGGGGAACCCACTTACAAATGAGCTACTTTCCTTGGTTATTTAAATGCTGTTGGTTTAGGATACAGCCTTGCCTATTTTCAAGGCTGCTATATTCACAAAATCTGGTTTATCTAATTTGCATATTATGCAAATTGTTTGACAATTATGTAAACCAAACACATTGTTATGTTATATATCAACTGTGTTACATCTTTCCCAGTTTAGTGTCACAAAAAAGTACTCAAAACCTATTTTTACCGTATCATTTGCTCATACTAGGGATTGGTCAGTCTCTCTTCAGAAACAGAAATTAAAATAATCCGGAAGGGAGAAGAATGGAGCAAGGCATTGTGCCCTGTGCCCTCTAGTTTTTCTGTTCCAGTGGTACATGGCTCTGCATCTGTTCAGTTAATGTACTAGTAGAGGATCCCATATGAGAGGTTCCTGTTTGTTTTTTCTCCCAATTTTTGAACCTTTGACAGTGAAATATTAAATACCTCTCTTAGACTGTAGCTTTTAGCCTTGACAGAAAGAGGAATTCTTCCTAGTAGTCTGTTGAAGTAAGACTTCAACAATGTTCAGTGTCTTGAAGTAAGACTTTAAGAATGTTCAGTCCGGAGAAGAGGAGGTTGAGGGGGGACATGATTGCTCACTTGGTATTTGAAGGGCTGTTGCTTAGAGGTGGTCAGGGAGCTGTTCCTATTGGCAGCAGAGGAGAAGACTTGCAATAATGGATTTAAATTAAGGGTGACAAGCTGCATATTAGGGGGGAAATTTACAGTAAGAATTCTTCAACAATGGAATCAGCTACCTAGGGAGGTAATGAGTGCCTCTTTACTGGTAGTCTTTAAGTAGCAGCTAGGCAAACACTTGTCAGGAATGCTGCATTGAGCCGAGGGTTGGACTAGATGGCTGTATGGCCCCTTCCAACTCTGTGATTCTATGGGCTTTTTCACACAGTCTATGTATTCCAGTATGGAAGCTGGTCAGTTACTGAACAGTAACGGGTTTCTGCTGGCATTTCAGACAGACCCGATTCAGTAACTGGCTGCTACCAGAATACTCTCACCTTTTCACACACTCCCGCGGCTGTCCCGGTAGTGAGGCGTGCCTGAGTCGTTACAAACAAAGAGCAGCTTCTTCCACTTTTCAACCCCTCCTTCTGGGTTGAAATCGCTATGGGGTGCTGTGTGAAATGTCCAGTATCTAACCCGGGAGCAGTTTTCGTGCCCTTTTTCGCCCACCAGCGCGCGCGATCTCTGGCTTTTTTTTTTTTTTTGAAACGTCGGGCTAAGATCGCTATAGCGCTATAGCGATGTATCACAACAGCATCACCATAGGGATGTCTGGGCTCCATTAAGATGCCAGATATCGCCACCGCTGAAACCTGGTAACTTATCTCAATAGAGCCTAGCCATCTCTATGGTGTTGCTGTTGTGATACGTCGCTATAGCGCTATAGCGATCTTAGCCCGACGTTCCAAAAAAAAAAAAAAAGCTGGAGATCGCGAGCCGGCAGGCAAAAATGGCTGGCGCTGGTGGAAGCGAGATAAGAGCGGATAAGTGTGAAATGGCTCGCTTCAATCACGGAACCCTACCGGAAAAAAAAAAAAAACATGTGTCTGAAAACTCCCATCCCTGTCTCGGATTACTGCAAGCGGCACAATACCGACTCCCTTCCGGTTTCCACTGGTAAGTGTGAAAAGGGCCTATGACTTGGGCTGCTGCTCTGTGTACACCTGCTGCCTATTGATTCCAGTGGATTCCTCTGATTTTCATGAAACTTGCTGTCAATAAAGTGTTGTTAGTATTATGTAGCCTGCTGTGACGCATGCTAGATCAAGAACTGTCAAAGTGACAGCTAATCACATGACAAGAGTCACAGGACTACTCAACCTGGCTCATGCAAGAACTGGCAATATCTGGATCTGTCCAGAGGAGTCATCATGAGTCAGCAGTTTACCTGATTGGTGGGCAGTACTATATAATCAGCAGAGTACCAGAGTTGTTTTTCTCTCTATGTATATGGGTTACTGGCAAAGCACTTTGCTACTCTGGACTGTATCTGTATATAACTTCACTGTAAATATCTGTATAATACATGGTTTGTTATACAACCAAACTGGTATGTTGGCTCTTCATATCTACGTTCCTATTGCTAAGGCAAGTTACTGCTTTGGTCTACCTGCACTCAGCGCACGCTCTTGCCATCAAGTGTGACTATAGCTTTATAGCCTTCTAAATTCATTGAAGTCAATAGATTTAGGAGTTACACCCTGCTTAGGATGGCACTTCTTTCTCATAAGTAAATCCCATCAATTTGAATTACACTAATTTTCAAAAATGTATTACAGACTTAAACATCTCAAATATTTCCAAAACAACAAGTAATATTGAGCATAATAGTTTCTGTGAACAAATAATTTTTAAAAACAGCTACAAAACTCAAGATTAATGTATCAGTCCATGATGTCAGCCAACAGCAAGCTAAATTGATACTCTGTCTCCATCCCAAGTCAGCCATAGTTGAGTATGCTTGCTATTGACACATACTGAAAATAAGTTTAATTTTTGTTTTTAAAAAGTTTGAACTGGGCTGTATAAATATGTATACTACATAGCCTAGTTCAATTTTTTTTTAAAATCAAACTTATTTTCAGCACGGTGGCATATGCCAACCCCATGAGGTCTTCAAGGCAAGAGACCTTCAGAGATGATTTGCCATTGCCTGCCTCCACATCACAACCTGGTATTCATTGGAGTTCTCCCATCCAAATACCAGCAGTTCCAAACATGTTTGGCTTCTGAGATCTAACAAGATCAGGCAAGCCTGGACTATTCAGGTCAGGTTATATAAGCCCAAATATTTCTGGTCTTCCCAGCTTCTAAATATGAATATAAATCTTGCACAGAAATAAGGAAATGTGTATGTATGTATGTTTTGCCCCCAAAAAGCTGGGAATGAGGGTTAACTAATGGGCAAATAGTGTAAATGAGAGGCGCTGCCTGTTAATATGGAGCACCCCAATACCTAGAGAGAGTGGGGCTCCTAGTTCTGAAAACAAAATGGAGTCTGACCAGAAACAAGCCAAGAAAACACTCCATCTAAAATGGAGTGGACCCAGCAAAGAGTTTGTTCTGGTCACCCCCCAGAGGCCTCCTCTCAGAGCAACCCCACCCAGTTCTTCCACCTCCACCCAAACAGGATGCATAATAACGATGGGGACTGCTGGTAAGTATCACTCACACCCTAATTCTCAGTTACTGAATAATCAGCAATCTCCTTGGCTCTTTCTGCGACTCAGTGTCTCTTTGTCTATTGCTATGGTAATGTCTGACACCTGGACAGATTCTTTGTTTTCTACACTTGCCTCTCCTCAGGCGTATCTTTGCTGAACTGCCCAAACCATTAACACATATCCTGACCTTTTGTAACCTATTGGGTGGACATTACTAAACCAGCACTATCTATTGTTACCCAGAGATCCATTCAGATGACCAGAGTCAGCTCTACTCATTGGCTTAAGGTGAGCAACCAATCAGGCACCCAGAAAAGAAGCATCACTGCCCACCAACAAGCCAGCCCCTTTTTGGGGAGGACCTCTTCCTTTCCAAAATAATATAACCAGAGAGAAAGTATGCTTTCTCTCTGCCTGAGCAATATGTAACCAGATTGTTCCTCCCTACTCTAAGTAATGAGCATCAGGCATGGCACATTGCAATGCATGTCTATGTCTTCTAGGTGTGACTGGACCCTAAGCCACCAGGATCAGGTCATATACCCTGTCTGTGTTTTAACCCTTTTGTTACCCCTCTATCAATTTCATATCTGTTTTCTTAGGCCTCTATGTATGTTGTATGATTTTATACCCTTGTATGTTTGCCTTTATTTTATAATAAAACCCCTATTATTATACCAAATCTCCTCATTATTGGGTGATTTTCAAAGCAGATGCCTTCTGTATATATAGGTTCTCAAGATCTCGCTAAAAGGCTGATTGTCCACAACTCTAAATTCCCCAGAACCCTATTTTTAGGGCAATTTGCCTACCAATAGGCATCTGGTAACATGCACAAATTCTGAATTAAACCCAGTCAACTTAGTGATATGGCAACACAACAGTCCGTTCTGTCTCCATGCCATAGCTGAGTATCTTTGGTTGTTTAAATTGGATTTCATGTAAGTATTCACACATTGTTGCCTGGGTACCATTGTTTGGGCCGGTGAATTTGGTTCATGTACCAGAACAAAGAATGCTACAAACTGGTGAATGCCACCAAATTCACAGAAACAAAGGCAGCACATGTAATATAAGAGCTATTAAAAGCTTCCCTCTAATTCTAGCAAATCTACTGCTGTAAAATATTTTTTCCCTACCTCCCTTTCACATGGTGGCATGGTATTGGTTGCTTTAGGACCGAGGAGGAATTTTCTGGATTCTTCTCAAATTGGCTGTTGAGAAGGATTTTATTTCACCTGTTTCTTAGCACAAGTATAGATCAAGCTAATTTAAATATTCTTTGTCCATGGGCAAATTGATTAGGTCCAAGCTGATGTTTGGCAGATTAGTGAAGATTCAGTAATTCAAATAGATCAGCAAACACTTCAAGTTTGTATGGATGGGATAGAAGTAACCCAACCAGACATGTGTCCTGACCAGGCCCACAGTAGGTACTCCCCCAATGTTGGGCATCAGGATCTAAACCTGCATGCTGACCAGCATCAGGGGATGTAGATGATAGCATCTGTTAGCCAATTTGGGGTGGGGGCAGGTTACGATAAAGCAGCTAAGTTACTGCTCTGATCTTGCGGTGGGGGTTGGGCTAGACTCTTGGAGATCCTTCACTAACATAATGGAAATTAGCTGAAGTTCATTTGTTAAGTGTCGGTAAAGCCTAGTTTAGCCTATATTTAGTACCTGTGATGTTTATTTTAAGGTTTCAGGGCAAATTTCTGCTCTATTTGAATTGGGAGCAAATCATCAAAATAATTAGAAGAGCTCAACTGAACAGCAAGTACCTATTTTTTAAAATATACATATAAACACCTACTTTGTAAAAAATCCATCACCCATTCAGGGGTGAGCGCCACATTTTACTACTGAAGGGATTTAAGCACTGATAATTTGTGCTTCTGAATTTGAATTGTGGTTCACTTTTTGAAACCAAGCATTAGGAATCCTTCATGTTTTGTTTTGTTTTTATTTGCAATATTTGGACAAAGGGCTATAGGTCTGCCAGGAAAAAGAGAGAGGAAATAGTTGGAGAGGGGAAAATAACACACTTCCAATATTTCCTTGTGGCTCTCTTGTGTGTGTGTGTGTTTGTGCATGCTTTCATACGCATTTCAGTTATGTTTTCATATAAGGGGCACAGGAAAAGCAAGCCCAAAAAGCAACAATTGGAAATAGATTTTGTAATTACTTTTTGAGTTATCAAGATAGATATTTGTAAATAAGTAATTACTAGTTGAAGAGCCTCATGGCGCAGAGATGTAAAGCTGAAGTACTGCAGTCAGAGCCTTCTGCTCACAACCTGAGTTTGATCCCAGCAGAAGGTAGTTCAGATAGCCAGCTCCAGGTTGACTCAGCCTTCCCGCCTTCCGAGGTCGGTAAAATGAGTACCCAGCTTGCTGGAGGGGGGTAAGTGTAGATGACTGGGGAAGGCAATGGCAAACCATCCCGTAAAAAAGTCTGCCATGAAAAGAAAACAACATCACACCAGAGTCGAAAACAACTTGTGCTTGCACAGGAGACTACCAGTGGGGTGCTGCAGGGCTCGGTACTGGGTCCCATGCTCTTTAACTTGTTCATAAATGATTTACAGTTGGGAGTGAGCAGTGAAGTGGCCAGTTTGCGGATGACACTAAATTGTTCAGGGTGGTGAGAACCAGAGAAGATTGTGAGGCACTCCAAAGGGATCTGTTGAGGCTGGGTGAGTGGGCGTCAACATGGCAGATGCAATTCAATGTGGCCAAGTGCAAAGTAATGCACATTGGGGCCAAGAATCCCAGCTACAAATACAAGTTGATGGGGTGTGAACTGGCAGAGACTGACCTAGAGAGAGATCTTGGGGTCATGGTAGATAACTCACTGAAAATGTCAAGACAGTGTGCGTTTGCAATAAAAAAGGCCAACGCCATGCTGGGAATTATTAGGAAGGGAATTGAAAACAAATCAGCCAGTATCATAATGCCCCTGTATAAATCGATGGTGCGGTCTCATTTGGAGTACTGTGTGCAGTTCTGGCCGCCGCACCTCAAAAAAGATATTATAGCATTGGAGAAAGTCCAGAAAAGGGCAACTAGAATGATTAAAGGGCTGGAACACTTTCCCTATGAAGAAAGGTTGAAACGCTTGGGACTCTTTAGCTTGGAGAAACGTCGACTGCGGGGTGACATGATAGAGGTTTACAAGTTAATGCATGGGATGGAGAAAGTAGAGAAAGAAGTACTTTTCTCCCTTTCTCATAATACAAGAACTCATGGGAATTCAATGAAATTGCTGAGCAGACAGGTTAAAACGGATAAAAGGAAGTACTTCTTCACCCAAAGGGTGATTAACATGTGGAATTCACTGCCACAGGAGGTGGTGGCGGCCACAAGCATAGCCAGCTTCAAGAGAGGTTTAGATAAAAATATGGAGCAGAGGTCCATCAGTGGCTATTAGCCACAGTGTGTGTGTGTGTGTGTGTGTGTATATATATATAATTTTTTTTTGCCACTGTGTGACACAGAGTGTTGGACTCGATGGGCCATTGGCCTGATCTAACTTGGCTTCTCTTATGTTCTTACCTTTACCTTTAATTACTAGTTAAGTCCAGAACATGTCATTTCTGTTGTCTTCTTACAAAACAGTAAAGGCTTCAACTTAAGATCTCTTTTTATTCTAGAAAGCAAAGTTATTCTAAAGAAATTAACCAAGATGACAGTGGGAGAAAGCTTTTATAGACCAGCTAGGAAATCATGGATATTTTCTTCAGCCATTAGGTTTATTTGCTGAAGCATGTCTTTCAGCCGCAAAATCCATTTTTCATACATAATGCTTTTTAAACACATTTATTAAATCCTTATATAACTACTTGCCAGGTTTCTGTGGAAAAGATAAATCTTCAGTGGCAAATGTCACAAAAATCTTTTTCTTGAAAGCTTCTTCACAGTACTTTCTTACAATTAACTGCTCAAGCTTTGGAGTCTGTGCCTTGCTTTCATCACATTAAAACTTACACATTTCCCTGAAGAGCCATTTCAGCTTCATTTGTTTGTTCATTTTAACAAAACAAGAAATCTTCTTACTGCTGCTTTACTTTCCCAGCAAACTTTGTTACATTCCAATAAAATGTCTGCTTCAGGGTATAATAAACTCTTTGTACATGGCTGGTAGGCATCTGGTCCATTACAAAAATAAGAGGAGAACCAAAGTTTCCAGATTTCTACAGGAAAAAAAGCCTGGTGAAATTTCCTTAGAGATGAAGGAGTCATGTCCCACTCATGATAAAAAATATGTCGAACTACTCTTTCACCACAAACAAAGCTATTCTGGGCATTTTGTTGTAGAAAAACCATGTGGAATTGAGGATGTAAGTAAGGTGGGGAACTGTGTGAAAGTTTAAGTGAAGAAGCTGTCTGGATTCAACCTAAAAGCTTTTTTGGGGCAGTCTGTGCACAATGAACAGACATAGGACAGGATCAGCACTAAGGTGGCAAGCTCTAGCCCAGTCTGGCACACATTCACTGGACTATATATCCAGAGTCTATATGCATACGGATATATGTGTGAAGGATTTCACTCCCAGCATTTGAGAACCCTGAAACGTTCCCAGTGGCAAACCTTCTGGTAAGCATCTACAAGATGTGGCATATTTTGCAACTTCAATCAAGCTCTTCCACCTGTATGCATATTATAACATCCAAAATGAGGTAGAGTGACTGTTGTTAAAGGTACAAGGCACAGAGAAAGACTACCAACTCCAAAGGGACAAAAATAGGGGATCAGAACATAAAAATATTACTTCACTTTTTTTAAAAAAAAAATCAGAACTGTTTGATTTCAAAGTCTTTACAAAGTCCATTAATAATTACAAAGCCAGATGGCAGTGAAACATAACTGCACATACTACTTATTATTATTTCACATAAGGACCAAACTCAGTCTACTAGCAACGTATAATGGCCCAGCAGGTTTTTAAAAATTGGCTTTTTGGGATGTCGTCTTCAGATTTCAAGGAGAATGTAAAGCACCTTATCTTTAGGGTTTGTAGAATCTTTCGGGATCAAGTGGCGTGTTCTACTGGAGAAAGTTTTCCTTCCAGACGTTTCGTTCTCAGCTGCGGAGAACATCCTCAGTGGCGTTGCAGCCGGAGCAGGCACTCTGACCTTCTTGGCTGCTGTGCATTGAGTGGGGCCAGGGCTGCTGGAGAGCTGCTATTTCTAGGCTGGAGGGGGTGTGATGAAAGGGCAATTGGTTTGTGGATGTGCCCATTGTCTGGTGGGGCTTCCTGGAAGGGTAGTGATAAGGAAACTGGCCATTGAATGTGACCA
Source organism: Heteronotia binoei (assembly GCF_032191835.1). Classification (NCBI taxonomy): domain Eukaryota; kingdom Metazoa; phylum Chordata; class Lepidosauria; order Squamata; family Gekkonidae; genus Heteronotia; species Heteronotia binoei. The sequence goes on along the minus strand of NC_083223.1, from coordinate 94,318,922 downwards.
TTGTTCTGTATTAATTGCTGGGAGGGTTGGAAGGGGTTTGAAGATAAGGAAGATGGTTGTTGACTGTGCTGATTGTTCTGTGGAATTTGCTGGTTGTTCTGAGACTTTCTGCAATTCATAGTCTGTAGGGTGTTTTGCAGAGCTGGGTACCAAGATTGGTGGATGAAAATGCCTTCTTCCTTTCTGTTAAAATTGTGCTGGTGTTTGTAAATATCAATAGCTTCTCTGTTCAGGCGGGTATGATAATGTGAGACCATAGAGAGGACTTCAGTTCTTTCAAAGTGGATGATGTGGTCTCCTTCTTGAAGTGCATGTTCAGCTACAGCTGATTTTTCTGGCTGAAACAAGCGACAGTGTCTCTTGTGTTCTGTGAGATGGGTGTTGATACTGTGTTGGGTAGTGCCAAAACACCCTACAGACTATGAATTGCAGAAAGTCTCAGAACAACCAGCAAATTCCACAGAACAATCAGCACAGTCAACAACCATCTTCCTTATCTTCAAACCCCTTCCAACCCTCCCAGCAATTAATACAGAACAATGGTCACATTCAATGGCCAGTTTCCTTATCACTACCCTTCCAGGAAGCCCCACCAGACAATGGGCACATCCACAAACCAATTGCCCTTTCATCACACCCCCTCCAGCCTAGAAATAGCAGCTCTCCAGCAGCCCTGGCCCCACTCAATGCACAGCAGCCAAGAAGGTCAGAGCACCTGCTCCTGCTGCAACGCCACTGAGGATGTTCTCCACAGCTGAGAACGAAACGTCTGGAAGGAAAACTTTCTCCAGTAGAACATGGCACTTGATCCCGAAAGATTCTACAAACCCTAATGATGTTACCGGCCGCGAAAACCTGAAATCACCTTATCTTTGCCTGGTGTAATGGATTCATCTGCCTGGTGACCTTTAACTCTGACCTTTGCTGTTATAACTCTTTAGCCCTGTGAAGTTATGTAAAAAATGAGTATCTGTCTGAATTGTTTGCATTATTTAGTGGTGGTATAGGCTGTGGAGTGTCCTTTTATATCTAACATCAGCTTGTTCTCCTGAGAATCACCAGGGAACTGAAAAATGTGTGGACTTTGTACAACAATATGAAAAAGTAGAAGAGAGAACTTTAGGAAGAAGAAAATATACGGAGTTTTGCAGGTACAATGCTTAAGAGAAGAAAGGGAATTCTACCTTCTAAATTTTATACATTAATATATATATAAGTAAATATTTTAAAGACATGTTTAATTAAACTGTTCTAATTATCTGATATTTTTCCTTTTAAATTGGCTAACTGTCCAATTGGCTAACTGCTTTATTGATTAACTATTTTTGGAATCCATATAACTGGTTTTTAATGTTTGATTATGATGTTTCCCACCCTGAGCCCACTTGTGGGAAGGGCAGGATAGGAATAGAAATAAATAGATAAATAAATTTATTGAACTCAAGAGGGTTTTTTTTTTTCATATTGAAACAAAGTTCAGCTGGGAATAGTTCATCTTTTAACCATGAAGTTTAAGCAAGAATGGTCCACATGCTCAAACTTTCTTTTATGTCAGACATCTGTGCTTCCTTAGAAGGGCAATATGCAACAGGGGGGCTGTGCTTGGTTTAATGGGTTAATGGTTTAGCAGCTCAATTGAACTTGGTCATTTATTTCCCAATATTATTAATTAGTGAGACAGTGCTGGACTGAAGCCTGTAAGCTTCCTCTAGTTAACCTTGAGTCTCTTTCCACTTATCTTAGACATTCTTGGGACTGATTTTGATTATGCTTATAAAAATATTCCCATCAGAATTTCTCCCTGGGTTTGAGATTCCAAATTATTGGATCCTGCTTGTATAATGACACCAATGTCTTTGTAACCCACTATTGGTGCACATTTCCTAGAATGAAGATGTGAGACACATATGTCAGGGTTAACTTAGATTTATAAAAACTGATCTGCAGCATATATTGATTCTGTTTAAATTCTAACAACACAGTTTGTTTAGGTCAGCTAAAAGTTGCCGAATAAATACTGCTTGAGTAAGAGCAAACGAACCCTGGATCCAAATTCACCACCCCAACTAATGTTGTGGCTTCGTTATAACTTGCATAGATTTGTGCTGAGGGTTGCCAACCTCTGGGTTGGGTATGGAGATCTCCAAAATTACAACAGATTTTCAGATGAAGAGATCAGTTCCCCTGGGGGAAAATGGCTTCTTTGGAAAGTGGACTGTGTGTTCCTATCAGGCCCGTAGCTATGAAGGGGCCTGTGAGGAAAGCCCCCTGACTGCTAGGCAGGGGCCCCTAATCAGCCTCCAGTGCCTTGGCTGCATCCTTCTCCATTCTTTTGTCATCATACACTATTGCTTCTGCTTGCTTAGGGGACCTGATCATACACAGTTGCTTCTGCTTGCTTAGGGGCCGGAAGAATTCTCTGACCCCTCAACAACCAGAAACAATGGAGCATTTTCAGCGCCCAGGACTGAAAGTTAATCTCCACCTTGTTTTTGCTTGCTTAGGGGCTGGAAGAAATATCTGACCCCTCAGCAAGCAGAAACAACGGGGCACTTTCAGCGCCCAGGACTGAAAGTTAAGCTCCACCTTGTTTTTGCTTGCTTAGGGGCTGGAAGAATTCTCTGACCCCTCAGCAAGCAGAAACAACAGAGCACTTTCGGAGCCCAGGACTGAAAGTTAAGCTCCCTGTTGCTTCTGCTTGCTTAGGGGCTAGAAGAAATCTCTGACCCCTCAGCAAGCAGAAACAAGGGGGCACTGGTGCCCAGGACTGAAAGTTAAGCTCAAAGTTGCTTCTGCTTGCTTAGGGGCTGGAAGAAATCTCTGACCCCTCAGCAAACAGAACCAACGGGGCACTTTCAGAGCCCAGGACTGAAAGTTAAGCTCCCTGTTGCTTCTGCTTGCTTAGGGGCTGGAAGAAATCTCTGATCCCCACAGCAAGTAGAGACAACGAGGCACTTTCAGCGCCCAGGACTGAAAGTTAAGCTCCATGTTGGGCTTACGTTGGGCTAGAGGGCACCTGCAAGAAGAGGCCGTTCTGGCCCTCAAGTGGGGTGGCGGGGGTGGGGGCGGATGGCTTCATTGCAGACAGGGCAGGGTAGGGTAGGCTGGCGCACACAAGTGGAGGTCCCAGCTGCAGTCCAGGGCTGGGGATCAGTGGAAAGGTGATGTTCGCCTGCAGGGGTTTTCTGACCTGGTCTTGCTGGCCACCCAAGTGAGGGTGAAAGCTGCGCTTGGGCAGCCTCGGCTCGCCCTCTGATCGGAAGAAATCTGAATTGGAGGTTTTGTAGCCCCAGAAGTCAGTTATGACTTGGTGGCGCCTTCCACCCCCCACCCCCTTGTCCCACTGGGCTTGCCTAGCTGGATCATGCTACAGGTAAGGGCAGGAGACCGTGCGGCACGTATCTAAACCTCTGAGTGGCTCCCCACCAGAGCTGCTGGAAGAGGGGTGGGAAGGGATCACCTTGGGGCAGCTGTGGCAAAGGGGGAGGCTGTATGGCAGTGAGCTGGCCTCTTTCCTCCTCAGCAGTGGTAGGAGAGAAGGCCATGGAGGTTGGGGCCCCTCCATGGGCCCCCCCAATTCTTCAAATCCTGGCTACGGGGCTGGTTCTTATATTCTGCTGAGATCTGTCCCTTGTCAAACTCCACTCTCCCCAGGCTATTTATTTATTTATTTGATTTATATCCTGCAGGCTCAGGGTGGCTCACAATATAAAATCACAACAAACAATTAAAATCAATGCATATTATAAAAATTACACCAAATTTTATGAATTTCCCAACCTGGAGTTGGCAACCTTACCCAAGTGGTATTGAGCTCCACAAACATGTCCCTGATACTATACAGAAGCCAGGAATCAGTTGATGTTGCCTAGCACTGAAGACATCTCTCCACAGGCCACACAGCTGATAATCAGCTAGTTCAGGTGAACTCCCTTCAACAGGTGATGCCTCAGGAAGCTCACCAAGTTTTTTCCTGCCTATCTCACATTAACTCACACATTACTGCCAACTCAGCTAGGAACTCACCAATATTGTGACTAGACTTATTTAAATCTATGACTTCTCTTACCTTCTTCATTACACCAGCATAATTTTTATTCCATCTCCCAAATGTTCGAGATGACCCACTTTTTCCTCAGTATTTCCTCATATAACTTGTAACTTAACCAAGCAAAAATATGTTAATCATATCAAGCCACATTTCTCAAATGTTACTTCCCCTGTCCCTTGAAAACACTAATGAAGCTCACTGTTTCTATACCTGGTTGCTGAGTTTTCTGCCTGGATTGCTGCATACATTGTTTGACTGGAACATTCAGAAAAGAGATAATTTATTTCATGCTCACCTAAGACTGGATAGCTGATTCAATTTTGTACACCAATTTCAAAAATATTCACCTGAGGCTAATACAAAGCAGGAACATTTTCAGGTCAAAGAGAATTAGTTATAATTCAGCTTTAACTCTAATACGTGATCTTACCATGTCCTATCCACATCTGGCAAAATGTGTCTCTAAATGTCTAAATTTTAACTATGGAAGGCTAGATAGAACTGTATAAATTATGACAGTTTTCTTCTTCTAAATCAAGGTATGGCAAAATCAGACATATTTGTCAATTAAATTTATGAGCTGAATTTTCACTTTGAGAGCAAACACTAAATTAAAGCATAACTATAACCTGAAATGCAAAACTTATGGAATTATCTCTTTCTTATAAGTAATTGATTTGCCCACAAAACCAAGGGTAGTAGTGATAATTCACAGGAGACAGCAAAGGATTACTTTGGCCAACTCATCTGCCATAAACACAAAACTCTTGAATGCAACTGTAATGGACAGTGAATGGTTAATGCGCTAGCCTGATTTGAGAACCTTGATTGACAGGAGGTTCATGTGGAATTCTACAGTTGAGAGAGGAAGTTGAGAGTGACATAATTCTGAATTGCAGTTACGCTGAGTGAGATAACCAAGGAGGATCAATTAGGGAAGTGGGACCAATAGTCCTTTCCTGAGGGAAATAGCTCCTAGAAAAGAGGTGATCTCTATCACATGTTTAAGAAAGAAGACTGGAACTTGTGTGTATGTTCCTACCTTCACAAACTAATTTTTTGAGATGAAGAAGTATATGCCTATTTATTTAAGCCGTGACTGTCAAGAGACTGTCTCCCCCATCTGTTTTAAAGACCTGTCTGTATAATGAAACAGTTACTTTATTGTGACAAACTATTTTTATAATTCTACAAAGTTATCCCTGTTGTCTGTTCATCTGCTAAGTTTAAGCTTGACACCTGCATGACCCCTCAAAAGTGAAATATATCAGTTTGTTTGTTTTAAATTACTATCAGCTTCTCTTGCCATAATCTGACATAATATGAAGAATTTTTGGCTGTTCCTCAGTCCCCTAAACTGGGTTAAAATTATATACATTTAAGCAGACTGTGAAACAAAGAAGAACAAAAAAGGGCCGCTCAGCCAAAATAAAAAGGAAAGTTGGAGGGAATTGTTATAGCAACATATACTCATGAAATAAACTATAAATTCATAAAAATAGCCTGTTCCAAATATTATCAGTGTTCAGTGTCTGTGCCATAGAAATACCCCTTTCCTCCCTTAGATGTGCAAATATTTACATATACCTGTTCCTTCTCCTATTTATCAACATTATTTACAGATAATTTAATACCATTGTCCCTCTTACAAGACTGTTTGGTATTATGTTTATTAGGTGATATTACTTCAAAGGCAACCTTATTGGCATAACCGGGGTGGGGGGAGAGAAAAAATACAGGCCAAGATAGAAGTAAACAGTCCTCATGAGTTTTCTAGTACAAACAACTTAAAAAACATAGTTACAGTCAAGTTTTAATCAGAAGGATAAAGCAAAGTTGTCCTTTATCTGCTACCCCTACCGCTTTTGGTCCCTACATCTTTCACTTCTAGAGCCAAGAACTCCACCACCTGCTTGGTGATTGAGAGACATTTGTCAACTAGCAATAATTCTGTCTGTTTATTAATTGAAAAATTAGGGGTTGAGAAGAGTGGTTTGATCAAACCGTGGTGGTGGGAAATCAGGCAATCTAATAAAATGCATCTTAAAGAATCAGGTTATTAAATGATATTTAAAATGACACCTGTTAAGTGTATATCACTGTATAATCATATTGGTCAACTTAGCAGATCAGGGATCATATAACAAACAGGTTAACATTATGATGCTATGTAGCCAATCAAATGAGGTCACTGTGAGCAAAGAAGTCACATGGATGAGACTGTGGCTCAGTGGTAGAAAATCTGCTTGCCATGCAGGTTTGATCTGCGGCATTAGCAACTAAAACAAAATGTGGTTGATATGAAAGACTTCTAGTGAGAGGTTCTGCAAGTCAGAACTAAAAATATTCATCTTGAAAAACCAAAGGTCTGACTCAGTGTAAGGCAGCTTCATGTGAAGTTAGTAAAGTATGGGTGATGCCCAGGGGTGAAATTCTAACAGGAGCTCCTTTGCATATTAGGCCACATACCCCTGTTGTAGCAATCCTCCAAGAGCTTACAAAGCTCTTTTTTGTAAGCTCTTGGAGGATTGGCTACATCAGGGGTGTGTGGCCTAATATGAAAAGGAGCTCCTGCTAGAATTCCACCCCTGGCGATGCCAATGGACAGGCCAACTTTTAAAAAGTAGTACCAAAACTTATTGAAAGGGATATAGAATATATTTGCAAATAAAACAAAACTGTAGAGTTTTGCTTCAATCGTATTTAAAAATTCAGCTACGGAATATGTCTCACAGTAAAGTGGCTCATAGGTCCCCCCACTCCCCTGTCCAGCCTCATGGCGAGGCGGCTCATAGGTTCCTACCATCCCCCCCTCCAAGACATTCCCTCATGGAGCCCACTGACAGAGTGGCAGAGAAGGTGGGGAGGGAGAGAGACACAAGAAACATGCAGCAGATGCCAAGCAGGAGAGACAAAGTAGGGCTCAGACTTTATTCTGCTGGAACCAAGTGCAACAGCATCTCACGTGCAACCTGGACAGTCTTGCAGGGCATGAAGCTCCATTTAGAGAGGAGGGCAGGAACAGCTGATCGAGTAGAGGAGGGGTTGAATCACCACAAACAGAAGCCTCTCTGTTGAGTCCCCACCTGAAAAACAGGGACAGAGACCAAGAGCACCCAAAGGGGTTCCCAGAGTGCTTGTGATTCATCAGCCCCAGCAGCTGCAGCGTGAGGCTGTGTTTTGGCAAAAGACTCTCTTAAAGGTACAGTTTCTGACCCACCTCACCACAAGCATCAGAGCAGCTGCCAGACTCCCCCTCCACCCAGTGTCCTGCCAGCAGTGGAACTGAGGCAGAGGACAGACCAGGGGGACTCTCCAGCAGCATGTAGGGGCCGCAGCAGCCACCCCCTGCCTAAACTCACTGCTAGGGTCAAGTGCTGGAGATGCTGTCACTCTGCCCAGCTTCAAGAGAGGGGAGGGAGGAGGCAAGTTTGGGGTGTGCAGTTGCACTTACCTATCCATGTGCGACCACCCTTGAGCGGTGAGCCTCTGGAGGTTGGGTACCAGTTGGGACTTTGAAACAGAAGAGGTTAGCCACAGAGGAGAGACTTTGCTCTCCTCCTTGCAAGTCAAAGAGCTCACTCTGTACTGTCTAAGTGCTCTTGCTGTGCAGCCTCCACCACCAAAGTGCCCCAGCCCTCACTCTAAGTACGCACAGCACAGGGCTCTGCAGCAGATTCCCATGTCACATGCTCTACCTAAAGAGTTGTGCGGGGCCGGAGCAGAAGTTTTTCAAGGCGGCGGAGAGAGGTGATTGGGTGTTGGGGAGGGGGCTCGCCCAGCCCGGGGCACAAGGGGATTGCTGAGGCAATTACATGGCTCCCAAAGGGGTTTGCAAGTTCATGCAGTGATGGCAACGACCTTTGTTTTCTGCTTCAATGAGTGTCTATGGGATACAGCAGCATTTTCCTTGGCATAACTTTACACCTCTCGTGGTAGGTTGTAAGGTCTTAGGAAGTCGACTAATGCTAGCCATGCCCCTGGGGTCACCCCAACAATGCTGTTGTGGCTGCCTACATTCCTGTTGCACTGTAGGCTGGGAGCAGAGCCCCTCCGCCAGCAGCCATGGGCGGGTGTACTCTGAGGTGGCTGTAGATGGGCACAACTCCCATTTGCACTGGCACGGGGAGACTTAGAATGGTGCAACTCGCACTTATGTCAATGTAGCAGTTAGTTCGCTTCTGAAGCTCTCCCCACCCCCCCTTAGGATTGTACTCTTAATGATCAACTTTTGATTTTTTTTTCAATTATTTTGATGTGCAATATCCGAGTAATTTCATTACTTTTATACAAATATGCTAAATTCTGATGCATGTGATTTTCTCTGGCAACTTTCACAGTAACTGAAAGTTGCCTAGCAGATTTGATAAGCACTTTGAAAAATGTTTGTCTCTGTAAACAGTATTGATTACAAAACCATGAACCAAATACAATTTGCTACATATGCATTTCCTGTTATTTGCTGTGCTTCAAATTAGATTTAGGATTGACTAAACATGAACAAATCCACAGTCTGTGGCTGGATTATGCTTTTAAAGGAAGGGTCATAGTTGGTATATCAGCTGAAACTGACAAAAGGTGCCACGTACCATTGAGGAGAACTGAGCCTGAAGCCATAGGCCCACTTCATCCAAGACAGGCAGACTCCTCAGCCCTCAAACAGCTTTCTCACTGACTGGGAGTACCACAGCCTTGTTGTTATGTACCAGTCTGAGAGACGCGAGTAGGGCAACATAGTTTATTGCATGGTACAAACACGAGGTAAGAGAGAGTAACACGCGGGCCGGGTCCCGCTTATATACAACTCCGGAACTATTCTACCTGCTGGCCAGTCCAATGCTGGCCAGCCATATTTCCCGCCACTCGCTGTGATTGGCTGGTGATCCATGCACTCGCGGAGGCATCTGGCCAACGCCGTAGCCTGCGTGGCTTTCGCGTACTAACGCTCCTTTGATGGTGCGATATAACGAAATGGTTGCGAGCGCCATACATTACACCCCTCCCCCTCTAGTTAGTACATAATCCTGGAGGTAGGCGGGAGGCCGGCACTCTCGCGTCGACCCCTGTGGGGCGGCTTGCGGAGTCCTGGGAGCCTCAGCCCCCGGAGTCTCCTCGGGAGCCGGAACCTCTGCGGACTGCGGGCCGAGTTCGGGGTTTTGGGTTGCCTCTGTTGGGGGAGGCAGGGTTGTGGGTGTCGGCAGGGTTGTCGGTGGTTCCTCGGGTCGGGCTTTTTCCCTGGCTTCCGTGGGTTCCTCGGGTAGGGTCCGGCAGCGCATCTGGTCGATGTGCCGGCGTAGGATCTGGCCACCCTCCGTGGATATCTCGTAGTGGCGGGAACCCCCGACCCGTAGCACCCGCCCCGCTAACCACTCGGGCCCCGCCGCGTAGTTGCGGGCGAACACTGGGTCCCCTGCAAAGAACCCTCTAGCTGCCTCGCGGACCTCTGGGGACCCTCTTGTGTCCGAGGCTCGGTCGGGGTGCAGCCTGTCAAGCCTTGTGGTGAGCTTGCGCCCCATGAGGAGTTCTGCTGGGCTGACCCCCGTGACAGGGTTTGGGATGACCCTGTTGTCAAAGAGGAAGGCTGCTAGCCTATGGTCCCAATCGCCCTGCACGATCCTGCCCAGGGCCTCTTTGGTGGTGCGGACCATCCGTTCCGCCTGGCCGTTGGTGGCCAGGTAAAAGGGGGCCGACCGGATGTGCCTTATGAGGTACCTCTGGAGGAAAGCCTGGAACTCTCCCGAGGTGAAGGCGGCCCCGTTGTCAGAGACCACGGTGTCCGGGATGCCGTGGGTGCACAGGACCCTGCGCAGGGCTTTGATGGTGGCAGCTGAGGATGTGGACGCCACAGGGATGACCTCCAGCCATTTTGTGTAGGCGTCCACCATTATTAGGAATATCTGCCCCTGGAACGGCCCCACGAAGTCTAGGTGGAGTCTGGACCATGGTTTCCTTGTGGTCTCCCACCGGGTGACCGGGGCGCTGGGTGGGTCCGGCCGCGATTCCTGGCACGCCCTGCACCTCCGGACCCAGTCCTCTATTTCCCCGTCCATTCCGGGCCACCACACATAGCTCCTGGCTAGGGCCTTCATCCTTACTATGCCCGGGTGTGTTTCGTGTAGCGATTCCAGGACTCTTTTCTGGAGGGGGGGGGAACCACCACCCGGCTTCCCCATAGCAGGCACCCCTTGTGGGCCGCAAGTTCCTCCCGCCTCATTTTGTACGGCTTGAATTCTCCCCCCATGTCCCTTTCTGGCCACCCCCTCACCACCCAGTCGAGCACCCTTGCTAGGGTTTTGTCTTTTCCCGTGGCCTTTGCCACTTCGGCAGCGTGGATGGGCTGGTCTGGGAGTGCCTCTACGGACATCACCTGGTGGGCTGGGGCTGGGTCGGGCCCCGTGTCTGGCAGCGGTAAACGACTGAGTGCATCGGCGTGGCCCATCGCCTTGCCCGCCCTGTGTACCAATGTGTAGGTGTATGAATTTAGGAATTGGTTCCATCTCAGCACCCTTTGGGACAAGATTTGGGGGGTCTGGCGGTCTGGGGCCAGCAGACCCAAGAGCGGCTTGTGGTCGGTCGCTATCGTGAACTTGCGACCGTACAAATAATCATTAAATTTGTGAACCCCCGCTACAATCGCCAGGGCTTCCTTATCTATTTGAGCGTAATTGCGCTCCGCCGACGTTAGGGTGCGGGAATAGTAGGCGACCGGTACCTCCCGGCCGTCCGATAGTTGGTGCCCCAGAACAGCGCCCACCCCGTATGGCGATGCATCGCATGCTAGAATGACCGGAAGGCGCTCGTCGAAGTGGTGAAGCACCGCGTTAGAGACCAGGACGTCCTTCACTGCCTGGAACGCAGCGGCTTGCTTCTTCCCCCACACCCAAGGAGCTTTTTTGTCCAGTAACCGGTGTAGGGGTTCCGCAATGGCCGCTTTGTGGGGTATGAAAGTGTGATAAAAGTTGAACACCCCCAGGAAGCTCTGAAGCTCCGCTTTACACGAGGGGGCCGGGGCTTGGACGATGGCCCTGGTTTTCTCCTCCATCGGGTGGATTCCCTCTGCGCCATGGCGAATCCCAGGAACTCCACCCGAGGCACCCCCAGCAAACACTTCTCCCTTTTCACCTTAAGTCCAGCGGTTTGAAAACGACGGAGCACCTCCCTGAGACGGTTGCTGAACTCCTCAGGGCCCGGGGCGGCGATTAAAACGTCGTCGAAAAATGGCTGGACTCCTGGGATCCCTTTGAGGAGAGCGTCCATTATACTCTGGAAGATCCCCGGAGCTACGCTGACCCCAAACTGTAGCCGGTTCACCTTGAACGCCCCCCTATGGGTCACAATCATCTGTGCCTCAGCTGTTTTGGTGTCCACTGGAAGCTGCTGGTAGGCTTGTGCCAAGTCCAGCTTCCCAAAAATCTTGGACCCCGCAAGGGCGGCCAGGCCAGAACTCCTCAGGGCCCGGGGCGGCGATTAAAACGTCGTCGAAAAATGGCTGGACTCCTGGGATCCCTTTGAGGAGAGCGTCCATTATACTCTGGAAGATCCCCGGAGCTACGCTGACCCCAAACTGTAGCCGGTTCACCTTGAACGCCCCCCTATGGGTCACAATCATCTGTGCCTCAGCTGTTTTGGTGTCCACTGGAAGCTGCTGGTAGGCTTGTGCCAAGTCCAGCTTCCCAAAAATCTTGGACCCCGCAAGGGCGGCCAGGACATGGCTGACAACCGGCACTGGGTAGGGGTTATCCTGGAGTGCCTTGTTGATTGTGCACTTGTAGTCGGCACATATCCGCACATCCCCGTTCGGTTTGACCGGAGTCACTATGGGGGTTTCCCACATGGCGTAATCGACCGGCTCTAGGACCCCTTGTGCTACTAGGCGGTCCAACTCTGCCTCGATTTTGGGTTTTAGGGCGAAGGGGACTCTCCTTGCCTTCAGCCGGGTCGGTCTGACCGTTGGGTCGAGTGGCAGGGAGATGGCCGGGCCCTTGTAGCTACCCAACGACCCGTCAAAAACCTCTGGGAACTCTCTGCACACCTCCCCGAACCCACCGGCGATGGCCGTTTGTGACACCTCTACTCTGATTCCTAAGGGCCCGAACCATGTGAGGCCCAACAGGGTGGCCAGCGGTCGCTTGACTACCAGGATATCTAGCAGCCCTCTGAAGGACCCTCGCTCCACGTGCACCCTCGCCCACCCCGCGATTTGAACCGGGTTTTTCTGAAAGTCCCGCAATACAAAATCGGCCGGCCACAGCTGTCCTCTGTAGCCGGGGTGTAACTGCCTCAGGGTCTCCTCCGCAATTATGGAGATGGAGGAGCCCGAGTCCACCTCCATGAGGCAGGGGGCCCCCTCTATGCGGACCGACACCTTAATCTTGTTGGGGGTGGCTAGGGGCAGGTTCAGTACCTGAAGCGTGGTGGAGGCCGTGGAGTGGGACTCGGTGGCCTCGTGGTGCGTGGTCGGCCGCGGGCGGTGGGACTTGGCTCGGCAAGCCCGTGCTATGTGACCAGTCTTCCCGCAGCTCCTGCAGTCCCAGGTCCTGTACTTGCAGTCCCGCCGGTCGTGGGGGTCACCGCAACTAGCGCAGTTCGCTCCTTCGTTGTTGCGTTGGTTCGATCTTTTGTTTGCCCGGGGCCGCTGTGGGGCTCGGGAGGCTGGTCTTGCAGCGCGGTGCAGCTGGAGTGCTTCTCCCTCGTCCTGGTGGTGGGGGTCCAGCTCCTCGTGGTGGACGGCTTCCGACTTGGCCCGGGAGAACGTCCGGGTGGCGTGCTCGAAGGCCACGGCCTCGCTGAAGGCGCCCTGAAGCGTGAGCTCTTCCTTTGCGAAGAGCTTTTGCTGGAGCCTCTCGTCGCGGAGGCCCCAGGCGAACCGATCGGCCAGGGTCTCTTCCAAATTCGGGAAGTTGCAGCTTCCGGCGATCTGGCACAGGGCGGCCAGGTAGTCCGCAGCTGATTCTCCCTGGGCCTGGTCCCTCTTGTGGAAGAGGAACCGTCGGGCCACCCGCGACGGCTGCGGCAGGAAATGGCCCGTGAGGAGGCGGACGACCTGTGTGTACGTTTTCTCCGTGAGGCGAGCGGGTGCCGAGAGACCCTTTGCGATCTCGAAGGTGGCGGCCCCGCAGACGCTCAGGAGAACGTCCCGCTTCATGCCGTCCTTGGTTACTCGATTCGCCCTCAGGTAGCAATCGACTCTCTCCGAATAGGATTCCCATCCCTCAGGATTCGTGTGGTCGAAAGCTTCGATGTGACCGGTGTTCCCGCTGGGGCTGGCCATGGCGGCGGTCGTTGCGAAGTGGCGATTCGGCGATGAAGCGATGGACGGCGCGTTGCCCGTGAGTCTCCTTCGTAGCCCTTGGCCGAAGGGCTAAGATCCCATCCTCGTCGCCAGTGTTATGTACCAGTCTGAGAGACGTGAGTAGGGCAACATAGTTTATTGCATGGTACAAACACGAGGTAAGAGAGAGTAACACGCGGGCCGGGTCCCGCTTATATACAACTCCGGAACTATTCTACCTGCTGGCCAGTCCAATGCTGGCCAGTCCAATGCTGGCCAGCCATATTTCCCGCCACTCGCTGTGATTGGCTGGTGATCCGTGCACTCGCGGAGGCATCTGGCCGACGCCGTAGCCTGCGTGGCTTTCGCGTACTAACGCTCCTTCGATGGTGCGATATAACGAAATGGTTGCGAGCGCCATACATTACACTTGTCTAGACTGAACTTCAGTTTATTTACCTTTATCTATCCTATCACCTTCTCCAGGCCTCTGTTCAGGATTTCTACCTAGCTCAGCACTTCAGTGGCAGCATCTCATCTAACTGTTCCCAACATACAGATGCCAAGGCATACAGTTATTTAAATTCTCATCAGCAACCTGCTATTACTGGTAGGTCACAGGGGAATACAGTCGGCTCTTTAAAATTACCCCACTCTCTGTCTTATATGGATTCATTGCCCACCAGTGTGTACAGAACACTTTAGCAACTATAGTTTTCCCTTCCTTTCAGCAAAGGCAGTAAATTCATAAGAACAACAACAAAAAAATAAGCACATCTGGTCTCCAGGGCAAAAATGCATAAAGCTTCCTGGGAGGTTTTCCTGTCTTTAATCTCAAACCCCTATAAGTATAATATATATTTTGTAGACCAGTTTTAGAAATAATATATTGCAGTGAATTAATGTGTATGCATTACAATGGATTAATTAAATTAACTTCTAGTTCTGAAAACATTATTTTGTTCAATGGATAAAATACCATCCAGATATTAGTTGCTACATCTAACAATGAAAGAAGAGTACTGGTTCCAGTAATTACAGTACTTCATTTCTAACAAAATTTCTAGTTAATAGCAATACTATCCCTTCAACAGGAATATAAAGCAAAGTCTTAGCAACTTAATTGGGAAATAGGAATTATTACATTCCATGGCTTAGAAAAGATATTTATACTTGATTTCTTTTCTGGTTTTGTTTGAGTCCATGGCTGAATTTCTCCCTTCCAGTTGTCAGATGGAGTTCTACATGAGAAATGGCTGACTTCATGGGACTTATCCTATTATGAATGGCGGTTGCACTGCAAATATAAACTTATGTGTACAGTGTACAACCTCATGATGTTTTAGGTCATATTTTGTGACCGTATTATAAAATCTCACTCCAGTGCTAGTCTATGTAGATCCTTTGAGATCCTATGAGAGCCAGTTTGGTGTAGTGGTTAAGTGTGCGGACTCTTATCTGGGAGAACCGGGTTTGATTCCCCACTCCTCCACTTGCACCTGCTGGCATGGCCTTGGGTCAGCCATAGCTCTGGCAGAGGTTGTCCTTGAAAGGGCAGCTGCTGTGAGAGTCCTCTCCAGCCCCACCCATTTCCCAGGGTGTCTGTTGTGGGGGAGGAAGGTAAAGGAGATTGTGAGCCGCTCTGAGACTCTTCGGAGTGGAGGGCAGGATATAAATCCAATATCTTCATCTTCTTCTTCTTTTATTTTCAAGGAAGGTAATAGACCTTTATGGATAATGAAGAAAAATGGAAGGAAAGAAATGTTGCATAAAGGGGTGTTCCATGTGCGTACTGAAGCTTCAGTGTTTGTTTTAAAAGAAAACTGGGGAAAAGTAGACAAAAACCTTGTCATTAAGACTATGAGTTGGCAAATCCCTGGCTCAAATGTTGTTTCTAAAGAGCCCTATGCCTCAGCCTCTCTACAATGGAGCTGCTGTGAGGAGAGGACTAACAAGACAGAATTCTGGGGCCATGGGATGTTCTAGGACCTTTTAGTGCCAGCCAAGTTCTCTTATTTGTTTTCATATCACATGGGACCAGAAAGGCAGGGTAAAAATTCTATCAAATGAATAAATGCTTATTTTTATTTATTTGATTGTTTTAGCTTTTTTTGAGCAGGAACACACAGGAACACAGTCCACGCTGGCTTGGTGTCAGGGTGTGTGGCCCAATTTGCAAATGAGTTCCGGCTGGGCTTTTTTTTTACCCCCCCAAAAAGCCCTGGTTTTAGCTGATTTATATTCCACCCTCCCAGCAAGGGAGCTCAGGGTGGATTACAATATATAAACAACATAACCAGTTAATACATAAATATATTAAACAGTTAAAATAAAAGTTAAAACAGACAGCCATTGGCCAGAAATACACAGTCAGAGACCAGAGCTGCTGAGCACAAACTTCTCAGAACTGTGCCCAAGCAGAGAGGTTGTGGTAGGGAGGCCAAATTACATAGATGTCCATCATTGAATCTGGTTTTTTTTTTTTATGTTTAAAGAGTTTTATTAGGTTTACAATAAAAGGGAAAAATCTGCTTTTTTATATTTTGTGGGTTTTTATATTGCCAAATATTATTTTATAAAAGTGTTATAGTTTATGCAACTTTCTACTAGAGCTTTGGTGGTATATATTCATCACATATTTGCTATTCTTTCCTTTTTCAATACTGCGTATATAAATTGGGACATGTCTGGATTATGTTAATGTTTTACTCTGAAAAGCTATAGGTGCTAGGTATATAAAAGTGCAAGTCCTTGCAAGCTACTCAAAGCAGCTGGCCTGCTATGCATTTGGTGCATAAAAGAACGCGGCCTCCCCAATTACCATAAAAAGCAACAGATGAAAAGGCCCATCAAAAGGCCAATCAATCAATTAATCCATTTTCCTTCTTGCTGAAATAATACAAAACAATAATTTGCCCACAGGTAACTGTGAGTAAGCTACTCTTTGAATTTGTAATACAAGTTAGCCCTTTATATATGTCATCCTCAGGTTTACACATAGGTCAAGCGTAAAAGGTCAGTATACACTATCGGCTAATAACTTCATTCTGTGTTTGACATTGTTTCTTGTGGATTTTATTTTAGCTTCTGTTCAAAAACAAAACAAAACCCTGAGGGTTTCTTTTCATAAGGTAAAGAAATGGTTTCACAACTGTATTCTTTCTATATACTATTCAGGCATTCCATGAACAAACTACTGGAAGAAAAACACCTCTGGGTGAGCAAATCAATGTATACTGTAAATTTTAATAATGAACATATGTATTGAGATTTGCTTTTGACTGTGTAGTTGGATGAGTTGGATCTCATGCATTCCATAGACTCCATGTCAGAGGCTCCTTGCACTAGGGAAAGGTGCTACTCTTAAAGAAATGTGTCTATATGACATTGAATCAACAACCATCCCATCTGTTTTATTTTTAATGTGGCTGCAGTTTTTGCTTTGTGGTTCACTCATTTATGTAGGGCATTATAAAATTATGCTGTCTTGTAGCAATTGGCTGAACAATACATTCTAAACAGACTTAAATAACAAACTTAATTTGTGTTCAAAGTTATGCAAAATATGTTCAGTTATGTATGGTGTGCATGAATAAAATGTCTCTAAAATTGGTTTTGTTCAAGGAAACCAACTCAAAAAATCAGATGGAGATAGAAATACAAAATAAAGCAAAATGCCAGATATATTTGTGTATTCTTTGAATGATAGACATAGGCTTCACACCAGACTTTCTCCAAACTTTACAGAATTGGTGTATCTGGGGCCTTTTACGCCCCCCCCCTAGACTTGTATGCAGAGAAGCTTTTTAAATATCTTCCAGTATAAAAATCCACATACAATGTTGCAGTAGGATAAGAATGAAAACGAGTAACTGTGCCAAGCCTAAGCAGTTACATATTTCTCAGTCCATTGAAAGCTATAACTTTCCTCAGGGCTTTTTTTTGTAGAAAAATCCCAGCAGGAACTCATTTTCTTATTAGGTCACACCCCCTGATGCCAAGCCTGCCAGAACTACACTCCTGTGCGTTCCTGCTCAAAAAAGCCCTGACTTTCCTTAGGATGGGTTCTTAATACAAATCACTTCTTAGTATCTTTGCAATGCTATTGGCCTAAAGAAGATTACAGTGAGGCTAGTTTTGAAAATCCTCCCCTTATTTTAATGGCCTATATCAAACTATCCATTCCTCACCAAAATGGTTGAGTGGAGTCTAGCAGGGCAACTCCAGATATACATTAATGAAGCAGATTGTCTGAATCAATTTCAGTTTTGTCTCAGACCAATATTTTGTATTGAAACTGTCTTTGTTATCCTGGCTGCTTACCTTCACCAAGAAACAAACAGCAGGAATGTGGTCCTGTTGATTGTCTTGGGCCACTGCAAAGTTTTCAGTTCAATCAACCATGATATCCTTTTGGACCTAGTGGGAATCTTGGGTACTGCATTATGTGATTTTGTGTTATCTTTTCAGAATGTCAGGCGGTATTATCATTATTCTGAATAGGAGCTTTCCTGAGGGGTTCGCCACGTGGCTATATTTCCTCCTTCCAGGTTTCTGTACATGATACTATTGGAGGAGTTACATGGAGTTTTGGATGACAGGTATGTATTTAAAGGCATTTCACTTTACTTCTCATTGTAATCTGAACCATATAAAGTAGTTTCATCCCAGAGTGATTATTTGAAGTAATTAACTGGAGGGAGGTAAATACACTGAAATTAAAATGAGACAGGGAGTAGCACATAGCAGGTAGTCCTAGAATTGGCACACATCTCCCAAAGATCAGTAGTCTGGGAGTGTTCTTGAATGTAAGCTTTCTCCTAGATGTCCAGACTGAGACAAAAAAAAAATGATAGCATAGGTATTAGATTTGGCTGAGTGGCAACCTTTCCCCCTTAGAACAGAAGGATCATTCCACTAAGGTGCATTATGCCATAGTAATCCCCCAGTAGTCCTACTCTAATGACCTCTTATTGGAACTGCCCAGAAATTACAATTTGTTCAGAATTTTTTCATCTTCTAGCCTTGGAGAACATATTATAATGTTCTTGTACTGTTCCAGTTGCTATTATAAACGTACTTTCAGGATAAAGGCAAATGTGATTATATTACGTTCAAAGCCTTGGCCTGAGTTATTTGAGAAAGCATTTTTCATCTTCTGCTGACAACCATCTATAATCCATTTAATATTATATTGGTAGCCATCACATAATTTTTTTAAGTGATAGTCTCCTGTCTATGAAATGAACTACCTCCTACAATTAGCAATACCCAGGACCACTTTCCCAGTGTGGTTGGACAGACTTAAGGACTTAATAACTTAAAGCTCTGAAACATCTCTGGGATCAGTCATAGGTTTATTGGTTCTTTAAAATCAATCTTTGGAGACTATGATTTGGAAGTGTTTAAGAGGGAATGGAAGAAATTTAGAGGATATATAGAAAAAGAGTGGAGTTGAAAGGACATTGGGCAATTTTTTAACAATGAATTTAAGAAAAAGGGAAAATTGAACTTTGATGGGTTAAGGGTACCTTTATAAGTGAACTTAAGTATATAACATCACCGGAAGTCTAGTAAAGGAGGGAGGGGGGATTAGAAAAATATCATATGGGTTAGGGATAGTAACAATATAATTTGAAATTGTTACCATATGCTATTAATAAATTGGGTTTTTTAAAAAATCAAAATCAATCTTTGGAGTGTTTCTTTAGTTCTGTCACATATAAAATTAATATCTGTGATTCAAGTTAAAATCTGGTTATCACCTTTAAAGCCCTATATGGCCTAGGACCTATCTACCTTAGGGACTGTCTCTCCCCACACATTCCCCAGAGGGTATTTAGATCTGGATTCCAGATCTATTAGCAATCCCTGGGCCGAGGGAGGCCAAACTAAAGATCACTAGAGAGAGAGCCTTCTCAATAGTAGCCCCCTACTGGTGGAACCAACTGCCAGAGGAAGTGAAGGCCTTGTGGGACATTGCTCAGTTCCGCGAGGCCTGCAAAACTACTCTCTTCCGGTTGGCTTTTAACTGACGCTGAGCCTTGTACTGTAGGGAAATTGAAGAAATACTGTTGGCATTGAAACTATATAACTTCAAAGAGGCTAGCATCAAATCATTTTTTGACTGTTTTAATTATTGAATGTGAAATTTTATAATATTGTATGGATTTTAATTGTTGCTGTGGTTTTATGCTGTGAGCCACCCTGAGTCTGCCTCAGCAAGGAGGCGAGGATATAAATCAAATCAAATAAAGTAAAGTAAAATATATTTATATAGAATATTTTGTGCATCTGCAAAATCTGTTTTGCAGCTTCTTTAGATTTCTTGGTTTTGAGCACTCTGCATTAGTGCTTATAATTGACTACCCCATCACATCCTGAGAGTTAATACCCCTGTTTTCTCTCAGCATCTGACAATCAGATATTTCATGTGAATCTGGAGACTCTATAACACTAAAATATATGTAATAGTGAACTGTAATCTGATCTGTGGATACTTAAATCCCCTGATTGTGGCTAGAGCATGATTTTCCCACCCTGCAAACTTGGGGAGTAGGGTTCCATAAAAATCTAAAAACCCAGGGGATGGGAGGGAGGGTAAATCCCCAGAAATGGAACATTGTCTATGCATGTGCAAACAACTCTTCTCTCTTAGAGTTGACGTGAAAGTGAGGTGCTGTAGGTGTGTGTCTAGGCCACCACAATGTTAGCTGGATTCTGTTGGCAAAGTGATTAATGCAACAACGGTGCGCAACCTTCATGACCCTCTTACACCCAGTGGCATTCTTACCCTTAGGTAGTGCAGTGAAAGTCCATGTGTTGTTATTATGCAGTGCATCCTTTTCTTCTTGTGCTGCTTTCCTCCACTTTTTTGCTTCTGGTTTGGGCATGCACTGTAATTCAGCCCATGTTGATTCATGGGGTAGCCCCAAGCGTTTTAACCATTCTTCATAGGGAAAGTGTTCCAATCCTTTAATCATTCTAGTTGCCCTTTTCTGGACTTTTTCCAATGCTTTTTGAGGTGTGGTGACCAGAATTGCACACAGTATTCCAAATGAGACCGCACCATCAATTTATACAGGGACATTATGATACCATTTTTGAAGAGGAGCATTTGCAACACATGGAGTTTGTTATGGAAATCTTTTGAGGCTTTTGAAATGAATGTTTAGGCTGCAGCAGAACCTTGTATATATTCTCTCTTGTTGTTTCATGTGAATGGCAATTTTGTATCTACTGTTTTGAGAGTGAGACTGAGTCTGTAAATTTATACTATAGTTGTATCAATTGCCTGTAACTCTAATATTGGAAAAGGAAAGCAACTGTCTTGTATGATAAATAAAATAAACTGTGTTAGTGTAAGCTAGTTCACAGTTTTTTAGCTTCCAGCTCACACATTTTTGTCTTAGCTCAGGAAAAATGGCCCCAACGCAAACTAATTTATGCAGTAGCTCACAGCTTTCATGCCAGTAGCTTCCAAAACAGAATGTTTACTCACAAGATTCCACAGTTTAGAGGAGTATTGACTGCAACTACAGGAGAGACCTGTAGAAACATGTGTCTCCATAGAAGGTGATGTGAAGAATGTGAGAGGACAAAGAGAGAGAGAGGAGGGTCAGAGAGCAGCTCCCAGTCAAAGAGAGGCATCGCATTCAAGTAGATGACATCTGTACACACTTAGGCTGTGGTCAGATGACAGATTTACCACAATGTGGCCCTGCCTCTAAGTAATCTAAGGTTTTTGTTTTGTTTTGGTAACAGAGAGTTTTGATCAGACATCTTAGCATAATCTGCTTCAGTGAAAACTCACTCCATGATTGATTGATCAGATTACTGCCGTGAGGCAACCATGAAGATGGCGGTCAGGCATCTTTTTTTTCATCATTTGTCTTCTGAGTATGCACATAAGTGCTTATGAGAAGCTGCACTTCAAATTCCTGGCAGGATAGCGATAGCTGGTGACCAATGGGATTGTGGAGGAGGCTGCTGGAATATGTCGTTCAGATTTGGGGGTAGTATTTTTTTAAACTGTGCCTTGGA
This sequence comes from Heteronotia binoei, assembly GCF_032191835.1. NCBI lineage: Eukaryota > Metazoa > Chordata > Lepidosauria > Squamata > Gekkonidae > Heteronotia > Heteronotia binoei. Next base: position 94,297,557 of record NC_083223.1, on the reverse strand, counting down.
TGTTTTCTTAGGGGGAAAACACAGTCTTGAGAAGCTCCCAAGAGAGACAGATGTCTGTAAACTGTAAATAATAAATCCACAAGTGGTGATTGATAACCCAGGGAAAATTATGTGCTTATGCACACATCTCTATCTGATCAAAATTGAATGGATGGGAACATTTCCCAACTGACTTCAGTTTACAACAGAGGAGTTCAAACATCCAGAAATGTGGGATAAAAGTCCATAATGACTGGACTTCCAATGGTGGGTCAGAATGGGCTGCCAATGACTGGGGAATGGGAGGTAGATGTCGGTGTGTGATCATTCACTTAGAAACTGGAATGGAACAGCAACAATTTCGGAACAAAGTACTTGTCTGACCATAGCCCTACAGTGCTCTAGCACCTCCTCCAATGATCAGGCATGCTGAGTTGCTCACTTCAACACTAAATGTTAGAAGATATTTCATTAATGATGTAATCAACCATAAAATAAATGTAGTTTAATCCATACCCTGATGTCTCATGTATTTGTTCTGGAGTCTATGAACAGATATATTTCAGTTACAGTGATTCTAAAACATAGTTTGTTTCCCCTTATCTTTTTTCCCATATCTTGATAGTTCTTAGAGAGTGAAACAAATGCAAGAAATAAATAAAAATTAGCTATGTTTCTTTTGCAACCCTGCTGTTACCAGAAAGCTGCCAGAACAAGCACTTATTTGAGTCATCTTAAAAATCAAAATGAAAACAGCAGCCATAGGGAAGTGTACATACCTTAGCTATGATCTAGCTGTTCTGACTGGGTACACAGACTCTGTATAAGAAGGAATCAAGCTGCACACTCAGTAGGAAATGGCTGCGCATACAGAGTGCTTTCCATTTGTGGAGGAAATTGGAGAACCCCTGCATGCCACACTCAGCAATCTATTGATTTATCTCCTCTTTTTCTTCTCTCCCATTAACACTACCAGAAGAACTCTTAGTTGAGCTGAGCTGAATTTTTATGAGTTTTGATGCTCATGGCAAAATTTGTTTTTCCCCCTCAACAAGGCCAACTTTAGTTGAACACTGGTGCATATCATGCAAAAATGAGAAGCATTCTTCATGCAAGACCAAACACTCAGATGAATTATGCAAAAACATCCAAGGGTCAATTTTTAAGGCTCCTGGGAGCTGATGAAATTCTCAAGCCTTGGGAACAAAGAATCCATGTGATTCCTGAGCTAATCTAGAAGGATTACAGTCACCATTTGAACAGAACAAAACTTCTGGAACAGTCCCAGCTCATGTGACTGTTAACTAACTGCCTTGCCAACAGACACATGGGGCTTGATTTTGCATGTAATTTGTAGTGATGCCATAAATGCACACTTTGCAATTGCAATTCTGTGCTTTGCAATACTTCACTACATAATGTCTCTGTTTGGGATTGCTTTCAAATTATGTATTCTATTTGGAATTTATATATATATATATATAATGCTTTGTTTGGAAACAAACAAAGGAAGAATCACACAACTGCCTAGTACATGCAGTCACTTTCTCAGTACCTTGATACAGGTTGCCAAATGCCCTTTACAAGTTATGACGTATATATATAGTTCAAGGGACACTTTTGTGCCTCTGCTGACATATTTTTCACTCAGGATGGCCAGCCTAAAGTTCCTAAGGATCTAGTCGTTCTATCACCTGAGGAGGAGGACTAGAAAGAGCACTCAAATGCCAGTAACAGATAACATATTTTCATCACCAGAGCCTCTGCTGGTGCCACTTCTTCTTCTCATTAGGGAATCCATGATGACAAACTTTAATAATACGCAACTGCCTAGCACATGCAGTCACTTTCTCAGTACCTTGATATAGGTTGCCAAATACCCTTTACAAGTTATGATGTAAGGACACAAATCTGCAAAATATTTATAAAGACCTATAAGTTGCAATAACCTTGTTAATTTTTACAAATGCTGCTCATAACTGGTGAGCCCATTACATTTTGAACTGGAGGGATTTAATGTATCTGATGTAATGACAATTTTAAATTAAACTGTGAGAACAGAGAAGAGTCTATAGTTCCCAACTGCTGTAGATGACTCAGGTCTTTGTGTTGCTTTCATGGGGGAGACTAGAGAAAACCTAAATGGCTATTTCTCTGAAGTTTGATAAACAAAGCATTGTCAGATTTTAAGGTTGTTTTGATGAAAATACATGCTAGATGCTGCTAGCTTTTGAATTATAATTGATTTTTACTGAATGCTGGGTTTTAATTCAAGGGTAGATATACCATCAACACACACAAGAAAGATGAAAATACTGTTTTAGCTGAGTGGAAACTTACAGTTTTGATATTTAGTATAGAATATATCAAATTTAAAGAATCTCTATGAATCCAATTCAGTTATAACTATTTGAACATATACTATTCTAAAACAAATTACATTCCCAGTTTCTACATCACTGATGAAAAAGTGGATACAGTGGTTATCATTCCAGCCATTCAGTGTTTTGTTATTAGAAACATTCCAAATCCGTTTCAAAGTGTTGGTATTGACCTTCAAAGCCCTATATAGTCAAGGACCTGCCTATCTAAGGGACCGCCTTTCCCCATATATACCCCAGAGAGAGCTGCATTCTGGAGGTCAAAATCTGTTATCCATCCCTGAACCAAGGGAGGCCAGACTAAACTCTACACAAGCCAGGGCCTACTCAGTGGCAGCACCGATGCTATGGAATGCTCTCCCAGAGGCCGTGAGAGTCCTGTGAGACCTCTCCCAATTCCACAGGGCTTGTAAAACCGAACTCTTCCATCAGGTCTACAACAACTAACATGGGAGGAGGCTGCCACTGTTATGTCGCTGAACAATATCACCTGTAAGACCACTAATAGAGTAATATAAGGAACAGAGAACTGAGATATGGAGAAGCCGCCTTTGTTATGAAATCTTTTTATAGCACCTAATAATGTAGTTTTAAATTGTTTATGTGTGTTTTATTCTTTTATAATTGCATTATATTTGTTTTGTCGTGATTGTTAGCCACCCAGAGTCCACTTGCAGAGTGGGCGGCATATAAATCTATAGTAAATAAATAAAATGAATATGTTAAAAATATTCAAATACACCTCAGACTGTTAAATCCTATTACTGGGGTGTAAGCCTCATTGAATATAGTGCAATTTACTTCTAAGTAAGTATGCATAGGATTAGGCAGTTAATCTACTTTTTATTTATAGTTGCCTGGCTTTGTAAACTACTATTGATTTGGTTTAATTCTAGAATGCAACTATTTTTAGATCTCACATTTGTTTTAAGATATAACAGGAATCTCAGCCTAAAAAATGTCTCCTTGAACTGACCAGAGTTCATCTCCAATACTCAGTTGAGACTGATTGATATAAGTTGTTCTGTAAAGCAGGCTTCTACATGTAAAAAAAAAAAAAAGGCAAAACAACATTCAGGAATTTATACTCACATCTAGGTGAGGTGGATCTTGCATACAATCAGGGACTGGTGGTCTTTTCATAGAATAATCAAGTTATAAGACCTGATGTTGAGAGAGAGCAGGGGTCGTTTTGTAGAAAAATAGGTGGTGGAGCTCATCCAGGGATTGTTATGCAGCTGCACCTACTATTCAATGTACAAGGAGGTGGAACTCTCAGTAGGAAAAGGAGGAACTCTCAGAAAAGTTCAGGAGCTGTGCTCCTGTGAGCTCCCACTGAATCTGAGATCTGAGAGGGAGTGTAAGCAAAAAACACTGCCCTTTGGAAAACCACAATCGAATGCCAAACAATGGGAATTTTCAAGAAGTTTAGTGTGTTATATTAAATGGAGTCTATACATTCATGGGAATGTTTTAGCTAAACCATGGCCTCTCTAGTAGCCTATTTGTAGTTGGGGAGGAGGGTAATATGAGTATAGTGTTTTTTCATTGAGTGAATGTATGTATATTACTAAGTACTAATTACAAAAACACATTTGACAAATAAAAATAATAATATGTTTTTGTAATATTTATTTATTTAAAATATTTTATGCTGCATTTCCACCCAAATTGGTTCCTCAGGGCAGTAAACATCCAAGCATTAAAACAGCATTTAAAATATCTAGGCAGTTTGCTTTAAAAAAAAAAAAAAGATAAATATAGAGAGAATGGCCAATAGGAGTTATTGTGGGTAAACAACAAAACTTTCACCCACTGGCAGAATTCAACAACAGAGGGGAACAGATAAATTTCCCTGGAGAAGGAGTTCCATACTTCCAGTTCCTTTTCTTGTGTGGTGTTCCATCTAGACTTAGTTGGCAGACACCCAGTTAATGTAGCTGAAGATGGGGAGGCAGCTAAAAGTTGGGTGCAATGGTGGTTAGCAGAAAAGGAAGCTAGGAAAGGTGAGATTATATGAATTACCATGAGGAGGGCAAGAGCAATTAGTGAGGGGAAGGGACTATAGGGGAGATAAGGTGCCCCTTGCTAGTCCTTGCAGGTTCCGCACTGTGCAATTTGGCTTGGCACCATACCTGTGTCATAGTTTTGCTAGGTATAGGGTGTCAGAGGTAGGGAAAGAGGGGAAACTGAAATTGTGGGGATAGATAAAGGTAGGCTGGCTAGGGTGTACGAAGGACGGACTGACACAAGAAAAGGAAAAGAGGCTATGGAGGCTTTCTGGGAAGGGAAAGAGAAAACAGTGGGGAAGGGAAAGTGCTCCCCACAAGCCCTTGTAGGTTCCCACTTATCAATAAATATATCTAATTCTTCACATGGCTAAACCTATTGAAAGAGAGATCATTGTCCAGGCTGCCAGGGGCTCACTGCTGCAAAAAGCCCCAAAAGACCAAGATAAAGGTGGCATAAAAAAAACACGTAGTGTCCAAAATGGAGAAACACAATTGGGGAAGCAACCACATGAAACTGTATAACATACACAAAACAATAGGCTCTGGCTCCTCTTCCAAAGCCAGGGCTGGGTTGCTGATTTAACAGATGATCGGCAGGAAGTGAAACTGACCAGAAGCAGAAGGGTAGTTTCTCTTTCCTTCCTCAGCCTCCCCATACAGTACTGGCTAATCACAGGCAGGATGCAGAACGAATTAACTGAAGAAATAAACAACTTTTTAAAAAAACAAAAAACAAAAACTGTTTTCGGGAATAGAAACTTATGGGGCATGGCTGTAGAGTGAGAGGGCATGGCCCCAAGATGCCCCATTGTGGCTATGGGCCAAATTCTCCTCCAGCCTTCAGTACCATGCGGGGAGAAATGAGCTGCAGGGGTCATGCAGTCTGTGGAGGCAGTAGCTGAGGCCCTGGCAGCACCGGAACCCTTCCTTCTTCTATTATATTTTGTAGAGGGTCTGGATTCTTAAAAGGGCTGCTATGAGTTCCCACATTGAGTGTAGGATGGCCTGGGGTGGGGGCTGAAACAAAAGTTGCTGCTGTGGTCAAACCTGTAATGTGTGCATTAGCACTTGCACTGATTATATTCCCAAAATGAAGGAAAAAATGGGAACTACAGGGTTAGAGGTAATACACAGATACGCCATTGTGTAAGAAAGGCTTTGTTAAGCAATAAAGAAAATCTTATTCAATGAATAAAGCATATGTATTACTTCTTGTAAATAGCAATTAATCTGCTTAACTATCACACATACGTACAATATTGTGACCAACAATATACTTCCTAGAAAAAGTGGCTGTTTGGTTCAGCAAATATATATCCAGAGTACAGCCAACCCCCCTCTCCCTAAAAAAATAAAATAAAATAGAAGAATAAAGGAACATTAGCGTTTGTAGAATCTTTCGGGATCAAGTGCCGTGTTCTACTGGAGAAAGTTTTCCTTCCAGACGTTTCGTTCTCAGCTGCGGAGAACATCCTCAGTGGCGTTGCAGCCGGAGCAGGCGCTCAGACCTTCTTGGCTGCTGTGCATTGAGTGCATTGACTCAATGCACAGCAGCCTAGAAGGTCTGAGCGCCTGCTCCGGCTGCAACGCCACTGAGGATGTTCTCCGCAGCTGAGAACGAAATGTCTGGAAGGAAAACTTTCTCCAGTAGAACACGGCACTTGATCCCAAAAGATTCTACAAACCCTAATGATGTTACCAGCCATGAAAACCTGAAATCTTTAATAAAGGAACACCTTGAGGACAGCCTTCTTGCATATGAACCTACTTGCCCAGTCATCTTCGGAGGTCCTGTTTTGGGTGAGGTTAGATGGGTGGCAACCAGGGCCTTTTTTTTCCCTGGGGGAATGCAGCAGAATGGAGTTATGTAACCTTTTCATGGAAATAAAATTCTCAAAAATGTTCAAAAGTTCATGAGGGGCACCCATGTGTATCTCTTTCATTTCCCTCTTGAGAATTCTAGCACACTTTTTTCCAGAAAAAAAGCCCTGGTGGCAGCTCCCCTGTCTTTTTTACTGTGGAGCCAAAACTTTGGAATTACTTCTCCAAGAAGATTTGGCTGTCTCCAGGGCTTTTTCCCCCCCTGGAAAAAGGAATGCCAGAACTCTCGAGAGGGAAATGAAGGAGAAACACAGAAATGCCCCTCATGAACGTTTAAACTTAAAAAAAAAAATGTGTCCACTACAAGGTTTCAAAACTCCATTCTGCCACATTCCCCAAGGGAATGTCTCCCTCTATTGTCTTCCACCACTGGGTGAAGACTTTTTTGTTCAGTTTGTCATACCCCCATTAACTGCTAATGGCTTCCTCTGGGTTTTTGGTGTTGGGTGTATTTACATTTTTTAAAATGAATAATTGCATTTTTTTATTTTTAATCTTTTTAATATTAAAATGTTGTAATGTTTCATGTTTGCCATTTTGGGGCCCCATTTGGGTGGAAAGACAACACAAATATTTTAAGTAAACAAAGCAGAGAAAATAAGCTAATCCTTATCTGTAGACTCAGGTTACTTGGATTTACTCTGCATGCTTCTAGTAGCAGAGAACTACCTTTACCTTTTCCCCTTAGTAACTACCTATACAGCTTCATTCAGCTTCCTATTGTATCAGTTCAGTTCATTTTATGAGTTCTAGTCACCAGGTGCTCCATACTCAAGTCACTTCATATGGCTATTCACGATTCTTCCTATGCTGCAGGCCTTGGATTCAGTGGGAGCTCACAGGAGCACAGCTCCTGAACCTTTCTGAAAGTTCCACCTCCTTCTGAGAGTTCTAACTCCTTGTCCATTGAATAGTAAGTGCAGCTGCATAACAATTCCTGGATGCATTCCTCCACCTATTTTTCTACAAAATGTTCCCTGCTATGCTGTATGTCTTTTTCAGCAATTCAGTCATAGACTTGATAACAGTATTGCATGTTATGAGGAAATCAAAGGATTTGGGAGATGTTTTTCATCATTCACTTCTTCTTAACTATCTTGTCGATGGTATTAACAAAGCCAATGCTCATGTCATTAGTTTTCCGGCAAGATAGTGTCATAGTAGTTACTTTGAGGTCCATTTTCAGTTGCCCAAAGGACTATTTGTCTGAAAATTAAAAAAGAGCTACTATAAGAATGAGTTGGAAAATATAATTAATGAAGCCTTTTCCCAACCTGTCAGCCAAGTTGGCTCCAGGTCACCGGGCTTTTTGCAGGGTATTTGTCCTGAATCTCCAAGTAAATCGAAGGCACAATCTTTCTCTTTTTCATAGCTACAGTCTTGAAGACTTTACTGTGACCTCCATGCAAGAATTTGTCTTGTGTGTTGCAATAGGATTCAGCATCAGAATAATAAAAAAAACCCACCAGCACTTAAAAGTATTCTTTGATCAGTGTCTTCCCTTCTGTAGTTTAACACAGATTTTGCCATTATTTTTGATGTTTTAACTATCACACTGTGATCTTACCATGAAGGAAAAAGCAGTTTGATTTATTGACAGTTAATTAGCTGTGCTGCCAATGCAGATAAGAACATTTTTTCTAAAAAAAAAAAAAATGCATAGCAAACTAGCAATAAAGCTAATTATTATAAAATTTAAAGTGAAACCTTTTCTTTTTCTCTGCTCCCTTTTATTCCAATGATTTCATTATATGTTTATGATAAAACAAAAAACAAAACATTAGGAATAACCACAGATGGGACTAGAAAGCCATCAAACAACCAACATTTCCCCCTTTCATTTATGTAAACAGTATGTAGTATTTATGTTCCCTACAATATTATAAAACAGTGTACCTTTTAAAGATGCTCCTTTGCTGGTTCACCCACATGAACATGCCAAAAGCCAGGCTTCTCATCTTCAGATTTTCCTCGTGCCAAATTCCACACAGCCTAGCATCAAACTTTTTAACAATGTGTAGGCACCTATGTGTCCAGACCTGGATAGCCCAGCCTAACCCACTCTCATCAGATCTCAGAAGCTAAGCAAGCTAAGCTCTGGTTAATATTTGGATGGGAGACTACCAAGGAAATCACTATGCAGAGAGGCAAGCAATGGCAAGCCACCTCTGAACCTCTCTTGCCTTGAAAATCCTATGGGTCACCATTAGTCAGCTGTGACTCGGCAGCTAAAAAAGGGCACCCATGCATGCATCACAGTCAGCATGAATAGAAATATCATTGAATGATTTCCAAAACTGCCTTTAATTCTGAACAAATAGCAAACAACCACAGAGATATAGTGCAAAAGCACCTTAAAGACTCTTCTTAATATTATTAGTACATTCTGAAACAAAACAAAATTAAGTCAGTTCCTATAGTATATTACACACACACACACTTTGGTATTTCTGGCAATCATTGAAATGCCTAAAGATCTAGCAAACGAGAAAAGGAAGAGAAAGATAAAAACGGCAGGGCTTCTTTGAGAGAGTTACTTCAAATCAAACTTCAAAAGAGATTCAGATCATTTCTTGTCATTTTCAAGGGGTCTGCTTTTTGATTTTTTTACTTCAAGAGGCTGAGGCTTCTTATCAGTAAAAGCAAAACAGAACAACAGCATTCATATGTGTTTCTCAAGAGCCCCTTTGATAATATCCATTCAAAAAGAACATTGTAATTGCAGAAGTTTTGAAAATAGATCAGTTATATTTAGTTTTGCATGGAAATACTATAAATAATGGCTAGACAATGGATTTCCTGCATTCTGCAGAGCCTTTATCTGACGACTTGGGTATCAAATTTGAACTTACTGTAGATTTTCATAATGCTTTGTCTGAGGAGCTACTTGGTTGCCTTTAGGCTCCTTTGATCTTCTAGGATCCAGACTTTAAGGTCACTAACAGTAGTTCTGCCCAAAGAATCAAACGTCAGAAATAATCAATGCATGGAGAAAGGAGAAGAATATTTCTTGCTGGCCTGATCCCATCTTCAGAACATAAGAAGATCCCTGTTAGATTAGACTAGTGGTCCATGTATTTCATCATCCTGTTGTATGTAGTGGCCAACCAGTTGCTTTGCAGGGCCAATAACAGAGCATAGAGGCCAAGGCCTTGCTCTAACGTTGGCTCACAACATTAATATTCTGAAGTTTGGTGGTGGGAAAGGCCAACAAGTCACAACTGATTTATGATGATCCCTTAGGATTTTCAAGGCAAGAGATGTTCAGAAGTAGTTTGCCATTGCCAGCCTCCCTACCATGACCCTGGAATTTCTTGGAGGTCTCTGGTCTAAATACTAGCCAGAGGTGACCCTGCTTAGCTTCCAAGATCTAGCTTGGCTATCCAGCTCAGAAATGCAATAGCTTACTGCCTTCATATGTGGAAGTTCCTTTTAGTCACCATGGCTTATAGCCACTGATAGATCTATCCTCCATGAAGCTTCTATGGGTCTCTCTCCATGGAGAGCCAGTTTGGTGTAGTGGTTAAGCGTGCGGACTCTTAGCTGGGAGAACCGGGTTTGATTCCCCACTCTTCCACTTGCACCTGCTGGAATGGCCTCGGGTTAGCCATAGCTCTTGCAGTGGTTGTCCTTGAAAGGGCAGATGCCGTGAGAGACCTCTCCAGCCCCACCCACCTCACAGGGTTTCTGTTGTGGGGGAGGAAGGTAAAGGAGATTGCGAGCCGCTCTGAGACTCTTTGGAGTGGAGGGCGGAATATAAATCCAATATCATCATCATCATCTAATCTGCTTTTAAGAATACCTATGACCATCACTATATTTCCGGCAGCAAATCCATACTTTTGTCCATCCTGAATCTAATGCTCATCAGCTGTTATTTTGGGAGAGGGAGAAAAAAAGTTCTTTCTGTCCACTCTCTCTACCATGAATAATTTTATCTATCATATCCCCTTTAGTCTTTCCTTATTGTAAAGGTGTTCCATCTCCTTAATCAACTGCCCTCTTCTGTACTTTTTCTAGCTCTGCAGTGTTCATTTTGAGATACAGTGACCAGAATTATGTACTATAATCCAAATGAGGCTGCACCATTGATCTTAAACATAAAATCATAGAATCATAGAGTTGGTAGGGACCATATCTAGTCCAACCTCTGCTCAATGCAGGATCAGCCTACAGTATCCCTGACAAGTGTTCATTTAACTACTGCTTAAAGATTGCCAGTAAAGGGAGCTCACCACCTCCTCCAGTACATGATTCTGTGGTTGAACAACTCTTACAGTAAAGAAGTTTTTCCTAATAACTAGCCGATACTTTTCCGCCCTTAATCTAAACCCATTATTATGCCCTCCTTTTAGTGACAGCTCTTCGAATACTTATAGAGAGCAATCATACTCCCCCCCCCCTCTTCTTCTCCAGACTGAACATTCCCAAATTCCTCAGCCTTTCTTCATAGGGCTTGGTCTCTAGGCCCCTGATCATCCTTGTTCCCCTCCTCTGCACCTGCTCCACTCTGTCCACATCCTTCTCGAAGGGAGCTTAACTGAAATCCAGGTAAACAATATTAACAGCATTCCCTTGATCCAGTAAGCTCATAACTCAATCAAAGAAGGAAATGACTCAATCAAACTCAATCAAAGAAGGAAATGAGGTTGGTCTAGCAGGACTTGTTTGGGACAAATCCGTGCTGACTCCCCTGGATAACCAAGTTGCCCTTTAGGTGCTCAAAGATGGATCCCTCCCTTTAAAATCTGATCCAGTATATTCCCTGGGACAGAGGTTAGACTGACTGACCTGTAGTTTTCTGGGTTATCCCTTTTTTGAAGATTAGGATGACATTTGCATTCCTCCAGTGTGGTGGCATGTCTCCTGTCCTCTAAGAGGTCTGGAAGATGATTGACAAGGGCTCTGCAAACTCTCTAGAAAGTTCTTTGAGCACTCTTGGGTGCATACCACCCAGCCCAGGGAACTTATTCAGTGCAGCTAGGTGCTTCTCAACTACCACTCTGTCCATGTCAACCAGCAACCCAGACTAGCTTACTACTATCTCTAGATGAGTCTATACTCTTCTTTGGGGGGGCGGGGGGGGGGAGCTGAGGCAAAATAGGCATTAAGCCTTTCTGTTTTCACTGTCAGAGTTTCTCTGTTTTTGCCCAGCAGTGAGCCCAATGTTTCTTTTATCTTCCATTTGTTCCTTACATAACTGAAGAAGAATTCCTTGTTGTAGTGAGCCTCCCTGGCCAGCTTTAACTCACCATGAGCTTTGGCCTCTCTGATGGATGACCTACAGTGCCTAGCAACCTGCAGATACTCTTCTTTAGATATCCCTGTCTCCATTTCTTGATCATTTTCCTTTTCTCCCTTAGCACACCTCAGAGTTCTCTGTTCATCCACACTGGCTTTTGGGATCTCCTTCCATGTTTCCTTCTTGTTGGTATAGTGATGGTTTGAGCTTGCAAGAGCTCTTGATTTAGGAGATCCCACCCCTCATTTGCTTCTTTCCCTTCCAGCGGTCTTGCCCATGAAATACTAATTCTCATTGTGCCTCTGAGTTTATTAAAGTCTGCCCTACTGAAATCTAACATACACATGTGGCTACAAACTAACAGGACATGGTTACTTCCCTCTATGGTCCCCACCACCTTCACCTCATCCACCATCTCTTGCCTGTTGGTCAGCATTAAGTCAAGTATGGCCAAGTCCCTTGTAGCTTCTTCCACCATTTGGTGAAGGAAGTTGTCAGCCAGATGGGTCAAGAATGTGCGTGACTGTGGATGCTTTGCAGAGTTTGTCTCTTAGACACATCAAAGTAATTGAAGTCACCCATAACTACATTCATGTTGTTTGGATACCCTGTCAAATTGTTGAAGGAGGATAGCATCCTTCTCATCCTGGTCAAGAGGTCTGTAGCAAACTCCAGCTGCAATACTTTTTGTCAGGGGTCATTTTGTAGAAAAATAGGTGTTGGAGCTCATCTGAGGATTGTTATGCAGCTGCACATACCATTCAATGGACACGGAGGTAGAACTCTCAGAAGGAGGAGGTGGAACTCTCAGAAAGGATCAGGAGCTGTGCTCTTGTGAGCTCCCATTGAATCTGAGACTTGCTTTTTGTTCTTCCTTCCCTTATCCTCATCCAGATGTTTTCCACTGGGCTGTTGCCCCCACCCCTCCTCCAGTATTTCTTGACAAACAAACCCTCTCCTCACATACAATGCCACTTTGTCTCCTCTTTGATCCTTTTGGTTTTTCTTGAACAACTCATATTCATCCACTACTATATTCCAGTCATGGGAATCATCCCACCAAGTCTCTGTAATACCTACTAAATCATATCCCTCTATTTGCATTAGAAGCTCAAGTATTGTCCAAGTTTTGGGCTCTGGTACAAAGATACCTGAAGCACCTTTGTCTCACAATATGTATTTTTCACTATTGTAGATGGTACTTTAAAATAACTTCCATATATGAACTAATGAATACAATTCAACACAGAAATGTATACAGAAATTAAATCAATTGAATTTAAATTGCTTAAGTATGTCTAATTGTTTTACAATGCAGGTACACTCTCTCACACCTTTTATATATACAAAAATGTTATAAAGCACAACAGAAAATACATAAACATTATTTTCACTTTCCAGCAGTTCACCACTGTTGTAAAGGGCTGAAGTACTAAAGAGCTGAATACTAAGTAGAATTTCACTTACTTTTGTGTAGGGTACTGAAATCTTACTATATAAAGAAATCAGTAGGACTTTTTTTTGAGCAGGAATGCAGTTCAGGCTAGCTTGGTTTCAGTGGCTATGGCCTAATATGCAAATGAATTCTTGCTGGGCTTTTCTACCTCCAAAATGCCCTGGAAATCAGTATTAAGATGCTGATAGATATTTGCAAAATTGAATGATTTTGCCTTTAAAATGTTATAAAATATGCAGAAGACCAAAGCATAGAAGGATTCTCATCACATGGGAGTAATAGGGAGTAATAGGGAGTCTCAAAAGTCTTAATGGTCTTTCAGGTTTCTGTGCATATAGACTGATTCAGTATGTCTTAAAACTGATCCTGCAGGAGTCAGTGAATGATGGCAATATTTATAAGATGGTAAGATGAGTCATCATCATATGTTACAGTAAGCAGGGTTGATTTGTGATTTCTCCCCTTGATCCAAATAACAAAGCTTCCCCATAGTATTACAGTAGCTGATGTCTGTTTACCTCCAGATGACTGGCCAGTATGTATATTCCTTAACTTCCCATATTCACTGAATAACTATGGAACTTTCTCAGGTTGCCAAAAAGCACTCTGTCCCATTCTTGGCAATTTAAGGGAAAATTATTAAAATTAGGAATCCAGACATGGTAGCAAGCCCTGAGCAGGGCTATAAGAACATAAGAGAAGCCATGTTGGATCAGGCCAATGGCCCATCCAGTCCAACACTCTGTGTCACACAGTGGCAAAAAAATTTATATATACACACACACTGTGGCTAATAGCCACTGAAGGACCTCTGCTCCATATTTTTATCTAAACCCCTCTTGAAGGTGGCTATACTTGTGGCCGCCACCACCTCCTGTGGCAGTGAATTCCACATGTTAATCACCCTTCGGTGAAGAAGTACTTCCTTTTATCCGTTTTAACCTGTCTGCTCAGCAATTTCATCGAATGCCCACGAGTTCTTGTATTGTGAGAAAGGGAGAAAAGTACTTCTTTCTCTACTTTCTCCATCCCATGCATTATCTTGTAAACCTCTATCATGTCACCCCTCAGTCGACGTTTCTCCAAGCTAAAGAGTCCCAAGCGTTTCAACCTTTCTTCATAGGGAAAGTGTTCCAGCCCTTTAATCATTCTAGTTGCCCTTTTCTGGACTTTCTTCAATGCTATAATATCCTTTTTGAGGTGCGGCGACCAGAACTGCACATAGTACTCCAAATGAGACCGCACCATCGATTTATACAGGGGCATTATGATACTGGCTGATATGTTTTCAATTCCCTTCCTAATAATTCCCAGCATGGCGTTGGTCTTTTTTATTGCAAACGCACACTGTCTTGACATTATCAGTGAGTTATCTACCACGACCCCAAGATCTCTCTCTTGGTCAGTCTCTGCCAGTTCACACCCCATCAACTTGTATTTGTAGCTGGGATTCTTGGCCCCAATGTACATTACTTTGCACTTGGCCACATTGAACCGCATCTGCCACGTTGACGCCCACTCACCCAGCCTCAACAGATCCCTTTGGAGTTCCTCACAATCCTCTCAGGTTCTCACCATCCTGAACAATTTAGTGTCATCCGCAAACTTGGCCACTTCACTGTTAATGATGGGGCATTTTGGAGGTCATTAATGCATAGAGTTGTTATCCTGACTGGGTCCAGAGAAGGGAAAATTAGCTTTAAAAAGAGTTTCCGAAAGGAATAACACAGGACCTTGTAGTCTGTGTATACCATGATGGATCTCTGTAGCCTACCCCAAAATAAAATTATGAAGAGGGTGAGAGAGAGAATGATTGCAAATACAAACACCTTTACTGTATGCAAAATAAAGGAAAATAAAATAAGAAAATAAAAAGTAAGAACTGATTTTCCAAGCACTCTCTCACACACACATGCACCAACAAGAGGGTAGGAGGGAAGAAATTGGGCAGTTTTAGGGAAGGAACATACATCCTAAAATCCATGGCTTGAGATTTGGAGATGTTCAGGGGCAGACACAGTTCTAAGGAGCTGTGCAAGGAGGGAAAAGTGAGAAAAAACTTACTGAGGATAGAAGGGGTTCTCTGCAGGAAAACAAAGTTCTGACCAGCAGAGATCTGAACCAGGGATCTGAAGAACAGTTTGCTAGGGCATGGGGTCCTCCTTTTATGGACAAAAGATCCCCAGGATAGGTGGGGTTTGCTATCCTGATTTTTTAATTGGGTAAAAGTTTGGATCTCAATAGCTGGTTTAAAATTAACTATTGTCAGACTTTGGCAGGAAAATTGAGAAAAATACCTTGATGAAGCTATTGTGAGCCAAATCTGCATGGACACAAAGAGCCTAGGTGAAGCAAGATAACTCCTAAAACAGGATGGAAGGCAAGTTAATGACCTGAGTACCCTTCTAGATTGAGTCTGCTTGGACACAAAAGTCTGGATAAGGCAAGATCAGTCCTGAAACAGGATGAGGGGCAAATTAATGACTCAAATGCCCTTCCTGATTGAGTTAAAAAAAGGGGGGAGGGAGGAGATGAACTGTGCACACACCTCTGGGGTATGTCAGGATATTGGATGATGTCTCCAGTGTTGAAAAATCATTTGTTATTGAGAACCATATGCCTTTGAGCTCAGGGAGACTGCATTTAATCAATTTTTCATTCCAGCACATGCCTCAGCTTCTTTCCTGGGATTTTCCAGTGTCATGGCTATACCCAGGTGCCCTCAGGAGACTCCCCAAGTTTGAGATCCTCTTGGCACTTAAGACTGTAAAAGCAGGGTGCCTATTAAAACAACTAAATTCAAAGAAGCGTACCCTACTAACTAAGGGAGTCTCAGCTGGAGGAGGGGGCAGGGCCCGCACAGTTGGAAGTGACTTACTGTATTTAAAACACAGAGAGAGAGAGATGGATAATGAATTTGGTTTGTGGCCTGTGCTACAGCTGGCATAAGAGGTAGCATCATTTTAAAAACAACAACAAAGGTATAAACATAGTTTTCACTAACTAAAAGCTCAGTAAGGGGGTTGTTTTAAAGAGCTGAGGCATGACACTAAATAGTATTTCAGTCATTATTGTAGAGAATACTTTAGTTTTATTGTAGGGAAAAAACAGCACTAAACTGCTGATAGAGTTTATAAAAAGAACATTATTTCTCAGAAATGCTAAGCTCTAATCAATTAAACATAATCTTTCTAAAGGAGTTACAACTCTATATATAGAAACTGCAAACACTGAAAACTCAAAGGATTATCATAAAAGTAGACAGATATCTCTCAGAAGTTGATCTAGCCAAAGTTAAGGACATTAAAAGCTTGTTGATTCCCATAGAAGAGTATATGTTAAGCATATGATTAATACTCAGTTCCACTTAGGAGTAAATTGGGGATCTACAATCAGTGAAAGGTATCACAAAGTCACTGTTGCTGTAAGTGTTGCTATATTGACAGAACTGCACCTTTTGATATAACATGATTTGGGGCTTATCAAAGATCCGATAACTAACAGAGCTATTCCTTTCTTGGAGTGAGCAGATGGCAGTGTATTCAAAGGGAAACCTGGTGGACTTGATATAGTGCACAGCTCTTGCCTATTATGTGTTTACAAAAGACAATATAATTGATCAAAACCTGTTGGAATGAACCACACAACACGCGTGTTGAGGAGAAAATGCTTAGCTTGCAAAGCAAGCGGCCCTTTTTTTATAAGGTTCAGGTCTCAGCTTAAGTCATAGCAACACAAAAATTCTCACAGGAAGCACGTAAAATATTCTGCTTAGTATACAAAAATCCACCGTAGTTTAGCAAGTTCCCAAAATATCTTGTCTCAATGTGACTGATGTGAGAGCGTCTATGTTTTCCAGACATTGCAGGGTCTGGGTAACTGGGCTTGTGACACTCCCACGCTTTTAGGGGTCACAGCAGCAAGACACCATTTCAGCTATATGGTTCTACAAAAACCTATGCGTACTGTTTAAATGGGTCACTTTAAAAACAGTCCTGGACTCCAGGTCATCTTCAAACACTAAACATACTAACAAATTTCGTAAGAATTAAATGGTATGACACAAACAGCAATTTTCTCCCATTTTTATTGGCCATCCCAATGAAAAACTGAAAGAGTCTCAGTTTTCATAAACAGATACATTTGAGTCCAGAATAAAAATCAAACATAAAACTGGAAGAAAATAACATCTATCTACAGGAGTTGATAGCAGTTGTGTTATGAAGTGGCTGAGTAATTCCATGTGAGGTTACTATTACACACACATACACATGCACAAAAGGATCTTTTTCTAAATAGATTTTAATATGAGAGTAGAATTCTATTCTTCTAAACTTTTGCCTCTATCTGCCTTCCCATGCCAGGCTGACCAAGAGGATCTGGCTTGTATTTTTAAAAGCAAAATTCCAAAGGAAATCCATTTCCTCTGGTGGCTATCCAGTCTCCTTCTCCACTGGTAAGTGCAGGTGTGTGGATGCTGCTCCCAGACAATGTGATACTAGCTAAAGTTTACAAAGAGGAGAGCCTCTATGTTCCCATCCTTGGAATAGGTGCAAGAGTTTCAAGACAGATGCAAAGTGTCTTCCAGACTGTAAGCCTGAGTGCAGCCTTGCTCTCCCCACCCCCAGCTCTTGAACAAAGATACTCCAGTTTTTAAGACAAGACTCCAATGCCAGTCTGACAGTTTTATGGATTCTCCTGACTCCTGGGAGGATCTTAACAAATCAAATTTTGGATGGGCAGGCACACAGTTTTCCTCTAAGCCTTTTCTTGGCCAATCACCTCAAAAAATTGGAAAGCAGATTTAAGATGCTGTGGCAGCAAATTAAAGCTCATGCATGAAATTAAGGTTTATCCATGTTGATTCCCTAAATGGTGAGATTTGAACCCTGGGCTTCCTTCTGTTTTCACCATATACTTGTTTGGGTTTTTTTTCCCTAGCTAAAGCTTAAGGACTTTTATTGCCCACCTTACAGATATACATGTGTTTTTGCCCTCTCACTACACCATAATCCATGGAAGTAGGGGTCTCATGTGAGGCAGATTGCTCACTACTCACACAATTGGCCTCTCAGCTTTAAGAAGAGAAGTTTCCACATCCCATTTGGGCCCCTGTTTGATAAGGATTTGATCACTTGGAATGAAATACACCCTAATCTACGTACAGTCTAGCACTGAACTCCCATACAGTTCCAACTAATATGAATGGCAGTTATGCAGTGTGTACTGCTTAGCATGTGGCACCTTTCACACTTCTTTAAGTTACTTCTTCTGAAATTAATACCAGCTTTATATTGGGAAAGCTAAGCCTTGTTGAAGCTTGTTCTGTTTTGGCACAACGTGGGAAGTTGGAGAAAGAATATAATTAAAAAAAAAAATGAGATCACGGCACATTAATTATTTGGTCAACTGCATTACAATTGGACCTCATCCCCATAGAGTCCAATGAGCCCACTGATAAAGTGTAATGCAAAGCTATGGAAAGTAATGTTGCTTAACATTTTTGTGATAAAAAATTAAACATCCCATATTGAATTTATCTTTGAAAATATGCTACACAATTGCTTTGGGAAAGGTCCTTAAATTAACAATTTCTGCTTCAAAATTAATAGCTTCATGCTATTTCACAAAGGCAGAATTTGACAATTGACTACAGCTGTTTTATACATGATGATAGAAAGCCCAAAACCCCTCGCAAAAATCCCACTGAGCTTTGAGCTAAATTTAAAAAGCTTTATCTTAAAAGCTTACAGATCCCATTTGGGCTCTGGTACTGCAAGACTCTGCTAGCAATCTCTTTTTTCCCCCTTACATAGTGCTTAGACCAGATTATTTCAAAAGTCATGGATCTCTAAAATGCATAATCTGGCAAAATAAACATTCCAGTAAAACCTACATTAAGTGGACGGTGCCACATTGGTGCCGGCCCAACAGGTGAGGAGCTTGGGAGTGATCTTTGATGCCTCCCCTTCCATGGAGACCACAATGGTTGCCAGGTCTGCCTTTTGTTATCTTTGGCAGGTCAGGCACTTAGCACCATATCTATCCCCCAGGACCTGGCAACAGTGATCCATGAAATGGTCACTTCCAGACTAGACTACTGTAACTCACTGTATGCTGGCTTGCCCTTGAGACTGATCTGGAAACTGCAGCTGGTGCAGAATGCGGTAGCTCGCCTGCTGACTGCATCACCTTTATGGGTGAGCATTTGGTCGGCGCCCACAGTCTGCACTGGCTGCCTATTGAATACCAGGTCCATTTCAAGGTTTTAGTTTTAACATTTAAAATCTTACACAGCCTGGGACCAACATACCTGTGGGACTGTCTCCTCCCATATATGCCTTGGAGGTTGTTATTGTAGTGTCTTGGGCTTTACTAAAGCACCGCGCGGCCATGCAGCAGAGGCGACCAGGGGAAGTCCCTTGGTCGCCCTGCACAGCGCGGGAAAAGACTCCGTCAATCAAGATCAGTGGCGGAAAGTTTGACTGGCCAGGATTGGACTGGCCAGCTGGAGGGCTGTTCCGGGCCGAATGTATATAAAGCGGGTCCTGGCCCGCATTGCCCTGTTCTGTGATGTACCATCGAATAAAGTATGTTGCCTTCTACACGTCTCGTCTCTGAGTACATTACACTGGCGACGAAGGTGGGATCTAGCTAGGAAGGCTTCCCCAAGTGGAAAGCAGCTGACCTGGCTGGAGATGAGGAAGGTGCAGGACCGCAAGAAACAGAGACGCCTGCCGCCACAATGGCGAACCCTAGCATAACGACGGGCCATCTTGCTGAATTCAACCCCGACCACCCCGAATGGTGGGAGACCTACACTGAACGGGTCGAGTGCTACCTGTGGGCCAACATGATCACGGATGACAACCGAATGAGGGACGTCCTGTTGAGCGTCTGCGGAGAGGCAACCTTCGAGATCGCATGCGGTCTCTCTGCCCCAGCGAAGCTCACCGAAAGGACATACGGGGAGGTCGTCAGACTCCTCACAGGGCACTTCTCGCCCCAACCATCCATCGTCGCCCGCCGATTCCTCTTTCACAAGAGGGATCAGAAGCCCGGGGAAACGGCTGCAGTCTACTGGCCGCTCTCCGCCAGATTGCAGGAAACTGCAGTTTCAACAAGCGGGAGGAGGCTCTGAGGGACTGATTCGTCTGGGGCCTCCGGGACAAAAGGCTGCAGCAGAAGCTCTTCGCCAAGGAAGAGCTCACCCTCCAACAAGCCTTCAATGAGGCGATGGCCTTCGAGAGGGCCACCAAAGCGTACAGCCACCCACGTGGGGAGGCAGTCCACCATGAAGAGATGGCACAGGGCGATCGGGAGGACAAAGAGGCTTTCCAGCTCCGGCGGCCACAAGGAGCGGACCCAAGAGCCCCCACGAGACAGCGAGCAATGGAGAGACCTCCCACCATCAAATGCGCCAGCTGCAGCGACCCCCACGAGAGGAGGGACTATCCATACCGCAACATGGACTGCCGGAGCTGCGGAAAGATGGGCCACATTGCTTGGGCTTGCCGGGCCAAGAACAGCCACCGGTGACTGACAGTGCATCATGATTCTACCGAGGCCCACACGACAGCATCTACCAGCCTGCAGGTACTGAACTTGCCCCTCTCCGCCCCCGACAAGGTCAAAATGATGGTCCTCATCGAGGGTGCCCCCTGCCTCATGGAGGTGGACTCGGGTTCCTCCATCTCCATAATTTTGGAGGAAACCCTTGGGAAACTATGTCCCCGCCGCCGCCTCACCCTGAGGCCGGCTGACTTTGTTCTGAGGGACTTCCAAAAAAACCCAGTGCACATTGTGGGCTGGGCCTGGGTACAGGTAGAGAGAAAGAACTTCAGGGGTCCCCTGGACATTCTGGTGGTCAAGTGCCAGCTCACCACCCTACTGGGGCTGGCCTGGTTTCAACCATTAGGGATCCAGCTAGTGGGGGTGGAGCAAGTGCAGACGAGCAGTTTTGAGGACGTCTGCCGAGAGTTTCCAGCAGTTTTAAACGGGTCCCTGGGGAGTTACAAAGGGCCGCTCATCACCCTGCCGCTCGATCCCCTGGTCAGACCAATCCGGCTCAAGGCGAGGCGAGTCCCGTTCACCTTAAACCTAAGATAGAGGCGGAACTGGACCGCCTCACAGCCCAGGGAGTCTTAGAACCAGTGTCTTACGTGGCCTGGGAAACCCCCATAGTTACACCGGTGAAGGCAAATGGGGACGTGAGAATTTGCGCTGACTACAAGTGCACGATAAACAAAGCGCTCCAGGACAACCCCTACCCTATCCCGGTGGTCAGTCACGTACTGGTGGCATTAGCAGGGTCCAAAATTTTTGGGAAGCTGGATTTGGCACAAGCGTACCAGCAACTACCGGTCGACGCCAAGACAGCTGAGGCACAGACCATCGTGACCCACAGGGGAGCCTTTAGGGTGCGGAGGCTACAATTTGGGGTCAGCATAGCTCCGGGGATTTTTCAGAGCATAATGGACTCTCTCCTTGAAGGGATCCCCGGAGTGCAGTCATTTTTCGATGACATTCTAATCGCCACCCCAGACACAGGAGAGTTCAGCAGCCGCCTGAGAGAGCTCTTTGTGTTTATTGTAGGGTGTGTGTACAAAACATCAAGGCAATCTGATCAGGAACTCACTTCATGTGTAAGGAAGGAAGTGTAGTGAAGATAATTTTGCCTAGTGATGTTTGTGTTCCTTCTCTGTCCTTTCCTCACCCCTCCCTCCCTTTCTCCTCAACACTCCAAAAATGTGGTGGGCTCCTATTCTTGTTCAGTAACAGATGTTCCCTGATATCTTGTCCTTTTCAAGGATCCTCTCTGATGTTTAAGGGTTCCTCTCTTGATCTCATTGTGTTGGTTTGGGAGGTGGGCCTACACTAAGGGGTTCAAGCACTTTACCCATTCTGGGATGGGTCAAGCTATTCTAGTGCCAGAATATCTAATCCTTGCTCTTCAGACTACTTCTCCTTTTTCACACATACTTGCAAGCATTCCGTATTTCTAAGCATGGTTTAGGACATTTCAAGCTAAAATTTCTGAATACATAAGATAATTTGGGGACAGTTGCAGTTTGCAAATTAGGTGTTCTTGCTCCAGCAGACCTTTCAAAAGACTCATAGAAATCTAATGAAGCATAAACCACCTTGAACCATGAGGAAAGGTGGGATATAAAAGTTTTGGTAAATAAATAAAAATATTGGTAACTAGTGTTAGATCACTAATTTATATCCCCTGTCTCACAGGAGGATAATAAGCTGTATAGTGAATGTGTGTCTACATTGAGGGGTGAGCTGGAAGTCTGAGCCCTCTGGGATGCCTAGTAAACAGCTCCTTTCAGCCATGTGAACGTAAAAAGAGAAGCCATGTTGGATCAGGCCAATGGCCCATCCAGTCCAAGACTCTGTGTCACACAGTGGCCAAAAAAGCCCAGGTGCCATCAGGAGGTCCATCAGTGGGGCCAGGACACTAGAAGTCCTCCCACTGTTGTCCCCTACAAGCATCAAGAATGCAGAGCATCACTGACCATACAGAGAGTTCCATCAATATGGAGGGCATTCACACTACACTAAATAATGCGTTTTGCAACTGTATTTTTACCGTGTAAGAATACCAAAAATCCAGTTGCAAAAGGTATTATTTAGTGTAGTGTGAACGCACCCACAGTGTGGCTAATAACCACTAATGGACTTCTGCTCCATGTGGGGATAAGGTGCCCTGCTTGGCCAAATCCTGCATGGCTGAGTAATCAGGCAGACTGAGGGATTGGCTCTTTCTCCTCCCTTACTCTTTCTTCTAGTTTTTCTCAGGGTCCTGTAATCACTAAGAGTTGGGGCAACTGGTTGACTATTGTGTAAAACAGAATTCTGGATTAGATGGACCACTGGTCTAATCCAGCAGGGCTCTTTTTATATCCTTTTATATCCTTATATGATTTCTAATTGGAAGGAAGGGATGGAATGGTGTTTCATTAAGATGAAAAATGTAAATAATCCCTGCAAAAAAGAAAAGAAACTTTGTTGGTATTTTTAAAAATTCCCTTTTGAAATAATTGTCTTTTGTTAATGAAAACAAAAAAAAAAATAGAATCCTCAAAGTTACCATTAATTCTAACATGCAGAAAGCAGTCACTTTGTAGATTCAAACTTCACCTGCTTGTACAAGCAATAAAAGACAAATAGGTGAGACAATAATGTTGGAAAGTTGATAGGGGATTTTAATGCATCACCATTTATCATTTTAAACAATGACAGATAGAAAGCACATTCTACAAAGATTAAAAAAAATCTTTGACATTAACAGTTAAACTTAATTATTCTGTTAGCCAATTATTCTGTTAGATTACTGTACTGGCATTTTCCCAGGGGTAGCTGGAATTTAGCAACATCCACTTATTAAGATATTCTACTGCGTTTTGGCTATTGTTGCATAAATATTAGGTACTTTTATGCATGTTTCATTTCCTGTACCCAAATATTAGCTGAATGAAATAAACAAGATTTATACTACTGCTGAGCTGGCTGACTAATACTCTAAAAATGTAGATAGTAATCACACCACAATTTTATCTGTGTGCATATAAGCTTTGTAATTAAAGCCAATATTCTTCTCTGAATGTCCAAATTATATGTGCAATTACAAAATCACATTAATTTTATGAACATCTGTGCAAAATAAAGACATGATGCTCCTTACACATCTGCAGACTCTTCCTATGGAACCCAGCATATTGAAAGGTTTGTGCATTATGATAAATATCTTAATCCATAAAATGTATTTAATGGAAAGTATCTGGTGTCACCTTCCATAGCACTGCATGTAGATTTTCTTAGGTCAATCGTAATGCATCACTTTACAACAGGGGTAGCCAACAGTAGCTCTCCAGATGTTTTTTGCCTACAACTTCCATCAGCCCCAGCCAGCATAGCCAATGACTGGGGGTGATGGGAGTTGTAGGCAAAAAACATCTGGAGAGCTACCGTTGGCCACCCCTGCTTTACATCAAATGAAGATCTGATCAATTGTTCATTTGGATTCAAGTTATTATTTATAACATGAGAATAAGAGAGTGGCCTATCCCCTGTCATGCACAGAGTTCACAATGAAAGTAGCCTAGCCACCAAGGCTAGTGTGTTCAAGATGATGGAGTTTTGTGTGGTACAGAGAACCATGACCAGCATCCAAAGTTATAAAGTATTTATTTAAAAAAATGTTTATGAGCATACTTTTAGCACAGCACTAAATTGTGCAAGGAATGCAAAGGAAATGGGGAAAATGCAAATCCTCTGTACCTCTCTCTGTGCATGCCCTATCAGATGTTTAAATATAGAACAGTCACCTTTAGCTTAGGTAATTACAAATCCCTACAAAGTTCTCATTACCTTGAAGCTCCCTCCATCTTCTTAGGCCAGCACATGGTCAAATATGGCTGCCTTCCCAAAGGAGAGGTCTGTACATGCTCAGGGACACAGCAACCAAAAACGAGAGAGCTCCTTCCTCTTGCAAGGAGGTTTTATCACATTTGTTCCTCTTCCAACTGGTGTGGTCACACCTGGTCAAGAATTTTTTTTCCTGCAGTTTCTTCCTGGAAATTAGTCCTGGAGCCTTGCTAACCTAAAGTCCTCTAAACCTTTGTTTTTTTGCTAGGAGGGAAAGAGCTTAACCTACCCATTATCCCTATAGCCAGAGCTATCCACATTTCAATGTAGGTGAGCTGAGGTGCATCTGGAAAGCCATTGCACAGATTCCCCACCCCCTACCTTGTCAACCAAACAACAATCAGATATGTTCTCTTCCCAGAGGTGGGGAGAACCCTGTTAAAACTCAAAGTGAAGGTTGGCTCATCTTAAACCTCCCAGGAGAAAGAAAATGCATTTCTTCACAATCTCAATAAAGTTGATACAACAAAGGGATGGAGGGCGGGGGGAATATTTCACATCAACATTTTCCCTGTCCAGTGAATTGAGTACACAACAGAAAGAAAAGGAAAACCAGCACAACTGACAGAAAGCACTGTGAGAACATACATGTGGATTTTTAATGTATAATTATTTCAAAAATTCGATAAAAAAAGTTAAAAGTTAAAAAAAAAGTGTTCAAGGGTTTGGCTCCAATTGTGATCAGTGTTTTCTCATTACTGTCCAACCTTTTTATATCCTAATTTATGATCTATATAATTTTATTTTATTATGATGTTAAGCTCTAGGTGCCTTTGACAGATTTGGCTCTCCTAACACATCCTTATCAAAAAATTATTATCTCAATGTACCTGGGCACTGTTATATATCAAGATACTGTCCCTTCCCTACCATATGGTTTTACAACAGGGCCATAGGATTTTATCTAAGACTGTGGTACAAGTAAAGTCAAACACATTTTAGTTCCACTGATATCAGTGTGGTTGGTTAAGCATTGTTTTCAGTCCTTCCACTTAATCACATGTTGTTGTTGTTTTTATGTATTCAGAGGTAGTAGCAGAATTGACACAAAAAAATTGTATAACCTGCTGCCAATCATGTAACTTGCCAGTGCACAGGCTCTGTGCTAGGGAGACTGAAATAAAGTTTTTGAATCTTTATGCTGAAGAGGAAAAAAAATGCAAAACTGAATTAATCCATTGAACATCAGTGAGCATCTTGGTAGAATAATATCTCCATATATTTGCTAAGAATTTTCATAACAAAAAATTGTATTAGTACATTTTCACTTTGAAAAGAGCGGTTGAAAAACTAGCTTTTAGTTACAGAAGCACAAAAGAGCATTTGAAACTGATAATTCCTGGTTTTATTTCTATGTGTGTAATACATTTTACATTCAGCTTTTGGATCTGAAGCCATCTTCCAGAAACCCAGTCACATTGCCAACAATCCTGAACAAAATTTAATGCTCTAGTCCAATCCAATCACACCTTTATTGGCATAACAAAAAGAGATATACAGAGACTTGTCAACCAAACAACAATCAGATATGTCTGTTCAAAGCATAAAAGGCTAAACTAAGATTAAGATCACAACAAAACCTACTTAGAATAATTTTTAACAATTTCAGCCAAGAATTTGGCAACAGTTTTTGTGATATCGATTATGTTGTCATTTAATAGGAAACGGCAATCAATCCTATTTTCTTGAATGTAGGACGGTAAGGAAAGACTATCTAACAGAACCTTCTGGAGATTAGTATACAGTTGGCAGTTCAATAAAATATGCTGGATGGAATCCAGCAAGCTTGACCTGCATAGACAATGTCTCTCGCTAAAGGGGACTTGAAGAAATCTCCCATAGAGAACATTGGAGGGAAATGCATTCATCCTAGCCAGCATAAAAGCTCTCCGATGTTGCAGATTATCTAGTTCAGATAAATATTTGGCCATTTTCAAGTCCAAGTGAGGCAGGAGAGCAGGGATGAAATTGGACAGGGCACAGTTTATGAGATTCTAGATCTAAGATTCTCTGTTCGATAAATCTAAAATTATAAGATTCATCAGATAAAAACAGTTCATCAATTGCAATTCCCATGTATTTGAGCTTCAACATGATTCCATCTTGCCAAGCAGCATTATAAGGATCTCATTTTAGGTAGTTGAGTAATGCTCTAGTCAAATTTAATGTACTAGTCAAAAGAATACCTAAAGAAATAATTACAGAAGCTTTTTTAGGAATAAGGTTGGTTTTTATACCCTGCTTTTTACAACCCAAATAAAGTTTCAGAGTGGCTTACAATCACCTGCCCTTCCTCTTCCACAACCAGCTTCCTGGTTGGAGCTGTGGTGTGCAGCTCTGGTCAGGAGCTTGGTCGCTCGCCTGTTAAATGGCAGGGGAGGTGTCTATTCAGACCCCTGGCTCTGATCAGGCCACAGGTGCCGTTTAGCTCTTGACAATTATTAAGTAAAATTAAATAAAGTGGCCCTTAGTTTCATCCAGTTTATTGTGTCTGACTCTTCATTCTAACCTTGGGGGGCAAACTACAATGTCACTCCTTTTGGGAGGAATGCCCCATACAAAAGAGTAGATAACCATTTCCTGGGTCAAACTCTTCTTCCATCAGTAATACTTCTGTTTTGTCAGGATTAAGTTTCAGGTTGCAAAGGGTCATTGAGTCATGGCCTATGAGTTTATTTTTAAAAAACATATTTAAGTCACATAGTACAGATGGAATTCCAGCAAGTGAGTACATCACTGATCAGGTGGTGCCTTGGCATCTGCTTCTCATACAGCAGATGGGTGTTCAAGTGACCAATGGTATTCTGGCAGGTTTGAAGCAGATAGCAGAGATCACGGGTTACAGCATCCCAGCTGCGATTCTCTGAGGAATCTCTGAGTGAACTCCTCTACACAAGATGAAGGGGGTGGGCCATGAAGTAATTGCATGTAAGATACACAGCCTTCATCACTGTCCTAATCTTAGCACCTTCTGTCATCTTGAATGCCAGTGTGACATCCCTTTCTGTCCAGTCCCTTAAATGCTTCTGGATGCTGCCAAAGAGTTAGCTCCCATGTGCTCTATGTCTATGACATGACTTTTGAGCAAAGCATGGTGAGAGTCAGCCTAGTCTCCCTCACTCTGTCTAACTCCCAGCTCATAATGTTACCACCATGCTGCAACTAGGAGCTAGTTCAAAGATTTGATATGAAATAAAAGTCCACCCCTGAGCTCAGGACAACTGTGACTTTCATGCTTCTTGGTAGCCCCATAAAAGAAGGCCATCAAGGTCCTGCTCATAGTTAAGCATCTTGGGTTCTGTAGGCTGTGTCAATAAACATCCTAGCACATGATCCCATCATATGAGTGGGGATCATGCATCAGGATAATGCTTATTGGCATAGCCTACAGAACCTGAAGTCCTCAACTGTAAAAGAAGGTGTGCTATCCAGAGCAATAGGTCTTGACATGAATAGTCCAGGCTAGCCCGGTCTCATCAGATCTCAGAAGCTAAGCAGGTCAGTCTTTGTCAGGATTTGGATGGGAAACCACTAAGAATTAACAGGGTCCTGACACAAAGGTGTAGACAATGGCAAAATACCTCTGCATGTCTATGAAAGCTAATAAATAGAAATGTTTAGATTGTGTTAAGAATAGACCCATATCTGGGCAGGAAAAACAGAAATCAGGGTAGAAAGCATTATTCACCATTAATAACATGTTCTGACTATTGGTATTCACACTTTTAGATCTGTCTTGCTATTTTCACTGACAAACATGAACAGAACTAGTAAGGAATCCTGCTGAGAGTTCACTGTCTTTGAAGCTCAAACATGAGAGAGCAAGGAAAAGTTCATTCACACACACACACACTAAAGAGAATCTAACAGCACATGATAATTCCACTTTACTTATTGAAGACTTGCAAACAACTGAACTGGGGGAAGGGGAAATCATGCTCCCAAACAGAAGCAAAGCAAATAAAATTAAAATTTATATGCTTTGCCAGATATCTGGCACATGAGCCCTTTTAGAGAAATTGTTTAGGAACTGATCCACCTAGGTGTGGTCCAGTAATGTAAAATGTAATGTAAAATTTTATTTATATCCCACCCTCCCCCGCCGGAGCAGGCTCAGGGCGGCTAACAACATTTAAAAGTGAAAAAGTACAATAATAAAACATTAAGTTCACATTAAAACCAACCAATCAATAATCAAAACATTCCTAAAACTAACATTGGCGGTAAACATTATTAATTTAGCAGTAAACATTAGCTCAGTCATTGGTGAACGCCTGTTTGAAGAGGGCAGTCTTGCAGGCCCTGCGGAACTGGTCTAAGCTTCGCAGGGCCCGCACCTCCTCTGGGAGCTGGTTCCAGAGTTGTGGGGCCACGGCTGAAAAGGCCCGAGTGTGGGTGCTTTGAAGTTTAACTTCTTTTGGCCCAGGGATATTCAGTCTGTTTTTGCCTACTGACCTCAGTGCTCTCTGGGGCTCATATGGGGAGAGACGGTCCCTCAGGTAGGTCGGTCCTTGGCCATATAGGGCTTTAAAGGTTATGACCAGCACTTTGTACTGGATCCGGTATACAATCGGCAGCCAGTGCAGTCCGTGTAGCCCCGGCCGTATATGCTCCCGTCTTGGGAGACCAAGTAGCAGCCTGGCTGCCGCATTCTGCACTAGCTGCAGTTCCCGGGTCCGGTACAGAGGCAGCCCCATGTAGAGAGTGTTACAGTAGTCCAGTCTTGAGGTGACCGTCGCATGGATCACCATTGCTAGGTCCTACCGCTCTAGGAAAGCAGCCAACTGCCTCGCCCGCCTCAGCTGAAAAAATGCTGACTTGGCAGTGGCTGTTATCTGGGCCTCCATTGATAATGAAGGCTCCAGTAAAACACCCAGGCCCTTTACCCATTGCGCCGTCTTCAGAGGCGCCCCGTCAAAGGCTGGGAGAGATATTTCCTTCCCCAGAGTGCCACGACCCACATGGAGAACCTCTGTCTTCGCTGGGTTCAACTTCAGCCCGCTCAGTCTAAGCCACGTTGCAACAGCCTGCAAAGCCCGGTCCAGGTTCCCCGGGGCGGAGGCGGGCCGGCCGTCCATTAGTAGATAGAGCTGGGTGTCATCTGCATATTGATGGCAACCCAGCCCAAATCTCCGGGCAATCTGGGCGAGGGGGCGCATATAGATGTTGAATAACATCGGGGAGAGAACTGCTCCCTGGGGCACCCCACAGTCTAGTGTGCGCCTCTGGGATCGCTCACCCCCAATCGCCACCCTCTGTCCCCGACCCATGAGGAAGGAGGAAAGCCATTGTAAGGCCAGCCCCTCTACCCCTATGTCAGTGAGGCGGCGGATCAGCAACTGATGGTCGACTGTATCAAATGCAGCCAACAAATCTAATAACATCAGCACTGCCACACCGCCTCGATCCAGTTGCCGCTGGAGGTCATCCACCAAGGCGACCAGGACCGTCTCCGTCCTGTGACCCGGCCGGAAGCCAGACTGGCACGGGTCCAGGAGAAGTAGAAGTCTGTTGAACTTCACTGAATGTATCCTTATGACATTCGAACTGTGTGTGTGCTCAGAAGTTTGTCCATTTCAAGTTTCTGAAATCTGACCATTAAGACTCCATTTCCTAGTGTGGTAGGGAATAGGATGTACAATACAATGACATAAATATGAAGAATAAGACTCTATAATACATCAACATGTATGTTTTAAATTCTGCCTAATGGAAGGAAAAGAAAATAAATTGGTAATGAGATTACACAACACAGACGCCATAGTACAGGTTACCTGTAAACTAGCCTGTAGACCACTGTTATATTCTGGGGGGTTTTCTTTTCTATTTTGGGTAATTAAAATTAAAACAATTTTTTAAAAAGCATTATTTGCCCACCAGCTGAAAACTAGATTTTTTTTATTCCGAAAAGCAAATTACTGTCATTGTCAAGAGGTGTGCTAGGCTTGACAGTTCTCGGTCCCAGTGAAGGATCCCCAATTTTGCACCACCAGTCACCTGGCAAGGGGGGAAAAGTCTCACTCCAACAGCCACCATAAGCCTTTAAACCTTGACAAGTCTAGAAGACAGTTACAATTGTTTGTGTTTTGGAACATGGGTGTGCCTTTAAATCTCAGCAGCAGGAAAGCAGGGGGCAGGGTGAGCAGGCAGAGCATGAGTGTGTGAAACTGTGAGAAAAGGCAGAGAACAGAGTCCCTCTGGTTTGCATTCACTTCAGAAGTTGTTTCTATAGTAAAATGTATAGGAAAGAGTTAGCTAGAACCTGATTATGGGATGGAGGAAAACTCCACCCCCCCAGGCTGCTCTCCTTTCCTATTCCTGTATGAAGAAGCTGGTTGAAATACATGCAGTTTGTTACATGCAGCAACTCCTGTGAGTAAATTGCCCCAGTGAGATCACAAAAGTGTGGGCTTGCAAATTCTGTTTGTTTTGGCTGCTTTGTGAATCTGTGTGTATGTCCCTTAAAAAAAGGCTTGGAAATGGTGCCAAAGCCTGACAAGGAGACGTGTGGAGGGTATGACAAATTTCACTTTCATTTAGTGGAAGTGCATTTGCCAGGGTAGGCAAAAAATAGGAAATGAAGACTGTATTCAGGGGTACTGCACTGCTTTATTTTTATTTATTTAGGGAATGGGGAAGTCTCCTGGCTCCACCCCCAAAGTCTCCAGATATTTCCTGAGTCAGACCTGGCAACCCTAAGGTATGCACTGAGGGAAACAAATAATTATAATTTCAGAATCAGACTTCAGAGGAGGGGAATTCCCCTCCCCCCACAATGTTTGTTAAGTTCCTGATATGGCATTACCATTTCAGGATTCAAATCTGTGTCATTTTGGAGTTAAGCACCATTATTTCAATAGGGAATTGATAATGATGGCTGTGCCACTTCTTTATAAAGATAATGGAACCAAATTTGCACAGAACATACTTCTCCTTATAATCTAAAGACTTGTCAAGTTTCAAGTGAATTTTACCAAGAGGTTCAATTTTACAAACCTCAACGTAGATACCTCTCAGCACAGACCTCTCCACTGAGTCCTAAAATGGCAGCCAAGTAGCAGCCTAGCAGGAGAGCTGCTGCTGGCATTAAAAATATATATCCTGCCTACTTTTTCCTACTCTTTCAGAGCCTGGCTAACAATAAAAATTCCTTACCTTTCCACTGAAAAATCGACATTTGCCATCTTTCCGTACTGTTTTCTTTCACAAAGTAAAAGTGCCTTCCTTTGTTAAAATCCTCCATCCCTTTTTGTTGGTCTGCCATTATCAGGATGGGGAAATAAACGACAGGAATACCTATCACAATAGGAACAATAAGAGATTTTTAAAGGCCCTTTGGAAATAATGGGAGCCAGAAATACTGACTTTCATAGGCTCCAGTGAAATATGTTACAGCACACAATGGTTGCAATGAAAACATGGAATGGATTACAAGAAACCCTCAGTCTGGAATTATAGCCTCCAGAGTGGAATCACTATTCCCTAAATCACTAAATCGAATCAAATAAAAAGCTCTATTTGAATGACAGCACCCTTGAGTGGAATTACAGACCCCAGAATTTTCTTTCCAGTTGTGAACTATTGATAACAGTCCTAGGGGTTGTCATTCCACTCTAGAGGCTGTCATTCCAGTTGCATAACACTTATCCTAACTCCAGAGACCATCATTCCATGCTGAGGGCTGCTATCCTAGTCCCAGAGCAGTCTATCTGGGCCCATATACTGTCATTTATCTCTGGACACAGGCCCAAAGCAGATTTCTCTAAATTTGCTCTGCATTTTTGATGCAACTTTTGTTTGATGTAGCCAATATTCCCTCTAAGCCATGAAGTCTTGTGAGCAAAAATTGTGAGCTACTGTCATTAAAGTTCTGAGCTACTGCATAAACTACTTTGCTCTGGGGCTATTTTTCCCGAGTTAAGACAAAAAATGTGTTACTGGAGGCTAAAAAACGATGAGCTAGCTCACACCAGTGTTCCCTCTAAGCTGAGTTAGTGTGAACTAGCTCACAATTTTCTAGCCTCCAGCTCACACATTTTTGCCAGCTCAGGAAAAATGACCCTAGAACAAACTAATTTATGCAGTAGTTTATAACTTTAATTCCCATCGCTCACAACTTTAATGCCTATAGCACACAAAGTAGAATTTTTGCTCACAAGACTCCACAGCTTAGAGAGAACATTGGCTGTAGAATATTTCAATGGAGCCCTTGCAAGACAGTTGGCATGCTCAGCTCCCATCCCAGTGGTTCTTCAGGTATCTCCATTGTTCTCAGTGGACATTTTTGTCATTTGTTTTAGTACATCCTGACCCTGCTCTCTGTTTTTCCAGCCATAGAAGAAGAAATGGACTCTGCTTCCCCTCAAGGAGCCAAGGGAAGAGAGCTACATCTCTCTGTGGTTTGTCTCCAAAGGCAATTGACTTGGAGTTCTCTGTGCTCCTCCATTGCAAGTGTCCAATTGGAAACAAGAAATGCTATTGCTAGGAAGGAGATGAGCACATGCTGCAGCACCCTCAGTTGAAAACAACATGGATTTCTTTGGGGATAGTTGTTTTTTTTTCCCACTAAGAATCCTGGTTTCCTAATACCATTCAGAACATCACAATAATTACCCAAAACAGCAATTTCTGTGTATCCTTTGGCTTGGGTATTTTGTTATGTACATACTTACATGTCAGTATGAACGTGATCGTGTCTTGATTCACCTTCAAAATTAAAAGAAGTCTCTGCTGCATTTGTATCCCAGTTAAGGAAAAAATGTGCTCGCTGATAGAAAAAGGTGTCATAGTATGTTTCGATGAGACATTCTGAAAATT
Organism: Heteronotia binoei; assembly: GCF_032191835.1. Classification (NCBI taxonomy): domain Eukaryota; kingdom Metazoa; phylum Chordata; class Lepidosauria; order Squamata; family Gekkonidae; genus Heteronotia; species Heteronotia binoei. The sequence goes on along the minus strand of NC_083223.1, from coordinate 94,264,353 downwards.
ATTTATGGAAATTTATTAAATTATAAATGGAAAGTTTATAAAACTTATTTATTTTATAAATTATAAAATTTGCCCTACTATCACCAAGGGTTCAACTGGGATCTATTTTTTAAACTTTTCTGAGACTTGCCCTATCAACTTTGCTGTGACAGTATGCTAGCATTAAGGGGCAGTACCACCATTGCTCCTTAGTCTACCAGTTGGTCTTAGTCTAACAGTTGCTTTGCTTGACTTGTGTACCAAGGTAAGCTGACCAGTGCCATTATGCCATCATCCTCCCCCGCCCTTGCTGGACAACAGTATGGTTCAAACTGATAAAGTTCCAGCCACAAGAGAGCTCCCTCACTAACTCACCAATTGGTAAGCCATGACCAGCTGGTTCATGAAAACATTTTTAACTGAAGCACAAACCCATAGTGTTTAAACCAACCGCAGCTATGGCCTAACTAGTACAAAACCAGGCCTTATTTAAAGCAAATCAAATAAATCAAATCAAATAATCTCACTGTCAGAACTTGTAACTTTGATTTCTTTGCTTTAGCCAAACTGCCTCCATGTTGTAACTTAGAAAGCTTGACAGCGGTCATTGACCCGGGCCTCTCTGCTATGCCAAATATTTAGGGCAGTAAGGCAGGCGGCAGAGAGTCTCTGCTTAACATCCACAGGTGCCCCTTGAAGCCAGGCCGTTTGGCCTTCGCAATAGGGGGGCATCCTCCTTTGCTGATAACGAAGGCTGGGAAAAGAGACAACCATTTGAGACCGTGTGAATTATTGTTTTATTATGCTTTGCTGTGGGCATAAAATGTAACCAACTGCCCAGAATCGCCATTACTGTTATTTCGTTACTATAGTACTGTAGTTCTTCTAATAAAGATCCTAACTTGCAACAAGTATTGGACTCTTTTGAAGTTCATCCAAGTTCTGACATTATAACAGTAATCCTTTTGTTTGGGCTTATCGGAACTGGCAACCTGGCCCCATGGCGGCACTGGCACCAGACAACGGAGAGCCCAATATCCCACCAGACGAGGAACCCCTTGACCCGAAGGTAACTGGCGCGAGGAGGAAAATTAAAGTCCCCGCGCCGTTTTCCGTCGACGCCTTCCCCTCACGAACCTGGAGCCCGAGGAAGTCTACGGCCGCTATGGAGGCCGCGGAGCAACGCTACCGACTCATCACCACGGGCGGGGGAGAAGGGGTCGAGGACGAGCCCAGAGACGAGGGGCTCGGGACTTATGGCGGAGGGGACCCGATCCGAACACTACGCAACGAGTTGTTCAATTGGGTGAGAGAGATCCACGACGAGGTTCATGCCTCCAGGACCCTGATGGCAGAGGAGATGCAGCAGAACCTGGGAGCGGTCCGCGACCAAATCCGCAAGCTCCAAGGGGTCGTGGCAGCAGGACAAATCCCGGGGGGGGACCGGTGGGTCCTCCGGCAGGCACGCCGGCCGGACCCCCGGCAGGGCTTCCCGCGGGGCCGCCGGCCGGTCCCCCAGCAGGACCCTCGGTTGGGCCCCCGGCCGGTCCTCCAGTAGGTCCCCCGGCTGGACCACCCGCTGGACCGCCAGCCGGCCCTCCGGTGGGACCCCCGGCCCCCCCACCCGGTGGGACCCCCGGCCCCCCCACCCGGTGGGCCGGTGGCTCCGGTCGTTCCTGCTCCCGTCGCCCCGGCCGGAGGGGACGGGGGAGGACACCGGGAGGTGAAGATCACCTTCGACGGAGACGGGGAAGCGGTGGAATACTTTACAATCCAGTGCAACACGTTTTTCACGCACTGGGGAGCAGGGTACCCCACGGAAGCAAGCCGCGTAGACCACATCGCCTCCAGACTGAGAGGACCGGCTCAAAAATGGTACGTGGGGCTCTACACGGGGCGGAAACCCGAGCTAGCCACCGTGGCCGACTTCCTACAGGCGATGCTCCGTCAGTACGGAGACCCCCTGCGAGAAGAGAAAGCCATCGCGGCCCTACAAAGGATAGAGCAAGGCAACCGCACCACCCGAGAGTACGCTACCGAGTTCATGGGCCACTGCGTGGCAGCCAGGGGATGGAATGAAGTAATGAAATACACCGCGTTCAAGAACGGCCTGAACGCGAACATCTTAGACCGGTGCTACCACCAGGGAAGACCAGACACCCTGGTAGGATGGATCCAACTGGCCGGGGAGGTGGAGACCGACCTCCAGCACGTCGGGATGCGACGCCAGCAACAGAGCAAAAAGGGAGGGAGGTCGAGTCCCTCGCTGAGCAAGACGGAAGGGAAGCGGGGCCCCGCAACCTCAACCCCCTCGACCGCGGCGCGGAAGTGCTTCAGGTGCGGGGATCCGAATCACCTGGCCGCAAACTGCCCAGGGAAGCCGACACCAACTCCGACGCAGCCCAAACCGACGCCCACCGCGCCGAAGAAGAAAGGCGGATGAGCGAAGGAGCCCAGTCGGGGCACCGTCGCCACTTCCTTGGCGATTGACGAGGATATTACCACCATAGAAGAATCCAGTGAGGAATCTTGGGATCAGGAGTCGGCGGGAAACGACAGCGACCTGCTTTAATCAGTGCCACGAAGCAGGTCGATAAAACGCCGGCACTACTGACGGTGAGAGTGACAGGGGGGCTATTGTTCATGGCAGTCACCCTTTTGAACCCCAACTTGAAAAGGTTTATGCACGCCCGGGCCCTAATTGACTCTGGGTGCACAAGGGACATTATCACCCCCCGCTTAGTAGAAGCGCTAGGGTTAGCCACGTCTCCCCTTCCCCACCCCATCCAATTTGAACAAATGGGCGGGTCACCAATGAGGGGGGAACCGTGCACCCTAGAGACCCAGGCCACCCCCGTGGGAACTGAAGAACACTGGGGGGTGGAAACTTTTGTAATAGCCCCTTCCTGCTCCTTCGATGTGGTGGTAGGATCGGGATGGCTAGCAAGACACCAACCGGACATTCGATGGGCAGAGCAAATAGTGTGGTTCCCGGATTGGCGGTGTGAGCACCACCACTGGAGACCCGAGTGGGGCCCGAAAGCACCCCCCCAGAATGAGAGACTCTGCCTCACCCTCGAAGAGATAGGATCGATCCCCAAAGAATACAGGGACTTGAGGAAAGCCTTTAGCGAGCGGGAGGCGGACGAACTCCCCCCGCACCGCCCCACAGACTGTGCTATCGAACTCATTCCCGGGCAGACTCTACCAAAGGCAAAACTGTATTCTATGGGTTGGGCAGAGAAAGCGGAACTGAGAAAGTTCATTGACAAAAATTTGAAACGGGGTTTCATTCGACCAGCTACGGCCCCCCATGCAGCCCCTGTACTATTCCGCAAGAAAAAGGATGGGGGGCTTAGACTTTGCACAGATTTTCGCGGGATAAACGGGATTTCTATGTCCAATGCTTACCCGATCCCGTTGATAAGGGACCTTTTGAACACAGTGGCCGAGGGCAAGATCTTCACTAAGCTCGATCTCAGAGACGCGTACTTTCGCGTGCGGATTAAGGAAGGAGACGAGTGGAAGACTGCGTTCAACACAACTATGGGACAGTTTGAGTATCTAGTGATGCCATTCGGGCTCCAGGGAGCACCCGGGGTTTTTATGAACTTTATAAATGAAGTGTTGAGAGAATTTCTTTTTAAGGGGGTGGTGGTGTACCTTGATGACATCATCATCTATTCAAAAGATCTTGAATCTCATGTGCCCCTCGTGCGAAAAGTGCTAACTACCCTCTGTAAGAACAAATTGTATGCTAAACTGTCTAAATGTGAGTTCCACAAGACGGAACTAGACTACTTGGGATTCCGAGTGTCGGGGGAGGGAATAGCAATGGACCCGGCAAAAATCCAAGCTGTTCTAGATTGGGAACCGCCCCGAACCCGACGGCAGTTACAATCTTTTCTCGGGTTCGCAAATTTCTACCGCGGATTCATTAAGGGGTTCGCCCGGGTGATGCTCCCCCTCACGGAGCTCCTAAAAACGAAGGGGAGGGGAGAAGCGGCGAAAAAACCCGGGGCGCGCCTGGCCTGGACGCCGGAATGCCACCGTGCGTTTCAAGAACTTAAGCAACTCTTCACCTCTGAACCAATACTGGCTCACCCCAATGAATTAAAACCCTTTGTGGTGCAATGCGACGCCTCCGACGTCGCCGTAGGAGCCATATTGATGCAGAGGAACGAGGAGGGGGAACTGCGTCCCTGCGCCTAGATCTCACACAAATTTTCAAACGAACAAAGAAACTGGTCGGTGTGGGACAAAGAGGCTTTTGCTGTAATGTTTGCCTTGAAAACTTGGAGATCCTGGTTAGAGGGAGCCCGAGTCCCCTTTGAAATTTGGACCGATCACAAAAACTTGGAGGCTCTCACGGGCCGCCGCAAACTGACAGCCAAACAAATTCGGTGGGCGGGATTCTTTGCAAAATTTGACTTCGTGCTGAAACACATCCCAGGCACTAAGAACTTTTTGGCTGATGCACTATCGCGCATGCCCCAGCACGAGAGCCAGCGAGAGGAAGTAATCGACTCTCTCATTCCCCCCTCAGCGGTCGCGGGAGGGGTCACTACCCGTTCAGGGAAAACGACCGGGGCCCCGGAATTGCCACAAAAAGAACGCTTTGCGTCGGAAGCAGACTTAGAAGGAGCAGAGCGCCCCGACGGGCTAGAGCAAGGGGAGGGTGGACTTTGGCTCCACAAAGGGAAAATCTACGTGCCTAAGTCTATGAGGAAGGGAGTACTAGAACAGAGCCACTCCAACCGCCTGGCCGGTCACTTTGGGTATGTGAAAACACTCCACCTCATCACCCGACAATTTTGGTGGCCAAAACTAAAAAGAGACGTTTCTGAATTCGTGCTAGCATGCCCCACATGTATTATGTCCAAACGCAGAGGAGGGAAACCCCCCGGCCACCTCGTCCCTCTCCCCACGGCTAGCCGACCCTGGGCTGTGGTGTCAATGGATTTTATAGTGGAACTCCCTCCATCCCAAGGGAAAACTGTGATATTGGTGGTGGTTGACACTTTTTCAAAGCAAGCCCACTTCATCCCTTGCAAGAAATTACCCACCGCTAAAAAATTGGCCCAACTTTTCTTTAATCACGTGGTCCGCCTACACTCATTCCCCGAGAAGGTCATTAGTGACCGCGGGCCACAGTTCGTTGCCAACTTCTGGTGGGAGTTTTGCAAGCTAGCCGGCATCGAACAAGGGCTTAGCTCGGCCTACCACCCGCAAACGGATGGACAGACGGAGAGAGTAAACGGGCTTCTCGAACAATACTTAAGGTGTTACATTAATTACCAACAAACAAATTGGGTGGAACTGCTGCCATTCGCAGAATATGGATACAATAACAGCCTCCATAGTTCCACCAAAACCTCCCCTTTCCAAATAGTCAACGGCTACGAAGGGAAGCCTTTCCAAACCTCCCCCTTCCGGCAGGACCAAAAGAACCCACTTCTTGCCTCCAGTGGTGGGAGGGAATAAGGGAGGGATGGAAAGTGATTCAAGAAAACCTGGAAGAGGCAAAAAGGGAGTATAAGCGGTACTTTGACAAGAAGCATGCCCCGCAGTGGGAAATGAAGGAGGGAGAGACAGTGTTCCTATCTACCAAAAACTTGCCCCTTCCGCAAGGGTGCCGCAAACTTGCCCTTAAGTATCTGGGACCATTCAAAATAAAGAAGGTTATCAATAAAGTGACTGTGGAACTGGAGTTACCCAAATCCCTTAGTAAGATCCACCCTGTTTTTCATTGCAGCCTTCTTCTCAAGGATCCTGGAGCTACGCAATTCCATCCTCGCCCCCCGGAACCGCCTCCGACATTAGTGAAGGGTCAGAGTCACCATGAGGTGTTAGATATTCTAGACTCTAGGGTCCGGAGGGGGGTGTTGTACTATCTGATCAGGTGGAAGTATTTTCCCCCTAGCTGTGATGAATGGGTAAAAGCTACTGATGTATCTGCACCACAATTGCTCAAAAAGTTTCACCTACTGTACCCACACAAGCCCAAGCCGAAGAGCTTAGGGGGGGCAGTATGTCAGAACTTGTAACTTTGATTTCTTTGCTTTAGCCAAACTGCCTCCATGTTGTAACTTAGAAAGCTTGACAGCGGTCATTGACCCGGGCCTCTCTGCTATGCCAAATATTTAGGGCAGTAAGGCAGGCGGCAGAGAGTCTCTGCTTAACATCCACAGGTGCCCTTTGAAGCCAGGCCGTTTGGCCTTCGCAATAGGGGGGCATCCTCCTTTGCTGATAACGAAGGCTGGGAAAAGAGACAACCATTTGAGACCGTGTGAATTATTGTTTTATTATGCTTTGCTGTGGGCATAAAATGTAACCAACTGCCCAGAATCGCCATTACTGTTATTTCGTTACTATAGTACTGTAGTTCTTCTAATAAAGATCCTAACTTGCAACAAGTATTGGACTCTTTTGAAGTTCATCCAAGTTCTGACACTCACCACAAGTGGCAAAAAGTAGACATAAAAGAGTCCCTTTCAGCCAACCTGAAAGAATCCCACAAATACTTGCTAAGACCTCAAGCAACAAGCTATCCCCACTTTGGCATATACAGGGATGAGCAAGTAGACAGATCTGAATGGTATGAACTAATTCAAGAGATGTGCAAACGTTTATAGACTGCACTCGTTTCTGCTTTAGCTCACCAAGGAACCCACTCTTCCTGCACATCCATCTAAATCCTTGACATCTTTTTTAGGAAGGGATGGGAGTCCACAACTATTCCTGAACCACAAGGGGTGAAAGCTGGACTACTAAAGATCAAGACATCTGAGGAACCACCTCTCCCCATATGTGCCCTGACGGGCTTTACACTCAGAAAATCAACACCTCCTGATTGTTCCCAGCTCTAAGGATGTCCGCCTAGCCTCGACTAAGACCAGGGCTTTTTCTGCTCTGGCCCCGACCTGATGCAACATGCTCCTGTCAGAGGTTATGGACCTGCCAGGTTTGCTGCCTTTTTTAGGGCCTGCAAGACAGAGCTGTTCCGCCAGGCCTTTGGGTGTGGTAGTGGGCATCCAAATTAAATTAAACTGGCCTCCCTTGCTGAAGCATTTTACCTTCAATGGCCCATCTGAAATATGTCCTCATTGGTTTCTAGCCAGCTGGAAATTGCACTAATTACTGAATTACTGAATGTATACTTTTATTGAATGTATTATTTTATAGCTTGTATATTTTGCTATTGTGGAGTTTTATGTTGTGAGTCGCCCTGAACCTGCTTCGGTGGGGAGGGTGGGATATAAATAAATGACTTACCTTTGTCCCCTGCTCTGAACCAGGAAATTCATTTGTTTTAATGTACTGGTGTTACTGGTTTTAATGTTTTAAGTGTTTGACTATATTGTAATCCACTCTGAATCCCTGGGGTACGGTGGAATATAAATTTACTAAAAATAAACTAAACAAATAAGCAAACAATGCAAATGAATTGTTTATGATAACTGACTTTTAAAATGACACCAACACTTATTTTTAATCTAGTATTTTATTAAAGTTTTGGTATATGATATGAGTATTTCAGCACTGACCTGTATGGTCCATGTCAGTCTGATCTCATCAGATCTTAGAACCTAAGCAGTGGTGATCCTAGCTAGTACTTGAATGGGAGATCACCAAGGAAGACTGGGTTGCTATGCAGAGGCATGCAATGACAAACCATGTCTTTTTGTCCTTTACACTGAAAATCCTACAGGGTCACCATAAGTCAGCTATGACTTGACAGCACTTTTCACCACCTCCATGAGTGCCACAAAGGAAGATGTGGGGGAATAGATAAAAAAAGCTGTTTTTTATTAAATATGAGTGATCCAGTATAGAGATGTAAAAACACACCAAGTAATTCTTTCTCAGACCAACTTTCCATTGTCCACCTTAACATGTGTGTACATTTGCAGAAACTAATAAGCACAGTTTCCACAGACATATCATGTATATACCATATATATTCATCAGTACGCAGACCCTGACATGCTACATATATACATATGTGCCATTAAATCACAACTGACTTATCATGACCCCAGCAATGGCCCTTCAAAGCTAATGATAAGCAGAAGTGGTTTGTTATTGCCTTCCTCTGCACAGTTTTCCTTGGCAGTTGTCCATCCAAGTACCAATCCTGCTTAGCTTCCAAGATCTTTACAAGATTGGGCTCAGGACCAGTGCTAGGCTTTCTGGTGCCCTAGGCGAATCACCCACTAGCGCCTCCCCCATTATTAAAAAATATAGGGAAAATGAAGAGCGCCAAACATGAAACTTTCCACATTTTTAATTTATTGATTTTTAATTTTAATTTTTTAAAATGTGATATGTTATTTAAAAAATTGTGAGAATAAGTGTTTGCTGGCCACACCAGGAAAGAGGATGGCGGGATAGGATAAGGTGGGAGACTAAATCGCACATTGGGGAAAGGGGGGTGGCTTGGCTTTGTTGAGGGCAGCTTGGTGATGGGAGAAGACAAGTGATCAGGTGACAGTGGTCAGGAGCCAGAGTAACGCATCTGGGAGGGGGCACCCAGTGGTGCCCTCTAGGACAGGTGGAGCCCTAGGCAACTGCCTACTTTGCCTATTCCCACGCACCAGCCCTGATTGGGCTATACTATGTCTTCAACATGCTACATACCCTCATAATATGTTGAGGCTTGAGAAGCTGCCCTGGGGCACCCAAGAGAGAATACGGAATATTAATGCTAAAACTGGTGGGAGTAAGAGAGGATATTAAAGAGAAAGGCCATACTTATACAGCAGATGAAGAAGTGCTGGTTCAGATAATTTGTATACCACTTAGAATATTTATTTTGGTATTCCTACTACTATGGTGTAGAGGGCAATGTTTAAATATATATTTTTTTCCTTCCACAATATGTTATTACTAGCAAAGGTGGAAAGAAACCTTTCAGGGACAGCTTTGTCATATCTCCACACATTTTTTCTCTTGTGTGGCATTCCCTGAATAGTGAAGATAAGGCAACCATAGTTCATATGTACTTGTGTTTGCCAGTAAGACAGATTTATTACAGAAAGCTCCTGAGAGACCAATTAATATCAGCAGGCTTGTCAAAATATGTGTACCATGAAGAATACAGGCAGACTTTCAACACTCCAACAATGCAAGGTCACATAAGAGAATGACACAAGGGGACAGGCACAATCACAGCATAGAAAGGGCAATAAAGTCCAGCTGTGAATTCATCAAGCAAAATAATAAGGATCATCTGCAATGGCCCAAGCACTCTAGTGGTGTCTGTTAAAGGTACAGGAGCCCTATCAGGCACAAAAGGTGGCAACACATCAAAGGGAAAAGAAAGAAAAAAGGGACTCAAATGTTATGGTTTTGAAAACAGCTGTTTCTAATTTGCAGGCAGAGATAAGAATCACATGTCAGAAAGTTCCTTTCTTCCCGCCATTGTAAAGACATGCATACATTATACACTGTGCCTTCTGCTGCTGCCTGGAAGAATTTCAACCATTGCTACATATACGTTATGGAAAAGCTGTTGTGGGGATGCCACCTTTCTACAATTAACTACAGCATTCTCTGTATTGTGGTCTCAAACTACTCATTGCTATCAAAATTCCAGTAGTTGTGTGTAAATTGGTGACATATCAAACAAAACAACAACCAAAACAAAAACACCCTGATTCAAATAATCTATAATCAACCAAAGTTGATTGTGCTTTCAGAACAGGGCCCTGATTTCTGCATAGGATGTTGTACACAGAAGAATATGGAATATAAGCAGGGCTCATTTCCAGAGGGAACCTAAAGGAACCATGTTCTGGGAGAGAAGATACACATTATTTATTTACTTTTACTTTATAAGGCCACACACATGGTGAAGTTCTCTAGGTCTGTCTCTCCAGCTCTGCTGTTTCAGACTGCTGGAGCTTCACAGGCTACAGTATCAGCTAGTTCATTTGAAATCTGGCCCCACCCTCTCAACCCTATAAGGGCAGAGATTGAGTCCACACTTGGAGTTTTTGCCTGCCTGGTGATCTGGATGGACTGGCTATTGCTCAGTAAGTTGTGTGTAGGGTGGGGGTGGGTGGGGAGGGATTCCTGGACACCTTTGGATAGGGGAGAGGGGACTTCACCAGCATTGCAAGGCAAGGCCGGGCTCACTTGCTCTGCTCTGCCTCGGTGCACTGGCCTTAGAAGGAAAAGGGCTCTTCCATTGAAAGACTGGGCATTGGCAGGGGCGGGGTGGAGGAGGGGGTGGGGGTAGGCGCCTTGTACTTACATTGCAAGGCAAATCCCAGGCTGCTTGCTCTGCTCTGCCTTTGTGTACTTGCCTTGGGAGGAGAAGAAGTGGGCTGCTCCATAAGAAGCAAGTGCATCAAGGCAGAGCAGAGCAAGCAGTCTGGGGCTTGCTTTGCAAAGAGTGGACATCGGTGGGGGCAGTGTGGAGGAGGGGGAGGCGGTGGGCGCCTTCTGCTTTCATTGCAAGACAAGCCCCAGGCTGCTTGCTCTGCTCTGCCTTGGTGCACTTGCTTTGGGAGAAGAAGTGGGTTGCTCCATAAGAAGCAAGTGCATGAAGGCAGAGCAGAGCAAGAAGTCCAGGATGTGCCTTGCAAATAGCAGGCATCGGTGGGGGTGGGGTGGAGGATGGAGAGGAGGGTGGGTGCCTTCTGCTTACATTGCAAGGCAAGGCCTGGGCTGCTTGCTCTAAGTGCTCTCTCCTTCTCCTCCACCAAAGGAGAGGACTTCCCTCCCTTTTTTGGAGAAAGTGGGCTGCCTTTCTCTTCAAGGAATAGGTCTCTCTCCCTTCCTAAAGGAGACAGTTTCCAGGTCTTTCCTGGAGATTTCCCCACAAATCAGTTCAGTTCCCTAGAGGAGAAGATTGTGTGGTCCCCCCCCTCCCTCTATAAAGAAGGTGAGCTGCCCTGTCTGTCCAAGAGAGATCCAAGTGGGCAGCTATGTTGGTCTGAAGGGATAGAACAAAGCAGTAGACAAGTGCATTTTTAAGACCAACTAAGTTTTATTCAGAATGTAAGCTTTCATATGCTTTAAGCAGACTGTCTGATGAAGTCTGCTTAAAGCATATGAAAGCTTACCTTCTGAATAAAACTTAGTTAGTCTTAAAGGTGCACTTGTCTACTGCTTTGTCCAAGAGAGATTATGGGAAAGGCATATAGTGCCCTTCTGTCCATCACAGAGTACCCAGAGCTTACAAGACAGCTACTCAAGCAATGGTAACACAGAAACAATAAAAACAGTGTGTGTGGGGGGGGGGGGGGGGGAACCTGTGGTAACCAGTTGGAGAAAAAAGCAGACTGAGGAAGCCCAGTCTTGATACTGGCAAAATCAAATTACAGAAACAAAAACAAAAACAAAATCAATGTAAGGCCTTTTACTGGACCAATCAAATTAGTGCAAAATAAAATTAACCATGAAAGAAAAATGGTGTAAGCCAGAAAGAAGTGGCAAGTCCCTGTCAGAGAAACCAGCCTTGACCTTCTGGACTCCTAAAAGACTCTCCAGAAAATGGTTGTTTTCAAAAGCTGTTGCAAATTTAACAACCAGCTAATTTACCTGGGATGTGGGTCACAAAGTTAGGAGTGCAGAGTGAGAAGTCTCTCTCACCGCCCCCCTAACCTCTCCTTCCTTTCTCTATCTCCCCATGCCTTCTGTCTCCCACCTTTCTTCCCCCTCAAAAGTAACTTGACAGTCTGTTGTGTCTTGCATTTCAGTCCCGAAATTACAACACAGTGGATGCTACGGAGGTGACCAGTGGAAGTCCACTGGTCCCCGGATGTAAATCCACAAATACGCTCCGCCAATCAAGATCTGTGGTGGGAAGTTTAACTGACCAGGATTGGACCTGGCCAGACTGAGGGTTGTTCCGGGGTATGTATATAATTGGGACCCGGCCTGTATTGCCTTGTCTTGTGATGTACTCGCAAATAAAGCATGTTGCCTTCTACATGTCTCGTCACTCAGTACATTACAGTGGTGACGAGGATGGGATTCTAGCCAGGTAACTCCCCAAGCGGGACTTTGCTGACCTGGCCAGAGACAGGAAGGCACGCATTCGAGGGAGACGGAAGTGCCCACTGCCATGGCTAACCCAAGTGGGACGACGGGCACCTTGCAGTGTTCGACCTCGCCAACCTTGATAGGTGGGAGACCTACACGGAGCAAGTCGACTGCTACAACCAAACATGATTACAGATGACAGCCATAAGAGAGACGTGCTCCTGAGTGTCTGCGGGGAGGCCACATTTGAGATGGCAAAGGGTCTCTCAGCCCCTGCGAAGATCACGGAGAAAACATACGGGGAGATAGAGTCCTGACCGGGCACTTCTTGCCCCAGCCTTCCATCATCGCCCGCTCATTCCTCTTCCACAAGAGGGATCAAGGGGCGGGAGAGAAAGCCGCCATCTACCTGGCCATCCTCCGCCAAATCGCAGGGAACTGCAGCTTCGACAAGCTGGATGAAGCCCTGAGGGATCGCTTCGTCTGGGACCTCCAAGACGAAAGACCGCAAAGGAAGAGCTCACCCTCCAACTCACCTTCAATGAGGCCACCGCATTCAAGAAAGCAACCAAAGCGTACAACAACCCGCAAGCGGAAGCCGTCCACCAGGAGGAGATGGCACTGGGCAACCAAGAGGAGGAGGAGGCAAACCAGCTACGTCGCCAACCAGGAATGGGGCCGAGAGCGCCCACTCAGCCACAAGTGACAGAGAGACCAGCCAACACCAAGTGTGCCAGCTGTGGGGATCCACACGAGCTCTGGGACTGCCCCTATCGCAACATGGACTGCAGGAACTGCGGAACAGTGGGCCATATAGCGTGGGCTTGCCGGGCCAAGGCCACCCGCAGACACCAGTCCACCAATCACAATTCAACCAATGCCTACTCGACCGCATCAACTGGCCTACAGGTAATGAACTTGCCCCTCACCACCCCAGATAAGGTCAGGGTGTCGGTCCTAATCGAGGATGTTCCATGTTTAATGGAGCTGGACTCGGGCTCCTCCATCTCCATAATTTCCGAGGAGTCTCTAAGAAAACTTTGTCCCCATGGCCGGCCCCAGCTGCAACCAGCGGACTTCATACTGCGGGACTTCAAAAAAAAAACCTTGTACAGATTTTGGGTTGGGCCACTGTAAGGGTAGTGTTCATACTGCAGGACTTCCCAAAAAACTCTGTACAGATTTTGGGTTGGGCCACTGTAAGGGTAGAGACACTTCGGTGTGAAGGGCGGGGTATAAATTCCAATATAAATAAATAAATAAATAAATAAATAGAGTTTAAGATCTTTAAGGGCAAGCTGGACATTCTCGTGGTCAAATGCCAGCTCACCATTTTACTGGGGCTGGCCTGGTTTCGACCGCTGGGTATTCAAATAGTGGGGGTGCAGCAGATGCAAATGCAAAATTTTGAGCACGTGTGCCGGGAATTCCCGGAAGTGTTTGATGGGTCCCTGGGGTGCTACAAGGGGCCTCCCATCACCTTACCTCGCGATCCCCATGTGAGACTGATAAGGCTGAAGGCCAGGCAAGTTCCGTTTGCTCTTAAACCAAAAATAGAAGCGGAGCTGGACCACCTCATGGCCCAGGGAGTGCTAGAACCGGTATCCTATGCTGCATGAGAAACACCCATAGTCACTCCAGTGAAGCCAAATGGAGATGTGCGCATATGTGCTGATTACAAGTGCACAATAAATAAGGCACTTCAGGACAACCCATACCCCATTCCGGTGGTCAGCCACGTACTGGCAGCCCTAGCAGGCTCTAAGGTTTTTGGGAAACTGGACTTGGTCCAGGCTTACCAGCAACTCCGGTGGATGCCGAGACAGCAGAAGCCCAGACCATTGTAACTCACAGGGGAGCTTTTCGGGTGCTGCGGTTGCAATTTGGGGTTAGTGTGGCTCCGGGGATTTTTCAGAGCATAATGGATTCTCTTCTCAAAAGGATCCCTGGAGTGCAACCATTTTTGATGACATTTTGATCGCCACCCTGGACGCTAAGGAGTTCAGCAGCCGTCTGCATGAGGTACTCTGCCGTTTCCAGGCGGCGGGACTTAAAGTAAAGCAGGAGAAGTGCTCCTTCAGGGTATCAAGGGTAGAGTTCTTGGGGTTTGCAGTAGACGCTGCGGGAATCCACCCGACGGCCGACAAGATGAGGGCTATTGTCCACGCCCCGGCCCCCACGTGCAAGACGGAGTTACAAAGTTTCTTGGGATTATTAAATTTTTATCATTCATTTTTGCCCCACAAAGTGGCCATCGCAGAACCCCTTCATAGGCTCCTTGATAAAAACGCCCTGTGGGTCTGGGAAAAGAAGCAAGCCGCTGCTTTTCAGGCAGTCAAGGACCTCCTAGTGTCCAATGATGTGCTCCACCATTTTGACGAATCCTTACCAGTGATTCTGGCTTGCAATGCTTCCCTGTATGGGATGGGCGCTGTTCTGGGGCACCAACTCCCGGGAGGGAGGTTCCCGTGGCCTATTATTTGAGGACCCTGACCCCCACGGAGCGCAACTATGCCCAGATAGACAAGGAGGCCTTGGCAATAGTGGCGGGTGTGCATAAATTCAACAACTACCTGTACGGTAGGCGTTTCATGATCTCCATGGACCATAAGCCGCTACTGGGCCTCCTCCCCCCAGACCGCCAGACACTGCAAATTCTGTCACAGCGCGTCCTGCGGTGGAACCAGTTCCTCAACTCGTACACATATGCCCTGGTCCACCGCCCCGGCAAAGCTATGGGACACGCAGACGCCCTCGGCCACCTGCTGCTGCCCTCTATGGACCCGGATCCTGCCTCTGCCCACCATGTGATGCTTATAGAGACTCTACCAGAGAGGCCCCTCCACACCACTGAGGTAGCTAGGGCCACGGGTAGAGACCGCATCCTCGCACGCATTTTAGACTAGGTGGGAAGGGGGTGGCCCACGGGCAAACTGGAAGCAGAATTCAGGGCATTCGCATCGCGCAGAGAACTGTCCATGCACAAGGGGTGCCTTCTCTGGGGTAGCAGGGTGGTGGTTCCCCCCCCCCCCCCATTGTGGAAACAAGTGCTAGAAGCCCTACACGAAACACACTCGGGGATAGTGTGCATGAAGGCCCTGGCACATAGCTATGTATGGTGGCGGAGGATGGATGAGGAGATAGAAGGGTGGGTTCGAAGGTGCCAACCCTGCCAAGAGTCCCTGCCTGATCCACCCAGTGCCCCTGTCCACTGCTGGGAGTCCAACAGGAGGCCATGGTCCCGGTTACACCTAGACTTTGCGGGGCCATACCAGGGCCAAATATTCTTTATCTTAGTCGATGAATACACCAAGTGGTTGGAAGTGATTGCTGTAGCTTCAACCTCCACCGCGGCGGCGGTCAGAACCTTGCGAAGGGTCTTTTGCACTCATGGGATTCCTGAGACCCTCATCACAGACAATGGGACCGCTTTCACCTCCCGGGAATTCCAGGAGTTCTTGAATCAGTACCTCATCCAGCATATTCAGTCCGCCCCTTTCCATCCAGCCACCAACGGCCAAGCAGAGCGCATGGTGCACACCACTAAAGAGGCCCTGGGTCGCATTGTACAGGGAGATTGGGATCACCGCCTGGCAGCCTTCCTATTTGATAACAGAATCACCCCCAACCCCATCATTGGGTTAAGCCCTGCCGAGTTACTAATGGGGAGGAAGTTGATCACGAGGCTAGACAGGTTGCATCCTGACCGGGCTACGGACCTCTGCAGTTCCCCCGAAACCAGGGAAGCCATGAGGGGATTCTTTCCAGGGGATCCGGTATATGCAAAGAACTTTGCAAGTGGGCCGGAGTGGTTAGCTGCCCAGGTGCCTATGAGGTCTCGTCGGAGGGGGGACCAGATTCTAAGGAGGCATATTGACCAGCTGCGCTGTCGCACATTGCCAGAAGAAGCAACAGCGATCGGGGGAGCGGGAAGCAGGGGAGTTCTAGCAGCAACACCCCCAGAAGCTGCCCAGCCAGCCGCACCAACTATGCAGGCAGAAAAGCACCACAGCTGAGGTAGCACCCCCCCCCCCCAGAGAGGAGATTCCAGAACAGCAACAGGCGACAGACAGCCCTTTTCTGGTGTCACCCCACCACGAGGAACCAGCCGCCCCGCCAGCCACGGCGGCCGCTCCAACTCCCCAAATAACCCCGAGGAGGTCGACCCGGGAACGCAGGGCGCCAGCCTACTTGAAAGACTTTGTGTCTTGAACTAGGGGGGGGAGGAGTGTTGTGTTTTGCATTTCAGTGCCGAAATTACAACAGTGGAAGGCCACTGGTCCCTGGATGTAGCTCCGCAAATACGCTCCGCCAATTAAGATCTGTGGCGGGAAGTTTAACTGACCAGGATTGGACCTGGCCAGACTGAGGGTTGTTCCGCGGTATGTATATAATCGGGACCCGGCCTGCATTGCTTTGCCTTGTGATGTACTCGCAAATAAAGCATGTTGCCTTCAACACATCTCATCACTCAGTACATTACTCAGTCCATACATATCCTCTGGCTGGCATACATCCTTTGCCTTCTCATGGGGATTCCTCCCCACCCCCCTCCACAGGAGGCAAAGAGCCAGTTAGTGGTGGCAAAGGTCAAGACCTCCCTCCCTACAAGTTGCCAAGTCTCTCCTTCTTTCCTCCATCTATTATCTCTCTCTATTCCTACCCCTTTCACTCTTTCCTCCCATCTGTCTCTCTCCCCTCCCCTATTTGTCTCAAAATGAGGGAGCTATTGCTTGCCAAATGCATCTCTCTGTGAAAGAGTTTGTGGCAGTGGCTGTTGAATGAATACAATGGGAGCCAGGCTGTTTGTGACAGGTAAGCTGCTTTTGCTTTTCCAGTGACTGTGCTTCTGGATCTTATATGTCAGGATAGGATCTCAGGAATAGACACAGTTCAAAAACTTCAGGAAAGTAAGTGAAATTTGAATTTTTGCTGTGGGATGTAGTTTTGATGGCAGTCTTTTCTTGCTGTTTTGTGTCTGATGCACACTGCTCTTTCATAGTGCTGAGATATTGAGGACTTTGAAGAGTGTGATGATTTCTGTAGTTCAATCAATTTTTCTCCAGATTGTCAGCTCTGAGCTGGGAAATACCTGGAGATATTGGGGTGGAGCCTGAGTGGTGGGCGTTGCCTTCTGACACACTTCCGGTGATGTCAGGGATGTGTGGCATAGGCAAATAAGTTATGCTAATAAGTCATACTAATAAATTCCTGGAAAGCTTTTTCTACGACATGACCTCTGAATAGAAGCCTTTGGTTCTTTTGAAAAATAGTGAGTTGAGAACCTGTGATAAATTACACAGGGAGAGGAAACTTAGAAATCCCCACCCCAATAGTGCAAAACAGCTAAGCTCCAGGCCTAGATGAGTCTGAATAGCTTCTTATTCACCTTACAAAACCACCGTAGTGTAGTGGTTAGTGTCAGACTAGGATCTTACCCTGACCTGGATAGCCCAGGCTAGCTCAATCTCTTTCGATCTCAGAAGCTTAATTGGGGTCAGCCCTGAGTAGATGAGAGATCTCTCCCCCAGAATAAATAAATTTTATTCTGGAGTACCCCCACCAAGATGAACCCTGGTATATACAGACCTACAAGGTCCTGTGTTATTCCTTCTGGAACTCTTTTAAAAGCTAATTTCCCTTTTGCTGGGTTCAGTTTGGATAACAAGGATGAAGGATTTCTTTTTTGTAGCAAAAGGTATGTGGGGGATAGAGAAACACTAATCTTCAGGAGAAAACTCTGCATCTCTCAAAACAGCACTTATATTTAAAAAAAAACTAATGAAATATAGGTTAAGTCCTCCTAATTAAAAAGCTGGTGAAATATTTAGCAAACCCATGAAATGCACAGCAGAGGTATCTATGTTCTGCCCTTTCATTTTACTATACTCTGGCTAAATTAAGTTGCCTATCCCAAAGCAAGTATCTGGATTGACACAGCTTGGATTTGATGCCTTCTAAGGGAGGTCTAATTTTCTAATATCTATGAACAGGTGATTATATTGAGTACCAGATGGATTTTGTTGCCTTTAGGTATTATTCTCCCACATTGCTCATTTTGAATAAAGATGATGTTTAAAAACACATTTAAATAAGACACTTTCCACCCCTGGATTGCTTAGTTACCGAATATCCCCATATGTTCATTACCAGGAGGAGAAAATCTTTCAGCAGCATCAATATGTGATCTCTCTAATGACGATTGGGCATTCCTGAAGGTCCTTTGTCTTGTGTAGGTCTCATGTAATTGCCTATAATTTCAATTGTCTCTGCTGGGTGAACTAATAACTATCTATGAATTTCATCTTTTAACAGCAGGCATCAAATGGGATCAGAAGTTCTTAAACCCAGAGGTTGAGTGGTTTGTTCAGAAATGTTGAAGGTTTCTGTAAGTTCACGTGAAGCTTAATAAAACCAGGTTTTTGTTTTGTTTTTCTTCGTTGTAAAAAACAGCAGTTATGACCATACTGTAAAACCAGGAGCATTTTTTTGTGTGTGTGCATGGACCTGGAAGTCATGGTGACCTCTGGTGACTGACCCTACTGGGGGCATAGAGGATATTCAGATATATGGCTGAATAAAGCCTACCCCCCCACCCTATCAACTTCTGGTATTCCAAGGAAGTCTGGCATCCAGCTACTTTTCAGAGTCAACCCTGCTTAGCTTCCAAGATCTTATGAGATTGGACTTGCCTAGGCTATCCAGGTCAGGGCACAGGAGCATTTCTGAACACCGAGAAAGAAAGAAAGAAAGAAAGAAAGAAAGAAAGAAAGAAAGAAAGAAAGAAAGAAAGAAAGAAAGAAAGAAAGAAAGAAAGAAAGAAAGAAAGAAAGAAAGAAAGAAAGAAAGAAAGAAAGAAAGAAAGAAGAAAGAAAGAAAGAAAGAAAGAAAGAAAGATTTAAGCCTACCTAGAAATCAAATGCAGAAATAACAAGAATACATTCCTGGCAATATGCCCCATTGAATAAAATGGCTTAGTCCTAGGATCTCAAAGTTGCTTTCATTGCTCTCCCTTATTTTTTAGTATAGGAAAACAAAGTTTTTCTTAGGGCCAATCTAGATGTGACACCTAACATGAATTCAAGATTGCCAGCCCCCGGGGGATCCCCTACTTTGGGGGGCTTTTCCTCACTGCTGGTCAGCGGGCTGGTGAGGAAAACCCGGCCCCCAAACAGTAATGCCCCTGATGTGATGATGTCATGTGGAAGTGATGTCACCACACTGGGGACATTGTGCAGGGATGCTCTGGTTTGAAGGCAGAACTCTATGGTTTGAGGACAATTTTACCATAGAGTTTTGCCCTCAAACCAGAACATCCCTGATGTGATTACGTTACTTCCATGTGACATCATTGCATTGACAATGTTGCATGACACCATCATTGTCTGGGGGCAGAGCCCCACCACTCTCCTAGAAGACTACCTCTCCCCCCACCAGTGAGAGGTAAGGACTTGGCAACCCTACGTGAGTTGGGTTGGGAGTTTCCCTGTCCTTCTCATAGACAGATTTTAAACCCCAGAGCTAATGTTCCCAAGCACTCTGGTGTACCATTCATCTTGAGACTGTGACATATGGAGGGGATTAAGTACCCTGCTGTGGGCCTCCATATGAACTGACTGCGGTCCATTATCATTATTATTTTATTATTATTTGTTTATTTCTATTCCACCCATTCCCCCCTTTGGGGGCTCAGAGCAGAGTACAACAATTACATGGTACATGAAGCCTCACAGCAGCACCAAGAGGGCCTCCTTGACCATTTTGGCTCACAGTGTGTGTGGTGGGAAACTGAAGCCCCTCCTTCCTTGTGCTATGCTTCTGGGACTAATAAGGCCACAGAGCACTTGGAAATGTTAGTTCCCTAATGTAACATCTGTTTATAAGTTTGGTAAGAAAATCCTGACTGAGTTTATGGCTGACATTCCATTTTGTTTTGCCCTTTGTGCTGAGGGCAAAATAGTCTGCATGTTCTTTTGTTTACATTTTAGAGGAATTCTTTTGTTTAAGTAATATTTTACCTAATCAATTTCACACCAGCCATCCACCCCTATGGTTCCTGATGGCCATCCTGTACTGCCAGAACCGTACTGCTCTGCTACCCTATATAGTTGCATAGTACCTGAGATATAAGTAGGCAGCGGTAATACCAGTTGGCCAAACCAGATCATTCATTGTTGTTTTCCTAGTAAGATAGATGCACTGCCCCATATTTGGTGATGTATAGTATATAACCTTTTCCCTTAGTCCAGGGGTCCTCAAACTTTTTAAATAGAGGGCCAATTCACTGTCCCTCAGACTGTTGGAGGGCCGGACTGCCGTTACTGTACAAGGCCGCGGGCCATCAGTTCTCCGTCTTCTGCATCTCTCTCCCTTCCCCACACCACACACCCCAGCCTGGGAACTCACCTCACCTCGGTATCACCTCACACTCTGTCTCCGCCGCCTCAGCCCAGTGCCGGAGGTGTGCGTTGCTAACGCGAGTTTAGGTCAAACGTCACTTCCGGTCTGATTTTGCCATAACCCGGTGGGCCGCATAAACGTCCTCAGCGGGCCGCATCTGGCCCGCGGGCCGTAGTTTGAGGACCCCTGCCTTAGTCCATTAGTGAAGGAAGATGAGCACACCTTTAGGAATGCCTTGATAAAAATTTATGAATGGGAATTAGTTTCGAGTCCACTGTATTGTGAGTAATCAGCCCAAACAATGACAAAGAGTATAGCAGCAACCCACTATATCTTTTATTTATTTATTTGTTTGATTTGATTTTTAGCCCACCCTTCCCATAGAACAGGCTCAGGGCAGGTTACATCATAAAAACAGTCAACAGTGAAAACAATAAAAGACCAGTTTAAAATATATAAAATCTAAAAATTAGACAGATTAAGATGGCAGATTCTGCCTCACAGATGTGACCTATTGTCCAGGTCCAGCAGATCTTGTAGCTCTGGGTTGAAATGAGAGGAAGAGGCTGATACCAAGTGACACCCACTGCCTCAGCTGAAAGCCTGGCGAAAGAGCAGGGCCCGAATCTCCAGGAGAAGCTCATTCCACCGGGCAGGAGCCAGGGCTGAAAAGGCCCTAGCCTTCGTCAAGGCCAGATAGACGTCTCTGGGGCTGAGTATCACCAGAAGTTGTTGGTTTTGCTGATCGTAAGGATCCACAGGACTCATACAGGGAGAGGCGGTCCTGAAGGTATGCTGGCCCCTGGCCATATAGGGCTTTAAAGGTAAGTACCAACACATTGAACTGGATCCAGTACTCAATGGGTAGCCAGTGCAGCTCATGCAGCACAGGATGAATCCATGCCCATACAGGTGACGCAGTCGACATGCATGCAGCAGCATTCTGCACCAGCTGAAGTTTCCAGAGGAGGGTCAAGGGCAGCCCACATAGAGAGAGTTACAGTAATCTAGCCTAGAAGTGACCATTGCATAGGTTACTGTGGCCAGGTTGCGGTGGCCGAGATACCGAAAGTCTGAGGAAGAAAATTCACAGAGGGTAAAAATTGGGGTTAAAATATCATAACTGACATTTTGTTGTCCTTTAATGGTGCTTCAAAATCTGTCATCTGTAATAGGCTGTCTCATCTTGCTTAACAATAGGAAAAATCCTGGGTCACTATAGCAAGTTTGTAGACCTTGGCACTTTTGCATAGCCCTTCTCAAGTTCTGTAATCTCGTCTTGAAAATGGCATATGATGGTAATAAGTATGAGCTTTATCTAAAATTAATTTAGCTTTTAATTTTAGCATGTTGCACTACTGCAAATCTCAATGTGGTGTGGATCAAGAGCTTTGAAATGAGGAAATAGAACCCACCTGGCTAAACGGGTTTCAATCTATTCCAGTTTAGGTTCAACAGCTTGAAGGTAGCAATATTGTTCCTAAAAAAGACTAAAATATCTTAGTGCTAGGAAGAATGATGACTTTATAACTCATGGTGATATGATAAATCCACAAAGATAAATTAAGTCATGGCAAGAAATTAAAGAAGGGAAAGAGATACAATGGTGGGTTTACTTTACAATGCTGGGTTTACTTTCAAATTGTTTCTAGATTAAAATGCATTGGTGTAAAAAGAGATGTTTCCCAACCCTTCTTTCCTTCTGTATCCCAACCTTCTTTTGAGATTTTTTTTTAAAAAAATGTCTCATTGCTGTTGTAAAATCAGATAAAGCAATAACTGGTGGAAGTATTTTGATAACAATATTATACAGGGCTTTCTTAAGAATTGAAAAGTATAATAGAGATTTCAACATCAAATATTTTCAATAGTATGCCAACAATAAGCAAAAAATTATGGTGTCAATATTGAGCCAGGTACCAATAATGCTATGTTCATACAATGTCAGGATTTGTGTATTTCTTCTTCTTTTTTAACTTACCATCCAGTAATATCACAATTATTTTATTAGGATAAAAAGAGAGAGGGGGGACTCTTCATCTGAAAAACATCAGCTCAAGTTCAGTCATTGACATAAATCATGGCAAAATATTATGTACATGCTTTATGCTGATGAAGAATTGCAGGGATAAATTCCCCACTACCCAAATATTCCACCCTGGGATATACAAGCTCATAAGAGATTGTAAATGCAATCCTGAGCTGTATCTGTGCTGCAGTGGCTGGCCACTGTGCAACCTTGGCACCACTTGTTAGCTCCCTAATGGTCAAGTTATGCTGTGGTAGAGTGGGGGGAAAGCATAGCTGGCTGCTTGCTTGGCTGTGTCCATGGCTATTCTGTCACCAGCAGTGGTGAGAGGGGCATGAAGGAAGGGCACTTTGAGTCAAAGGAAACTGCCAGTCTCAGGGCAGATGCTATTTCATATCACAGCTACAGGGCAAGAAATGGCAGCTTAAGAGAGCCCCATTTTGCTCTCCCACCCCACAGTGTGTGGATGCCCTTGTGATCAAGCCTCCTAAGATCAGGTACCTGCTAAGCTTCTGAAATGGGAGAGGTCAGTCACAGAGTATAGACTTTGCTCTCCTGCTTGGATGTCTGTGAAAAATGCTCACCCTATAGTGCTAAGTATAAATAAATAAATAAAATAAATAAGTGCCTCACACCACCAAACTGTCTTGCCCCTGGCTTCATGACAGAGAGCTCTAAGACAGATTCCTGTGCTGTATGTCTTACCTAATGAGCTG
Source organism: Heteronotia binoei (assembly GCF_032191835.1). Lineage (NCBI taxonomy): Eukaryota > Metazoa > Chordata > Lepidosauria > Squamata > Gekkonidae > Heteronotia > Heteronotia binoei. The sequence continues at coordinate 94,241,235 of NC_083223.1, read as the reverse complement.
TACACTGTCTTAGTGGAAGTTTATATAGGATGAAGGGGACCCTGACTGGGGAGGGGGCTTGGCCAGGAGGGAGGGGATTGGCTGGGACTTTAGTTGGCATCCTGGGCTTCTCTGAGGCTAATGGGCAGGGATGCAACACTTCCCTTTATTTTTGTGACCCATGGGTGCTTATGGACTACACCATGTGTTTTGTTGGTGTAACTTTCTGCCTCTGCCAGAGGACATTCCCAGGCTGAAAGGGACCAAGGAGCTGACTAACTCTAGCCAAACCCCAACACCACCCACAACCATACTGATGCAGGGACCAACACCTCTGTTGTGCCAACAGCCAGCTGCCACACCATGCCACCAGCACGCACAAACAACAGGGCACCACATCAGGGCTACACTGCAGTAACTGGCAGTTATGCTGTCATAACTGAGACTAATGCCAACGTAGAGGTAAGTTTGCTCCCAGAACACTTTCAAACCCCCTCCCCCCAAGATTGCTCTTTGTGTTGGCCAATTTTCATTCAACCTCTGCTCTTGTCCCTCTTAACTGACCCTCAAGTGTTCTTAATATATTAATGACATTGAGGATGCTAATAGTTACTATTATTAATCTCATTGTTTATACTAATAATAGTCTGATTTTAAGAGGAGGACCAAAACCAGTAGTTTGGGATATTTTTTCTCTTTAGAAAGAATACTACCAGAGGGTCTCCTGAGTATGCATAAGCAACAACATTGTTTGTGGGTAAGTTTTTTTTGCTGTGTTCATGACAAGCACCAACCATGAATAGTGTTAGAGAGAATGATTTTGCTCTGCTTTTAAATACTGGCAAAACATTTGCCCATATTTGCCCATATTTTTCTCCTTTTCCTTGCAAAAGAATGGCAGGCCATTTTACCATAATCAAAAAGGGTTGCTAAGAATCAGGTAAAATTGTCTTTGTGCTGGAACTATTCTTTGGGTTGTCAGTTAGCATGGCCATCCTTAGCATCACCTGTTGTCACAATTTGTGATGCATTCATGAGGGAGCAATTCAATCTAGTGTATGAAAACCATCTCAAAATGGAGTCCTATGCATCTGTATCCTTGGAAATATCAGTCATAGGGACACCAAATAATTAGACAGAACCTCAGCATATTAACTTCTCAGAGATAACAACTGGATGGGGGGACTGTTTTTATTTGCCATCATTTACATTGTAACCAAAACTTTAGGCTGTTTTGGATAGAAGCTGAATATTTTGATTAAAATTAATGTATCGTAGTCAATAATTTTGGAATTTTGAAAAGCATTCACTTTGGAGATCTTTGACTACAGTTTTTTGGGGGGTGGAAACATGACAATGCAAAAGGGTAGTGCTGAAATGTGCATAACAAAAGCTTCACTACAAGGTCTTTAAAAATCTAGCAAATGGCACAATCTAAGCAGGTAAAAAAAAAAAGAATTGTCTTTGACTCACAACCAAAGTTGAAATGTAAGACTGTGTGTTGAAAGCTTCTGTTATCTTTTTTTTTTAAGTTGAACTTTTTTCTGCTTAATGAATGGAAAATGTTATATTTTTTTTTATTCCTTTAAAACCCTGCCTTATCCAGGGTATAAAAACTAAGAAGTTCATGGGAATTTGAGGATTTTCTAACAGAGGGGAAATCTCTCAAAGTTGTCAGCAACCCAGAAACTCCTAGGGAAAAAGAGAAGCCTAATATGATTCATTTATAATTCTAACCTTGTTTCAAACTGCAGCAAAATCTTCCTTCAAGGTTTTGATTAGATTCTGCACTTCACAAATGTCTTGCAAACCTCTTCACTCCCACAGCCTCATCATCTAATTTAGCTGTAAATGAAAAAGAAAAAAGGATCAAACATCGCCTGTTATACTTCAGCTCTTCTTGCTGTTTATCTTATTAATCAGAAGTTTGTCACATGTAAGTGCTCAGAAATGCAAACTTGTTCTTTTGCATTCATATTATTACATAATTTCAGTTTTCTGCTTTTAATCAATTGGCAAGCAGAATCATAAGTGAGGGTGATGACGAATGCATGTGAAGAATTAATAAACAAATAAAACCAAACCAAATTAATAAACAAATAAAACCAAAGCAATGTGGCATGAATCAATGCATAATTGTAAGCCACAAAAATAAATTTTGGTCATTTTTTAAATGGAAATTCACTTCTGTAATTTAGGATACTTCATCAGTCTTTTTAAAAAATGTCTAGTTTCTCTTTTTTCTATCTACTTTTCCTGTTATGTCTCAGAGCTACTCCCTCGTATAAAGAACATAAGACCACCTATTTTGTTTATGCCCAGAATATTCCGTTTATATGCTCAGAAATCTTAACTCTGAGATCTTCTTATCCTTCTTCCTATAGCCATTCTGGAGCTCCACTAATTCTACCACCTATGTAAGGAAGCAATCAGCTTTTTTATCAGAAGGCATCATTGTCCTATTAGTATTTCCCTTCAAAAATCTTTAATCTTCTGTGTAATGCAGAAAATAAATTATTTATACTTTAAAAACCATCTTAGCTCTTTTCCCTGGTTCATGGATAATTATTCTCTCATCCGTTAGCTACAAAATGCCATTATTATTATTATTATTATTATTATTATTATTATTATTATTATTATTATTATTATTATTATTATTATTATTATTATTATTATTATTATTATTATTATTATTTCTGTTGATTTATACCCTGCCCCTCCTGTAAACAGATTGGGATGACCATACTCATGTATCATAAGCATGATCCAGTTTTTCAGAATGAGAATGTGCCTGGTTTATTCTTGTACTTTGGCACTTCTACCTTCTTCTTCTCTTCCTCCTCCTCTCTCTCATGGAGCTGAGTGTGAAGTCTTCCTGGTCTTCATCTAACTGCAATTTATTATAGGAATGCTCAGACACCTGCCATCCCAACTCATATCCAGTACACTTGTTGTGATCAGATATAAACACATCATAGTCAAATACTCCACTGACATTTTCATCCCCTTGCAGCAAAGCTTCAGGGGTAGGAGGTAGAAATCAGAAGCTGATTCTGCTTCTGATTTTCCTTTTGGGAAACCTAGATGAGTTCTAGGCTTGCTGCACTGTTGTACCCCTCAAAGGGTGGAACATAGTCTCCTAGGCAAGAGATTAGAAGCTGACTCCCAGCTGATCTGCCAGTCAGCTGAGAAACAACTTCCAAACATCAGGACAAATTAAAACCTATTCAGCAGCTGCTCAAACTGTTGAGTGCCAACTGAACTACATTATCTCGCAGTTTGGTCATGAGCATCAAAACCATATATTTAGGTGTCAAAAATGTTTGTTGTGAAATGCATGTAATTCCTAGTTTACATAGATGAAGACCCTTTACCGATTTTCATGTTTGTTTGTTTACTGGACTAGAAACCAGAATTTAAAAAAAATTGCAGTTTGTTAAAGTTCTACAGTATTTGGAAATGTAAATAAATTATAGTTTATTTTATACCCTGAAATGTTCAGTCTTAGCTCTGAATTTGAGTGAAAGGAAGAAATGGTAGAGGGATACAGAGAAAGCCAGTGGTATTATTTGTATGAAGATTATGATAATGTTGTGGAATGACCCAGTAACCATATACACATGACATATCATTTGACTGAACCTACATGTGTGGAGGAGAAGAAGGAGCAAACATACTGCCACCACTTCCTGCTCATGAGTAACTGTCCTGGATTTATCTTTTCCTACATGCATTCACTGCACATGGATACAGTATCTTCATGGTTACCAGCTGAATAAATTTAGGTAAACCAGTGTGCTCTCTACTGCTTTCCTTCTATGTACATTAACCTGCATATGATATGTTTTGAGAACGCATATATAAGAAGTTACTATACACTGAGTCAAGCTATTAGTCCTAGAATCAGAGTTGGAAGGAACCTTCAGGGTCATCTAGTCCACCCCCTGTGTAATGCAGGAAATTCACAAAGACCTCCCCCCACATCCCTAGTGACACCTGCTCCACAGCCAGAAGATGGCAAAAAAGACCCTTCCAGGATCCCATGCCAAAATGGCCTGGAGAAAAATTGCTGCCTGATCCCAAGTGGTGAGTGGCATTTCCTTGGGTGTGTACGAAAGGGTCACAAGAACTAAGCACTGTTGCAGCCCTTCCTGCCTTCCCTCGCATGATCTGCCTAAGTTTACAGAATCAGCATTGACAGTTTTGAGGACAGGCCATTCTACAAATCCAATGAAGTTTGCACTAGGCAGGCAGCACTAGGCATCCAATTAAGTCAATTAAATTCCATATTGCCTAATATAACTGGCAGCAACTCTCCAGGGTCTCAGGTAGACATCTTTCACATCATATACTACCTGATCCAATTTTTTGTTAAGAGATGCAAGGGACTGATGCAAGGGATTGAACTTGGTTGCTCTAGTCATGGCTAAAGTAATAATCACTTCAGCTGTTATACACTATGCAGTATAACCGTGGCATATTATAAATGTTACAAAGAAGTAGCATGAACATCAGAAATAGTAGCTGTAAAATGGGAAATATTCTGTTTAATCTTGCATACACTAGTGTGGAAAGAAGTCCTATTGAATCCAGTGGGACTGTTTTTGTTTTGTTTAATAAACAGGCAGTGGCTTTTCCTGTATGGTGCAAGGGGAAGTTTCTGTCTTAGTAAGAGCAGCAAGGGTAGAATGTTCCTGATGTCAGGGATGGGGGTGGGAATTACTGATAAGCCAAAGAATCAGCTACAGAAACAGTAGGTAATTATAATGCAGATGAAAAGACAGGTGAAATAGTAGGTGATTAAGAACAAAAAAAACCTATTTTAGCAAATCAGGTGCCCATATTCATTCTAAAAGTATCATGATGAACAGAACTGAAAGAAACCAAAGTAAAAGTGATGAAAGGCTAATGCCTTTTCTTCGTGATACATAATTTAGGCAAGAAGCTCATTATTTCAAGACATCAATGACTTCATGAGCCAAGTAAGATTCAGGAAAGGTTTAGGCATTAGGTGTAAATGTCCCAAGTTCTCTGAGAACAGGAGGGGGGACATAATGAGGGGTGCAGTACTCCATTGCTTCATGGCATGTACTGTCCTTTACAGCACAATCCCAGGGGGGGGAAGTCTTTTGGGAGCAGACGAGCCGCTACGTGGGTGCAGGAAGGGTTTGCACCAACTATGACTGGTGCCGCCACAGCGGAGGGGAGTTATGTGGGCGGGGGGGCCGCTCGAGTGCTGTTCTGCCCAAGGGCAGCAGCGCCTGAGGGCCGTGCCTGAGTGTGGGCAGAAGTGAGGCAGAGCGTGGCATTCAGGCAGAGGAGGGGGTGGAGTTGGGGGCACGGCCAGGCTTAGGCAGCTTCCTGAGCAGTCTGGCCCATGACACGCCCTTTCTGAGAGACACAAATAGCGCCATGTCCCATAGGCACTCGTTGAACCAAAATCAAAGGTCGCCTCTGCCGCTGCAAAAGGGAGTGGCATGATTGCCTTGCCGATCGCCTCATGCCTCAGACTGACGAGCCCCCTCCCCAACACCCAATTCTGGTCTCCAACTTCCTAGAAATATTTCTGCTCTGGCGTTGCACAACTCAGTTGTTAGGAAGAGGAGCGCGTGGTGCGATGCTATGCCGGTGAGCTCCCGGCCATACAGACAGGCAGGTATGTTGGTGACAGGTTTTGCACTGTGCGGTTGCTTTGACAGTATCTTTGACTTGTGAGGAGGGGAGAGAGGTCTCTCCCCTGGGGCTAACTGCTCTTGTTTCCAGGTCTCCACAGGTTCCGGACTCCCAGAGGCTCTGCATGCTAGGACTGTTGCCCATGGCTGGGTAAGTTCCACTGCCCCCCCCAGCCTCCCCCTCCCCTCGCTCTCATCCGCTTGGCGTGTGAGCATCTCTGGCACTTGAACCAGGCAGTGGGCTCTGGCAGGGGGCATTTGCTGATCCTGCTCCCCTGTGCTGCCACCTGCTCCCTTCCCTTGGTCTGCCCTCTGCCGCATTCCCAACCCATGGCAGGGCACGGTGTGTGTGTGGCAGCTGCGGGGAGGTGGGTCAGAGACTGTCCCTTTAAGAGAGCGCATGGCTGAAATGCAGCCTGCTCTTCCAGCCGCCACCCCTGCAGGTGCTCTTGATCTCTGTCTCTGTTTTGCAGGTAGGATTCCAACACAGAGGCTTCTGAATGTTGCTCCATCCCCCCCCCCACTCCCTCAGCTGTTTCTGCCCGCTGCTCGGAATGGAGCCCTGCCCACTGCGAGACTGCCCAGTGCACGCCAGAAAGACTGCTGCACTCTGTTCCGGAAAAATAAAGTCTGAGCTGTGCCCTCTGTTGTCTCTCCTGCTTGGCATCTGCTGCACGTTCCCTGGGCAACCCCCCCCCCCAATCTGTCAGTGACCTCTCCTGGGAGGGTGGGCAGACTTGGTTTGGGGGGTATGGTCTATGAGCCACCATCCTGCCTCCCCGCATGGCTGGATAGGGGAGGGGAGTCCCACCCCTCAGCCTGCCTGGGCTGACAGCCTACTCAACCCAACAGGGCTGTTGTGCACAGGGCACTAAGGGGGGGGGGGGCTGATGAAGTAGACTCAAAGTTCTGCGGCTGATGCACTCACACTCTGAGTTCTGCGGCCCCCGGGGAGGTGTTCCATGCACATGGCAGGGAGCATCAGGGCAAACACAGGTGGTCTCTGGGTTGGGGGGTGTCTGCTCCTGGGCTGCTCACTCCCAGACACACATTCCAGCCTCTGTCTATGACAGTGAACTCCTACACTTGGTACTTCCTGCTTCTCTGCTTGCCACTGGCAGAGTCTCTGACAGCGGGAGGGTGTGAAGGGATTGACAGCTTCTCCGTGGCCCCGTGTGGGCCTGTCTCACCCCCACTCCTGCCTTGCCACCAAGCCAGGCTTCTCATGCACGCATGCTCAGCCTCACTCCTGTTCCCTCCCTGTGTTGGCGGGACGTCTTTCCTTTGCCTTTGATGGGGGATTGGAAATGGCTATCAGCCTCTCTGGGGCCGCCTCTCCCCATCCCTGACTGTCATGAGCCGTGGCGCATGCACCAGGACTGGCCAATGGGTTGGGGGGGTGAGCTGACCCTCCCCTCTGGCTGCCTCCCCCTCCCTTGCGTGCCTATGCCAGTGGCATTGTCATGGCGACCATCTCCCTCATGGCAAGCTACGCCTCTCCCCTCCTCATGCTCCAGCATGCCAAAGTCCTCAGGAAGTTTACTAGTGCTGCGGCAGCTACGGCATGGCCAGCCGCCACTTATGTCTGGATTGAGCTGCCCAGAACCAAGCAAGAAAGAACTGCTTCACTCCCTTAAGTATTAGGCTATATTCTCCATACAAAATAGTGACCTACTCTGCCAATGAGGAAAAACATTAGGATATCCTCTACTCTGACAGGTATCTATTGGTTTGTGCTTTGTGGTTTGTGCAAATGGAAATTCTAAAGGCACTAAGGATCAAATTAGGACTACATGAAGACATGGAGCAGGAAAGCATGGGGGGGAAACAAAAATTACTAGCACTCTAGCCCTGATCCATATTGAGCTTCGTCCTAGTAATTTTGGGGCTAAATTTCATGTTGAAATATCTGCTCAAGGGTGTCTGATTTTGCTCTTAATTTAAACTATGTTTCATTGTGCTCCATTGAATTTCCAAATAAACATACAAGAAAAGGCTATGTCTGCAATTCAAAACACAGGCATATAGGTATGATTGAGCCCACTGAGACATTTGAGTAAACAGGCAGAGCTATAAATCCTTAAAATCCAAACACGAGATTGTCCTGAACTGTAATTGAGCAGCGCAGAGATACATGAAACTCATCTGAAAAATACTGTTAGTTTACTTAAACTCCCCCCCTCAATACTTGGGAGACCTTAGATGTTTTCCACAAGGGCAATCATACAAATTTCCCTTTAAATTCCTCCTAAAATGAAATTTCAGAGCAACAATCACTCCAACTGCGAACACGTGAACTTCTTAGCAATTATGAATAATAATAATAAAGGAATCATTCCTATTGGCTTCCTAGCAGTGCAATCCTATGTACAGTTAGCTGCACAGAATTGCTCTGCAACATTGTCAGAATGATCCTTGCCCCCATACAAACAATATTCTTATAAAAATGGTCAGTATAAGTATTTATTAATTACACATGCCCAATAGTGCTATACTAACTGGAATCCATCTCTTATTGCTGTTTGCACATGGCACACAAATCTTTGTCAATACTCTTGTCAAAAGCAGACCGTGTTCCTTTTTTCCTGCCCAGTCAGATACCATGACAACACCTGGATAGGCAAAGTTGAAGAAGTGTTTGGTAGTTTTGCATTTGTTCAGGCTGTTAGACTGTAACTGATAGGTATTAATTGGAAGTATATATGACAGCTCACATCACTTTTTTCCAATAGGGAAGAAAACATCAAAAGGCATCAAGATTCATGGCTGGGAAAAGACATGAATCAAATGTGATGAGGTGTGACTTCAAATACAGTGCTGCTTCTGTGTATTCATCATTTACAAGTATGGGGGGAAGGGACTGTTGAATGTTTGTTAATATAAAAATATTTTCAATCAGTGATTTAAAGCTTGGAGGAGGGGGAGGAGACAGAAGGGTGGATGAGATGATTGGCTGTCACTATAAAAAGGAAAGTAATTACCAGTTCAAAAACACCTGTAAAAACATTGACAATTCTAATCAAGGGCAATCATCTGGATTTCATAATATAAGATTCATGGCAGTGTTGATCCTGTAAGATAGCTTTCTGAAAGAAAAATCTTTGAGCTAAATTTTGTTTTAATCTATAGGGGCTACACTGGGAAGAATTTACCTCAGCGGCTTCCTAATGACAACACAAGGCAACCAAGTGTAGGTTCAAGTGGTTTTTAAATTTATTTTATTTATTTAAATAAATATGTTGATTAATTAAATGGCTGATCTACATCACTGCTTATTCCAATAAGATGACCATTTTGAGGGTGGGCTGCATTAGGCATCCAGCTTATATATCTTTTTGACAGATCCACCTGGTTCTGCAGATGCATCTGCTGGCCTTGCTTATCACTGCCTGCACAGCCACATGTGCAGAGAGATGCCAAGCTTCATCCTTCTCCCCTAATGTGCTGAAAGGTTCCTGTTATGTTCAAAAGATGCTGCTCAGCCCCAGTGGCACTCATTCACAGTACACCCAGCCACAAGGCACATGATCGCCTTGCCAATTAGCCCTACTTATTCTGAGCAACCCATGCAATATATTTTATATATTTGGAATATTTATTAATTTTTAAGGTTTTATCTGTTTTTAAATGTTTAATTCCTTACATGTTTAAATATTGTTTAATTTTTGTGTCGGATTTATTGTTGAAAGCCGCCCTGAGCCACTTGTGGGAAGGGCAGGATATAAATTCTAAATAAATAAAAAATAAATAAAAATAAATAAAATAGTTGCAGCTTGTACACAGTGATGGAACAGGCAAAATACATGGCCAATATAGAGAACTTGGCCCCAAAAATCTTGCTGTTACAAACAAGAACAACCAACTAATTTTGTGCTGCCCTTAGGGAGGGCGAGTGGGTAAGCTGCAGCAAAATGCCTGCTAGTGAGAGGATACAACTGAGTAAGTGGCCTGCTAACCTCTACTGATTGGTTGACCAATATGCATAGGAACTAATAGCATACAATGCCTCATTTGATGTAAATGGGTCCAAGGCAAATAGATCTATGGCATTATCTGCTGTTACGAGGGCCTGGTCCTCTTCCTTCCCTCAGAGTCAACATTTTCTCTCTGTTTATACCCCTATTTGACTGAGCCACCCTAGTAATGTGTTTTCTTCTTTCCTGAAGAACTCTGGCTGCCCCAGCCTGTCAAAGTATAATATTCTGTCTGTTTGCTCAGCCCAGGAACCTGAGGGAAGGTTTGGGAGCTAGCTTTAACTTAAACAATTTAAATGGCACTTAAGACATTTTGAAATTCAAAAATAACATAATATGATATTTAACTTAGAGGGGAAAGGTCGGGTAAAATCAGGGGTTAAAATTTCAGAGGTAAAACCAGTACATGCACAGGTTTTAGGAGAGTTTCTTGTGCTTTTCACATTGACTTAAATCTGTATGTTGAGAGGCTATTTATTTATTTATTTATTTATTTATATTTTGATTTGTATCCCGCCCTTCCCACTGGAGTGGCTCAGGGTGGCTTACAGCATATAAAATCTATATATTTTCCCCAAATACTTAAGTATTCACTCTATGAGTGTACTCTGACTCCTGTAGTTTCCAGAAGGCTGATATATTGGGTGTTTTTACACGGACAGTTTGTGACTCTCTATCACCACATTGGAAACTCACCTTTTACATTACCTAATATTCTCACAACTGTTTTGCATCATTGCTGCCCGAAGCATCTACATTTGTTTTGGTGAGAAGAGTTTTGGAGCTGCTGCTGCAATGTTTTTCTCCACACTAGTTTTGATCTGGTCTTTTCTCTACAGGTGTTTCAAACTTGTATTGCAGAAGTTTTCATGCGTTTTAAACGACGCCTCCAAAAAGCCACCACAAGGTGCAATAATTTGCATGAGAACTGACAGCTCTTGAAATTTTTACATATCATTGCTTGCCTCATCTAATAATTTAAATTTGTATTGTTTTTGCAGGGTTGACACAATTTCCAAGCAATCGTATACATTTAACTAAGCACTGGCATTCCGGCTGCCCTCTGATCAGAGACACCCCCCCGCCCAAATTGAAAAGCTTAAATGTAAAAGGAAAATAATTAAAGCGGAACAGTGGCAGGCGATTTGAAGACTCTAAAACTCTGCATCAAACTGAATGCAAAAACACCTACTGTTTCCAGTACCCAAACCCCTTCTCTTGAAACACCAGTAGTTATCTTGAGATTTTAGCTGACTCTTAAAGTCTTCAATGCCTGTTTCTAACCACACCAGACTAGAGATCTCTGCACTCTTCAGAGTTAACTCCTTGTTTGACTGGGTAGGGAATTTTCTTGTCTCTGTAGAAGATCTATCACCTTTCCTTGGCCCAAATGGGAGTCTTTGCTTATTTCCCAAACCTCCTTGCCAACTGCCCCCCAGTTCCCTTATCTGTGTTAAACTGCTCTCTGCTAATATGAAATCAGACTGAATGAAGTCAAGGCAGAAATCTGACTGACCCTCTGCTCAGCATGCAGCTCTCTCCAGACTTTATCTGCTCAGCTGATCCTGCTTGGAGAAGCCTGTCACTCAAAGCTATCTGGCTGTTTGAAACATTAACTTTTCACAGTTCTTCATCTGTCTACACAGCACTTCCAGGCTTCTAAAAGTGCAGTCCGTCATAGCTGTGAATGCTTCTTACAAAAATATTGGCAGTGGAATGAGTTTTATTTTGGAAATTTTAAATCATACACAAGTGCACTGATTCACAGTGAAATCTAGTTTAAAATGTATTTTGCTACCCTGTATCACTAGATAAAATGAACTGATGTTGTGGGGCTGTATGAGACCCTGGATAGCTGCCATAGGACAAGGTAGGCAATATTTGGATAGATGGACCAATGGTATAACTAGTAAGTACATGATAGCTTAATATAACATATACAAATCAGTGGTCTTTGAAAGAATAGGGTGGCAGAAGAAGAGATTTCATCCCTTTATGCTGTTGCAATTCTTCCCAAATACAACACAGGATCTATCAGATAGGAATAAAATCTGAATGCACAAATCATAATGAAAAGTACCTCTGAGAACTTTTCATTTGAAATTGACATTTTCCAGTTTGTTTTGTGTCAAATTACATGGAAGAGCCAAATTTCAACATGATGAAAATGTGCCACAGCTTTCTGATGCTTGACTGACCCATCTTTCTAAATAGTTCATGTTATTTCAATCAGATCTCTAATAGGAAGCTTAGCATGTGGGCTTTTATTTCCTTTATTTGGTTTACCACTGTAAGTTCATAGTATATTATTATGTATAGATTGATATAACAACCTTAGCAAGTTAAATTATTTAATAAAGAATCTGAGCAATTTAAACTCCAATCACTTTACTTGAAATTGGCACTGATAGAATTTGAATGCTGGTTCCTGACCTGAATTAATTCATTACTTCTCAGAGTAAAAGTGTGTTTTTTTAAAAAAAAACTTTAATCAAATCTACTTATTTACATAAATAATTGGATAAACAAAAGAATATCCTGAATAAATCTCTTTCTGAGATTTAAGTACATTGGATTCTTAACTCAGCCTGCAATCATATTTAGAGATCATACTGCAGAATCTTGCTTACATAAGTACAGTATATTTTTTGTTGCCCTGGTTTTATGATCCTAGAACTAGCGCATACAGCACCACAAGTGTACTGTTGTGTGAATCATTTTCAGGAGACCTAAACTGAAGCATGTCCAATTTCAATTGTCTGAGGAATTACTCAAGCTTTGGAGCTATTCTAATGTTTTAGGATTTACTTCTGTTTATTACTGACAGACTCCTTAGCATACAATTTGCTAAACATATCTATCTATAAATTCTGCTTTAATTCCCAACAATATATTCATGTTTCTGGCTGCTATAGATCTGCCTCCAACCATCTAACTGAAATATGTGAGGTGCCAACTGTTGCAGACCAATTTTATCTTCCAAGCCTGGTTTCCATTTCTATGTACTTGAGTCCTGCCTGGTTTGCAGAAAACTTTAGCTATTAACCTAGCATAGCTACTAACCTAACTTTACTGGTGTAAGGTCATTCTTTCTATTGGAAAGGGTTCAGTTTCCACAGATACACAGCAAACTGTGAGGGTCATAGCATAATCCAGCAAGAAGTATCATTAAAACAAGGCCCGGCCCCTTCCCAGCCAAGCCGGCATCACCAGCGTTCAGGCTGGGGGCCGTCTTTGCCCCCTCGGAAGGAGGGAGTAGCAGAGCTCTCAGCCCGGCACATCCGGGTCTGTTCTCTGGGTGCGGCATCGGGGCTATATAAGCCCCGGCCCTGCCCAGAGCTACGCAGTTCTTCTTGGGCTCTCTGCCCGCCCGCCCTCCCCTTGGCAGTACAGGTTTCAACCAGTCGCCTTATTAGGGGCCAGGTAGGAATTTTTTCACCTTCACAGAATTGGCCCATGTGGAGTTGTTTTTTGCCTACCTTGTTCTGCCTTGTAGCATTAGGTTTATTGGTAGGAGTTTTAGTTCGGTCGCAGGCTGGAGGATGGATTGGCCACAGTGTTTTCAAGGGAGCACCTATGGCCTAGCACCAGTGGTGCTGGTGGTCTGTATGAACTGCAGATGGGCTACATGGCTCAGTGCGGGGAATGCAGATCACGGAAAAGCCTCACCTGGGTGGATCTTTCCATGGGGGATTGATGCTGGCCCAGGTGGAGAAAGGCTGGGGGCCTGGCCGCTCAGCTACAACCCGAATACGGCGGGCTTGTGCTGGGAGCAGGGTGGCTCGCCCTCTAGGACAAGGCGGGGTTAGGGGGTGACCCCAGGGCTTGTCCCGTTTAGGCCCCATCCCTGCCAGTTATAGGTTGATAAGTTCTTTAAATAAAGCGGCCCGGTTTTTATACCGAACACTTTGTGTCTCTCTTCACTCCGACTGGGGGGGCAAATAATCTTAGCAACTGTATTCTATCCATTCTACAGAATTTTACTTCTTGTGTTTTGTGGATATAAAGACTCAGAAGTTCCACTACAGCCCATCTCTCCCTATATGTGCCCCCAAGAGCTTTATGCTCTACAGACCAGCACCATTTAGAAGTCCCAAAAGACATCCACCTTGCCTCAACCAGGCCTTCTCAGTCCTGGCCCCAGCCTGGTGGAACATGCTTCTGATTGAGATCAGGACCCTGCAGGATGCATTACAGTACTTCAGGGACTGTAAAATGGAGCTCTTCTGCCAGGCCTTTGGTTGAAGTGGTGGACATCAAAAAACACTGACCTCCCCTGCTTCAAGTGCTCCATGGTGCTACTTATATTATAGGCACCAGGTAGGGTTTCTATCCACTGGAGTGATCTACTGCCCTTTTATTATTATTATTAGTGTTTATTTATATTCCGTCCATTCCCCATTGGAAGCTCAGAGTGGAATATAGCAAATAGAAATAAGCTTGGTGTACACTGGATTGGAACTAATCACCAAACTGCCATTAGTTATAAATATAGTCTAAATTATTCACTTAAAATTTTAATCTTGCTGCAATTAATGTTTAAATGTATTATTGCTTTATGGAATTGTTTATGGTTTTATGACATGCTGTAAGCCACCCTGGGCCCACTTATGGGGTAGGAGGAGGGATAACACCCTCCACAAAAATAAATAAGTAGTAGAAGAGCACCTTTTGAACATAGCAGATACACAGCATTTATATCTTCAATAAGTAATGTTGGGTATTTTGTTGAGAATGAGGGTATTCTACTCATAACCAATGAGCAATGGGCTAAAAATATTCAATGAAGCCACTAGCATTATGGCAGACTGCAGTTTGGAACAACTTATTATATTATTATTTTCCGCCCATTCCCCCATGGGGGCTCAGAGCGGAGTACATCAAATATGCAATAATAGAACAAACAATCAGGAACAGCTAAAATCATAATAAAATCAGTTATGGCATTGAGCTCAGAATCTTATTAGCACTTTACATACCATAAGGTAAAATCAGTGTCAAATCAAGATATACTGGTTTCCAAGTCCAAAGTACTCCACCTATACATTTAAGCAACTGAGACATATAAATATGGTTTGGATTTCCACTAGAAGAGGGACATTATTCTCAGGTAGCAAACCAAAATAGGATTATTCAATTACAATATTGACCTAATAACAGTATTTATAGCTGTTATCCAATAACTTATCCACATTTAATGCTTAGGATCTATATGGCAAGCTATTCCTATTTATAGTTTTAAGTGCTGCTTTCTGTGATGTTTTAAAACACTTTAGGAGCTGTTGCATGATGATTGACAGTACCCTTAACCATGCCTCAGTTTAGATGGAAGATAATATTATCTTCACAAAACCTTAGTTCACCAGATATTTATTAAAGAAGTGCTGAAATAGGTCTCTTGGGGGTTGACTTACTGGTTCTGGAAGCTGTAATCATGATATCTGGCAAGCCTCATTTTGGGCAGGAGCTCACAGCAGCAGAGCTCTGGAACCTCTACATTTTATTGTGCTCTTTCTTTCTTACCCACCCCCCCCCCCCCCGCCCAATACCCTGTGAAAATTTTGCTGAACTCTAAGATTTAACAAACTTTCTAATATTTTTTCCCACCCAAAAAAAAATGGAAAATAACCAAAACATATAAAGCAGACAGATGGAAATCTTTATCATGCAGATAGATAAATCTTTATAAAGCAGATAGATGGAAATCTATGTGGCTGTGGCCACATAGGAGAAAGTAATTTTAAAAGTATGATGGGACAGGAGTAAAATTTTATTATGACAATTATAATTCAAGAAGCCTTTTAAGGTAGATGCTGAACTGATATAATTTAGTACACCTTCCGGTGATGTCAGGAGTGTGTGGCATATGCAAATGAGTTGTGTTAATCAGCTCCAAAATCTCTTTTTCTACAAAATGACCCCTGGTATATGGGCAGAATAATTTAGGTTTCTGTTGCAAGGAGATTCAGAAGAAGGAGCAGAAAACAAGGTATCTTTTGAGCTACTGTTGCTCATGTTGTGATTTCTGATATAATTCTCTGAAACAACCAATTTTTAAAAAAAAGTTATTTCAAATCATTGTTTAATGCTTCGAGTCACCTTTCAGCTGTCTTTTATGCCTCAGGTTTTCTGTTCATGTGGTATGTTCTGCAGCCACAACAGACTCCACAGTAGTCATATTGAATCAGAATCTAAGGGTAGTGTACTGATACTACTGCCTAAAGTAACTACTTGATTATGGTAATTTGGCTTTAAGAATTTTCCTATTGCCACAGAATTAAACTGATTTCCAGTCTTTCATGTTTGCTGTATGCAAATAGAAGACTAGACATTATATAATTAATGTTTTCAGACTTAACATTAATAAGAAAAATTCTAATTAAAAGGAGACAAAGGTCTTAATCTTCACCTCAGATTTGCATGATGGTATGCAGCATTACAATATCAAGCCACAACAAAGACTTACCTGGACATGCTCTTTGCAGATCAGGGAGTGGCATCCATGCACATGGTCTGAGGCAAGAGGCAGAGTCCAGGGGGAGGATATCCCCATGTGTCAGGCTTGCATCAGAGGGCATCCCTTGCCTCTCCTTCTGCTATTTAGCCAGCTGCTGTCACCTGACCTTGCACATAATGTTTTTGTGACTTTGCAGAGCTGGGCATTAGTCCTTCTGTACTCTACCCATGTGGTCACATGAATGGAAGAATATCTCTCAGCGCTTGTGGAGGTTTGGGCATTGGGACAGATCCTTTTGGCTGGGGAGGTGTCAGTAAAAAGCTTCCTGGGGAAAAAGTGTAGATGACTGAGGAAGGCAATGGCAAACCACCCTGTAAAAAGTCTGCCATGAACGTCATGATGCAACATCACCCCTGAGTTGGAAACGACTTGTGCTTGCAGAGGGGACTACCTTTACCTTTTTTTTAAAGGGGTCTTGGTGTGGAGTCAATTCAGTGGCAAGCCCTGCTCATGTGCTGTTTTCAGGACTCCCACCACCAGGTGGCAAAGGAGCCACTCAGTGGCTGCCACCCACATAACCCCACAGTTTGTGACTCCTCAGTTTTACCCCCAGCAGGTGGGCTGGGGAGGTAGGGTTCATTGGGCAGCAGGTGTGTTGAAATAGTTAACATTGTTAATACTAGACTAGTCACCTGGACTTCTGTTTTGTGTGTGTGTGTTGAACAGAAAACTTTTTTTAACAGATGCTCATTATTGTTGTACAAATGTACTCTGGATGCCCTTTGCCCAATTAAGAAGGCCCTCAGTGAAATCCAATGGAGAAGGAAGAAAAATACGTTTATTGCACAATAAAACAGTGAGCAGAGGCAAACTGAGTCTTGCATATCAAGCTGCTCTGACCTCTCAAAGAGGTCAGAACCTTTTGCACCCTAGGTGACACAGTGACACATGTTGGCATACAGACAAGATAATTGGTTACATAGTTCATAACATTGACAGTTGAAAAAAGCATCTATATGACGTAAAGTTATTCTATTGGCTAAGGCACACTGGCAATATTTCATTAGATGAAAGTCATGATGCAGCTAAAATTCAGAGTGCTAAGTGTGCTTATGCAGAGATTGATGACCAGTCCAAACTGTCTGGAGCAGGAATGGAAGGTCCCTTCTTCTCACACTGAGCTACTAATGTAGCAGGAAGAGCCCGCTCTATTAAGTAAGGCAGGTGACCGTAACAAAGGAGGCTTGAGGCGGAATCAGGAAAACAGCCAAGCTTTATTTGATACACACGTGTGGACTCAGACCAGAGATGGACGTCTGAGCGAAGAGCATAAGGGCGTGCAGACTTTATATAACATTACACATTTGCATTGGCGTACAACAGAAAGAAGCTGACACAAGAAATTACTACATATCATACCAAGAGGCTTCGATGCTGCTCACCGTCCACTAGCTCCCTTTGGTGTGCAGCCCTGACCGCAATCCATCTTTGCTTAACCGCAAGCTTTTCCGCTTCTGTTAATTTCTCTGTCTCCTCTTACAACATAAGCCATTTGCATCAACACTGTTTTTGCACACTTAGGACTATTTCGCGTTCAGTTTCCTCTTACTCAAGCATAGCATAGTACGGTTATATGGGAAGCCTGCAATGCACTCCATCAGCCAAGCATGCCCAGGCACGTTTTATTAGGCTCAGCTCTATCGATCCTTATATCCTAATATATTCTTTTCCCATAGAATCTATACTTTTTCTACTTATTCCCTCTTCACTAACATAAACACTTATTTGGTGTAAAAGACAGTTAGGTGTAGTGGTTAAGTGCGCAGACTCTTATCTGGGAGAACCGAGTTTGATTCCCCTTGGCAGCTGCTGGAATAGCCTTAGGTCAGTCATGGCTCTTGAAGAGGTGGTCCTTGAAAGGGCAGCTTCTGGAAGAGCTCTCTCAGCCCCACCCACCTCACAGGGTGTCCGTTGTGGGGGAAGAAAAAGGAAATTGTAAGCCGCTCTGAGACTCTGATTCAGAGTGAAGGGCAGGGTATAAATCAATGGTCTTCTTCTTTATTATAAGCCTGGAACGCATCCCAGGTGCCTGTGCTGCTGAGGTGGCCTGTCTACTACCATCCAGAAATCCTTCCAAAGCTGGCCTAAAAACAACCATTAGACCTGTGTCTCACACTATACCAACATTAAGGTTAAAACTGTTTTTGTTCATGTGTATTTATTAATACAGCTTGATTTTTTCTGTTTCCAAGTGGCTAGCAGCAGGGTAAGAATGGTGCAAGCACCACTCAACCATAAAGGGGGAAATTAAATATGAGCAAATATCCACTGGTTCAGTTTGTATATGACGGTTGCTCTTGCTGCATCGCTTACCATGATTGACAATGTTCTGCATTTGTGACTCCAGAAGTGCTGTGTGATAGAGGGGATACTGGTAATAAGAAATGCAGTAGCTCACACTAGCACAATGAGTTAAATCAATGTGAAACTTAAATCTGGCATCTGGACCTGTATTTGTAATAGTATTGAGTGAAAAACACATTTTTATGCAGACATGTGAATAGTTCTTAAACATTCTCCCTACGGAATAATCCTCATTCTGGTTAATGTTTAAATTACTGTGTAGCTCACATTTATCATGATATGAGTCTTCACATTTCCAACAGATGGTGATGGTAAGATGATCAGTTGTCCAGATTTAAAATGTGATGTGGGTCAGTCACATAAGTTATAGCAAATGTTGCTGTCAGAATGGGCATCGCTTGCTATTTTCAACAACATTCTTATAGCAACCAAAAATGTTTTCCAGCTCACCCTTGGAAAAGCTTTACACTTCTGCTTTTAGATGAAATTAATTATTCATATTTAGAATAAATCATTCTTATAGAACAAGCTGTAAAAAAGTGCATCACATCACTTCATAGAATAATACAAACATCAGCTCTCTGATCCAATCATACATCCTTCAATTTACTCACCCTATCCCTGTATTGATTTTAGTGAAGGAAATGGTTTATTTTGTTTGAGCCATATATCACAATCATGTGAGGTTCAAATCGCGAATTCACTCATAAGAGTTCTTATAAGATCAAGGGGACTGCCAAGTAATTGTATTTAGGAAGGACTGCATTACCAGCCTGTCAACTCAGACAGTGATCCTCAGTGGGGTTACTCTAGTTTAATATTGCAACAATAGTGTCCCAAAAAATAAAGAAGAATTGTTACAAGCAAATCAACTCCAAGCACTATAATAGAAAAGAAATGTCAGAGAACTTGTTGAATGTTGTTCCCCAAACATTTGGAGTTTTCTGCTTAATGCTGGTGTTACTGAGAGACGCTGCCTGATAAAAATGGAGTACCCCAGTGCAAATAAAGAGAGAGGGTCTTCTATTTCTGGTAAACAAAATGGAGTCTGACCAAAGACAGGCCAAGAAAACACTCCATCTAAACAGGTGGAGTGGACCCAGTAGAGAGCTTGTTTTTGGTTGGCTACTGAAGTATGTATCTCAGCGCAGTCTCACCCATTCCCCCTCCAGCGCCTCCGCCCAAATGGGATGCATAATAACATGGGAACTGGGGTAAGTATTACTGTCACTCTGATCTTCTGCTACTTGCCAATTGTCTCTTCCTCCAGTCTATCACCTCTACCTTGCTAAATCCAATCAAATACATAACTTGTTTGATCCTACCCTTAAAAGTCTTTGATCCCTTCTCCGAGTGTTAGCCAAAACCCGGCAACAAATTATGCAGTCCCTCCAAGCTTATCATCCTAGCGAAATGTACAAAGTTTCCCAACATAGCGATAGTCATCAATGGAACTACCGACCCCCATCCGTCAAACCCCGTTTTAGTGTGGGTCAAAAACCCACCTCGGTGTGCATTCTGTAGGGTGCCATTTGCAGTCTATACCACCCGTTACTCCTGTAATTGGATCTATAGGGCACTGGTCATTCACATTCCTCCCTGTATACTTTCCATTGGACGGATGTCTCTTCTTCTGGATCAGGGGAATATTACACGCTTCAACAACCCTTGAACTCCTCTATCAATAACCTCTATTTTCTTAGGCTCTTGTTTGCTTGTACAAAGATATGAGTGTGTATAAATCATCTTGCTACATATTTTAAGTAAACACTATAAAAAGATACAATTGCTTGGACTATTCTTGGCTGAAAAACTCGAACTCCGTATCATTGAAAGAAAAGATCTTCGCTCCTAATTCGCTCTACCAAGTGTCTTAATTTCCCCATTAAAATAAGAGACTTAAAAGCATTGCCTTTAATACTGGGTAAGAGGGCATGCGGAACTGAGACAAAGTTTTTACAAGCAGCAAAATGCATCAGTGCCTTAGATCTTAACAGGTATTGATTGTTTTATCAAGTCACTAAAGCTATGCTAAAATGAATTGAGAGACATTATTCAAAATTTTAAAAAATGTTAATAACACTTTTTATGGTATATGGTAATAATATATTGTTAGGTGAATTATACTTTTGCAAGATCCTGGTTGATTATTAATTGCAGTGCAGTTACATGTTAAAAATATGCACACATGTTTTCTCCATATTGTTACCCAAATTAATCCCTGTGATAGGCCATCACATGAGAGTGTCATCTAGATGAGCCCAGGGATAAAGGGGAGACCTTTTTGTTTGCTGTACACATTACTTGCTGCTTGGCACAATTACTCTCAGGCCGTTTTCCCACTCACGTTTTACTGGCGCCACGACCATCCTGACGCCGGCGAATCTGCCTGGATTTTGCATCAGAAGCTCCGGCGCTCCCAGAAGCGCCGGCTACTTCCGTCGCTAAGCCAGCGCAAACGGAAATCGCAAAGATGCAGGAAAACGTTTGCGCTGGCTTAGCGACGGAAAGCGCCGGCGCTTCTGGGAGCGCCGGCGCTTCTGTTGCGAAATCCAGGCAGATTCGCCGGCGTCAGGATGGTCGTGGCGCCAGTAAAACGTGAGTGGGAAAACGGCCTCAGATAAAGAAAAGATTGGAAGGGTGGTAAACATCATATCAGGAGGAGGACAGCTGGCATGGTCATGCAAATGCACAGAAAGCACTGTAGGAAGGACCCCGGTAGCCAGTTACTCAGCCTCCCAGGTAGCAGAAGAGGTGGGGATGCATCACAGGAGCTGGCCCAATGTCCACCACCATGGGCACAGTAAATATTGAAGAGGCAGGTGTGAAGAACTTCTCCTTCATTCTGGCTGAAAGGTGAAAGGAAGAATCAGAATGGTGTCCCATCCCCTATAAGGGAGTTGCATAGTAATGTCTTTTAGGATCCAAGATCCTATTGGTGGAAGTACAGGATAAGGTTGTGATAGGATTGGAGAGCTAGCCTATGGTAGGATGGGCACCTGCATAAGCATATCTAAGATAGATTTGGTGGATGATGACTGGTTTAGAAAAGTGGCTTTTTGACACAGATCTACTAATAGTAGCTAGGAGATAGGCATCCTTTCTGAATTGACAGTTATATCATCTGAATTGGCAATTATATCATCATTGTGCTATGGAGGAAAAAATCAAGAATTACTTATCCTGCAAACCTTAGCATTTATAGCACTTCGGAGGTTCAAAGAAGCATCATCAATGTTTTCTCCTAGTATTCAGAAAATGTTCAGAAAATATTCTAGTAGAAGCGCCTTAAGCAGTCTGATCAATGGACGCATTTTTAATTTCATACTATATGCTTTCCCCCTCACTTAAGGCACCTTAAGAACAAGATAAATAAATAAATTTTAAAATTAGATATATTTTTCCACACCCCTAGTATCAAAAGACCAGAGGATCTTAGCAGTTGTATACACACAATTTTGCAACAATAGGTGTGCACTTAAGGATGCATTTTCTGTCACCAATTCAGATGCAATTAATTGCAATTTGTCATGTTTAAATACATGGAGCAAGTTGATCTAAACTAATTTAACTGCTGTTTGTTTCAAGAAAACTTACAGAATATTTAAGTATTCTCATTTGGTTCATGGAATTTACTCTCATGTAAATAAGCACGGCTTTTAGCTTTAGGCTGCTGAATAGGATTAAGCAACAATGAACACAATGGAACTCACTTCGAAGTAAAAGTGCAAAGGATTGAATTTTTGGGACTGACTGCAACTGATTAGGGGACTCTGTGTATGAACAAACAACAGCTGTATGCCGTTTGGACCTCCAGTTACTTATTGGTATTTTGCTTTCTTTGTGTACTAATGGGTCTAAGAGTTTAAGATTTTCATCATGAGAAAAACCAGGGAACACAACACAAAGGTGTTACTGATCAAGCTTATGCATTTTTTTTTCATTCTTCATATCTTTTTCAGCTTCTGGCATTGTATCAACCTGCCTATCACTATCACAATGAAAGCTCAGTTTATAAACACTCCATAATACTAGGATATGTTGAACTTGTCTGAGTTTACCTTGAGATCATGGAATATGCATTTTTGTTCATTTCTGTAAGCTGTTCTAGAAATAGAAAACACCAGTGTGGTATAACTTGGAGTAGATCTTAGTATCTGTCTGCAGCCATATACATTCAGAATGGTGTAGGACCTCTTAAACACACTCACACGTACAGCAGGAATGAACCCAGAGTGGGCTATATCAGTAAAAAATGGCAGTAATTAAATTAAAATGAAGGTGGTCTTTTTTAAAGAAAGGAATTAAAGCTCACAATAACTGTCTTCAGTAATTCTTATTTTATGCTGCTTTTAAAAACTTTTTAAACCTTCTGAACAGATGGCCATTCAAACACAATCTGTTTTGACAAACACAGAATCATTGCAATTCTAGTGTTTCTATGAAAAGTCTTACTTTTGTGTCTCTCAAACCTGATTGGCCAATTCATGCAACATAATTTTAGTAAGGCAGCAGCAGCTGCTCAACTAGAATGGAGCAAGGAACACCTGACAAGTCTGGTCATAATAGAACAAAGGTGGCTAAATCAAGGTCTTTTGCAAGGCATAAATGAGCAGTTCCATTTTCAGCTCTTGATTAAAACCACAAAATCTGAAGAACATGTGCAAGAGTGGGAGAGCAGAAATACCCTTTTAGCTTCTATAGATGCTTGTCATTCTCTTCTGAACAGAGGTGAAGGGAATGGCAACATAAAAATGGAATTTGGCATCAGACAACGTAAATTGTCATACAACTATTGATTTTGGGATATGACCAAACTGGTTAAGAAATACTATAATAGCAGCTATGGAGGGGCTGACAGAACCTTCACACAGATTTGTCAACTTCCCCTCCCCAAGGTAGGAACAATACTAACTTCATTGCAAACAAGTTTGTCAAATGAATATACCTTGCTTAACAGCCAGTAACAGCTAAGTCTTGGATCTGTTCGCTTTGTTGCTGTCAGAAAGCCAAAGAAGACATTGTAATTCCCAGATCAATCAGGGTCTCCTTTATTTTTAAGCTGATATTTCCTGTATCTGCTGTGTAGTTATTGGAAGAGTTCAGGGAATCTAGATGTTTTATCCTAGTGTAACCTCAGACCAGGAACCCTCAGCACAAAGGTGGTCCTTCCAGGCTTTTCCATGGCCACTTACTGTTACCACCACCTTTGCAATACTCCCAACACACATTTAATACTCCTTAGACCTCCATCCTTTCCAAAAGTAAACAGTCCATCCCTCTACTGGGTCAGTTACAGTTCTTGGGTCAGTCACAGTAGTTGAAAGAGCTGTTCTTTGGAGAGAAGTTCTCAAAAGAGCTCTCTCAACCCCACCTACCTCACAGGGCATCTGTTGTGGGAAGAGGAATGGAAAGGAAATTGTCAGCTGCTCTGAGACTTAGTGAAGTGCCAGATATAAATCCAACCTTTGCTTCACCATTCCAATTCTGTGCCCCATCTGGCTCCTTTCATACCACCAAGTATTAATTAATATTAATTTGTGAAATGTTTCCTGTTTGTTTTCATTATAATAATTACAATATTATGACTTTTTGTTCCCTTTTGTTTCAGTTAGTTGACAAACTAATATACATGTAGAGTATCGGACTCTACACACGCGCCGCGCGTCCTCGGGCGACCAGGCACAGCGCGGGGAAAGTCACGGCCAATCAATGTCAAGCGCGGGAAGTTTAACTGGCCAGGATTGGGCTGGCCAGCAGGGGGGTTGTTCCGGGGTGTTGTATATATTGGCGGACCCGGCCGCGTGTTCCTCAGTTCCGTAATGTACTAGCGAATAAAGCCTGAAGTCTTCACCACGTCTCGTCTCCCAGTACATTACACTGGCGACGAAGGTGGGATCGAGCTAGGTCCGGCCGCCCGAGGGGAACCAGACCTGGCCGGAGACGAGGAAGGCGGAGACCGCAGGATCGCACAGCCCGCCGCCGCCATGGCGAACCCAAGTGTAACGACGGGCCATCTTGCGGAATTCAACCCGGAGCACCCCGAGAGATGGGAGACCTACACAGAAAGGGTCGAATGCTACCTGCGTGCGAACCTGATCGAAGATGACGACAGGAAGAGAGACGTCCTGCTGAGCGTCTGTGGAGAAGAAACTTTCGAGATCGCACGCGGCCTCTCCGCTCCGGCGAAGCTGACTGAGAGGACCTACGGGGAGGTCGTGAGACTCCTCACGGGCCACTTTTCGCCCCAACCGTCCATCGTCGCCCGCCGATTCCTCTTCCACAAGAGGGACCAGAAGTCGGGGGAGACAGCGGCGGTCTACCTGGCGGCCCTTCGGCAGATCGCCGGGAACTGCAGTTTCGACAAGAGGGACGAAGCCCTGAGGGACCGTTTCGTCTGGGGCCTCCGAGACGAGCGACTGCAGCAGAAGCTCTTCGCAAAGGAGGAGCTCACCCTACAACAAGCCTTCAACGAGGCGACGGCGTTCGAGAGGGCCACCAAGGCGTATGGCCAGCCGCGGGGAGAGGCAGTACACCAAGAAGAAATGGGACCGGAGGACCGAGCAGAGGAAGAAGCGTTCCAGCTCCGACGGCCACAGAGGACAGAAACTCGGGTCCCCGCGAGACAACGAGCGACGGAGAGGGCCCCCACCAACCCCAGCTCCAAGTGCGCCAGCTGCGGCGACCCCCACGAAAGGAGGGACTGCCCGTACCACAACCTGGACTGCAGAAGCTGTGGGAAGATGGGCCACATCGCCCGGGCTTGCCGGGCCAAGAGCAGCCGTCGACCACCGTCAGCGCATCACGATTCCATGGACACCCACACGACGGCATCCACCAGCTTGCAGGTACTGAACTTGCCCCTCGCAGCCCCGGACAAGGTCAAAATGTCTGTCCGGATCGAGGGCGCCCCCTGCGTCATGGAAGTAGACTCGGGTTCCTCGATCTCCATAATTTCAGAGGAGACCCTTACGAGACTATGCCCCCGCCGCCGCCTCCAAACGAGGCCAGCGGATTTCGTACTGAGGGACTTCCAGAAAAACCCGGTTCACGTCGTGGGGTGGGCCCAGGTGCATGTGGAGAGGGGAAGCTTTAAGGGGCCCCTAGACATACTGGTGGTCAAGCGCCAACTGACCACCCTTCTGGGGTTAGCTTGGTTCCAACCACTGGGGATCAAGCTGGTAGGGGTGGAGCACGTGCAGGCCAGCAACTTCGAAGGGGTCTGCCAGGAGTTCCCCGAGGTTTTCGATGGGTCCCTGGGGAGCTACAAGGGGCCGCCCATCACCCTACCGATTGACCCCCTGGTCCGGCCCATACGGCTCAAAGCGAGGCGCGTCCCGTTTGCCCTAAAGCCGAAAATCGAGGCAGAACTGGATCGCCTCACGGCCCAGGGCATCTTGGAGCCTGTAACTTATGCGGCTTGGGAGACCCCCATTGTAACGCCCGTGAAACCGAACGGGGACGTAAGGATCTGCGCCGACTACAAGTGCACGATCAACAAAGCGCTCCAGGATAACCCGTATCCAGTCCCCGTAGTCAGCCATGTACTATCGACACTCGCAGGGGCACGGGTTTTTGGCAAGCTGGACTTAGCACAGGCATACCAGCAACTGCCAGTCGACGCTAAGACAGCAGAGGCGCAGACGATCGTGACCCACAGGGGGGCGTTTAGAGTTAAACGATTGCAGTTCGGGGTGAGCGTGGCTCCGGGAATTTTCCAAAGCATAATGGACTCTCTCCTTAAAGGAATTCCCGGAGTGCAACCCTTCTTCGATGATGTTTTAATCGCCGCCCCGAACGAAGAAGAGTTCAAAGGCCGCCTGCGAGAGGTCCTCCGGAGGTTCCAAGCGGCGGGGTTGAAAGTGAAGAAGGAAAAATGTCTGTTGGGGGTTCCGCGGGTGGAGTTCCTGGGATTCGCCGTGGACGCGGCTGGAATTCACCCGACTACGGACAAGACTAGGGCCATTGTGCAGGCCCCCGCTCCCAAAAGCAAAGCGGAGCTACAAAGTTTTTTGGGTTTGCTGAACTTTTATCACTCGTTCCTGCCCCACAAGGCCGCCGTGGCGGAACCGTTACACCGTTTGCTTGATAAACAGGCCCCGTGGGTCTGGGGGAAGCGCCAAGCCGCGGCGTTCCAGGCAGTCAAGGACCTATTGGTCTCGAACGCGGTTTTGCACCACTATGATGAAACCCTGCCACTGATCCTGGCTTGCGACGCCTCCCCCTACGGGGTGGGAGCGGTCTTGGGGCACCAACTCCCGGACGGGAGGGAAGTGCCAGTAGCATACTATTCACGGACTCTATCCCCAGCGGAGCGGAACTACGCTCAAATCGATAAGGAGGCCCTGGCGATCGTGGCGGGGGTGCACAAGTTCAACGACTACATCTACGGTAGGCGTTTCACCATCGCCACTGACCACAAGCCGCTCCTGGGCCTCCTAGCTTCAGACCGTCAGACCCCCCAAATCCTATCCCAGAGGGTCCTGAGGTGGAACCAGTTCCTGAACTCCTACACGTATGAACTGGTACACCGCCCGGGCAGAGCCATGGGACACGCCGATGCCCTCAGCCGCCTGCCGCTCCCCATAACAGAACCCGATCCCGCCCCCGCACACGGGGTAATGCTCATTGAATCTCTCCCTGAGCGCCCACTGCACGCGGCAGAGGTGGCCCGGGCGACAGGGAGGGACCGCATCCTGGCACGGGTCAGGGACTGGGTGGGGAGGGGGTGGCCGGCAGGCAAGGTGGAAGAAGTGTTCAGACCGTTCGCGTCCAGGAAGGACGAGCTATCGACACACAAGGGGTGCGTGCTTTGGGGCAGCCGGGTGGTGGTTCCCCCCCCCTTGCGCAAACAGGTACTGGAAGACCTCCACGAGACCCACCCGGGCATCGTGAGGATGAAAGCCCTGGCCCGTAGTTATGTGTGGTGGCCGGGCATGGATGAGGAAATTGAGGGGTGGGTGAGGAGGTGCCAACCCTGCCAAGAATCCCGGCCCGATCCCCCGTCAGCCCCGGTCCACAGATGGGAGTCTAACAGGCGGCCATGGTCCCGCCTCCACTTAGATTTTGCCGGCCCGTATCAGGGCCAGATCTTTTTTATACTTGTGGATGCCTACACAAAATGGTTGGAGGTGATTCCGGTAGCCTCAACCTCCACGGCGGCAGCCGTCCGAGCACTCAGGAAGGTCCTATGCACGCACGGGATCCCAGACACCCTGGTGACGGATAACGGAACGGCCTTCACCTCCCGGGAATTCCGGGAGTTCACGGAGAGGTACCTCATACGACACATAAGGTCCGCACCATTCCATCCGGCAACCAACGGCCAGGCGGAGCGGATGGTGCGGACCACCAAGGAAGCACTGGGGAGAATAGTACATGGGGATTGGGACCACCGCCTCTCAGCCTTCCTGTTCCACAACAGGATCACCCCAAACCCTATAACGGGATCCAGCCCCGCGGAACTGCTCATGGGGAGGAAACTGACAACCCGTCTAGACAGGCTGCACCCAGACCGGGCCCCCGAGGTCCGCGGGTCCCCAGAGGTCCGGGAGGCAGTGCGGGGGTTCTTTCCGGGTGACCCTGTATACGCGAAGAACTTCGCAAGCGGCCCCGATTGGGTCGCGGGGAGAGTCCTTAGGGTGACAGGTTCCAGGTCATACGAGGTGACCACCGAGGGGGGCCAGGTACTAAGACGGCACATAGATCAGCTGCGCCGCCGCACCCTACCCGAAGAAATGGAGGAGGCAGGGAATAGGGAACAGCTAGCAACAGAAGCGCCGGAGGGGGCCTCGCCAATACAGGAACTACCTACTTATGATGCCCCCAGAGACACCGAATCAGAGCCGGAGCCAGAAGCAGACCCCAGCGTCCCACAGCCAAGAGCAGCCTCGCCCACACCAGAACCTGACCCAGCTCCACGAGCGACCCCGAGGAGATCGACACGGGAACGGAGAGCACCAGCATACCTCCGGGACTATGTGGTCTGAACTAGGGGGGGAGGAGTGTAGAGTATCGGACTCTACACACGCGCCGCGCGTCCTCGGGCGACCAGGCACAGCGCGGGGAAAGTCACGGCCAATCAATGTCAAGCGCGGGAAGTTTAACTGGCCAGGATTGGGCTGGCCAGCAGGGGGGTTGTTCCGGGGTGTTGTATATATTGGCGGACCCGGCCGCGTGTTCCTCAGTTCCGTAATGTACTAGCGAATAAAGCCTGAAGTCTTCACCACGTCTCGTCTCCCAGTACATTACAATACATCCCTAATCAACATTGCCAGTCAACTATAAAGCATAACTAAGGATGAGTGGAAGATTCTGTGACCGGGTAGATTTCAACCAAACCAATTTTACCTGTTTAAAAAGAGAATATTTAGTGTTCCCAGTTCTGACATTTTAAAATTACTGTCTCCTTTCAAATCCTTAAGCAGGAAATCTGTTCCCTATTCTTTTGTGGGTCTTCCTGTCTTTTCCTTGCTCTGTCTAGGTGCACTCTCCTCCTCCACCAAAGGAGAGGATGGAGGGCTCCCCATCTTCTTCTTTTTTTAATGAAGTGGGTTGCCTTTCTCTTCCTTTTGTGTGAGTCCAGTTGCTTCCTACAATCATAAAAGAACTAATCACCCAGTGGACAGATTTTGCAGCTGCTTTTCTAGCCCAGACATCACCATATCAGTGACTAGAACAGATGGAGAAGTGTCAACAGCAATAAAAATAGGAGATGAGAGAGCAAACAAAAAAAAAAAGAAATCTGATGAAAGTGATGGGGAAGGTTTAGTTCAACTTGAATAATAAAATAAACAAACAACCAGGGAAAGAGATAAACAAGAAAATACACTGTCAACATCAGAGGAACAATGTTTTGATGGTCAAGGGAAGGGGTAGTTTCACCATTGTAAGCAGTGTTGCTCATCTTACCATCATTTTTTTAAGAGAGAAGAATGGCAGTGTTAAAGGTCTCCCCTCTGAAATGAAAGAAAACAACAAGGCAAGAAAGAGAGGGGGGGGGAGAGAGAACACTGTCCAGTGTCCTGCTTGCTCTCTGGGTTATTTTAAAGAAATAGTTGCAGCCTGGACCTTGTCTTGCTATGTCTGTAGAAGGCGCACAGCCCCTCACGCTCCTCCACACCAACACCGCCAATGCCTACTCTTTGCAAGGCAAGCCCCAAATTGCTTGCTCTGCTCTGCCTTGATGCACTTGCTTCTTATGGAGCAGCCCACTTCTTCTCCTCCCAAGGCGAGTGCACCCAGGCAGAGCAGAGCGAGTAGCCTGGGACTTGTTTTGCAATATCAGCAGAAGAGCAATGAAAGTAGATAGTTTCAAATAAGTGTTATATCAGAAGGTTTCCAGCACTCTTGAATACCAAAAATAACTCAGCTTGGATTTTGAGTGTTCGCTATATTTACAAATAGATGTGGCATAACTTGGTAAATTTCTGACTCTCTCTCTCTCGGCTTGACCTCATGACTAAATGGTTTGGAGGCTGTTCAACACCAGATTATTGCATTTACTACTTTTTACATTTACATTTTTTCCTTGTTATTTGCCCCGAACACCCATTCAACAATGACATGAGACAAGAGCTTGGGTTCAAACAGTTTATTTACTTTATAATTAAAATGATCTGCATCATATTTAAATCTGTGAACATATTTAAATAAGTGAGCTGTGCTAAGGCAGTTTGCCTGTTGCTGCCATTTCTCATAGACCTACCATGACCCCAAACACAGAACCATCTTCTGTAGGCTTTCTCATCACCTGCACACAATGTGCTGAGAGGTGTCTATTCCCACCCTAAAGTTGCCAACTCTAGGTTCATAAATATCTGGAGATTTGAGTGTAGAGCCTGGGAGAGTAGGTTTAGGGAGAGCATGGACTTCAGTGGGGTATAATGCCACACAGTTCACCTTCCAAAGCATTCATTTTCTCCAAGAGAATACATATTTCAAATAAATAAATAAGAAATCTGTATAGTCTGGAAATCAGATGTAATTCCGGGAGATCTCCATTCCTTACCTGGCATCTAGCAATCCTACCCCATCCCCCTCGCCTAGGGTTGCCAGATCCAACTGGGAGTGGGACTTTGGGAGTGGAGCTAGAAGGCTTTGGTGGTGGAGCCAGAAAACTTTCCCTAAAATAAATAAATAAAAATACAGCAATGCAGTTCCCTTGAATACAGTCTTCAATTCCTCAACCCCCAGCAGCTAAACTTTCACTAAATGAAAGTGAACACACACACTCTCACAAAGCAGCCAAAATAAACACAGTTAGCAAGCACACACATTTGTGATCTCACTGGGGCAATTTACTCACGTTGCCGAATATAACCATTTGCTGTATTTCAACCAACTTCTTCAGACTAATAGGGAAATGAAAGAACAGACTAGGGCAAGGGTGTCAAACATGTGCCCTGGGAGCTGAATCAGGGCCCCAGAGAGCTCCTATCAGATCCCCGAGCAACTGACTGTCATCTGCTTCCTTTTCCCTCTTTCATGCTTCCTTCTGCATAACAGCTTGCTTTGCAAGGCATGCTCACAGGAACTACAAAGTAAAACTTCTATTTCTCCCTTTGACTGAGGCTCCTCCCTTGGAAAGGAAGTGGGGGAGGCAGAGCTTACTTTGCCAGACTCTCTCAATCGCACAGCAAAGCTACTGAGCCAAGGCTCTATCCCTTCTACTGGCTAAGGCTCCTTCCTCTCCTGGTCCTTAGGGGAAGGAAGAAAAGAGCCAGAGCTTCCTCTGCCCAGTTCCCTGGATCCCATGGGAGAAATACAAAGAAATCACCTTTAAAACTAACAAGTGCTAATGTTTTAAGCATGTTTTATTTTAAGGGTTTTTTAAATATATATATATTTAATTGTGTTTGCTTGTGTCCTTTGTAAAGTTTATATCTCTGCTACCTAATCCTAAATAGGTGCACAGATGGCCCAGCCTGACATGGCCCAACAAGATCCCATTTATGTCAGATCTGGTCCTCATAACAAATGAGTTTGACACCCCTGGCCTAGGGGGTGGAGTTTTCCTCCAAACAGAGGGACTGTCTGCTTGCCCCACCTTTATTTATTTATTTCTCATATTTATATCCTGCAGTTTTCTTCTTGATGAGATTTAAAGGCACACAATCACATTCAGAAATGTTGGAATTTTGAATATTTATATTGTTTGTCTAGGCAATGTCTAAAGTTCAGTCATTATAGCGTTAAATATGTTTACCTGACAATCAAACTAGAGCTGATGGAATATTAAGCAGAGGCTTGAAAAGCGACAGTTAAAGAGGAGCAGTTTGCAGTTCTGTGCTAGAATCTGGAGTGAGCTGACTGAGTAAGTAATATAGGGTTATTATTTTCATCCCAATGTCCCTACCCCTTTAGAAATAAAATATATTTTTCAATATTAAAGATCTCTCTTTTATGATCCAGTGGTCCATTGAACTATCTGGGAAAAATTTAAATAATTTCCCTCACAAAATTTCCAACAAGAAACACAAACAGCTTCAAGCCTCTTCTAAACCTGCCAAGGTATGAAGATACATGGTGGCTGCTGGGGTGGGGGATCCCCTGCCCAGACCTGGGGATTGACAAGCCTATCCCACCTGAAGTTCTACACAGCCACTACCAGGCTCAGAAAGACATTGCTCAGCACCAAGGCCACAGACACACTGTTCCAAACCTGCCCTCTACCATCCAAACATATTCTCCATCCCTATCTATTGTGATTAGTCCACCAAAACACTGCCAAACTGGTTATGGTCTACACAGTCTATAACCAGGCCCATTTAACTGACCTTAACCCTGGCAACACAAAGCAAACAAAGCACCCTCCATGGTCAATCAGAGGGAACTCAAAACATTTCTGCTTGGCCCCCAGTGGTAACCAGCTAATCACATAATGCCTGAAGGGAGGGCAGGTGGGCTGTATCTAGCAGCAAAAGCCTGTTCTGATGTGGCACAGACAAATACATAAAAACCAATAATGCTTCCCCATTGGCTGCCAATGCATTTTAATTACCACATGCCTCCTTGGAATATTAGTGGGCCTGAGCAAACTGCTCCCTGTCAGGAATTCTACTTTTCAAGAGTAAAGCAAATGTCTAATATGGTTCCTGAGAGTCATATGCTCAATAGCTTTCATACCAGATTCTGCTGGTTCAGTGGGAAACTAATAAGACACAATCTTTCTCAGTGTGTCATTCTTTCTGTGTGTCACTGAATCCGCCACATGCTGCGCTCGGCCAAAGATATGAGAGATCCACTTTCAACCCCTGGAGTCTACAAAATACCCTGCTCCTGTGGTACAGTCTACATTGG
Organism: Heteronotia binoei; assembly: GCF_032191835.1. Lineage (NCBI taxonomy): Eukaryota > Metazoa > Chordata > Lepidosauria > Squamata > Gekkonidae > Heteronotia > Heteronotia binoei. The sequence goes on along the minus strand of NC_083223.1, from coordinate 94,208,485 downwards.
CACTACCCAACGCAGCATCAACACCCGTCTCACCGAACACAAGAGACACTGTCGCTTGTTTCAGCCAGAAAAATCAGCTGTAACTGAACATGCACTTCAAGAAGGAGACCATGTCATCCACTTTGAAAGAACTGAAGTCCTTTCTACGGTCCCACATTATCATACCCGCGTGAACAGAGAAGCTATTGAGATTTACAAACACCAGCACAATTTTAACAGAAAGGAAGAAGGCATTTTCATCCACCAATCTTGGTACCCAGCTCTGCAAAACACCCTACAGACTATAAATTGCAGAAAGTCACAGAACAACCAGCACATTTCACAGAACAATCAGCACAGTCAACAACCATCTTCCTTATCTTCAAACCCCTTCCAACCCTCCCAGCAATTAACACAGAACAATGGTCACATTCAACAGCCAGTTTCCTTATCACTACCCTTCCAAGAAGCCCCACCAAACAATGGGCACATCCACAAACCAATTGCCCTTTCACCACACCCCCTCCAGCCTAGAAATAGCAGCTCTCCAGCAGCCCTGGCCCCACTCAATGCACAGCGGCCAAGAAGGTCAGAGCGCCTGCTCCGGCTGCAATGCCACTGAGGATGTTCTCCGCAGCTGAGAACGAAACATCTGGAAGGAAAACTTTCTCCAGTAGAACACGGCACTTGAGCCCGAAAGATTCTACAAACCCTAATCACTTGAATCTGTTTGAAACAGTTGACCACATAATAGCACTTCTGTACAAGACATAAAATTCTGTCAAGGAAGTAGCTCCATGTATGATGGTCCCTTAAACTTGTCCTCTGCTTTCTTAAAGTTTGTCTTCATCCAAACTATTGACCTTTCTTAACTGAAAGTGAACTTTCTAGCAAGTTTACTCACGCTATGCATCCAGCCCTACATGATAGATAGATAATAATTTTATCATACGTGGCCATTGGTGGTGGTGGAGCTCATCCAGGGATTGTTATGCAGCTGCACCTACTATTCAATGGACAAGGTGGAAAGGAGGAGGTGGAACTTTCAGAAAGGTTTAGGAGCTGTGCTCCTGTGAACTCCCGCTGAACCCAAGGCCTGTTTAACACCTAACCCAATCAGTTTTCTGCTTCCCACCCCTTTTCTCCATTGTTACTTTGAAAGAATTCCATCTGTCATTGCCTACCTTTTCTATCCCTTCTCCTAGAACATTGCTAAGAGACCAAGGGAAGTCTCATAACAAAATGATAGCCTCTTGTTAGATGAATGAACTAATATTCCACCTATCCAGCAGACACAAATTGTTAGGGGGGAATTGGGCACTCTGGGGAAAGGTCTGACTCATGCTTACGCCTGATTTGTGAAATGTTTTAAATATTGTAATAATCCTAGTTACTCCCACATTTATATATTTGTTTGCTGCCTCTCATGATACAGACGCCCTTTTCACACAACGTGTTGAGTCCGTGTTAAACTGACTCGATTCTGTTCCGAATATCTTTGTTCTGGATATTATTGATCAGACTGCCATACTGCAATTCGAATCACTCCATGGTGAAACTCTTCTGCCGTCCACACGATAGCACCATGCAGTTTTTTCCTCCACTATTATGCACATGTTAAAACATTATGTGGTTATGCACATATCGCTAAGGAAATGGCGACCATAAACCGGATATCTGAGGCTCCTTTGCTCAAGGACAGCCTTCAGACATCCAGAAGTTGGTCGAGAACTATTCAAGCAGGGAAACTACAAGGTGAAACCGGAGAGCTCAAAAAATACCGCAAAGGAGCAGGTAACAAAATACTCCAGTTCTGAGAAGGATTTTTTTTTTTGGGGGGGGGGGGCTACTACAAGTTAATACCGGAAGGCAGATGTTGCTGTCTGATCAGCCACTTTAAATTCAGTATGAAACAGCAGTGACAACTGATTATACTGTGTGTCTGAACAGCCCCATTATGTGCATGTTGGAGAGGAAAGGTGAACATCTGCTTCTCCAGTATGTGAAATCTCTGATCTCCACACTATGTATATGAACTAGATCTTTACTTTGAACTTCCTAAGACCTGCTGTTAACTCATGGAGAATCATGTCTAGCCTTAGAAGTTAGTTTGGTACGTCTAGATAAATTAATATGAAATTTCTTGAGCGATGTCTACAGTTGCTGAATTCTGCAATATGCAAAGTGGAATTTACTCTTTTTTTGTTACTTACAAGCAATATAATCTTTTCTAACTGAAAAGAGACAGATGTTTTCATTTTTATGGAGAGAGCAAAAATGATAATTTCCCCTAGGGATCTTGGAAAAAAATGCAGTGTATTGTCTTCTTCCTTTTAACAGAACTATATCCTATGTATCTTTACCTAATACTGACATAGTGAATCTAAAAGCATCTGGCATCTGTTTTGTATTTTAAGCATTTGCCTTAAGCCTGCTCTGAAAGGAACCAATTTTTTCTGGCTCCCAAAATTTATTACCCTGTACAATATATAGTTTCAGCAATAATCTTTCATAGAATTCACAGATAAAGTATAATCATTCACAGTTTATGCAAGTTATTGTATAAACATAGCTAACATTTTCAAAGATGTACAGTGCAATTCTAAGCAGAGTCACAGCTTTCAAAGGCCGTTGACTTCAATTGATTATGTGAGTTGTATCATAATTTAAAGCTTAGTTTTAGTTGGAAAACAGGATGGCTTCAACAACTAAGGGTAAGGGACTTCTTGGTTAAATGATCTAACTGACCAGCTGGATAAAATGTTCTGTTTTCCTTCAATAAAGCATTTGAAAACATGACCATATAACTAGTAACATAGCTGCAGATATGCAGCAAGGCTAAATGGCAAAAACTGAAAAACAAATATCTGATGATTTGCAGATGAAGTTATGAAGGATTAGGAAACAGAAGTGATTATATGGTGAATGACAAAACTCTGTTCTTATTTGAGAAACCAGGCCTTTTCATTTTAATGGCTATAGAAGGTAATTATTCAGCCAGGAGTAATGTCTGCTATAAACTTTACAAATGATGTTACAAAGGAGATTCACTGATGTAATGCATGTATAAAAATTGTTGTTCCTCCAGGTATCTATCTAGAGCATCTTCCCAGTGTACAGCCATTTTTGGAACCTTTTGATAGTTGCTTTGAGATATCAGCCAAATGGAAATGTTTGGATTTTTAAAAATACACCACTACATTTGTTAATGGGCGTTTTCCCACAGAGCTTACCGCGGAGTGACGTCCCTCTTCACTGCGCAGCGTCTGCGTGGATTTCCCACCAACTGCTCCGCAGAACCAGGAAGTGCCGGGCCTTTTGCGTCGCAAATGTAAACCGCTAAAACCTGTTTACGTTAGCGACGCAAAACCTGCGGCTCTTCCTGGTTCTGTGGAGCAATTGGTGGGAAATCCGCGCAGACGCTGCGCGGTGAAGAGGGACGTCGCTCCGCGATAAGCTCTGTGAGAAAACACCCATTGTCTTCAACTTCATAACCAACCCATGGCTCCTGAAAGTTAAATTTAATTTCCAAAAAATTCTGACCCTTGTCTTTCATTTTTCTGTTGTTTCTCTTGTTATATGCTTTTGGGTAGCAGCACCATAACATTACAGTTCATAATATCAGAATTAAGAAGGCACTAGACAGTCATTTACAGTCTTGTTTCCACTATTCTAGTCTATTTTCTTTGAATGAATGTACCACAATTGTTTGCCACATTTCTGTTGTCTTCACCTATTCATTGCAAAGCCTCTGTGCAAACAACTTGTCTATGGTCGTTTTCGCACTTAGCGTTTGCTCCCCTTATTCCTCGGGCAATTATGTCCGGATCATTTTCCTCGTTTTCGCACATTGCCTCTTTAGTGGAGTCGCTTTCCATGAAGCCCCGGCTCAAATAGTTTTTGCACTAGCATCGACTTGAGTTCGATGCCCTGTCAATCATTTTTTTTTTAAGCTCAAGTCTAATTGCGTAACAACGTAACAACGTAAACCGCATCACGTGTGCCGCTTCTGCTTATGGAGTGGCTGCAGCTGTAGTATCCTCCACAGCCCTTTATGTATTAACAGAAGCATTCACAGTGGAGAATCCCAGCACTAGATTCCCCCCCCCCCAACACAAATTCCAGAGTTGCGTGTGTGTGTGTGTGTATGTGGCAGCTTCTTCCTTTCCCAGCCTCGCTCCCTCCCGGGTGGTGAAGCTGGGATTTCCTCCGCGCTCTTCCCCCTCCCCGGCTGGCGCTTGCAGCTGCAACGGGGACCTGACTGACTCCTGCTGCCAGAGCTCCCCCCCGCCCCATTCTCTCCTTCCCCTTCTGTGGCGCGTGTGAAGAGCGAGCTCGCGTCTGTTTTCTAACCGAGCGGAATGTAGCCAGGGAGGAGAATGCAGGACTCCAACTTCCCATTTTATACATGGCAATTTTGTGCAGGTCCAGAAATGCTGGTGGCACAGCTGAGGGAGGCATTGCCTTTTTAAAACACACACACATGAACGCTTTGGCCCACGCCGGCACTAGATTTCCCCCCCCCCCAACAATGTATAATGTATAATGCAATTTCGAAGTTGCGAAATAACGCAACAGCGGAAAAGCAACCTCACATACCCGCCGCTTCAGGAGGGTTTTTTTTTTCTATTTGTTAATTTCGAAATAGCGCTATTACGCAAGAAAGATGAAGTTAAAAAAAATGGCCGTGCGGGCACTTTTGGGAAGCGCCGCGAACGGCTGATGATTGGCCAAGGGGGTGGATGGGGTGGGAGGACGGAAAGGGAGAGGGTGACGCCCACAAAGCAGTCAATCCGGCGTGGATGGATTTCCCACAGCAAACTCCGAGGAGTGGATCCAGTGTGGAGCCGGAGGTTTTCAAAAATTCCAGAAGGAGGTGGATCTAGATACTCCGGCGTGAAACCCCTGCAGCACCGGAGCAAGATGCAGCGCCGGAGCAATAGGTGCGAAAACCAGGAAAAGATCCGGAGGTAAATGGGGTGCTACGCCGGAGTAAACGCTAGTGCGAAAACGGCCTATGTGTAGATCAGGGTTGTAGCCAGGATTTTAAAAGTTGGGGGGGCTTTTTAAAAAGTCAGGAGGCACCCTTTCCCATCCACTGCAGGGCTTGCCACTTCTCAGAAGCTTTGTAGGATAGAGGCAAAAGCTGGAGGCTCTGAATGTGACCAAATTGAGACAGCCAGCTCTAAAACTTCGTAGTGAAGAGGGGACTGAACCTTGTGTGCTAGGGGGGGGGGGCGGTTTCCTTCCACTCCCTCTCTCCCACCTGGGCACTTTGCAGCCAGAGGCTCTATCCATCCCCCCGTTCCCAGCCCATTCCACATGGCTTCCTCTGCCTCCCTACTCTCTACCTGTTGCTTTTGCTGCCACAGTGAACTGTGCCCTGCTCAGCTCTCCTGGCTCTGGCTCCCACTGATGATGCTTCGTCTGCTCAGCCATGGCAAAAAGAAACTGAAAAAAGCAGACTGCATGCTGGAGGTCCCCTGGAAGTCAGGGGGGGGGGGCCTGCCTGGATGTCAGGGAGCAGTGCCCCCACAGGCCCTTCTGTGGCTACAGGCCTGGTGTAGATTCTTTCACCTGGAAATGCCACACTGTTTTTTCCTTTTACACATTTTCTGAACATACTAGTATTGCTGTAGGTAGATAACACGGCAATTTTAATATACTTTCCTGGGAATAAGCTTCACTGAACAGACCTGAGTAGGATTCTCAGTAGACCTGCTTATGAATGCTCTGTAAATCAGACAGACATTAAGGCAAAACTGCCATTTAAAAAATACTTGTGAGTTTCCCTTTCAAATTTCTTTGTACTCCTGATGAAGGGAAACACTAATATTGCACTTTGTTACTTAACTTTAAATTTATATACTGTGATATTTTGAAAAAGGGGGACATCTCCAGGTTTTTAATACTATACTAAAACACTACATATGCTTGATGCATCTGTAGAGTTCAGTTTTAATGGAGCTTTGAATTCATTTCCTGTAGCCATTCATTTCAAAGAAAAATATTGCTCATTCACAAACACACATAGGTTGTACTACCACCATCTAAGCTGGCACTAATGATTCAACAAGGGACCTCCAGAGTGAAATCAATATCTAAAGTTCAGCAGAACTAAAGAAAGGGATATCCAGAATATCCAATAAAGCAAGAGTTCTAGCTGACTCATCAATGCCCAGCCCAAACCCCTGGATTTAGAAACCCAAAATTTGGGGAGTGCATTCCTTCCATGAGCACCCACTAAGCACCCCAAAAGGAGAGATTTTAAGAAATTCCACCCCTGATGGGATGAAAAGGGGTAAAATGTGTTTTTGCATAAGGGTAAAGCTGTGCTATGTGTCTGCAGGCTGCTGCCTGCTTGCACACCCATCTCTCTGATTGGTCAGCTGTGGACCTCTGGTCTGAAGTTAAAAAAAATCAGCTAATAGAGACTGCATACAGTTAAACAGGTGTCCTGACTGACTTATCAATGCCCAATTCAAATCCCTGGATTTGTGTAATAACTTGCTACAGCTGCTGAGAAACACATAGGGTTGCCAATTCTACATTGGAAAATTCCTGAGGGTTGGAGCATGGAGGTGGTGGGGTTTGAGGAGGGGTGGAACCTCAGACAGATACAATGCCATAGACTCCACCCTTCAAACCAGCCACTTTCTCCTGGGGAACCATTGTTACCACTCTCCAGGTGAGAGCTGGAGATCACTCAGAATTACAGCTGCTCTCCAGATGGCAGAGATCAGCTCCCCTAAATAAAATGGCTGCTTTGTAGGCTGGACTCTGTGTCATTAAACCCTGCTGATGTTGCTTCCCTCCTGCTTTGATCCACACTCTGATTTCAGACCACTCACAGACTTTCAGCCTAACCTACCTCACAGGGTTGTGCAGACCAAAAAGGGCAGTTGGCTCTAAACCAGAATCTATCCTACCACCCTATCTGCGGATTTCAATATCTGCACATAGGCAGCATGGTTGGGGATTAGATGTATAGATTTAGGATGAGAAGAGTTCCTAACCTCTATGGAGGAGAATCAATTTGACCACCTTTGCAGCCTTCCAGAAAGAGGAAGATACCTGACAATATTGCTGGGAAGGGGGTCAGAGTTTGGGAGTTGATCTTTATTGTTCATCCTTCAGCTGTTCAGCAATACCAGTAATCCATGCCACCACTGAACTTTCACATCACCTGAAACAATGCATTTTATGGAGCGCACATATTTTGTTTCTAGCCATGTATAGTAATTAAATATTTTTAAAAATCAATTAATATAACCTAGAATTTCAAATAGCACAGGTAAACCAATATAATGCAGATTACAGCATACAAAGCTGTTTGTGTGTGTGTGTGTGTGTGTGTGAATCATACTCCATCAGATGAGGAAAAAACAAACGAACTCGGTATTTTTGTTGATAAATTCTGCAGATATTCCAGTCTGTTCATCAGCTAGTTTTTCTACCACAGTTCTTTATATACATTTTACTGGAGTACACAAATCCTGTGAGAGAGTCTTCTGAGCAAACAAGCCCTTCTACAAATGATTGGCAGATTAAATACATATGGATCATGAGTAATCCTCCTTGCTGTAGTAGAACTGTGACTCGGTTTGAAAATGAGGTTGATGCAAGCAAAGGGCAATATCCCATAAGCAGGTTAAAGCCGAAGGCACAGGAATGAAGCATGTACACTATTGTGGCCACAAAAGTAAACGACCTTAGGAAATATCCTAGGGCCACTGGAGGCTTCTTGCAAGCCAATAGAATGAAGTTCCATTGCATGAAAAGATTTAACCAGGGACGCTTCATAAACCATAATGAATTCACCTCTTGCTTCTTCTAATGGGGGAAAACACCATGATTATTAGACAGCTACCATATTTCCCATTATTACACAGCAAGTAACAACAGAATCTAAACTCAGTTTAAATGTAAAAAATGATCACGAACAAACAAAAAAAAACTTGATAAGATGATCTACAGGAAACACAGTGAATTTCACAATATTGCTGGTATTTATTCAAGAGCTCAGCCTGCTTTGTTTGAGGGCCAAGGCCTTCTAGAATAAAACAGTCCTGTAAGACTGGATTTCAAGACTCTTGTGTTAAATTGTGCATTACAGGATGACTCTTCCTTAGCAGGAGGATTCTTCAGATTCAGCCCATTTATTCTTATTTTACAGGTCAGCTAGGCTGGACTAATGCACAAGGCTTTTTTTTGAGCAGGAATACAGTTCTGGCTGGCTTGGTGTCAGGGGGTGTGAAGCAATATGCAAATGAGTTCCTGCTGGATTTCCCCCCCCCCCCCAAAAAAAAGCCCTGCTAATGCACAACAGTGTGTTTGATGCCTATCCCAATTTGGTGTGGAATTGACCTTTGAATTCTTTCACAGGTCCAATATTATACATAGTGCATCACTTGTGCTGACAGTCATATGCATGTTCATGCATGCACAGACACTATGTGAGATCTCATTAAGATGGCTGAATAATCAAGGCAACTCTATGCTGCTCATGTCTCTTCTGCATTTCACGCATTATTTAGACCTGTTCTGTTTGATACTGTGGCTATTCACTCTTACTTTTTCATTCTACTTTTGTCTGTTATTATTTTTTCTGATAAATGGGATTATAAAGGTAAAGAATTTAAAACAACCACTGATGGTCAAGAAGAAGTAATTCTCTGGTTTAGAGCCATGGCTGCCTGGCTGGAAAAACCAATCTGAACAGCTAAAACAGCAGTCCAAAGAACTAAAACAGCAGTCTGGATAACTAAAACAACTTTCTGCTAATGAGAAGATGATGACTATTCAATTCAAGAGCTTCAGGCATTTGCTCAAGACTATGGGTACAAGAGTTCAACAGACAAGAGTATGAAATAGCTGCTTTGGAAGACTGAAATGTGGCTCATGAAACAGCAGTCTCAGCTTCATATAATGTCTTGTCTAGCTGGCTATCCCAACTCAATAGTTATATTCATTGATATAACCTTTGTGTCCTAGGTCTTCAAAAGAGCCTGATGCAATAGGCCAGCAAAAGCTGGTGGAATTTATTGGATTTTTTTTTCATGAGCATTTGCACTTCTATGTTATTTTCAGTTGCAAACTGAGCAAATTTGTCAGATCCCTCATGCACCTAGCAACACAAATAAGCCAGCTCTTGTCATTGTGAAGTTCTTGAGAGTGAATATAAAAGATCACCTCCTCCATTTTGCACAACAGAAAAAGGATCTTTCTTGGGGTTCTAATAAAATTTAGATCATGCTCTATCCAGATTACATCAAAGCCCTATCAATGCGAAGGCAACAATTCACAAAAGCATGAAGTCTTGCAAAAGATATGAACCTGCAATATTATATTAAACAGTTTCAGGTTGTTGGGTTTTTTTTTTGAGCAGGAATGCACAGGAATGCAATTCCAGCTAGCTTAGCATCAGGGGGTGTGGCCTAATATACAAATGAGTCCCTGCTGAGGGTTTTCTACATAAAAGCCATGTGTGAAACAATGGTGTCACCAGGGGGTGTCGCCTATTATGCAAATAGATTCCTGATGGGCTTTTTCTACAAAAAAAGCCCTGAACAATCTTATATTAAATATCAATTTTGTGTGTGCACTATCAAAGCCAGAAGTTTTAGGTTCCAATGGCTGCAAAATTGTTTCTTACTGGATTGTAAAATCTAATCCCTGCTGCTCTGAACCATAAATTTTTTCCTGCAACTGCAATATTTTGAAGAAAACTGCTAATCATTGTGTGTGTGTCTGTGTGTCTGATTGTCTTTATCTACATTAATCATCTTGCTTACAGTACAGTAATTTTCTGAGTGTCTAGTATTATATTTTAACTGGGTTTACAGCCAGTTAAGGAAAATAGTCTGGGCTTGTCAGCATACATCTCTCTGTCTCTCTCCTTTTATCTTGTTTTCAGGCTTTAAACAGAAGTTTCTTTAACTCCTCATCTCCTTTTATTCATTTTAATTTGTCAGTATTGGAGTTGGTCCATATGTAATCAGATGGATGGGAATGGCCAGTGCTGTAGAGATCTCTGACATCTCACCTAGCAACAAAAAAGAAACAAAAAGTCATTTAATTAGTTTTTAAATATATATATATATATATATATATATATATATATATATATATATATATATATATATATATATATATATATATATATATATATATATATATATATATATGTTTTATTTTTTGTTGTCTTGGATGAGAATACTTTCATTCCATAGTTGAAGGTTAGTTTATAGAGGCATTTTCCCCCTCGTTTTTTTCTCATCATGGTAACTTTTGCATCATATGTATTTTTGTACTAAAGGTAAAGGTAGTCCCCTGTGCAAGCACCAAGTCATTACTGACCCATTTAATTTGTCTGCAGCAACCACATTGGGAAAGTCATGAGAGACTAGGTAAATTTTTAATCCTATTGTTTAAGACCGCAAAAGAATAAAAGACTATATTTATTTGACCAAAGTTTATAAAATGCAGTACATACCGCTTCTACTGAAATAAATTCACAGTTTTATAAATTATATTCTGAATTGTACAGTAAAGGCAAAGAATTCACAGAAAAATATTTGGAAACATCTTTCTTTCACCTTGATCTTCTATTGTTTAGATATTATTCAGCAACAGACTGTTGCTGAACCTGAACATGGATTGAAAAAGGCAGTGATAATGCATATGAATAATGGCAAATCTTGAGGACCAGATGGGCTGCCTGTTGACGGATATAAAACCTTTGCAGATTTCTTAATTCCAAAACTTTACCAATTATATAACAAGATTTTTTTAGTCTGGCTCACTGCCACTGTTGATACCTATATTGCTGTGATCTGAAAACATGTTAAAGCCCATATGTGCAAATTCTGACCTATTTTTTTAAAAAAAACCCATAGTTTGTTATTAAATTTTCTAAATTTTCAGAAAATATAACTAACCCAAAAAAGTACAATAATACAATATTATTATTCCAACAATATAAAAATTATTATTAACTCAGTTATAACATTTTACTTTCAACTACTTCCTTCCCTATAGCTTAATAAAATAAGGTTTATATCATCTGTTCCAAAATACAGGATTAAAAATGTATGGTCTACAAGATTAAAAATGGATGATTACTGTAACTTGCTCTATGCAAAGCTGCCCTTGAGACTGAGCCAGAAGTTACAACTGGTCCAGAATTCAGAGACCTGGATCCTTATGGGGACACCATAACTACACAAATTCAACCTGTGCTTCTCTAGCTACACTGGTCCCAGATTGTCAGGTCAGATTCAAAGTTTTGGTTCTGACTTTTAAAGCTCTAAACAGTCAGGGGTCAATGTACCTACAGAACTGCCTCTTCTGGTGGTTTGTCTCCCAGAGACTGTTGCATTCAAGAGAACAACATCCGCTGGAAGTCCCTGGCCCAAAGAGCATTTGGTGTCCTCAACCAGGGCCAGGGCTTCCTTGGCCCTTGATCCAACTTGGTGGAACTCTTTGCCAAATAATGTCAGGGCTCTGAAGGACTTGTTTATTTTTTAATTTTATTTTATTATAGTTCTGCATGGCCTATAAGGCAGAGATGTTCTGCCAAACATATGGTTGAGGGCAGCAACAGTTTTGCCAATTAGCTGCCTTCTCCCTGATCCCGGATTAAATTGTACTATGATGGCATATGGGTTGTTATGGGTCTGTACATATTATCTGCTGTTTTAAATTGTTTATATTTTGTGTGTCTTGATTAATGGATTGCTTTTTATGTTGATGTAGAATGTTGTATATCACTATGAACCTGCTTTGTGGGGAGAGTGATATATAAGTTTAATTAACAACAACCGTCTGTGTCACAAACTCAGGTGTTATCAGGAAGTCCACCAGTGGATCTCTAACTCCTGAAACCCTCTCACTGTTGCTCCACAAGCTCCATGAATATAGAGGATCACTGCTCCAGACATAGTGTTCCATCTATATCTTGATGCTAATAGCCACTGATAGTGTTCTACTTCATATGTTTATCCAATCCCCTCTTAAATCTCTGTGCTTGTAGCAGCCACCACCACAGCAGTGAATTCCAAGTTAAGTACTTTCTCTTATCTGTTTTAAGCCTACTGCTCATTAATTTCATTGAGTGCCCATGGGTTTTTGTATGATGAGAAAGAGCAAAAGGTAGTTGTTTCTATCCCATGCATAGCTTTGTAAGCCTCTATCATGTCACCCCTCAATCGTCATTTCTCAAAGCTAAAGAGCCCTAACTTCTTCATAGGGAAAGTGTTCCGCACTCTTAATCGTTTTAGTTGCCCTTTTCTGCACCTTCTCCAATGCTTTAGTATCTTTTTTGAAGTGCAGTGACCAGAACAGTACACAGTATTCCAAATGAGGCAGCAACATAGATATATACAGTGGCATTATTCTGGCTGATTTGTTTTCAATCTTCTTCCTAATAATCCCCAGTAGAGCATTTGTCTTTTTTATTGCAGCTGCACACTGAGTCAACATCTTCAGTGAGTTATATATCATGACTCCAAAATCTCTCTCCTGGTCAGCTAACACCAGTTCAGACTCCATCAACCCCATCTGCTCTCAAATAGAAATTTAGAAGTCAAATAAAACTATATGAGCTACTCGCTCTCAGGGACTACTGTATCTGGCAAGACAGGACAAATACCACCTGGGACAAACTTTTGGATTCCAAACTTAATTATTTTAAGATGTCTGTGGATATGATCTATGACTGGGACATCAATGAACTTTTCAGTATAGTGAACTAAGGTACTGAGAAGCTTGATTATTTAAGCACCACTCTGAGTTCCAGACATACCTACTCCTTAACTGCAGTTGGAATTACACCTCCCCTCAAAATGATGCAATACGAATATGTAATAAATCTAACTATTCCAAAATAGTTAGAATTTTTTACCCTCAGAAATCTAAATGTACTACTCACAGCTGTCACCAGGGAGTGCTGCAAAGCAACCATACTCAAAAATGTTATGACCATGTGGGAAAATGGAAACTGTATATCACATCCTACCTGATTATGGTATGTGTTAAAATTGCATTAATAATTTAAATTGTAAATTGTTTCATTTTTAATTGATATTATTGTAATTGTTTTTATTGTTCTATTGTTTTATTGTTCTGTTGTTGATATTCAATGTTGTTAGCCGCCATGAGCCTGCTTCGGCGGGGAGGGCGGGATATAAACCCGAAAAATAAATAAAATGAATAAATAAATTACTATATCCATTTAGAGTACAGAAATGAGTTGATCATGCCTCTTGAAAGTTTGCTCTCTGTGCTATCCCCTGATGCTGCTTCTCAGACAGAAATAAAAAGTCTCTTTGGCAGCAGCCAATTTTTTCTCAATTGTTGTGGCTCATGATATAGCTGTTGAGAACCAATAGGATGATGGAACAATAATGTTACTGACATCACTTGTAGGTAACTAATAATTATGGTTGTGTTCAGTCTCATATTTTAGTAGCCATATTAGATAAGTATACAATAAGCAGAAAAAAGTGCATAAATATTGTAGTTGAGTAGGACTGAGCTTCTCTATGTAAACTTTGGAGTTGTAAGGCAAATTACTTATCTCCAACCTAACTCCCTAGCTATTTTTTCTGAGGAGAAGTGATATATCAGAATGTGCCTCCTACTGATCCCCTAATTAGTTGTGAATTGGCTTCTGGCTAACAGGAAGTGGCAAATTTGTTTGGCAACTGTTACATTTGTTCAATGTAAGCTTAACCTATCCATTGATTGGTTCACAATATGATTGTGAGCATCAAAAAAGTGTATTTCACTGCCAAATGGATTTGCTGTAAAATTCATGACCTCTCCAATGCATGCCTTACTTGTAAGGATATGCATTGGATTCAGCCAAATCGAACATAACCCTGAGAAACAGCAGATTTGGCTGTATTTGGGCTATATATAGCCAAATCACATTCTCTGATCTGATTCAACTGCTAAATACAGCAGCCATGAATAGCCACTGAAATTCATTCTATCCTATGGGCCATTGAAGTAAATGGCAAAAAAGGGTATAATGAATTGCAGCTGGTGGGAGGGGGTTTGAGGTAGAGGCTTCAAATTTGCAGGGTAGCTGCAGAAGTCTCTCCTCCAAAGAACCCTCAAGATTCAAAAAGATTGGACCAGGGGGTCCAATTCCAAGGGCACCTAAAGAGAGCCTTTTCCCCTATGATGGGTAAAAAGCAATCAGTCACTTTCCCCATTGTAATTATATATTCGGGAATAGCTGAATATCTCCCAAATCAGATACAGCTACCAAATCTGCCATTAGGAGATATTCAGCCCCCCTCCCCATTTAAAACTCCAAATACCTCCACATCTGAATTTTCCTGATTTTTTTTTTTATGCACATCTCTACTCACTTTTACTTGTTTCAAAAATCTCTCCAGTCACAGCCAATATCTCTTTCTGCTGGGGAAGCCCTAACCTCTAGGAGAATCCAGCCTGCCTAATTGCTTAATTTATTGCAGTATTGTTTTTAGAAAGCAGTTCTTGATAGCCAACCAAAATTAAATATTAAAAAGCTTAATCATTACTGTGCATCTTATTCAGTTTGCTCTTCTCCTTTTTAATATGTCATGACTATAAGTAGATACTGCTAACTAAAGTCTAACTGTGCCATCCTATGTAGTTACTCCAGTTGTAGGCTACGGAAATCAATAGGCCTAGATAGTTTGTCAAATAAAGCAAAAATATTTCCTGCATTGTCTTCATCTAGCATCAGTAGTTTCACTTGGCACCTAATCCATGCTAGCCTCTGCCTTGAAGTGGCTACTGGCAAGCCATTCCTAACTACATTTCCTTTTTTATATATATTATGTATGCCAAACATAGGACAGATCTGAGTTTGCCACAGTAACTCCTTCCTATCCCACCACAGCACAGATATAGTTTCAGCTAAGGTTTCTTTTAAAATTTACTGTACATAATATGGTTACAGTAATCCTATTACCTTTGAATATAATAAGAATTTCAATACATTGCATGCTATTTAATCGGATGCATACTGCCAGATGTTCATGGTGCCACAACTGCATTAATTGTCTTTTCCAGTATGAAAGATTACCACACAGTAAACTTGAGCTCTCAACAGGACTGAATATCTCAGAAGAAAGCATAAAACTTACAGTATGGGCTGAAATTTCTATGCAGTCCTTTGTAGAGTTAAGGAATAAAATAACATTTAATTTGAATTAGATAATAATTCTATGTCAAATGTAGGACAGTGTAATGAATGATTAAAAACAATTGAAACTCAGTGTCAGAATAAAAAAATAATGCAAAAAGCCTTTATTGTAAATAGAATAGAGGTACAATGTTTTGTTACAGAAAAATAATGGCAATAGAAATAATACAAAATAACATTGTGGGTGTTGTAAACCAGGATTAGACAGATATATTTAACCACTTGTAATAATAAATTATATATGGTGTATACTCTAAAAATCAAAATTTGATCATTCTTCTTATTTAGAAGTCGGAAAAGGAAGTGAGACATATTTATAAAGATTAGAAAGTAAGATTCGCTAAGAGAAAGGGAAAGAAAAGAAAAAGGAGAGATGAGAGGGAGTGAGGAAAGGTAGAAGTAGATTGAAAAAGGAAACAAGAAAAGAGAGGAAAATGGAGTGAAAGAGATAAAGGGAGAAATGAAAAAAGGGTGAGGAGAAGATGGGGGAGATTGGGGAAGGGCAAGCGTAGAGAGGCAATCTTTGACAGAAATAGAGGAGGGATCAATTGAAGTGCTAAATTTCCAGATTAGGAATGGCTTCCAGGTAGAAGAAATCAAAGTAACTAAATTTAAAGAACTTGAATATAAATTCCTTACAAAATGGTATAAGACACCAACACAGCTAGCTAACATGATTCCAGGGTTAAGCCCGTTATGCTGGCACTGTAAACTCTCTAAAGGTTGGTATGCACACATGTGGTGGGAATGTTCGGAAGTAAAGACCTTTTGGAAGTAAATTATTGAAATTATTAGAAAAGTATGCAATATAACACTAACTATAGATTTTAATCTATTGTTGTTAAGTACAATAGGAAGCCCGATAATGGATTGGAGTATTCAAATTTTAGTTAAGGCTTTGATACTGGTGGGAAAGGCGGTTATAGATTTGGGTTGGAAAGACAAAAGTAAATGGACAGTAGAAATCTGGCACAACTATTTGTTTAAATTTATACAGTCAGACATTGTGGCATCAATCAACAAAGAGACAACATGGGAAGGGAAATCTAATGAAATTAAGACCAGATGGAAGACCTACATAGATTGGATAATGAAAGAAGGAAGAAAAGACATTCAGTGGAAGATTAAGACTGTGCCCATGGCTGGGGTGAAAAAACTAAGAGTAAAGGGAGAGAGGGAGGGAGAGATCAAAATGTATATAGCTACAAATATTTGTTGTAACAGACTAAATAGAATAATAATAATAATTTAAAAAGGAATGGTTTCCAGGTGCATGTGAATAACGAAGAAGAAAGTTATGGGTTTTTCTAGGAGAAAGTACTCCCAAAGTTTGTGAGACCACATTCAGATAGACTTCCATTTAGAGGCTATTGCATATTTCTCAGCCATAAGGATGAAAGATATGAGTATTTCTTGAGGTTTGAGCATGTTCTCGTCTTCTCAGATACCAAAAACTGTTGGGGGGAGGGGGATATGCAAAGACCTAAAATGTGGAGGATTTTTAAAGATATAAAATTCCAAAAAGTGTTGACTGACAGACACGACCACCAATTGTGGAAATATGTGGCACAAGTCCCACAATTTTTGAGGCACAATGGAGAGACTGATGGAAGGATGTGCGAAAGGCGTATTGGTGGAATATTCCAATGAGTTAAGGATTTAAATTCCTGAAGCTGGATATTCATAGATCTGGATTGAAGAGAAGAAGATTGCCAGATCTCGTGCGACTGACTAGCTGTGAGTGTATTTTGAATATCTGAGAGCCAAGGCTTTTGATAAGAGGAAAAATCAGGTGAACGGGCCTCGCACAGAAGTTTACAAAGAACTGAGATTAGGCCTTTTATTGAAACCAAGTCTGAGTGTAATAATTGCTCCATGAATGAAAGTTTAACTCTGAGGGGTGTTGGAAAGTATGAGTCGATAAGAAGTGTTGTACCTGAAGGTACTTGTACCAAGAAATGGAGACTCAGAGTGTTAGTTCCAAATCAAGCTTATTTCGCAAGCGGCCTTGCGTTAGGATGTCATGAAAGTGTGTTGCCGAAGCAAGTCTCCAGGACTTAAAAGAATTTTTGTTGAAACCCGGTAGAAAGTGGGGGTTGCCCGTAAAGTCCATAAGGGGGGAGGTTTTAGGAGATAGGATTGATTCCCATTTGTGCCATACTTTATACTCTGCATGTAAAAGGGGGGTTGAAGTGATGTTTGAAGTTTTTTTACCACTGTGCCAGATAGATTCCTTAAAATTATACAAAGGAAGGCTTATGTCTTCAATATGTTTCCATTCTGCAAGGTATGAGTTTCTATAATGATTAGTTAGATTCGTTAAAATAATTGCCTCATAATAAAGGTGAACATCAGGTGCAGCCAAGCCACCCTTTTTGATGGGGAGATGAAGTGTAAGGAAACTCACTCTGGGCTTTTTATTTGACCAGATGAAATTGAGGATCTCTCTCTGCCACTTGTGTAAAAGTGAGTATGGAATATCAATTGGGAGTGCTCTAAATAAAAAGATAATCTTCGGAAGTAAGATCATTTTTACTAGATTTATTCTTTCTATTAAAAAGAGCATTTTGGAGGACCAATGAAGAGATAATTCCTTAATAACTTTGTTAATTTCTAGATGATTAAACTTCATGAGATTATCTAAATGTAAGGGGATCTGTACCCCTAAATATCTCTATTTGGAGGAAACCCATTTGTAGGAGTACACTTCTTTAATAGACCTTCGTGTTTCTAAAGATAGTCCAATAGGATGAAGAAGCATTTTATCTTAAGGCCCGCTACCTTGCTGAAAGGTACCTTGCTGATTTGTTGATGAATATGGTGTAAGGAGGACTTGGGGTTTGAAATAAATAAAATCATGTCATCAGTGAATAAATTAATTTTAACTTTTTGATTACCCACAGGAGTGCCCGTGATGTGAGGTCATTTCGTAACTTAGCAGCCAAAGGTTCGATTACAAGAGTGAATAATAAGGGCAAAAGTGGACACCCTTGATGGGTGCCTCTAGATAAAGAAAATATGGAAGATTGCACACCATTAATTTGCAACAGAGCTTGTGGGTTGGCATAAAATGCAGCTATAGTGCACTGGAATTTGGTCCCAAAGTTCATCATTTCCAAGAGGCAGAAAGGCCTTTTCAATGTCAATGGCTAGCAGACATGCATTTGAGATTTGATGATGTTTACAATGAAATAAAGTGCTAATAAGCTTTCTAACACTATCTGTCATATCCTTTTTGGGTATAAAGCCCATTTGCTCGATTGAAATATATTCCCCAATGATGTTGAGGCATTGGGTTAAGATGTTGGTGAACAATTTATAATCTTGGTTCATGAATGAAATGGGATGATAGGACTTGAGGTCTGAAGGATCTCGTTCTGGTTTGAGGAGCAAGATTATCTTGGCTAAGGACCGTGAAGTAGGGAGGGAGCCCGATTCTAGGGCATGATTAAAAATTTCAATTAAATATGGAGAGATAGTAGAATTCATCCTGGAGACTTACCGCACTTAGCAGATTTTATAGCTGCATCTAATTCTAGCTCATCAGTTGGCTGATCAAGAAGGACTCTGGGTGAAGATCAGTTGGCTGATCAAGAAAGACTCAGAGAGGGATTTCATTAGAGGGGAGGAATAGAAAAAATATTTAATTGAATCAGCTGACGGATTTGATGATTTGTATAGAGTAAAAAGAATGGAAGGCTTGTGTAATTAATTTAGATGAGGTAAGTAACGTGCCATTTGCATCTGAAATTTGGGTAATGTTGGAGGTCGTGGCACGTTTATTTACTTTCCAAGCAGGTAACCTCAGGGATCGCGGACTCCGATAACAATACAATTGTTTTGTAAATAGTAAGCTTTTCCTTATTTTAGAAACTTCTAACACTTCAAATTTGTCTCTTTCAGCAAGAATTTCCTGTAAGTTTTTTTATTGCAAGTCCTCTTGTGTTCCGATTCCAGCAATTTTATTTTATCTTCAATTTCCTTCCACAGGATGTTTAATTTCTTTTTACGTGCTGCGGTGAGGGAGATAATGTGACCGCAAATAAAAGCTTTGTATGCATCCCACACTATGTGTGACTGGACTTCAATATTTAGATTGTGATCAAAAAAGTCATGAGTGAGTTCAGATAATTTTTTCAGCAAGATGTTATCATTGAGAAGCAAGAGGTCGAGGTGCCAAGAGAAACTTTTTTCTGCTGGGGCTGACTCACAAAGTGAGCAAGAGATGGCTGCGTGATCTGAGATCTGCATGGGTTCAATTTCCGTTGATCTCAGGTTGCTGGTGAGGTTTTTTGAAACGAGAATATAATCAATTCTAGAGTATGTTTGGAATTGATTGGGAAAAAAGTAGAATCTAATTCGTTGGGATGTTGGAGTCTCCAAGCATCCAAAATGTCATGGTCTGTTAGGATCTTGTGGAGGCTTAAATAATTATTAGAAGATTTATTAATACGCCTCCTATTGGGGTGAGTGAGTTTTTTGTCAAGACTTAAATCAACAATATAGTTAAGGTCAGTGCCCATAATGAGGAATCCTTCCTGGAAATTTTTTAAGTCTTGCAACAAGTCTTGAATGTAATTCAATTGCCCAGAGTTTGGGGCATATACATTTGCTAAGGTAACCTTCAGTTCAATTAATGTGCCTTTGAGAAAGAGGTACCTGCCATAAACATTGCTTTGGATTGCCTGACACGTAAATTGAGTGGAGTTGGAAAATAAAATAGCTACCCCTCTTGCATGGGAAGTACCCGGGGAATCATAGCTCAGGGGCAACCAGTAAGAATGATGAATTAAATTGTTCTTAAGATGAGTTTCCTGCAGAAACGCGACACTCACATTTTGATTTTTTAAGTATGTATAAATCCTTTTTGCTTTGATGGGGCTATTAACCCCATTACAATTAAGGGATAAAAAATGTTCAGGCATTGCAAATAATAACCTGGAGATTTTAGAACAATTTAGCAGCACTGGGTGCAAGATCAAATATCAGGACTCGAAGTCTCCTGTAGAGTCTGAGATTTGGAGAGAAGGTATAACTTGAGAAATGTGAATGCCCAGGATGAAAAGTGGCGGTATGAGAAGTAGGGGAGAGAGAGAGAGGAAAAAAGGGATGAAAATGAGCAGGAAAAGCTCTTCAGTGAATAGAAGATTTTGAAATATCCCACTTATTAAGAATGAAAATAAAAATATCACCTGAACCATAAACAAGCTTTGAGTCAGCCTTAAGATAATTAGGCACGGCCGCTTTAGCAACTTTCTGAACCATGCAAATTTTACATAAATTACAATACACCATGAAAGATGTAGACCAGTATCGGCAACATCTATAGTCCAGGATCTACTGTTATGCTTGACCAAGAGGAAGCCTGTAGGAGACCACTTATACTTCACATTTGCTTCAGC
Organism: Heteronotia binoei; assembly: GCF_032191835.1. Taxonomy (NCBI): domain Eukaryota; kingdom Metazoa; phylum Chordata; class Lepidosauria; order Squamata; family Gekkonidae; genus Heteronotia; species Heteronotia binoei. The sequence continues at coordinate 94,187,899 of NC_083223.1, read as the reverse complement.
TAGTTGCCTTGTGACTGGCTTCAGCTGGCTGCGATTGTACAAAGTTTCGGCTGATAGGCCAGGAAAAATTAAAATGACTTTGTCTTTGTAGGGGAGACCCCCCTTCTCTCTTGCCATGTCCATTATTTTACGTTTTAGTTTAACATCAGATAGTTCCAAAATGATGTCTCTGGTTACGTTAGGAGATGTAGAAGGGCGGTAGTTGGATCTGAATGCCCCTACGAAGAAGGAATCTTTCGGCCCTTCTAGGTTCAGCAGGGAGATAAGCCAGGAGGAAAGGAAGGAAAGGAGAGGTGTAGTGCCTTCCTTGCGATCACCAAAGCCGCGGCATTTTATGTTCCGCTCTCGAGATTTGTTGTCTAGGATTAGTATGCGGTCCTTCACCCATTTCTCGTGAGCATGAAGTTTTTTAATATCATTTGTATTGATTTCACTTGCCTCCCATGCAGATGCAGCTGTTGAGGCGACATCTTTCAGGGTAGATTGAATAGAGTTCAGTTGAGCAGCTAGCGGTTGAAATACTTCATCGATATGCTCAAAAATATCCTTCTTAAAGGAGCAATGAGAAGAGCAGAATTCGCTAACTGTAAGGGGAGCTTTGCCCTGTTGTGAAGAAGATGTGCCGTCAGCCATGTTGGAATCTTGGCGCGCAACTGGCGAAGTAGGCCTAGAATATCCTTTTGATTAAATAAAATTGCGTAAGGTTGAAGTAGCTGGTTTTGCAGCTTTTGCTCTTGTGTCAGTGCATTTGCTCATATCGTGGCTAACAGAAGAGATGAAAATCTGGGTTCTAATAGCTATAAACGGAGGGATTGGGAGGACAGCTTGGCAATCACACGTCTGCCTCCATTGAGGTCGACGCCACCCCCCCCCCCCAAGAATAAAAATGTTAGCGCACTAGATAAGCCATGCAGGAGATGCAAACAATAAAAATAACAAATAGTGGAACAAAATGGCTGATGAAATACTGTTATGGATATTCCATGAGTGTCAACATACAGTTCAAAAGAAGATTGTGGGGGAGGGATTAAATGCTGTATTCAATTAAAATCTGGTTAAGATGCATTTTTGTATCCTTAAATATGAAACATTTTTTCCTTTCCTTCACCATACGATTTTAACACTTTTGACTTATCTTTGTAGCTAGATATCTCTTAAGGGTAAATCACATGATAGTGGATTTCAATTATGTAACACATGAGGTTTGTTGTGTGAGTTTTTGTTTGAAAGAAGGGAGGGGGCTAATTGATTCCAGTAATTTAAATAATGCTGCACCAAAAATCGGGGATAGGTGTATTAGTAAACATGATGGTCCTAGCATGAAACATTTCTGCCCCCCCCCTTTTTTTTAGAATTTGCTGCACTCTTTTGAGAAACTATTGAAATTATTCATGAAGGGTTGGCATCAAGAAGACAGGACATGTCCTTGCTTCCAAGGCAATTAGGCCAATTCTTTGTTACTACAATTTCATGGAATTTCTCCAGTCATTCTATGGAATTGGCTAGTTGAACAAGAGTATGAAAGGGGACCTACACAAATGTGCTGTGGAATTTTCATCCCATTAAAGGGAATGTAGTCTAGATGAGCAATATCTGCATCCATCTCTCCAATGTTTACCTGAGGTAAATATCATAACTGCGGTACTTTCAATGAAATATATACAGTATTCAAATGCATATATAAATGAATATAACTATCCATATTCTGGGGGCCTCGTGTTCTGGGGAAACACACTGGAGTAGAGTTCTGGAACATCTTTATGGAAACAAAATTCTCAAAAAAATGTCTAAAAGTTCATGAGAGGCACTAAGGGAGCATGACATCACTTGTGAATCACAAAATTTAAAACAAAATTTAAAAATAAGATTTAAATGGGGATATCCAGTAGTGGCTGCGGGCATGCAGGAAAGCAGCCAGACAGGTCAGGGGACTTCTTGCTGTCACCAAGGGCAAGGCATGGATTGTGAGCCTGGGGAGAGTATGAGGTGGGTTTGGGTGTGAGAAAGAAAATCAACTGCAGTCTACCCAGTAGAGACTTTTCTCCCCTAACAGAAGTGTGCCCTGGCTTCTGCTCCATGCGCTGACTCCCAGGCAAGCACAGCTTGGATCACAGTCCCAGTGGGCCTGAGCTGAAGCTATTCAGCCAAGCACATTGGCTGGCTTCTCTCCTGTACTGAAGCCCTTGTGACCTTGGCAGGTCACTCATCATGCATTCCTTGGCCAGCTCCTCCTGCTGTGCCCCAGCATGGTGGGGCTGTCGAGGTATGAATCTACCTTAACCCAGTACGACAGCTCTATGTTGACAGATGGTGATCTAGCAGGCATGCTAGGTCACAGTGACCTTATCAGCAGGCTGGTTTGAGCCAGCTGAGAACAGGTGAAGCAACCTGCTGTGTCAGCATGACACTGCACAGCCTGGATTGGCTGGCTGAACTATAAGTAGACTGTGTGTGCAATACACAGGTCTCTCTTCGAGAGTTAGCTGTCTGGCGGAGCATTTTGTCTGTGTAATCAATATATTGGACTGCACTAGTGAGCACTTACTGTATACTCTGTAAATACACTACTTTGGCACTAGTTGCAGGTGTCTGGCTGATTTCTTTCCTGGAGCTCAGTGTCGGGCACGTCACGAAGCTCACTCTGCTAACTACCGCACCGACAGGGGCAGAGCCTGGGCCACCCCCTTACCGACTCTGCCTGGTGGAGCAGATCCACCAGGGCAGCCTACCAGGCCACCACTATTTTTACCTTCCAGCTTCCAGATTTCCAGTCTCTGCTGCTCCCTCTCATTAAGAGCTGCTATGCAACAGCAGCAGTGGTGGACTTCTTCAGATGAGTGAGAATTGCAAATATGGGAGGAGGTGAGCTATCACCTGCATGTGTGTGTGTGTGTGTGTGAACAACATGATGACTGAGAACCATGAAGGATTTTGGACTATTTTATTTATAGACAAGTTTTTTTTAGCAGAGCCTTATGCTAAGTATGTGTGTGTGTGTGTGTGATTAAATAGTCTACTTTATTCACTTACCAGTCAGGAATTCACAAGAACAATTATATAATGTCTATTTAAGTATGATTATAACAGTACAATCTGTAGTCTGTAGCACTGTACTGATTGTACTTTTATCATCGTACTTAAATAGATGTGTTTATTCTACTCAATTTGTTGGTATTTTTCCACCTGGAGAATTCCTTGATTACTGCTTATATTTGACTGTACATCACTATAGGCATGCCTTTATGTTTTGTTGTTCAGTCGCACAGACGAGTCTGACTCTGCAACCCCGTGGACAAAGTCACGCCAGGCCCTCCTGTCTTCTACCATCCTCTGAAGTCTGCTCAAATTCATGTTAGTTACATCAGTAACGCTGTCCAGCCATTTCATCTTTTGCCATCCCCTTCTTCTTTTGCCTTTACGTAGGCACACCTTAATGCCCTACCATCTAAGGTTTTGCAATGGAAGTATTTTAAAATACTATATTTTTACAAAGTATGTGATGGCGGTGCAGGTAATGAATTGCACCCTGGCTGCAATTCAATTCATTTTCAATGCACTTTCCAACTGTATTTTACAGTGTGAACTGGCAAAATCCAGTTGGAAAGTGCACTGAAAGTAGATTGAAACTGTATTATTTAACATGTTTTATGTTATACATATTTATACTCTGTTTTAGCCAGTATGACTGACTGCTCTGATGTGAAGGTCCATAGACTCGAGTGAGTCTTCTCTTAATGTTACTGAGAAGTCAGCCAAGTTTCTGTACTCTGATTTAAAGTTGCACCAAAGGATATCACATAATTTTTTTTTTGTTCACACAGATGTATATGAAAGTTCTGTTTCTATCCTGTTTTATACTATATTAATCTGCACTGTTATTTTTATGCCAATAAAGGCTGACTTGACTTGACTATTTAACGTGTGATCACAGCCCCTGTGTCACATGACCTTTGAATGTAATTATTTTTTCTGGGCTAAGAAATCTTTTAATTCTTCCTTTGCTCCAAAATATAACTCTTATAGAGCCCTTACCTATTTTATTACAAGATAATAGCAGATCTTTCACTCTTTTTATCTGCAAAATTTTATGCATCTGTGATAGATGGGTTCTAGCTTTTCCTATATTTTAGTAATTTGCTTAGAACTAGTAAGTTAGGAAGCAGCAGGGCCCAGGGAGATACAACATAAAGTATGACGTAGATATAGATATTCTACCTTTTTGTTGACTGGCTGCTCTACACGAAGCAACCAGACATGCTCCTGTGTATCATTTAAAATTGGGCTGGCACAAAGCAGAATTCCAGCCTTATTGCCTGGGAACTAAAATAATTATGATTGACAGAAGAAGGAGAAAGAACATAATAATCCAGTACTTAAATTAAAGATGTCAGAGCAAAATGTTTAAAGCATAATTATGTCAGAAGGACCCATGGGATAAGTCATAAATATGGTTCACTAGCCATGAAGTAATGAAACAAGTGTGTAAAATTACTTTTGAGCACATTTACAAAATTAACTAAAAAAGCAGGGATTTCTTGGCCATGAGCCTGAAATTCTGGAATGGTTTGGCCAAGCAGCTATGCCTTTATAACTCCTTGGTTGATGGATGAATAATGCATTACTCCAATAGCTAGTTGCTGCTTCTCATTGTTTTTAATTGCAACAATGTAATTACAATTGTTCTTTTTGTATCTGGTGCTGGGTCACTCATACTAAACATCTGAGTGGTTATTTGCATTTTGTGAGCACTACACTGTCCTGCTGTTTTATGATTTTCATATTCTTTTTGTAGATTATCTTTTTGAGATGCTATAAACAAACGGAATTAAACTAAACTGTATTTAATAGTTGCTCTACTGCAAGATTTGTTTTTTTCATTGTATATGTATGTTGAAGGTTTAGGGTAGCTGAGTTTTAATTTTTTTTGTAAGTGAGCTTAAACTTTTTAAAGAGTTAGACTATAAAATAAAATAAATAAACCAAATAAATAAGTGCAAAGCTTGTACAAACTAGAAACACCTTTTGCAATTTTTAATATTTAAGAGTATGAGTTCCCTCTTAACACTAGGTGGTATATTTCTCACTTTTATTACCTTTCCTGCTTTAAAAGTGTATTTTCCTCCATAAAAGGATATAAAGAACTTCTCTAAGATTTACTGTAACTTGACAGCTGGATAAACCAAACAGTCAGTGTAGAAAATATAAAATTCATAGGTTGTGCAAGCAGACTGAGTCTTGGCAAGAAAATCTGACATCAAAGAAATTATGAGTTTGACTGAAAACTAGTTATTGGATTAAGAATGTTGGGGTTTAAACAGGGCTGGTTAATTCCTTGCTATTATAAACTTCCCCTATCATCAGTCACCTCTTCACTATGAACATACATTACATGGGCAAGTTGAGACTTTTGAGATAGGAGTAATAAACCTGGGCTACAAAAAATCCAAAGTGACAGTGATTTATGTTTCCTATGTTAAGAAACTGGATTAGCTTTTCATAAATCCTAGATAAATCCCAGACATTGTGAGAGCTGATTCAGTCATATAGAAAGGCACATAGGATAGCCATGTATTCAATTATAGCACCTCACCCACAGAAGGCATGTGGTAGATCACTTGCTTAAAAGCCTTGGCCCTGAATGATTTCTACACACAGGGAAACTTGAACAGAGAAAATGTTTTCAAACAGTCCTTTCAATTACAAAATCAACTTCAGTTCAAGCAATCAGTTTCAGTTTATTATTATTACAGCCCATGGCCAGCACAGATCAAAACAAACAAATCCACAAAAAGTGCACGGCCAACAAGAGCATCATAGCACAACATATAAGGACCCAAGAAGGAGGCATTCAAGGGGAGAGCGAATCCCACAGCACTCCCGACTGGGGGGGGGGGAGGAGAGGAATAAAGGCAGAAGAATGCAAAGCCTAAGGGACATTTTTATCACTCCTTTGTGTAGTCTTTGCAAATTCTAAAGGTTGCAGCCAAAAATTTGGAGCCAGTAAGTGTAACTTGGGAGTCAGAATCTGCCAGAAGTATATTCTTTAATTCAGAGTCTGGAAGACCCATACATTTCACCAGTAAAGGTTGGATAAATTTGGTTCACATTTCTTTATAGAGTCTACACAAAAGCAGAGTATGTTCAATAGTTTCTACTTTACCTGTGCCACACAGACAAACATGCTCAGCCATAGGCACCTTTTTATAGCGACCCTCTATGACTGCAGAAGGAAAAGTGTTACATCGGGCCATAGAAAAGGCCTTTCTATGGGATGGAATTACCAGATTCGATAGCTGGGGACTGGGGAAACTACATATCTCTTCTGGAGGGGAGTATAAAATCTCAAAACCTTGGCAATATCATTCTGTCTCTCAGTGTCTAGTATTCTCTACTTGACTATGGCCCTTGCTTGGTCTAGGGCCATTATCTGTAAAGACTAAGGTGAAAAGCCAAGCATAGACACCTTCTGGTAAATAGCCCTAAACCAGGCAGAACAATACCTATCCCTGAGAATTAAAATGTGATGCCTAAGGAACAATGGCTAAGCTTAAGCCAAGTGTTGATTGAGGTGAGGCTTACTTTAGTCTCTATTCTTAACATGGCATTAGAAATGCTCTTTGGGAAACAGAAAATGGCTCTTAAAAAATTAGATTGGATTTTCTCAAGGGGAGCAAAATTTGATAGAACTGAGCCCAGCACGGTCTCATACATAAGTTGCAGTACCATTTTAGCAAGATATAATTTGAGGGCCGCTGGTATAAATTGTACACCCTTTTGTAAAGAAGAATCTAACAATGGCTTGAGTTGACTTGTGTCCAGAATTTGAAGCATATTCAATGTGAGCCTTGTTTGTTCCTGAGGCATGAATCATAGCCCCCAGATATTTATAAACTGGCACCTGTTGTAGCCTACGGCCATTTATACTCCATTCACTTGTTTTAGGTTTAGGGCCAAAGGCCATTACTTTTGTTTTTTGGTAGTTAAAATCTCCAGGTGGTTACGGTCACAATAAAGGCCAAATTGCTTCAATACCTTCCTAAGGCCTACCAGTGTCTGTAGGACTGTGTCATCTGCAAAGAGTAGGGCTGTTAGGTGACGATCCACTAGAGCAGGAGGATGGGTGTCAACTAGGCTGAGATGACTAATCAAGTCGTTGATATAAATGACAAAAAGGGAAGGGGCCAGAACGCAGCCTTGTTTCACTCCTTTTGTTGATAAAATAAGGTTAGTTAGAAGCCGTTGTTTATTGCATCTGACTCTGACAACGGTGTTGATATAAAGTGCCTGGCTCAAGAATAAAAGTCTCCTATCAACTGAGGTGGCACTGAGTTTTTCCCAGAGGTTCACTCTTGGTATGGAATCAAAGGCAGATTTTAAGTCTATGAAGGCTATGTAGAGAGTGATGGGTTTTTTGGTCACATATTTGTCTACCAAATGAGATAGTATCAAGTTGTGACCCAAGGTGGAACGTTCTTCCCTAAAGCCAGCTTGTTCATCAAATATTTTTTTTCCTGAACTAGCCAACTCTGTAGTTTTTCTAAGAGGTGACTTGCGTAAATTTTGCCTAAGATACTCAAAAGGCTGTTCAGCCTATAATTAGCTGGATCCTCTCTCTGCCCAGCTTTGAAGAAAGGGACAATAATAGCTTCTCTCCAGGCTTCTGGTATGTCCCCTGTTGCATCTATGTAGGTAAACAATGAGGCCAGAAGAGGAGCCCACCAATCTATATTGTCTTTCAGTAACTCTGGAGGTATGAGATCTGGACCTGGTGTTTTGTCTAACTTAAGTTTACCAATTAGGGATTCAACCTCATCGACTGACACTGGGGGCCAAGCTGGCAAATTCAGTGGAACTTCACGGAACTGGGAAACTTCTCTATTAAAAGTACCTATGGAAATGTTTAATACTAAAACATAAACCTCAACCGGTTAAAACTATTTAGTAGGTTATTAAAATACATTTAAAAGAACTTAAGGCTTACCATTCCATGCAAAATATTCTCATATGCAAGAGTTTTCTATCAATACTCTAAAAGGACAGTAAGAAATACATTCACTATCAGAATAGGATATCCCTATAATCCCTAAATTATAGTAATGTATTTATATAGTTAATGGATTTGGATATTTGTGTCTTGCTTTACTTCAGGGGTGGGGAACCTTTTTTCTGCCAAGGGCCATTTGGATATTTATAACACCATTTGCAGGCCATGCAAAATTATCAATTTAAAAAACAGTGCTCCGTCAAGGGAGAATGATTCAGACCAGCAAAATTAATGCAAATAATTGTTTTTCTGTTTGAAGTCATGTGGGGGTGGCCTAATCTGGCGCACCACCACCCCCGGCCTGCTGCCCTAGGCAAATACCTAGGTCTTGGGCTTTTTTTGTAGAAAAAGCCCAGCAGGAACTCATTAGCATATTAGATCACATTCCCTAATATTAGCATATTGAGTCACACACTCATTAGCATATTAGGCCACACCATCTGGGATAATCAAGTGCATCCCTCTCTCCCTCCCTTCATGTGGAAATGGTGGCTGCTCCTAGCAGACCTTTAAAGGTACCCACATACCCCACATACCTTCACAATGCCTACCACTCAGACTCCACAGAGAGAAAGAAAGAAAGAGAAAGAGAGAGAGAGAGAGAGAGAGAGGGATAGGAAGGAAGGAACAGAAATAAAGAAATGGGAGGAGGCCGTGCAACGTGGCTGGGCCCTGCAATCCCTGCCAGCCAGTCAGGCCCCCGGGGGGGGGGCTGCTGCACAGCATGGCTGAGCTCCACAATCCTTGCCAGCCAGCCAGATGCCAGAGAGGCCACCATGTGGTTCAGCTTGGCCCAGCAATCCCCGAGGGCCACACCAAGTGATCTCGAGGGCTGCAAATGGGCCCTGGGCCTGACGTTCCCCACCCCTGCTTTATTTCCTAATGGAATCACAAAATGGTTTATAACATCATTTTCCCCATTTTATGTATGTAACAACAACCCTTTATGACATCTTGGGCTGAGAGATACTGACTCACCTAAGGTCAACCAGAGATGCTCCCAAGGCTCATTTCAAAATTCTCATTTTTCTTATTTTGTTTCTGAAGTGAAATCAATGTATTAGGAATCCTCCATTGTTTGATCTTTCATTTCCAAATTGTATATAGAGCTCTGCACAACAACAAAATGAACAGAAAGCAACTTTTGATAACAAATAATAACAGCTTTGTCTTTTAGTTCATAAAATATCTCAATTCTCACAATGTGAGTAGTGTGGTCTTAGATTTCTTCCTAATGCTGTTCAAAGCTCACTATAAAATTGTCATGGGTACTGGGGACTCTGCAGAAGAAACTGTGCCCCTGCCACCTGCACCAGTGCCCCTGCCTACTGCTGGAGAAGATCCAAGCCCCCCTGCCTCGCCCTCTCGGGTGGCTCGTGTGTGTGACCGCTTTCGTCAGGACCTCAGGGATCGGAGGAGGGCGGGCACACTCCCGAGCAAGATGCTCTTTGAGTCCTGAGTTTTGAAAGGATTCTGGCCCTTCTAGGAGTGAGGATGCTTGAGTCTCAGCAGGATCTTGGCTGCCTCTCTGAGCCAGCAATTAGCCCAAATGGGCAACAGACAGCAGAGGGCAATATAGCTGTGGGCTTTGGGAGGAGGCTTTGTGGAAGCAACTAGTCACTTACCTGATGTTCTAGCAGCCACTTCGGCTTTTGACTTTGGCTTCTGGACCCCCTGACTTCGGCTTTTGAACCTCTGACCTGTGATACCTGGACTGTGATTCGGTTTTGGCACCTTGGACCCTCTTTGCTCACCAGCTACAGACCTTAGACTGCCCCTGGACTTTGCCTGACCCGGCCCCAGCCCATGACAAATTGCTTCAACCACCACAAACACCCATTCCACAGGATGGATGCTGAAGCAAGTGGAACCGCAGGACTACTGGCTGCCCTCCAAGCCCAGGTACAGCAGCTGACACAGGCAGTAGTGCAGTAGTTCACTTGCAGCAACAACCTGCGGCCAGTGCTTCAGCCAAGTGCCCAGTTCCCCCACCTGACAGATTTGGGGGTGCCATGGAAGAATTTCCTGCTTTTCAGATTGACCAACACCCCCGCTGTCTTCCAGAGGTTCATGAATGACGTATTCCGGGACCTGCTCAACTGCTTCATGACCATATACCTGGATGACACCCTGATTTACTCCCGCAATCCTGCCCAGCACGCCGAGCACGTCCGCCAGGTCCTGCAGCGCCTACGAGCCCATGGCCTCTATGCCAAGCTGGAGAAGTGTGACTTTGACCTGCACTCCGTCGAGTTCCTTGGTCACATTGTGTCACCGCAGGGAATCCTCATGGACCCGAGAAAAGTGGAAGCGGTCCTGACCTGGCAGGCTCCTCAGAATCGCAAAGACCTGCAGCGGTTCCTTGGTTTTGCCAACTACTATCGGCAATTCATCCCGGCCTATGCATCCCTGACCACACCCCTGACTCAACTACTCCACCCCAAAAAACCCTTCCGCTGGTCCCCAGAGGCCGATAACGCCTTCTCCACCCTGAAGACCCGCTTTGCCACCGGGCCACTCCTGAGATACCCCGACCCCCAGCTTCCCTTCATGGTGGAAGCTGATGCCTCCAACGTGGCCCTGGGAGCAGTGCTGTCCAGCGTGAGGAGCCATCCCAGCCACTCCAGCCCTGTGCCTATTACTCGCGCCAGCTCACTGCTACAGAGAGGAACTATACCATCTGGGAGAGGGAGTTGCTCGCGATCAAGGCGGCTTTTGAGGTTTGGAGACATTACCTCGAAGGGGCTCGCCACCCTGTTCAAGTGCTCACCTACTACTGGAACTTGGAGCACCTCCAGACTACCCGCCGTCTCAACCAGCGCCAGATCCGGTGGTCCCTATTCTTCTCCCGCTTCGACTTCCGGGTCTCCTACATCCCCCATACCGAGAACCGGAAAGCAGACGCACTCTCACGGAAACTGGAATACGCCCCGTGGAATACGCTCTCACGGAAACTGGAATACGCTTCAAGAGCCCGCTGCTCCCATCCTGCCACCCTCAGTGTTTGCAGCCACCTCCACTTCACCAGCACTCGTGGAGGACATTCATGCTAGGCAGGCCAATGATCCCTGGGTCCAGCAACACCTCCAGGCACTCCAAGATGACTCAACAGGCGAGTTCACGACTCGAGGCAGCCTCTTGCTACACCGCGAACGCCTCTATGTGCCGCCCGGTCCTTGCGGACAGAAGTGCTACGCCTGACCCACGACTCGTTACCCGCTGGGCACTTTGGACAGCATAAGACCACCCACTTGCTGACACGGGAATTCTGGTGGCCACAAGTTTGCTCCGATGTTGCCCGTTATGTCAGCTCCTGTGACATCTGCCGACGGGCCAAAGACACCCCAGCCAAACCCTCAGGGTTGTTACAGCCCTTGCCCACATCCTCAGGACCCTGGGATACCATCTTGATGGACTTCATCACAGAACTTCCGCGATCCAAGGGTCAGACTTGTATCTTGGTGGTCGTCGACCTATTTACCAAGATGGCCCACTTCATTTCGTGCCTGAAACTTCCCACAGCTCAGGAAATGGCCCAGCTCTACCTGCAACACATCTTTCATCTGCACGGACTCCCAGCCCACCCGATCTCAGATTGGGGCCCCCAGTTCTCCTCTCGGTTCTGGCAAGCCCTCCATTCCAGCCTGGGTACTCGAGTGCACCTGTCCTTAGCCTACCAGCCACAGACAGATGGTCAGACAGAGCGCGCCAATGCCACGCTAGAGCAATATCTCCGCTGTTACACCTGTTACCAGCAGGATGACTGGACCACTCTGTTGCCCCTAGCGGAGTTTGCATACAACAACGCGGTCCATTGCAATGTACGGGTACCACCCTCGGTTCTTCCTGGCGATCCTGCCACCCACGAATGTCCCCGCCGTCGATGCCTACCTGCAAGAACTCCTCGCCAGCCAAGACTTGCTCCGAGAGCAGCTACAGCGGGCCAAGGAGGCATATAAACTGGCTGCGGACCGGAAGAGGCAAGAAGGCCCTCCAGTGCAGCCGGGGGATCATGTGTGGCTCTCAACTTGCTACCTGCGCCGGCCTGGTCAGTCTCACAAGCTGGATGTGCGGTTCATTGGACCCTACCCCATCATGGAACAAATAAACCCCGTCGCCTTCAGGCTCCAGTTGCCACCCTACCTCCGCATTCACCCTGTGTTTCATCGCTCCCTCCTTGTTCCGGCTGCACCCCCTGACCCAGCTCGGCCTCCTTCCCCACCGCCGCCACCACTGGTGCTGGTGGATGACGAAGAAGAATATGAGGTGCGCCAGATCCTGGACTCCCGGTACCATTGTGGAGGCCTCCAGTACCTTGTGGACTGGGAGGGATACGGCCCAGAAGACCGGTCTTGGGAGCCCGTGGACAATCTTCATGCCCCGGACTTGGTGCAATGGTTCCACAACGACCACCCCAACCTCCCAGGCCCCTCAACGGAGGGAGGCCCTGGGGGGGGGGATAGTGTCATGGGTACTGGGGACCCTGCAGAAGAAGCTGAGCCTGCAGAAGAAACTGTGCCCCTGCCACCTGCACCAGTGCCCTTGCCTCCTGCTGGAGAAGATCCAAGCCCCCCTGCCTCACCCTCTCGGGTGGCTCGTGTGCGTGACTGCCTTCATCAGGACCTCAGGGGTCGGAGGAGGGCGGACGCTCACGAGCAAGACGCTCCTTGAGCCCTGAGTTTTGAAAGGATTCTGGCCCTTCTAGGAGTGAGGATGTTTGAGTCTCAGCAGGATCCTGGCTGCCTCTCTGAGCCAGCAATTAGCCCAAATGGGCAACAGACAGCAGAGGGCTATATAGCTGTGGGCTTTGGGAGGAGACTTTGTGGAAGCAACTAGTCACTTACCTGATGTTCTAGCATCCACGTCAGCTTTTGACTTTGGCTTCTGGACCCCCTGACTTTGGCTTCTGAACCTCTGACCTGCGATACCTGGACTGTGATTTGGTTTTGGCGCCTTGGACCTTCTTTGCTCACCAGCTACAGACCTTGGAGTGCCCCTGGACTTTGTCTGACCCGGCCCCAGCCTGTGACAAAAATCAGGTAATAGTTACTGTATATTAATGCTTTAAAATATGCACATAAATGAAACATGAGAAGATCCCTTATTTAACTGCATGTGTAGTTGCATAAAAATTCTTTTTGTGTGATTTTTTACCAATACACAGGTGATATGTGTGCATTAGTCAAACACTGCATGAAAAGAATCTTGGTGTGATCATATTATATACAATCTTGTGGACAGTCTTGTGAGCATACAACTCAGTGTTATTGGGTCTGAAAGCTGAATCTGTCACATCTTTTCAAAACTTCCTGTTATTTGTTTATTTATTTATTAGAACAGTCACATCCTGGCTTTGTTCATGGCTCAATTAATTGCCTACAATGAAAAATCAAATAGTTAGCATGACAGACAGTGACCATTCCATTGTATTGTCATCAATCAAGCATAATAAGCAATCAACGATATGATATTCAATCATGGCTTTGCTGTTTTTCATAATGACATGAATAATTGGCAGTCAGTACCCCTGACACTGTTGATAATTAATACATGTTAAATATTAACAACAATATGAGCTCTAAATAACAACACAATATTTAATATTTGCTTGAGAAAGATTTAATCTTTTTAAATTGCTAAACCTTATGTAAGCTAATATCAGTTCTACAAATGGCAATGTTGTACCAAAACATATTTTCTCTAATAATCTTGAATGATGAGGTAAAACAGACCCATTATCTGACTATAAAAATATAACAAATTCTTTTTGACCTTACTTGTTTCCTGTAAGGATACTGAGTAGGGATAGGCATGAACTGGGGGAATGGGAGTTCATCTTGGTTCATGGAGTCTCAAAACCCACAAGCCTTCATGAACCTTCCTGCTTACCAAGCCAATTTGTTTTGTGAGGTTTGTGCCCCCCCCCCCATGGACTAGAGGCACCAAACTCACAGCAGACTCTCCCCTGCTATCAAAGGAAGATTGTTCCTTCTTTTTCCTTCTGACCCTATAATCCTTGACTTCTGGGCCTCCTGGGGTCCCCCTTTTTGGCCTGGACTCATCTGTTGACCTCTCTCTGATTGTCTCATGGGCTGGTTTCCCAGAACTCCCACTGCTTCTATCAAAAGGAGATTGTCTCCTTTTTCCTTTCAACCCTGCAGTCCTTTACTTCCAGGCCTCCTGGGGTCCCTCTTTTTGGCCTGGCCTTATCTTCTGGCTGAATCAACCCTTGCATTTCCACTGCCTGACTCAAGAAGCTGACCAACAGCTTTGTGGGTACACAACAATTGTAGTTTCTCTCTTTTTGTGTATTTTTTTCTATTTTGTATATGAATGTGAGTGTGCATGTGCACCTGTAAGTCATAGCAACCTTTTCTGGGGGCATGGAGGATATTCAGAGAGGTGGCTGAATAAAATCTGCCTCTGCCTCCCAACTGTTGATATTCCAAGGAGGTCTCCTATCCAAGCACTTGCCAGAGTCGGCCCTGCTCAGCTTCTGAGATTTCCTAACAATAATTAAAAAAACTGTTTCATGGGCAGATCTTACCTTAAGCAACTCTGAAGGGGAAACAGATGACACTATGGAGCAGTCTGGAGATGAGGCTTCTAATAGTAACAGGAAGCGACGTCCTTTTTTTTTAGAACAGGGTACAAAAAAACACCCTATGAGCATGAATTTTCTGCAGGGAGGCAAAAAAAACGCAGGGACAGAATTTAGTAGTTAATCTATCCTCTAGGAGTCTTTCTGGGATTGAACAAGAAGTGTTAAAACTTGACTTGGGTTTTGTTCCAGTAAATCAATATGATTCTTTCACAACTATAACTGAGGTATTTAAGTTTTTCAGGAACATTAAACTTAAATTTATGTTTGGCAGATAAATTAGTAGATAAATTCAAACCCAAATCCATCTTTATGCCAAATGTATATGACCCATGAGAAGTTAGTGCTAAGGGATTTGGAAAATATGGAAAAATCTGGCAATGAGAGCTGGTACAATTTGACTCTGACTCGAAAGCTTTGAGGGATTTAAAGAAGGGCAAGAGCATTGTAATGAAACCCTCTGACAAAGGCGGTGCTAAAGTGATTATGGATGTTAACAAGTATTGTGCAATGATTTATGATTTATTAAATGTTACTGATCACTATAAAAGACTTCCTGGTGACCCTACACAATATGTTCTTTATATCATACATGTTATGATTAATGAAGCTGAAATGCTAGGCTACATCTCTAACCATGTTTCTAAATATCTTATTAATAAGTATACTAGGTGTCCAGTATTGTATGTCTTTACCTAAAATACATAAATCCTTGAGTCAACCATCAGGTCAACCTATCTTGTCAGGATCAGGCTCCCTTTTGGAGCCTCTTTCTCAGTACTTTGACCATTTTTTATAGCCCTATGTCCCCAAAATCAAATCATTTGTTAAGGATACTTCCCACTTCATTCAAATCATTGAATTCCTCACTGTTAAGACTGATTCCCTTATACTATTAGCTATGGACATAGGTGCATTGTACACCAATATTCCATTAGGGGAGGCAAGACAGATTTTAGAGAAGTACTTAGATCAGAGACATGACCTATGGCCGCCCACTCATTTTCTTTTAGATATTGCAGATGTTCTATTTGAGCATAATTATTTCAGATTTCAGACAGACCTTTTTCTACAAGTCAGTGAGGTTGCCATGGGGAGCCTGGTGGCTCTGTCCATTACAAATTTGTTTATGGAACAGTTTTTTTTCTATAATACTGATACTAATCCCTTGTTGCATAATATTGTGGTTTATTATAGGTTTTGTCTTGTAAATAATGGTTCTATTGTTTCTATTGTAAATAATGGTTCCTTTGTTGACTGGTGTAATTCCCTGCATCCTGCCATCAAATTCATACATCAGTCCAGTAGTTTTAGTATTAATTTTCTAGACACAATAGTATATATTAAGAACAATAATCAATTAGGAGTAAAGGTCTTTCAGAAACCAACAGACCGTAATTCTTTGCTTAATTTCCATTCTTCTCACCCATATCATATAAAGCAGAATTTACCTTTTGGTCAATTTCTGCATCTTAAAAGGAATTCCACATCTTTAGATTGCCATTCAAGTAGTAGAGCCTTGACCAATGCATTTATGGAATGTGGTTATCCAACTGAGGTGGTGCATGATACCAGATCTCTAGGAGATTTCATGCCCAGAAGACATCTTTTTGAAAAGAAACCTCAGGATACTAACAAATTTGTTCTTTAACTTTTTCACCCTGTTGTAAACAATTAGTACAAGTTCTTTGTAAACATTGGCACATTATTCAACCATCATTTGTTAACATTCAATCTCCTGTGGTTAGATGGAAATGGGGATGTAATTTACAAGACTTTAGTGCATTCAAATCTTGGCACTAGGTCTAATCATGAGTTACATTTACCCAAAGGGCACTTTAAATGCGGGAAATCCTGTACTGTATGTAATTATACTATTCAGAGAAATACCATAGCTGTTAATACATTTACTTGGCATTTACAGCATTTTTCTAATTGTGAGTCTTCACATATAATCTACTACCTTCACATATAATCTACTACATTGGTTCCTCAATGAGACCCTTTAAGGTCCGATTTTTGGACAACCTGTCCCATGTAAAACTTAAAGTTCTGGAAGCTCCAATTGTGAGCCATATGGTAGAATGCAATCATGACCCTAAGGATTTGAAATGTGGTATCATATATAAATTATAATTTAACAATTCCTTTGACATTAAGGAGGTGCATGGATTATTCTTGCATAAAGAATTATATTTTATTCGATACTGTTTTTCCTCAATGCATCAATGGATCTTTCTACTTTTTCGTAAAAATTTCATATATGGAATTAGTTCCCTTTAAGCCATAAGTGTAATGCCTGGCTGGTAACATTTAATAGCAAGATGCGGCTTTTGCTTGTAGATGAACCGCTTTTGCTTGTAAATGAAGAGCAATTTACAAGATGTTTGTGTGTATAATTCCTATTGCGCACCAGTGAGTTACACTTGCAATGTCTTTTTTCTGCTTTCTGTTCAGTAATTTATATTGTATCAATATGTATCAGTGGACTATAAACTTCTTTATATTCACTTCCAGAGTATGTATATTGCTGATTGTACGCAGCTTTTTGCCACTTGGGAGAGCCAACTGTGCTCCATGAAATTGACCATTGTGTCTGTATGCACGATGAAATGAGCACCGAGTAAGTTGTAACAGAATAACTGCTTTTTACTCTTGTTCTAGAATAATTTTTGACTGTAGTACTGTAAATAACTTTATATTTTGTTCTAGAATAACTGAATAATTGTCAGATGAAGGACACCAATGAAACATGTCCTCTGCCGGAAGCATGTCACTTTCACTCTGCATTCATTATTCTGGAAAAGAATGCCAGCATCATTCGAGTATTTAACATAGTGTTTATAATTAATCCTGTCTGTTAGTGGATTCTATATTCATATCATTTGCTGGATCCTATGAATGTATTAAAATATTATGTTCTGAAATTAATTCTATATGAAGTTATATATTTATGTATTTGATGTACAAAATAATTCCTTATAAAACTTACTAATAAGCAACATATAGCAGCATTGTTTAGTCGTTTGGTGCGCTAAATATATTTGTATTGATGCGGTTTCCTCTAGACTTTTAACCTCACTGTGTTTTTTCCTTATTTGTCTATCTTCTGAGATCTGACAAGATCAGGCTTGCCTGGCTATCCAGGTCAGGGTGTAGTTCCAAACATTTAAGTTTCTTTATTATTTGATCATTTGGCAAATTTTATCCAACTGGAGTACTTGACTTAAAAATATTCTGTTGTTGTTGTTGGGGTAGTTTCTGCAATGCAATCAACTTTTTGTTTTTAAATAGCTAGAAACTTAATGTTCATGGGGGGAAAGAAACAACTCCCATTGGACTTTCAAAAAAAATTGTGAATTTGTGAAAAGCTGCCAATCCAAACAGTTTAGAAACCATTAATAGTGCTATGTATGAACTTAGATGACTACTAAATGGTAAAATTTTAAAAATCCAGCATTTAGTTAACTATGACTGATTCATAACTGGAAAGACTGCTTTGCTCATTCTTTATTTAGACATTTGTTTGTGGATTGGTACACAGCATCTGAGGAGAGGGAGAATTGCAACTCCCATAGGGTTTTCAAAAATATGCAGACAATGCTTTTCAGCTTGAATACACTGAAACAATAACTCAGTGAACACACTCAAACTGCTTGAGCACAGCAGAACAGTCCACTGAATAATTGGTCCCTGCTCATGATGCGTGAACAGAACATGAGTTGAACCAGTGGTTTTTTAAAGCACCCTTAATATCCAGAATAAATTAAATGGGGACTGGTTGTACTGGGTTTCTCACTGAGACTCTATAAAGACTTGGAAGCACTGAGTCCAATATAACTAAGGGAACCTTCTCATCCTAAAATAACACAAACTATGAACAGCTGTAGAGCTGCCAACCTCCAGATAGAGCCTGGAGATCTCTTGCTTTTACAACTCATTTCCACCTGCCAGCAATTAGCTCCACTGGAGAAAATGGCTGCTTTGAAGGGTGGACTCTATGGCATTGTTCCACGCTAAGGCTCTTCCCCTCCCCAAACCTTACCTTTTCCCAGATCCACCCTCTAAGTTTCCAGGTATTTTTCAACACAGACCTGGAAACCCTAGAACAGGGAAAGGAATTCAGTCCCATCCTGGCTGAGCCATGGGGCCAACTTTTGCCTCCCCGGAAGGATCGGGAGGCTGTAGAGCTTCCTGGGCATCCGGGGAATGGTGCTGGGTGGAGCGTCAGGGCTATATATGGCTCCAACCCCACCCAAGCTGTGCAGTTCTTCGAGGCTCTCAGCCCACCCACCCACCCTGCAGTAGTACAGGATTTGACCGGTCACCTTATTAGGAGCCAGGTAGGAATTTTTTCACTCTCACCCAATTGGCTGGCAGTGGGGTGTTTTTCGCCTGCCTTGTACTGCTGGGCAGAGGCGTGGAAGTTAGGTAAGGGAGGGTTCAGTTTGGTCACTTGGCAGAAGGAGCAAGGCGTTACTTACATTGCAGGTGAGCACCCAGGCCTCTACACCTGTTTAGTGCAGGCGATCTGCAGGAACAGCAGATGGACTTCACGGCTCAATGTTGTGTAATGCGGATCGTATTTATGCCTCCCCCAAAATTCGCCTCCTTCTGGTGATTGAGGCTGGAGTCAGGAGGGGAGGGTAGTTTTGGCCTGGCTGGCCTGGCATTAGCCATATTAGTATGGCTCATGCTGAGGACAGGGTGGCTTGCCCATTCTTGGATAAGGAGGGGTCGGAGGACGACCCCAGGGCTTGTCCAACTGCAGCTAGCCCTTGCCGTGCTAGTTGTGTTATTTCAATAAAGTGGTCCGTTTACCCAATATACAGTGTCAGCCTCTTTATTCTGACTGGGGGGGGGGCAATTATCCTAGGTCCAACCATTATTCATGGATAGATTGATAACTACCAGAATGAGGGCTTTTAAAAATGTGGTAGCACCTGTGTTATGAAGTTCCCTCCCAAGTGAGGCATGCCAGTCCTGCTAAACTGTAGCTCATTAAGTTTTTTTCACACATCCTTTGAGCTGTATATTTATATTATGTTATAATTAAGGTATGTATATTAGTTTACTTTCATTGTATTTAAAATATTTGCTCTATGCTTAACTCCTTTGGGGACCTGGTAATAACTCTTTATGAAGATGCATGAAACTTTGGTCCTCTCT
Source organism: Heteronotia binoei (assembly GCF_032191835.1). Classification (NCBI taxonomy): domain Eukaryota; kingdom Metazoa; phylum Chordata; class Lepidosauria; order Squamata; family Gekkonidae; genus Heteronotia; species Heteronotia binoei. The sequence goes on along the minus strand of NC_083223.1, from coordinate 94,168,085 downwards.
GTACCATTTCTCTGTGATTCCCCTTCTTCCATGCATATGGCAGTCACACATTCAGTATTTACCCTGTTTTATAAGCATTTCATCAAATGCTATTGTATCATTTCAAAAGGAAAAAAAAAATGATACTTTCCTGAGTGCTGCAGAACCATGAAATTAAAATTGATACAGCCTGTGATTAATTGATCCAGTATGGCTGCTACTGAGTGATTATGCTCTCTATACATTATATATACAATTAATAATGGTCACTCCATGTCAGACTGTGTATGTTAAGCTTTCCACACATTAGAAATTGAAAAGTCATTAATAAAGTTATGTTCGCCTTTCTTCGTATAGTAGGAAAGTCAGAAAATAAGTCGAGAAAGCAAGATTTAAAGTCTGTTTTTAATTAAATGCCAAGATCATATAGTCTATCTATATGAAGAAAAATTCTTAAGTTCAAAATAATCAGGAGAAATGCAAATTGGAAGAGACCAAAACTTCATTAAAAAGATTTTTCAAAACCAGATCAGTATGATCCAGACATACTGACAGACAAACCTGGATATTTCTAGTTGCCCTGGAGAACACTGGCGCTGCTGAATCTGCATCAATTAGAAAAAGAGTGAATCTAAGCACTCTTTTTTTTGTTCTTCATTTAAGAAAAAGAAACAAGAGCCAGAATTCAGTCTGAATTCAGTTGGGAATACGCAACATTTCTGAATATTTTTGCTCCTAAGAACCCTACATCTGAATAGAGCCATTTTTCCTCCCTGCTCATTCCTAATAATAATCAAACTATTTCTCTTCCATTCCTCTTCCTCTGTGAATTGTCCCTGCTGCATCACATTGCATTCCAAAATTCTAGTCTCACTAGAATTTTCAGATTTCACTATATTGGCAGTTTTCAGTTCCTATAGACCAATTGCATCTTTGTGCCCCCCCATGTTATTACCAATGCACATATACACATCTGCCCCACCCCAAGAAGTAATCTTGATGGGAACTTCAAGATCCATTTCATACTATGCTGTTCACACACACACAGTTGTGCATAGATAAAATGCCACTCAAAGAAATTCTTACTGGCGTACCAAACACCTCTATATCCCCCCCTTTAGTGTTTGATTAATACATATCTATGGAGAGTGCTGGGATTCAGAAAATTCTGCACTTCATATATCTTGCTAGTCAGAACTGGGGTGTTTTGTTTTTTGTTCTGTTTCTGCAAGCTGGCTATGGATAATGATGCCTATCTGTCACCACTGAAAACCAACAGTTAGATCCCAACTGTATAGTCTTATTCCCATAAAACTTTATCACAAATGGGAACCAACTCTAGCACAAACTGGGTTTTGCAAGGACAAGTTAAACATGAAAGGAATTTTCACAGTCTTGGAGAAAGATGAAGGTGAAGATCTGTTTTAAGCTAAAAGGTGTACAGGTGATGAAGCTGCTTTTGCCCACTCTTCCCCAGCTTGCACCGATGTGCCCTTCTTAGTCTGCATGCAATCAGATGAACATATATGCAATCATGCAAAACAGACGAACATATATGTTCATATATGTTCATCTGTTTTAAGCTAAAAGGTGTACAGGTGATGAAGCTGCTTTTGCCCATTCTTCCGCAGCTTGCACCGATGTGCCCTTCTTCGTCTGCATGCAATCAACTCATGCAGAGAGCTTGTCTCTTCAGCAAATGAGCTCATCAGCCCACTTGGCAATCTTGCCCTTGATGTACAGGTGACACATTGTCTCCAACATGCAGACCTTCTGCTGTGTGAGAGGCTGAAGGTGAGCATTGAATTCATCTTGCAGTCTTTTCACCAATGTGTGCACTGCTGCAACCATACATGCACATCCTGCAGCTGGTTCCAGAAAGAAGGCCAAGTCCTCATGAATAATTTGGATCTTGAGAATAACCAAAACCAGATTTACTATGTCAGACAAAAGCATGTTTGTGTACCTCTTAAAGGGCCTAAGGACATCTAGTCTGAGATATTGTAAACCACTCTTACTTGATAAGCTGGCTCTCTTCCAAAATTACCCTGATCTCAGAGATCAGGGCAGTCAGGGAGTTCATCTGCTCCACCAAGTGCCTGAGCATGGCACAGGTGGAATTTCAGAGATTGCTCATGACAACTATCAGGTGCTGTATTTTAGCATGCCTATCAATGTCTGCTGACACTTAGCGAAGTGGGGACCCTCCATCAGCTGGAAGTGCTTCCAGACTTCAAAAGTGTAGGAGCACCCATGGTGACCAGCAGTTGCATGCACCTCTGGAGTCACCTCTTGTGAGGAGCTCCAGACAGACACACCATGTCTTGGGGGGACAGGAAGATATGCCTGAGGGGGAAGTAGTTGAGATGGCAGCACCTTGGGGTGCACCTCCATCTCTTCCTCTTGCACCTCCAACCTCCCCTCCTGTTCCTCCTCAGAAGGCCTGCTGGACTTTGGAGAGACCAGAGCAGGAACATCCAGGCTCTTCTAGGGTGGCCAAACCATCCCGGTCAGCCGGGAAAGTCCCGGTTCTGGCCCCCAATTCCCGCCTCCCGGGCTGGCTATACCGGGACCATTAGAAGTCCCGGTTTAGCCAGCGGGGAGCCGGCGGGCCGCGCGCGGGGAAGGCGGCGAGTGAGGGAGCCAGCGTCCCTGCGCGTGCGCACGGCAGTGTGGCGGGCTCTGCGCATGCATGGGGCCCGCCACAACGCCGTGCGCACGCGCAGGGACTCTGGCTCCCTCACTCGCCGCCTTCCCCACCCGCGCGCGCGGCCCGCCAGCTCCTCTCGCTGGCGTAGGGCCCCGGCCGCGGCAGAGGGGGAGGCGGTGGAGGCGACGGAGGAGGCGGCGGAGGCGGGCCAGCGGCGGCAGCGGCGTGGCGGGAGGCCCGGGTCAGCCGCCGCCAGCAGCGCCGCCACCAGCACCAGCCGTCGCTGCGCCTCCTGGCCAGCCCGCCCGCCCGGAGGGGAGGCCACCCACGCCATGGAGAAGGTAAGCCCCCCTCCAGGCAGGCAGGGAGGGAGGGGGCCGAAAGCGGGGGGGGCAGCTGGTGGGAGGGGGCAGCCGGCCTTCCTTCCTTCCTTCCTTTCTTCCTTCCTTCCTCCTTCCTTCCTTCCCTCCCTCCCTCCCTCCCTCCCTCCTTCCTTCCTTCCTTCCTTCCTTCCTCCCCTCCCTCCCTCCCTCCTTCCCTCCCTCCTTCCTTTCTTCCTTTCTTCCTTCCTTCCTTCTTCCCTCCTTCCTTCCTTTCTTCCCTCCCTCCCTCCTTCCTTCCTTTCTTCCTTCCCTCCTTCCTCCCTTCCCTCCTTCCCTCCCTCCTTCCTTCCTTTCTTCCTTCCTTCCTTCCTTCCTTCCTCCCTCCTTCCTCCCTCCCTCCCTCCTTCCTTCCTTCCCTCCCTCCCTCCTTCCTTTCTTCCATTCTTCCTTCCTCCCTCCTTCCTTCCTTCCTTCCCTCCCTCCCTCCTTCCTTCCTTTCTTCCTTCCCTCCTTCCTTCCATCCTCCCTTCCCTCCTTCCCTCCCTCCTCCCTTTCTTCCTTCCTTCCTCCCTCCCTCCCTCCTTCCTCCCTCCCTCCTTCCTCCCTCCTTCCCTCCCTCCTTCCTTTCTTCCTTCCTCCCTCCCTCCTTCCTTCCTCCCTCCTTCCTTCCTTCCTTCCCTCCCTCCCTCCTTCCTTCCTTCCTTCCTTCCCTCCTTCCTTCCTTCCTCCCTTCCCTCCTTCCCTCCCTCCTTCCTTTCTTCCTTCCTCCCTCCTTCCTCCCTCCCTCCCTCCCTCCTTCCTTCCCAGTGGGGTGGGCTCCCGACTCCCTCCTCCGGCTGTTTCTGATAGCCCTGCGCCCCCTCTTTCATTTGATATGTGTCCCGTGCAGGTGCCACCCTCCTGCCGGGAGATGCCGCAGAATGAGCCCCCTTGAGGCTTATGGCGGCAGGGCTCAGGGGAAGCGAGCTAGACTGCTGTTCTTTTGAGGGGTTATAGAGTGTTTCGAGCCTGTCGCTGTGGCATCGGTCCCATCGTTGTGGGGCCCAGGGGGCCGGCGCAGCGGCCCGCTGAAGCAGCCTGTCGGTCACTTCTGGGTTCCTGTCCTGCATCTCGACCTGTGTTATTAGTGACAGGCTGCTTCGGCAGGCCGCTGCGCCGGCCCCCTGGGTCCCACAACGATGGGAAATATAAAGCAAATCTTTATAAAATTTAAGGCACTTTATTAAACCTCAGTTGGCTAGATTGTACTAGAACAAGCCTGATTTCCTTTATGGAAATGAAGAAGCTCCCTCCTGAAAACTGAAAAACAGGACAGCCTAAAGGGAAATTTGTCTAAAAGTGCTTGTCTTCACTGAAGCTCAGAACACTGCATGCTGCTTTAAAAAAAAAAAAAGAAAAGCTAATCTAGGCTATTATACCATTGTTCTGAACAAACACAACTTTGCCTCTTTTAATATCCTCCTAGTGCTGGCCTATGCTGCAATTGAATTAAAAGCATCTACAATTTAAAATGTTCATTTAAAAGACCTTTATTATCAAAAGCCTAATTAGGAGCACCTAAGTATAGTACTAGAAGAGCCCTGTGGTGCAGAGTGGTAAAGCTGCAGTACTGCAGTCAAACTTTCTGCTCACGACCTGAGTTCGATCCCAGTGAAAGCTGAGTTCAGGCAGCTGGCTCAAGGTTGACTCAGCCTTCAATCCTTCTGAGGTCGGTAAAAGGAGTACCCAGCTTGCTGGGGGGAAAGTGTAGATGACTGGGGATCATGATGTGACGTCACCCCAGAGTCGGAAATGACTGGTGCTTGCACAGGGGACTACCTTTTTTAAAGTATTGTACTCAATAGTCCATGAAACCAGAAGCATACACTTGGAACACAGAACAGTGAACCTCAGCAGCCCTCTCCCCACAAAAAACTCAACCTTCTAGAAATTAAAAGGGAGAAAATATGGGGGGGAGAACTATTGGGGATAAAAGTGGGGGAGAGGATACACATAGAAGAGAAAGCAAGAAGAACCTAAACCAAAAGCACCTAAAAACATACACAAAGAAAATAAAAGAAGGATAAAGCAGAGGAAGCAAGCCATAAAGCCTCGCCACCCAACCCCTCCCCCCCAAAAAAAGAGAATAAGAAGAAGGAACAGTGATGGTAAAGAAAAGAGAGGGGGAAATCAAGTAAAATAATACATTTTTAAAAAAATCAAGCAGAACCCACACACAACCAAGCCCCCCATCCCCACCCCAAATGAATAAGTTAACTAAATTTTAAACCAACCCCAAAGAACCAAAGTCAGGAACCAAAGCAGATGGAAATAACCTTTGACCTTCCCCCAACCTACCACCAGGCCCAAACAACAACAAAACTCCACAAAAATAACTGCAAGCCACAAAAACATAAGTAACTAAAACCTAATAATAAAATCAAAGTGAACCTTCCCAGAAGACTTGATTCCCTTGGCCTCATGCCCCACAACCTACCATCCTCCAAGCTCAAAGAACAACTAAAAGTGAAAGAAGAAAACTTTTTTAAAAAATGTTGTTCAGTCATACCAGTCATTATCTTCACTTTCCTCCAGGCATACAGGATCAGATCTGAAGTCAACAACAGAATCTCTCAGGCAGCAGAAGTCTGGCTCAGAGCAGCACCTGAAGCCAAAGCCAGTGCACACACAAAACCAGTTCACACTGAACAGGAACAAGCAGCCATACCTAGTTAAGTCAGGCCAGTCAGGTGGCATCAAGTCACCCAGAGGATGCTGCCAGGCCTAGAGTAGCCAGCCTCCAGGTGGAGCCTGAAGATCTCCTGGGATCACAACTGAACTCCAGACAACAGAGCTCTTTTCCCCTGGAGAAAATAACTGCATTGGAGGGTGGACTCTATGGCATTACATTCAGCTGGGAGCTCTCCCTACTGGCTAGCAGCAGCTTCTGACTAGCAGCTTCCCCAGTGGCCAAATCCTCATCTGTCGTGGGGTGAGTCTGAAGGAAGGGGGGAAGGGAATGATAGGAAAGAGGTGGCTATCATGGCCTCTGAGGAAATTCTTTATAAGGTCACAGTAAAGTGGAAGCCCTTTCTGAGGCTGGTTGATAGAGAAGATACAGAGAAGCATCAGATATGTGTCTTGTCTCTGAGGTAAGACTGTTTTTGTGGTGTGTTCAGTATTCCTGGGCCTGCAGTGGATGGGGGATGGTGAGTCAGCCAATGGGAACCCAAAGGTGGTGACTGACATATGAAAAACCAACTCCATTTGGCCACCACCATTAGGAAACTATCAAAGATGGGGTTGTACTCTACTGCAATTATTATTTTGGATATGTTGTGGCTTTTAATATATTGTTTTAAACCTTGCAATTTATGTATCACACTGTTTTATAATTCTGTAATTCAAGTCCTTAGGCCTGCATTGTTTTTAGGTTGTCTGACTGCATTGATTTATATTCTGTAATCCACCCTAAATATCAGCAAGAAAGGCAGCCTAGTAATAAAGGCAGTAAATAAACAAATAAATAATTTACAGAACCTTTCTTATGAGCATTATTGTAGATTCTTTAAAATTCAAATGATTTTGTTGAGATGAAGATTACAAATATTGTAGACATTTTCCTAACCTTTCACAAATATATTCAACAGGGAATTAATTATTAGGCATTGGAGCAAGAATTAACCTGATAAAACTTTTAAATAATCATACAACTTTGTATGTGTGTGTGATTTATATATGTCTGACTTTTCTCTCCAAGAAGCAGTTCCCACAAGTGCAAATTTAAGGGGGGAAATCCTTTTATCAAATTGCCCATTTGACATAGTATGACATGATATAGCCTGAACACAGGAAATGTTATTTGAAAACACTGCTTTTAAAATCTAAGTGGTAAGCCATTTTTAGCTGATGCCCTCCCAGTTTGCTTGTTGAAGAGAACTGTTCAATACTTTCCATCTTGGGTTTTACATCATATTGCATTCTGTTGCCTACATTTCTCATGTTCTGCTTTTTAAGGTTGCCTTTATTTCAGAGATGCACAAAACTGTTCAGGACTTGTTTTCTGGTAAATTCATCTTGCTATCCATGCTTTTTTCCCCATGAAATGCTAAGCAGAATGTTTCCATTGCTTTTCAAACTGAAGAAACTATCCCATGTCAAAATATGTTTTTGTCTCTCCATATGCACATGTATATTCAGAATTTGCAAATGATAAACTTCATTATAAAGTCCTGCTGAGAACATTCAGTATCTAACAAGAATCCATTGGGCCTAGCTGGGACCTGTATTCAGCACAGATGAAAGGTCAAAATTCTTAGCACTGGGCCACCATTATGTTTCTGTAGCAGCAAGTCTGTATTCAGGAGCAAGTATTCAGACATCTGAGCCATGCCTTTCCCTAAACTCTCAGTACATTTTCCTTAATGCCCCTTTGGTATTTTCTCCATTTATACTCTTTTCCCTTTGACCAAGACAGTTGGTCATCTCCCTCTAGATGACCAGCAGCATATGAGTGGCAGTATTCATATATCCTCCCATGAAAAATACAAGTGCCTTCAGAACATATGATTATAAACTTTATTGTGCAAAGTTTATCAGAGAGCAGTTTACTTCAATAAGTTTCAGATCCAACAGCATCTGTTGTCTGGGGAGGAGCAAGATGAACTCAATCAGAAAAATATACAAGGTCATGATCTTCAGAGTGCATTATGTAAATCTCACAATAAGTATAAAGTACTGACAGCACTTGTCACAGTAGCAGCTAATGACATCTCCTGGCCATGTTGAGAAACACTGTCATTTTACATTGCAGGAGAAAGGTCACCAGCTAATGGTTCTTGTTCTTTGTTAGTGTGTTTGACACCTGCTGTGTTTTTAACAGGGCAGCATATTAAACAAAAGTTGAATTCATGTTTATGGAAATGAATGTTTTCTTCCTCTCCTCTTTTTAACTCACTGCCTTGCGAAGGCACCTCTGAATGCACCTGTGATCTGTACCTGTGATAAAATGTTAACGATCATCCAGACTTCACAGAAATCCCTTCATCTGATATTCCACAGTTTGTCTGTATCCAATATTTCTACTTTGTTAGGTGTTTTTTACTATACAGTGCCTTCTTTGTCATGGACATTAGCAGTGTCAAAAATCAACGATGTACCTAGAGAACATGCTAATACTGCCTTAAAGCTGACCTTTTGTCATTTTTTAAAAAAGAAAAAGCACTGAAAGATCCTGGACATATTCCTATATAAAAAGAAAAAGGGAAATAAAGAGCCATACATTCATTATAGAATGCACAGGTTATGACTTTAAAAAAAGGCATGATATTATGCTTCTGGTAATGAGCCTGCTTTGTCGGGGAGGACGGGATATAAATCCAATAAATAAATAAATAAATAAAAATAATAATATACAGACAGACAGACAGACAGACAGACAGACAGAGAGAGAGAGAGAGAGAGAGAGAGAGAGAGAGTTATACAGGTTTTTCCCCCTGGAAGAAGAAGTGTAAGAATTCTCAAGAGGAAAATGAAGGAGAAACACATGGGTGTCCCTCATTAACTTTTAAACATTTTTTGAGAATTTTGTTTGCCCCCCCCCAGTCGGAAGAACGAGACAACACAGTAAATTGGGTAAAAACAGGGCAACTTTATTGAACTGAACAGCCTGGGGCAACACTAAACAGCTACCGGACAGGCCAAGGGAAACGCCCTGAACCCTTCCCTGTATGGATGGGCGAGCCACCCTGCCCCCGGCAGCAGCCCGCCAGACGCGGCTGCTGCCAGGCCGGCGTTGGCCAGGTACACCCAACCGCAGGGCCGCCCACCCAGAAGAGGTAACCTGATAGCGGGCAAGACAGCAGAGGGCTGTACAGCCCCACTGCTGTCCGATTCCGCCACTTCCCTTAAACCCGGGAAAACCGTGGGTGCTCACCGGAACCTATACACCTACTAAAACACCCGCCAATAAAGTTACCAACCAGGACCCAACCTAAACACAAATAGTACAAGGTAGGTGAAAAACATCCCATCAATGGCCAATCAGTTGGGATGAAAAAATTCCTACCTGGCCCCGAAAACCGGTGACCGGAAAACCTGTACTATTATAGGGAGTGAGGGAGGGCCAATTCCAACAGCGAAGTGCATGCTCCGGGCGTGGCTGGGCTTATAAAGCCCCAGGCCACGCCCCGCCACCCACCCGGATGGACGGGGACCGTTTGCCTCGCTCCATCCGGGGAGGCAAAACGTGGCCCCCGCCCTAAGCCGCCAGATGGCGGCGCGGGCGGGAAAGGGCCGGATTCCACAAAGAGGTTACAGAACTTTGTTCCACTATGTTTGCTCAGAAAAAGCCATCTATCTATCTATCTATCTATCTATCTATCTATCTATCTATCTATCTATCTATCTATCTATCTATCTATCATCTATCTATCTATCTATCTATCTATCTATCTATCTATCTATCTATCTATCCATCCATCTATCCATCCATAGTACTATATTTCAGTGGAGCCCATGCAAGTCAGTTGGCATTCCTAGTTCCCATTATATCCAATGGGTCTTTTTCATTGTTCCCAGTAAGCATTCCTGTCATTCATTTTGGTATATCCTCATAATTGCAAACTGAAATAATGGGATGGGATTGAAAATGAAGCCATTTGTACTTTGTGAAGATGGACAAATGGGTCACAACAAGGAAGGATAGCAGATTCAGAATTTTCAGTCAAAAGGTGAGAAATATTTATTCTCAGCCAGTAATGTAAGAGTAGAAAAATGCAGACATGGTATGTTTTTAATTACATGGCTACCCAGAGCTGTCCTGCTAGGTTTCTTTGACCTCCATTTTAGGAATCAATAGAAAGAACTCAGTCTATATACTGAGAGGCCTCTACTTTGTATGGTTGCCAGGTGAGACCAACAAGCAGGTGGGAGATTTACCACGGGCCTTTGGGACAGAAGAGGGAATAAGCATGACTGAACTCAGAAGGAAATTCTGGGTGAACTTGGCTGTCACATTTAAAGGGAACATGTTCCTTTTAAATGACTTCCCCCATTGGAAAGAATTGACCATGGGGACATCTTCTTTTAGGCCCCATAGACTTGAATCCCCTTGTCCAAACTTTTTGAAAGGTAGGGTGTTCTGTTTTCGTTTTTTGAGAAGAGGCACCAGCAGCTATGCTGAAAATTGTGTGCCTCTATCTCAAAAAGCAGCTCCCCCAGAGCCCCAGATATCCATGGATTGATTGTCCATTATACCTATGGGGACTGGTCTCCATAGGATATAATGGAGTGCCCAGAAGTCATCTCCCTGCCACTACATTCTGATAGCTTTCAAGGGAGGGTGGTTCAAACTTGGGATTCCTTGCCCGCAACTGGGGACTGGAAACCCTACTACTTTGGCAGGCTGTTAAATTGACCCCTTCATCTACATCCAATTCACTTGAGCCATGGGGCATGTTATTTAGATAAGAATGAGGAGTATATACTGTGCAGATTTGGTGGCAGTATCTTTATCAGTAGCTGCCCCAGACCTTTATATATATTCCCCATTTAAACTAATGGTCTTGAACACCAAAACCACACAGATTTGAATCCTGAACTAGTAATGTCCTACCCCAAAATAAGCTTGTATCTGAAGTTAGATTCATATCTGAAGTTATAAAAAAAAATTCCTCAGTACACATCCCTAGTGGTTCTGTTTTACTTGCCTTGCAGTGTGTTTGTGTAAATGAAAGAAATCTTTAAAGAGATTTTCTCAGAAATGACTATTTGAGCTCTTTAAAAATATTTTTTTTTTCTGGGCACATTGTGTATCTCCCTTTCTTGGGCCAGCCATCTTATTTCAGTGTCAGTTTTCTGCACCAGGATTTCAGATGGATTTTCCTAGGCATTCTCCAAGGGACCCAGAACAAACAAACACTCTACTAAACTAGAAATCTGTGAAAAGACTAAAAAAACAACAAGACAAAACAGAAATCTCAAAACCTGAAGTGAAGAAGGACCATTCAGGAAATAGAACAACTGCCTCTGTCAGACCTGTGCTATAAAAATAAACTAACTACAAACCCTTTTCACTTGCTTTAAAGACACTTATACATATCATAAACTAGGAGAAGTAGCAGCATCAAACCAGAGAAACATTGTCTAGTTGGAAATTATATATTTCAGGCACCATAAGGCCAATTTCCACTTTAAAAAATAGAAGGACTCGTGTCATTTTTCAGATCAACACAGGAAAATATTTTCTTTTAATGAGTAACCAAGGGAAATTCATATCTATACACCTGAGAAATGTTGTTGTAGAATACCAGCAATAAGGGTGGGCATAAAGGTTCCTATCACTGACAGAATTATCACAGGATTTATGCAAAGGACTGTGTATCAATATGAAGAAACTTGTACTATTCTACAGCATTAAGAGTGACAACTCTGTTTCTTTTAATTATAAAAAACACAAAATAGAACATGTAGGAAGGGGCACAAAAGTATTTTAAAACAAGCAGACAGCTCTAAAATAATATTGATAAAATAGGCATATAGCAGACGTAACAAAGCTAAAAAGATGGATCCCCTTAATTTAAGGTATGGATAAAAAAATTGTTTTGGCTTGGTGCCCAGAGGAAAGCAAGCTAGATGCCAGGTGAGCCTCAAGGTGAAGGACATTCCAAAGGCAAAACATAAACCACTCCAAGGACCCTCTCTGATCATCACTTGAATTACCAGTGATGGCAGGGACACAAGTCAGCAGAGCCTGAGAAAAGGATATTAATTGGCAGGCTGGATGATATGGGAAGTAGTTCTTAAAATAGTACATCCCCATGCCATTTAGGGGCTTATTGGTAAGAACCAGCCCTTCTAATTGTGTCCAGAAATACCTTGGCAGCCAGTGGTGTTTTGTTTGTTTGTTTTACAGAGGATACAATCTGTGCATCCTGCCCCCAACAATAATCTGGCTGCCACATTCTGAACCAGAGGAAGTTTCAAGCACCCTCATATAGAGCACATTACGGTAATATCATTATGATTATAGCATAGATCTCTGAGGCGAAATCACACTTTTAAATGAAAGGCTATTGCTGGCATATCAGTCACAATTGGCAAAAGATTCTATGTACCATATAGAAGACCTAAACCTCCAATCATAGGTCAGGATCAAAAATCATCCCAGGCTATGAATCTGCGCCTTCAGGATAGTTTGACAACTCAGTCTTCGGCTGACTTTTTTCATGAACCAATAGTATCTCAGTCTTGATTGGATTTATCTTCAGTTTATTGGCCCTAATTTATCACATTTCCTTCTCCTGGCATTTGTTGAAGTCTTCTACATATTCACCAGACTCAGCTGTTAAGCAAAAAACAGAGCTCAGTATCATCTGTGTATTGGTGGCATCTCACTTCAAACCCCCAGATGATTTTTCTCAGTGGTTTCATGTAGATAAACCTCCAGAGAAAGTTTAGAATACTAAGAAAGGGTCAAATGTTTTTTTAAAACATCAATAGTTATAAACAAAAGTACACCCGCTTATTACAAAACATATAAAAACGTTGTAGGGGCCCAAATGAATCTTCATAAAATTATCAAAATGAAAGAACATCCACATGAAACCATGCAAGGTGAAGAACCATGCCCATGAAATAACCATATATGACCTGGCATGTTTTGGCCTGCAGAGGCCTTCTTCAGATGTCAAATAGTACAAATTTCAACATACAACAAAGTCCCTGTTACACTTGTAAAACAATAAATGATCAATATAGGACGTAAAATGGAATGCTGTATGGAGAGATTTAAAAAAATATGCATTATGTATTTAATTTAAACTCTGTTTTATTGTTTGCTGTGAGCCGCCCTGAGCCATTTTTATGGGAAGGGCGAGATATAAGTCATAGAATAAATAAATAAATAAATAAAATTATTATTGATTAATATTATACTACCCAACTAGAAAATCCCATCAAATACTGATGATGCATTTGTTATTGTTGCCTAATTTAATATACTTACTTCCAATCTGGAAATGAATGACACAATTTTTTTTGGAAGGCTACAAATGTATCTGGCATATGTCAGCAGCGATTACATATACAACAAATACTAATATTGCAAATATGTACCTGGAAATACAAACATAAAAATAAATATCACATAGGAACAGTTAATGAAATGTAATACCTTAAAAACATGAAGCAACAACAACATTTTTTTTTAAAAAACTTCCAGCTTAGGTCCAAGGAATAAACCCCCCTTATCAGGGCCAGTGTAACATCACCTTACACTTACCCAAAATGAACTTTATAACATCAGTATGTATCAGTACAGATAAAACAATGTGATATGTAAGGTGATCATATTAGAGCAAAAACAAAAATCTTAATTTTAAATATATGCTGATGGGGTCTAAACTGGCTGGGACTGAGACTGAAAGAGATCTTGGTGTTCTTCTGGAAAAGCTCAATGAAAATATCAGCTATGGGTGTTTTTACATTCACGTTTTTTTATTTCAAACAATTTTATTAGTAACATATGGTAATAAATTTTCAATTTCTTACTTCATTAATAATTACTTTTTTTAAATCTATCCCATATATTACTTTCTACCCACCCCTCCCCCGTTACTTGACCCCCACCGGTGTTATATGCTTAAAATTTTAATATTAAGGGTACCCTTAATTAACAAGAACCAAAATGAATATCCTCCTCCCTCTTGTACTTAGTCATTATCAAAAATTGTCCAATGTCCTTTTATTTTCCACTCTTTTTCTACATATCTTCTGAACTTTTTCCACCCCATCTTAAATACTTCTAAATCATAATCTCTTAAAGTTCTTGTCAATTTGTCCATTTCACTCCATGTCATAACTTTTACAATCCAATCCCATTTCTCTGGTATTTTTCCTTGCTTCCACAACTGTGCATACAATGTCCTAGCAGCTGAGAGCAAGTACCAAATTAAAGTTTTATCTTCTTTTGGAAATTTTTCCATTTGTAATCCCAACAGAAAAGTCTCTGCAACTAATTGTGTTGTCAATTCTCATGTGCTGTCAATTCTCATGCAAATTGGTGGCACCTTGTGACTTTCAGAGGGACAGGGAGTGGGGTCTGAAAATACTGAGGAAAACTTCTACAACCATTCATTTGATACGCCTCTTGAGAAATGTCCAGATCAAAACGAGTTTCAAGAAAAATGAGGCAACAGCGGTGTTGGCACCCATTTTGTGTAAACAAATGTAGATGTTTCGGGAAGCAATGATGCAAGACAGTTGTGAGCACATTCTGTAGTGTAAAAGTGAGCTTCCAATGCAGAGATAGAGAGCAACAAACTGTCAGTGTAAAAACACCCTTCGTGTGTGAAAGCAGTGAAAAATGCAATTATTAGAAAGTGATTGAAAATAAAATAACCAATATTGCAATGTCCTTAAAACTGTGTACAGTTCTGGTTACTGTCTCTCAAAAAGACAATGCAGGAAGTGATGAAAAAATACAAAGGAGGGCAATGAAGAGGATCAGGAGTTAGTAACACCTTTCCTATGAAGAAAGATGGAAAGGTCTAGAACTTTTCAATCTAGAAAAAAGATGGCAGATGATAGAAGCTTATAAAATTATACACAGAGTGAATTAAGTGGATAGAGGCAGTTATTTTTCTTCCTTTTCCATAATGCAATAACTCAGGAAACTGTTGGGAAATAGGTTTAGATCAGACAAAAGGAAATATTCTTGCGTAAACTAGTAGTTAAATTGTGGAAATCTCTATCAGTGTAAATAGTGGTTGCCAGAAGCACTGACTGCTTTGAAAGGGGGTAATACAGATTAATGGAGGTGATGTCTATCAACAGCTACTAGGCATGGTGTCTTAAGGGAGCTTCTATATCCAAAGGCAGTAAATCTCTGAATATTAGTGCTGCAAGACAGCAGCAGAAGAGGACCTCAGCTTTCTTTTCTTTCTTTTCCAGGGCAACTGGTTGGATGATGTGTGAATTAAAATGCTGGATTAGATGGACTACTTGTTACTAGTCAGTTCTATCCTGAAGAGGGGCAGTTCAGTGGTCAAGAGCTTGGGAGTTCTACTGGAGCCTTCATTATCAATGGAGGCCCAGATAGCAGCCACTGCTAAGTCAGCCTTTTTTCACCTAAGGCGGGCAAGGCAGTTGGCAGTTGGCAACTGGCAAGGCAGTTGGCCCCCCTCCTGGAGCGTCAGGACCTAGCAACAGTGATTCATGCAACAGTCACCTCGAGAAGCTGCAGCTGGTGCAGAATGTGGCGGCTAGGCTGTTATTGGGGCTCCCAAAATGGGAGCACATACAGCCAGGGCTGCGCGAACTGCACCGGTTGCCAGTTACATACCGGATTCATTACAAAGTGCTGGTTATTACCTTTAAAGCCCTATATGGCCGAGGACCTGCCACATGAACCCTAAAGATCACTGAGGTCAGCAGGGAAGAACCAACTGACCATCCCTGGGCCGAAGGAGGCAAAACTACAGAGCACTCGCATGCGGGCCTTCTCTATTGTAGCTCCACACCTATGGAACCAGCTCCCGGAAGAAGTGCTGGCTCTGCGGAACTTTGAACAGTTTCACAGGGCCTGCAAGACCATCCTCTTTGGGATGGCCTTCACCGATTAAAAAGACAGAGGGACTTGCCTAAGTGACTTTCACCATCTGTTGAAATAGCACCAGAATGTTAATTTTATCAATTTTAGAATTTTAATTCAACTGTTAAACTAGCTATTGCTTTTAAATATTTATTGTATAATTTACTGTATTTGATTTGATGTTGTTAGCTGCCCTGAGCCTGCTTGAGGCAGCGTCTCCATACGGGCCTTGAGGGCTAGGTGATCCAACCATGGTACCGCCTCCACCGCGATATCGTTCACCCGAATCTCTGATGCAAAGATCAAGTCTAGCATGTGCCCTGCCTGATGCATAGGAGTTGTAACAAATTGAGAGAGTCCCAGTGTCGCCATGGAAGACTTTAGATCCATTGCCCGATTGGAGGCCATGTCATCAGCATGGGCATTGAAGTCAACCAGGACCGTAAGCCCTGGGTACTCCAACACCCAGCCTGCCACCACCTCCATCAGGGATGGTAAGGCGCTGGCTGGTGTGTTAGGTGGATGGTACACCAGCCAGATCGCCAACCCCTCTCTGACATCCCACGCCAGACCGGCACATTCAATACCATCGATCGTTGGGGCTGGGAGAGCCCAGAAGGAGTAACCCTCCCATATGAATAACGCCACCCCTCCCCCCACCCGCTGGTCCATGATTGGTGAAAGACTGAGTAACCCGGGGGGGGGGTCATCTGGGAGAGAGCCACCGTCTCCCCCTCTTGCACCCAGGTCTTGGTCATGCAAGCCAGGTCCACATCCTGCCGAAGCAGGAATTCCCTGAGGATCTCGGTCTTATTATTTACGGACCTGGCATTGCATAACACCAATGACGGGAGCGGGCAATTCCTCTTGGCCTCACTACCTGTCACCGTTGGGATGGGAAGTAGACTGGAAGGGGGCCGAGCACTGTTTTGTCTCCATCTCCTTCCCTTGCACTTCTGTCTATTCCCACTGTCATACCTTCCCCTCCCAAGGAGCACTGGAATCCCCTGGCCAGGCATCCACACCTATGCCCCGGTATGATCTTATTAATAGTAGTAGGATGGCCTCACCCACCTAGCTGGATTGTCTCAGTTTACAGCTTAAATCCCTAGCCCACCCTCCACCTTCAGTCCCCTGGTTATCTGACTCACTATAATTTGATCAAATTTAATTAATATCAAAACCCACCCTAATTCTCCCTCTAATTGATTAGTCAAAAATTAGTTACTTTCTTTCTTGGCACATTAATAAAATCCCCCCCCATTCCTATGTCCCAATTTAATGTGCTAATATAAATAAATAAATAGATAGATATGCATTTAAATATATAAATACATAATAAAATCCAATTACTAATCAATTACATAATCTCTAATTAAATTAAATAATAGTTCCAGTTAGTGGTCAATAAGATCTTCTATCCAATAGAATAGGAGTCCAGGATACTGAATTAGAGAGGCAGATTAGGATATTGTTCTTAAGGTGCTGTTGTTAAGGTTAAAGTTAAAGTGCCAGTGCTTGCAGATGTCCATAACTTTCTTAAAGTGCGGGTGCGGGTGGTACTCACAGCTTAGGTGGCCCGGGGAGGAGGGGGGTGAAACCTTCCCCGTTCCCTCCCTGCTGTTTAGTTGGATCCTTGCAGCTTTGGCTAGGAGGCTATAGCCCTGTCGGCGCCACCTCCAGCTGTTCTGCGGCTCTTGCGCACACTCTGGGCCTCCCAGCATCTGAGCCCCATACAGAGCTTCGCAGTCAGGAGAGCTCCCAGCTACCGGCCCAGCCGTGCCTCGTTGGCATCCGCGGGGTGAAAAGATGAAAAGATGAGGGGGGGCGAGGGACGAAGATTGGGATGCTGACCGAGGCCGACACCCCGGGACCAATCCACCACTCCGCCCACTCACAACTCCTCCAAGGGTCTCCCCAGCCTCCGGCTGCAGCGGCTACCGGCTGCACCGCACAATCTGTTCACCACTTGTGCCTTTCGCTGCGCCAGCCTGTGTTGCACTCCTTTCTCCGGCGTTGGTCCGGCTCCTCCCACACGCCAGCCCACGGCTGCACCCCACCTCCACCTCGGCGTCAGCCTGGTTGGCAGCAGCGTTCTTCCCACAGCAGGCACCAAGGGTCGCCGTCACCGCCACCACCCCCGTCATCTTGTAAGTTGAGTCTCCAGTTAGTGCCCGGTGTTTAGTCTGCTGTTGATAGCTTGTTGTTTGTAGCAGTAGTTGTTGTAGTTATCAGCTGGCGGGAGCCCTAGCACCTAGGCTTCTACCGCCATCGCCATCTTCTATGTAGGAGATCACAAACAGATTTAGAAATCGATGTATGCACACAATTGGGAAGGGTTTGTATTTTTGATTCAGGTCCATCAAAACATATAATGTGTGAAGACTTGCTTTGGTTGTCTGCTGTTGCTGGCAATCCATTCTGCAAGTAATATACTAGAGACTAGAAAGAGCTATTAAGTGACCTTAGCAATTTCACCTCAGATTGCCTAAGTTGTCAACCAACAAACGTACCTGATGAACTAATGCTTACTACAGCCTGAAACACCATCACTGTCAAAAGACTTGGATTGCTTCCAAAAATGCACTCTCATTTTTTGTAAATTAAATATATGGCATTATCAATTTGTAACACAGTATACGTTGCTCCTAAATTAGTAGTGCTAGAAAAGTGAAAAAGCAATTCAGAGAAATGTGCTGAATTGTGCACTTGTCACAGCAAAGTCATTTAAGAACTAAATTTTAGTTACAAGAATGATCAATTTTTTTAAAAAAATCTTCACATTAAAAAATATGTCATTCATCATAATTAACAGGATAAAAAAATTGTTTTAAAATGTATTTTAAAACAATCAATTTACATTACTTTCAATAATTCCCCCAACAGGCAATGAATATATCTGCTCAGCTAAATGCCAGGGTTATCTTGACTTGTAAGTAATATGATAAATTTCAATTGAATTGTATATGTTCTGGAGCTTATGATTGGGTTAAAAATTGACCCTAACCTGTGAAATCCATAGCATTTGGCATTAAGTGATTATGGATCAAGCCTATAGCCTCATGCCAAATTTAGAAGAGTCATAAATCACTGCTGCCCTTACATTGAGAATCAGAAGCTTGCAGCCTGCAGCGTAGCTGCTAGGCTGCTTCTGCGCTGTTTGCCTCCCTGGGAGGGAAGAGTCAGAAGTCGCCCGTTTGGGCGCGCAATGTGAGGGGCGGGGCTAGCTGCTTTAACAGCTAGCTCCACGTTCCCCTCAGTTCATTCTGTCGTTGATCGGATTTGGACGACGTTTGGGGGCTTCGCTGCAGGCTCTTCCGATCAGACGGTCGGGAGCCTGTTGCTGCGTCAGCGGGCTGCTCTTCGGACTGAGGATCGTTTCGGCAGCGTTTGCGGCGGCGGCAGTGATAACACCGTCTGGCTGAGTTTCAGGGAGCGTTGGGCTGCGGGTGGTCACCCTGTTGGTGAAAGGGTCATTGGTGTCTTGGGCGAGTTGTGTGGCTCCAGGGGTCTCTGAGCGGGGGGTTTTCTTAAAAGGTGGGGTGGTCTGCCTCCCCCCCTTTTATTTTTGGGGAAGAGGACGGCCTGGAGGGACTGGGGCTCTGTGGGCAATCTCCACCATCTCCAGCTATAAAGGGTGCAGGCAGATGGGCTTGGAAAACCTCAGTCTGCGACTCTGCCGGCCAGGAGGGACAGGGGCTCAGTGGTCATCTTCAGCATCTCCTGCTATAAGGGGGTGCAGGCAGTTAGGTGTGAAAAACCTCAGCCTGCATCCCTGAATATCTCATTTTGAGGCTCAGGTCTGCCCCCCCCCCTTTCTGTTTAGGGGACCAGATTGCCTTGGTGGGTTTGAGGGGACCTTTGGTGGCTATTTAGTCCTGTTGCTGGGGGAAGATAAGGCAGCCATTTTCTGCCCTTTCTTGGAGGGAGATAGGGCATTTAAGAGAATAGTGGCAGCCATTTTGTGTGTCTTCCCTGGGGAAAGGGAGTGCAGCCATTTTGCTTACTTAGTGAGAGAGTGGAGCAGCCATCTTAGGTCTCCTTTCTTGTAGGGTGTGGTAGCCATTTTAGGACTGGATTAGAGCCCCGTGGCGCAGAGTGGTAAAGTTGCAGTACTGCAGTCGGAGCCATATGCGCACGACCTAAGTTTGATCCCGGCGGAAGCTGGGTTCAGGTAGCTGGCTCCAGGTTGACTCAGCTCTCCATCTTGGGGATGGAGGGTTGCTTAGTGGTAGAGCATCTGCTTGGTAAGCAGAAGGCCCCAGGTTCAATCCCCGGCATCTCCAACTTAAAGGGTCCAGGCAAATAGGTGTGAAAACCTTAGCTTTCGACCCTGGAGAGCCACTGCCGGTCGGAGGAGATAATGCTGACTTTGACGTACCGAGGGTCTGATTCAGTGCAAGGCAGCGTCATATGTTCATGTTTTATTTCGGAGGTGATTGTTTGCTCAGACAATTCTGTGCCAATATGGCTGGGGGTGTGGGCTCAGGTAAGCCTAAAGGCAACAAGCCTGCACCCATACCATCCAGAGGCCTGCTAGGAGGCCACCACCCTCGTCATCTTCAGAGAATGAGGATGGAGCAGCAGTAGAATCTAGTATACTGCACAGGTTGAGGGCGCCTGAGCAGGCGTTAGGTGTCCCTTCTCCAAGGGCGGGGGGGGGGGGAGGGATGAGGCAATCCAAGAAGGCAAGGCAAGTTAACATTCTCACCAGGCTGTCTATACTTGAGGGCAGGTATGGTGGAATCATGCCTGGCAGGGATGTCTATCTCAGTGGTCCTGATGCAGGTGCGGTGGATGCAGCTGGGACGTCCGGTGTTGGTTTGCCAGTTGTTCCTGCTGGCTTTGGAGGTAGGGGTTGTGATAACTTACAGGTGAGGCCTGGGCAGGTTTGGCCATGGGGTGTATGGGGGCTTGTTTTGGCGGCTGGGCAGGGTACTTCAGGAGTGAATACTGTGGTGCCTGCTTCTTCCGGGGGTGAGTACCGCAAAATTGGGCATGGACAGGTATGCATACCTTGTCGGGGATCAGGTGGAGGGTAGATGAACTTGGCGGGACCAGCTAGGGGGCACCTTCTCCTTGGGATGGTGCCTTTTGCAGCCTTGCCCTCTGGGGAGGTTGCTTTACCACTTGGGGATCATCTGCTTCCTGCCGCCAGGGTAAAATTTTGAAGGGGGAATATGTGGACATTTTTTTTTCCTCGTCTCTATCGTGAGTTTAAAAAAAAAAAAAGGATACGGAGGAATTTGATGAAAAAGTGAAGTAGAAGTTAAAGCAGCAAAGAGTGGACAGGACCTGGGCAAACTGGGTTCCTGGGTTCTGTATTTATGCTATGGTGATTGCCAGGGCACAGCCGTGGCACGCGGCGTCCCTGTTCCAGTACATGGATATAATCTACAAGGGCTATACGGCCTCTAGTGGGCCAGCCTGGTTACAATATGCCCAGGAATTTCGAATGAGGGCTGCCCTGTATCCGTCTCTTCATGGGATCGGATCCATCAGCAGCTTTGGCTGCAGGTGATGGCCCCGCTTGCTGTGCTGGGAATTAGGAGTCCCTGGGGTATGTGATAGGACGGCGTGCCAGCTTAAGCACGAATGTCCCTTTCATAGGGGATCCCACTCTTTTGGTGACTGCCCTAAAGCTCGGGGGTGTAGGAGCGCAAAGAAGCCTGGAGGAGGCGGAGGAGCCTTTCCAGCTGAGAAAGGGACCCAGCCCGATATGGGTGGGATCTCGAGCAGTGGCTGATGAGGTACCCTCAAAGGGTTGATAGTTGGTATTTGTTAGAGGGTTTAAAGTGGGTTTGGGATCCTTTTCCAGGGTCCTCGAGTTCCGTTTATGTCAGGTAACCTTTAAGTTTGTTTGGGGTTTGGAATAGGTTGTAAGGGATATGATGGCCAAGGGGCTGGCTGAGGGAAGGATTAAAGTGGTCGTTCCTGGTAGGGCTTTTCTTAGGAGGCTTTGTGATGCTATGGCAGGATTACGCTTGCCTCAGCATAGGGCTAGGGTTACGTGCAGCATGAGGGATGATTCAAGGGTTTGGCAGGAATTTTTGGAGTCTTTTAATGGAGTCTCCTTTTGGGGGGAGGAATTGAGGCTTAGCTCCAAGTCATGTCTGAGGCTGCTGGTTCCTTGGGTTCTGGGGTTTATTTCCGTGGACATTGGTGCACGGCTAGCTGGCCTGATTTGTGGGCAAGGGTAGGGGTGAACTGGGATCTCATGTTTCTCAAGTTTTTTTCCCATCTTAGTTGCAGTTTGGCTGTGGGGGAAGGATATGGCCAATCACACCATTCATTTTTGGTGTGATAATATGGCAGTGGTCCACGTCATTAATTCCCTTTCATCCAAATCTGGGTAGGTTATGAGATTGGTGAGGGCCTTCACTCTGCGTTGTTTGCAGCTTAATATTCTGTTTTAGCCAAACTTGTTCCTGGGGTAAGTAATGGGGTGGCTGACGCTCTATCTCGTAAACAGATGGAGAGATTTCATCAGCTGGCCCCAGAGGCAGACAGGTGCCAATGCCCCAGGAGCTATGGCTGATTGGAGAGCCGAAGCCTGCAGAGCGATAGGTCTAGCTATTGCGCCTAGCACACGGAAGTCTTACAAACGTGCTGTGCGGCAGTTTGAAGACTTTAGGGCAGTGGTAGGGTGCCGCAGGGTGTGGCCCCTTCCGGTGGAGGTATTACTCCATTACTGTGTTTTGCTGGGAGGTAAGGGGTTGGCAGTGCGATCCATTAGGGGGCGCCTGTCTGCGTTGGCTTTGCCAGCAAGGCACTAGGGTTACAGGGAAAACACGGCGGACTTTTGTCTGCAAAAGATGTGGGAGGGGTGGTCTAGAGAGGCCAGTCCCAGGGTTGATACGTGGAGTCCCGTGTCTCCTTTGATTTTACATGGTTGGATGAGGGTCTGGGACGTGGTGTGTGCTTCGCATTTTGAAGCATGTTTGTTCCATGCTGCATCCTTGTTAGCCTTTTTTGGGGGCTCTTAGGGTGAGCAAGCTGTGACGAGACACCAGTCTTGGGCAGTGACGGCCCAGGCTTTTTGTGAGCTGGGGTTGTCAGGGTTGCGGTTTTGGGACCCACTCCTTTAGGACTGGGGCAGCCCCTACAGCAGTGGTCATGGGGATCCTGCTACTTCTATTCTGAGGCTGGGTCGGTGGCGTTCATTTGCCTATAAGGCCTATGTACAACCTTTTGGTTGTTGGAATGTTATTGGTTCTGTTTGTGTTAACTGTTTTTTCTCTTTAGATGCTGCTGTTCCTGGCCAGAGGAGCCGGAGCCAAGTTCTCATCTGCGGCCGTAGACATGTGTTTTGGGCCGCTCTTCAGGCACGGAGAACTGCGGTTGGCTCTCAGCCAGCATGCCGTTATCGAATGGCGGGGGCGCGGGGGCCTTCAGTGGCCGGGCTTGCTGCCATTTCGGTTCAATTATAGAGCGGGTCCTCCTCCTCAGACCTTAATTATTTACCTGGGAGGTGATGATATGGGGTTGTTGAAGGGCAAGGCCTTGGTATGGCAGGCCCGTGATGATTTCCAGCACATTCGGGAGCGATGGCCGGGGACCATCATAGTGTGGTCAGCCATGCTGCCCCGCCTGGTATGGCGTTGTGCTTTGGACCCCGCAGTTATAGAAAGGGCTAGATATAAGGCCAACAAGGAAATCAAAAAGCTGCTGGAAAGGGGTTTGGGCCACTTTTTGCCCCATCCGGATATTTTGGTAAGATGTCCTGGCCTCTACAGAGGGGATGGGGTCCATCTCTCGGAAAAGGGTAATATGCTTTTCCTGAGAGATTTGCAGCAAGGGTTGCGGGTGGCTTTGGGCCTCCCGGTGGGCGCTAAGCCCTAAGTAGAGACTTGGCCTTAGTAGTGGCAGGTTTTTGGGGTTTAGGACACTATGCGGCTAGGGGAGGACTGCGAAGCATCCCCCTTTTGGGGAATTTGGGGTCTGGCATGAACAACCTGGGGTTTGAAGACCCGGGTTTGGAGATTGCAGACTGTCCAGGAGGCTCGGCTAGAGGGTGCCTTTCTGGCGAGACGTGCGTCTGGGTTTGGGGCCCTCTGGTGCGTGCCTCCCTGCTGGGCCTGCCTGGAGGGAGCTGAGTCGCTCAGCTCTGGCTGGGGGGCTGGGTCTCTCACCCATTAATGGCAGGGGAGCGGTCGCGGTGACCCCTAGCCCTGGCCAGGCCGCTGGTGGGGTACCCTTGCTGTTTATGCTGTTAGTTAATAAAGTGGCCCAATTTTATTCCAATGCATTGTGTCTGACTCTTTATTCTGACCTTGGGGGGCAATGAGTTTTTCCTTGCCTTTGTTTGTTTGTTTATTTATTAAGTTAGATTTATATCCCACCCATTCTGTGAAGACTCAAACTGGCTAACAACATAAAATAAACAGAGGCAACATTAGTAAACAGCATTAAAACCATAACAATAAAACAATCAAATAAAATCACAGTTGTGCTACTACATCTATTATAGGCAGGATCACATGGTGTCATCCTCTCTCCAAGGCCATCAAATCCTAGGCAGTTGGTATTAATACAAAAGTCCAAGTGGGGTGGCAGCCCTCTCACATTTAGATGTCATATGCCATCCAGAACAATTCAGTCTTACAGGCTCTGCAGAACTGTGATAAATCCTACAGGACCCTGATGGCTTCTGGAAGGTTGTTCCAGTTTATTGGGGCTGCCATAGAGAAGGCTCTGGCTCTGGTTGAATTTAGCCCAGGAACAACCAGAAGATTTTGAGAACTTGATCAAAGTGCTCTCTGTAGAACATGTGGGGCAAAGCGATCCTGCAGACAGGTAGATTCTAGGCCATATAGGGCTAGAATCTTAACCTTCTATTAAGAATATATTAACCTTCAGTTAATATCAGTACCTTGAAATGGATTCGTTATGCAACAGGCAGCAAGTGCAGTGCCCTCAGCACAGGCTGAATGTTCTCCTGCCAAGGGACCCCTGTTAGTAGCCTGGCTGCAGCATTTTGCACCAGCTACAGCTTCAAAATCTGAGTCAAGGACAGCCCCATGTAGAGAGCTTTACAGTAATCTATTCTCGAGGTGACCGAGGCATGGATCAGCATTGCTAAATCATTGTGCTCAATGTAGGGGACCAGCTGCCATATTCACCAAATATGGTAAAAGGCGGATATGGCAATGGCTGCTACCTGGGCCTCTATAGTTAAGGAGGGATTCAGGAGCACTCCCAAGCTCTTAACCCTTGATGCTGGCATCAATGGTAATCCATCAAAGGCTGGTAAAGGGATTGCTGTTTTTGGGCTGCTGCAACTTAGATAGAGAACCTCTGTCTTCGTCAGATTCAGATTCCATTGACTCAGCCTGAGCCATGATACCATGGCATGCAGTGCCAGGCCCAAGTTTTCCAGGGCACAACTGGACTGGCCAACCATCAATAGATAGAGCTGGGTGTCATCAGCATACTGATGACAACCCAGCCCTTACCTCCTGACCATCTGGGTAAGGGGGCGCATGTAGATGTTGAACAGCATTGGGGAAAGAACCGCCCTCTGGGGCACCCCACAGATAAGTGAGTGTCTCTGGGACAACAATTCTCCTATTGCCACCCTTTGTCCCTGACCTTGGAGGAAAGAGGAAAGTCATTGTAAGGCAGACCCCTGTATCCCCATGTCAGCAAGACAGCTGGACAGTAGCTGATGGTCAACTGTATCAAATGCAGCTGACAGATCTAATAGCAGCAATACTGCTGAGCCACCTTGATCCAGTTTGGCATAGTTGCTTGGTAGCTATTATTATTCATGTGCAATACTATGTGCACAGATTCTGTCTGAGTACTGGACACTCAGGGAACTAGGGAACATGGGGATTATTGCAATATTGATTACAGCCCCAGTACTGAGAGGCAACGGGTCAGTAATTACCCAGTCCCCAGTCAATACAAGGCAACAACATATAACCTTCTGGATTAAAAAAGGCCACAATTTTGACAGCCCTCAAGCTGGGCATATTCCCTGTAAGCTTTCACTCCCAAATCCCTTTCAGGGATCTCCAAGGTGGGGGAAATAGTGATGCAGGCTGCCTTTCCCCCCAAAATTGATCCAACCTCATGTTGATACTGCCGAATGCAGTTGTGACAAGGAAATACAACAAGCAATCCCAACACTGACAAAACCTAACATGACACTCCTGTGACACTACAAGGAAAAGAGGGAGGGGTGGGTGGGAAAAACCACAAGGCTGACTGAAGTCTGGTGATATAGCAGGGCACTTTTATTCTGGACTAATGGACCTGAGAGAAAGCTACCTTTGTGAGGTATTGCAGCAAGGAACTCATTCACCCCCAGCCACACCAGGACATGCCTGATTGGTCAGGCCCAGGTCATGATTCTATTATACATGGCCATAGAAGAATAATGCACAACTCAAATTGCAAGTAGTTTAATGCTCATAGTGTTTATACCAGTTGTGAATTTATTCAAAAAACCCAACTAAATTAGTATATACAAAAACTCTTTAAACTCCAGTTCCTTCCAATGCCACCAACTGCTTAGTACCTAACTTACACTATAGAATTCTTACAGTTCCTTAAATACACATAGTGCCAACTCTGCTTATTGCTTAACTTACAATGGAAACGCCTTGCAAATGCAAACACTGCTTATCCTCTAATGCAAGCTCAGTTTATTACTTCAAAATCTGCTTATGGAGTGACTATAATACAAGCACTGCTCTAACTGTAATACCAAATATGTTTGACTAAATCACCAACTCAGCATAACAGTGCACAAACCCTGCCTGGCAGCAATACGGACTCAGTTTAATCAACAGCAATCTGGTTAGCTAATACTATTCTAATAAGTCTACCTGTTAAAATATAGCTCTTCTCACCTCTACCTGAACAGCTGTGCTATAAGTGAAACAGCTGGACAAAGCACTATTAAAACTCAAATTCTAGTCAACAGGGCTTGTTAATGACATCAAACAAAAAAGAGCTCTGCCCCAATGGCCAAATCAATATGGAAAAGAATTCTAAATACACTTATAGGGAATAGGAGTACATGGAGTAATGATTATAAAGAGGAAACCCTGTAATACCCCGAACTCTCACTCAAGTGTGCCCCAAAATGCCCACTTCAACACACAATCAAACACAATTTTCAAACTGTTCACAAATGTCCTTCAGGCGCACACCACTCCACACCACTATTTATCATTCCACTGGATCTGAAAACCACACAAGGCTAGGCAGCAGATTTCCTGAGCAGCACGCAGCACACAGCACATGCCAGTTTGGGTGGGGCCTAACCTGTTAAGCCGCTACTATGCTGCC
Source organism: Heteronotia binoei (assembly GCF_032191835.1). NCBI lineage: Eukaryota > Metazoa > Chordata > Lepidosauria > Squamata > Gekkonidae > Heteronotia > Heteronotia binoei. The sequence goes on along the minus strand of NC_083223.1, from coordinate 94,141,261 downwards.
TTTCCCCCCAGCTAGAACATTTCCAGTCCTCCTGACCAATGCTATCCCATGCCTCATTTGGCCAAATAGCTAGTGCTGTGAATGTCCCTATGTTCTGTTTTAATCCTTTTCTTCTACACTATGTCCCAAGGTATTCCAATCTAACTTCTGCTATTGATTTGATATGTGATAGTGATAATAAAAAATAACAACATGTGATTGATTAGTAATTAATAATTACTATTAGCAGTATCTCAAAGTTATTCTTCCCCCCCCTCCCTTTGGCAGAGGGTTGTGAATGTACCTTCAAGATAGTGTTATCAAGGGGGGAAAATGTGCCATACAACTTGTTTTATTCCTTTTGCCTTCTCAAGCTGTGAATACAGCCTGAGTTGAAGAAACTTACACATCAAGTGTTATGTTTCAAAAAGAGGGTCATGGGGCCATGCTGAATTCAGATATCATGCCAGCTGGTTTAGGTTAAATAAAACCACAGCAAAAAAGTCAAAGAGCTATTTCCCACTGGCTGAGAGATACATAGTTACAAAAGTAGTCTTACACACACCTGCACACACACAGAGAGAAAACAGACACAGACAGATAGATATAAGAGTTAATTGTGTGATAATCCTCTGATAGTTCTGTTAAGTATAATTGGCATCTTAGAAAAAGGGTTGTCCCCCCACCTAAACAGAGGACACGTGTATGTAAAGAAACAAAATGCTTTGAGTTTGGAATAAACCAAGAAAGAATCAAACAGAAATATTGTATTTGTAAGTCAAGCCAATATTATAGGAATGGTGCAAGACTCTTGTGTTCTCTCCTCAAAAGGCAAGCAAGTGCTGGTAGTATGTCTGTCTTCCAAAGAAAGTCAGCACATAATTTTTTAAGCTAGACCTGATCTTGAAGCTAGGTAGGAGCTGAGATGACTTCAGAAATGTGAACAATATTGTTCATAAATAAGAAGAGCAGCAGACAAAGGGGCAGACATTTGTCATGGAAAAGGAAATCAGTTACTGTTACTATGCTTTACATGAAAACCAAGTGACCTTTCATGACATCCACTCCATGTGCATGTCAAAAATGGAGAAATCAAAACAAACATTACAGTTGTAAAGCACACATCAAAACCAACCACTGAGCTGGAAGGGGAATAAAAGAGGTGGGCAGATTATGGGTGAGATCAGATGAGCAGGTTGCCACTACAGGATTTCACCTTTTTAAAAGGTGCTTGATTTTGCACCACCTCCAGTAGATGAGATGGCAGCCTCTAAGCTGGCATCAAAGAGGCATGGGTCCATGGTTGACCATTCACATTGCTAATGCACCACAACCATGTATCCATGGGGAATGTTTTTAAAAGTCCTGCTGTTTGCACACAGAAATGGACGAGTACTCAAGTACTCCTCAGAATGAGGTCGGTGGGTGGGAAAGGATATGCTGGAAACAGAGTGGAGCAATCACACATGCATTTCCATGGTGCACTGAGGCAATCAGATGGCAAGTGTTGTATATATGCTTAGAATTGTATATATAAGCTGGAGTTCTTGCCTGGCTCACTGGGGCCTGAAGGACAGAGCTTGGGGACTCGGGAACAATAGGCAGCAGGATCCAAATCCTGCTGCCCTGCTCCAGTCAAGAGCCCCCGACTGGTTTGAATGGTCCAGTCACAGGCAGCGTGGGAACTTTGGGTATGCATCCCTAGCAGGTGCCAAAATTTTTGGGAAGCTGGATCTGGCCCAAGCGTACCAGCAATTGCCAGTTGTCACCACCATGGCCAAGGCCCAAACCATAGTCACACATCGGGGCGCTTTCTGGGTAAAGCGCCTCCAGTTTGGAGGCAGCGTGGCCCCGGGGATTTGTCAGAGCTTAATGGATTCTCTTAAAAGGGATTCCCGGTATCCAACCATTCTTTGATGATGTGCTCTTCACCGCAGCAACAGAAGAGGAATTTGCCAGCCGCCTCTGCACCGTACTACAGCTTTTCAATGAGGCGGGGCTCAAGGTAAAGAGGGAAAAATGTCTGCTGGGGGTCCCTTCAACAGACTTTTTGGGGAACATGATGGATGCAAATGGGATCCACCCATTCAAGGAAAAATTCACAGCCATTTGCAACACGCCAGCCCCAACTAACAAAGCCAAATTGCAATCATTCCTCAGTGTCCTCAACTTTTACCATGCCTTTCTCCCCCACAAAGCGGTGGTAGCGGAACCCTTGCATAGGCTCTTAGACAAAAGGGCTCCGTGGGTTTGGGGCCACCGGCAAGCCACCGCCTTCCAGGCCGTTAAAGGCCTCCTGACATCCAATGCGAAAGACATTGCATGCTGCTCGGCCAAGGACAAAATACTCTCCCAAGTTCTGAACTGGGTGTGGAGGGGATGGCCCATGGGCTGGGTGGGACCGGAGTTTGGGGCATTTGTGTCCCACAGGGATAAGCTCTCTGTCCATAAGGGGTGTTTGCTATGGGGGAACAGGGTGGTGGTGCCCCTGGTTCTGAGACATCAAGTCCTCACGGCACTGCACGAAACCCACACGGGAATCGTGCGCATGAAGGCACTTGCCCGCAGTTATGTATGGTGGCCCAGGATGGATGATGCGATTGAGTCTTGGGTTGCCCACTGCCAGCCCTACCAGGAGATCTGGCCGGCACCTCCCCGGGCTTCGTGGGAATCCACACGAAACCCCTGGTCCCGGTTGCACCTGGACTTTGCGGGGCCCTTCCAGGGACAAACATTTTTCTTAATTGTCGACATACTCGAAATGACTGGAGGTGTTCCTGGTTGCATCTACCTCCTCCCAGGCTGCCATCAGCGGCCTCTGCCAGGTGTGTGCCACGCATGGCCTCCCGGACCCGCTGGTCTCGGATAACAGGATGGCCTTCACGTTGGGAAAATTCCAGGATTTCTGCACCCGCAACCTCATTAGGCACATCAGGTCAGCCCCCTTCCACCCGGCCACCAACAGCCAGGCCAAAAGGATGGTGCAGACAACTAAAGAATCGCTTCGCCGCATCATCCAGGGGGACTGGGAGGGGTGCCTGGCAGACTTCTTACTATCACAGCACAGTATGCCCTCCTCAGCCACGGGCCGCAGTCCTGCCTAACTCCTCATGGGCCACCGGATAGCCATCCTACTAGACTGATTGCACCCAGACAGAGCCCTCGACCTGCAGGAGGTTCCAGAGTTGATCCAGGCACCTTGGAGGTTAGATACGGGGGACCGGGTTATGGCTAAGAACTTGGGGGGGGGGAGCACACTTGGATTCCAGCAAGGGTAGCCAGGGTGCTGGGGTCCATAATGTATGAGGTTACAACAGAGGGGGGGGGGGTCCATCATAAGGAGGCACATCGACCAGCTGTGGTCCCACGAAAGCCCCGAGGTAGAAGTCAAAGATTACAGTTCTGACAACCAGACTGCCATCTCCACTCCTTCCCCGACCGCCGCAGCAGGGGCCCAGAGCCCCACCCTTCAGGTGGAACTGGTGGTCACGGAGGCCCAGGAGCCGCCGGCTGAGAGCGATACAGTGGTGGCCCCTCCACTCACCGCCACTGCAACTGCGTCCGCTCCACCACCCCCTCCGGGGCTCAGGCGGTTCACCAGAGAGCATCGCAAGCCAGCCTACCTCAATGACTACATCAGCTAGGCTTAAGAATTAAGGGGGGAGGGATGTTGTATATGTGCTTAGAATTGTATCTATAAGCTGGTGTTCTTGCCTGGCTCACTGGGGCCTGAAGGACAGAGCTTGGGAACTCGGGAACAATTGGCAGCAGGATTTGGATCCTGCTGCCCTGCTCCAATCAAGAGCCCCTGACTGGTTTGAATGGTCCAGTCACAGTCAGCGCGGGAACTTTGGGTATATATATATAGTGGGCCCTGTGGACCTAGTCTCTAGTCTTTGTAGGCAGCACTATACCATGCTGTATTCAATAAAAGAGCTATGTTCACTACCTCCTCGCCTCATCATTGTATAGAACCCACTATATTATAGCAAGAAACCTGCCTTGGGAGTGCTTCCATGGGATGCCACCCAATTTTCCTCAGTGGCTATCTGGGAGTTGTTGTAACATGAGGTAAGGACAAGTAGGTCACAGGGGCCAGATGTGTGTGTATGATCACACCCATTTAATCCTGGTGGGAGGCGTTGCTATGGTGGACTTAACTGCTCAACTGATTGCACCCTATGAATTTCCTAAACATGAGAAGCAAAGGTGTGTATATTTCTCTAGTATCATGGAAAAGGACAAGGAGAAGAGATCAAGATGTGCCGAAATGTATTTGCCATGTGTTACTGCTGTGACTCACAAATAGAAAACTAATGTGTTTATTTTGTTGAGGAATTGTTATTAGTGGAAAGGAATTATTTGGATCCACTTCAGAATGTGCAACAATCAAAAGAAAATCATCTAAACAATGAAGGTTATGTGTCTTTTTGTTATATTTCAGGTTACTTGATATTAAATGGCTGGGTCCAAACCGGCACTTTAAGCCAACATAGGGACAGCTCACAGATGGATCAAAAAATCAAAACCAAACCTGCACATCTGCCTCCTGCCCCACTCCCATACTCACCCTATCCTTAGGCGTCTCAGCTGTGGCTCAAAAAATTACCACTTCCGAAGTAGTTGCAGATTTTAGCGCCGCATGCCATCCACCTTTCCACCATATGAATACAGGGGCACACAAGTGAGGCAGATTGGTGGAGTGAACTCACCAATCTGCTCTAGATACTCACCAGTATTCTTTTTTTTAAAACTGCCTCAAGCACAAACCAAAACCATGCCAAGGGGATGGCGTGCAACAATCGTCTGACCACACCAAAGTGCCTCCCATGCAGAAAATGGGTGACTCTTGCAGGAGTATCTAATCAGGATTCAGCTGCTCCATTTTGAGCTGGCCCAATTTGAGATGCCTCCCATGCACCCAAAGCTGCTGGTCTGGACCCTGCCAATGTGTTACATAGTTTTTTCAACACAATGACTTACAATGAGTGGTTGCAACTAGGGATGTGCAAAAAAAAATTCGGATTGACACGGATTCGGAAGTATACGGGGGGGGGGGGAATTCGGAATCCCCGTATACTCCTGAATACCGCATTCGGAATAGCCGCATATACGGTAGATGCACGGCTATTACCGAATATACGGCCCTATTATACCCTATGGGCCATTGAAATCAATGGCAAATAGGGTATATTTGAAGCTGCATGGAGGGGAGGGGGTTTGAGATAGAGCCCCCAAATTTGCAGGGGACCTGCAGGGGACTCTCCCCTCCAACCCCCCCAAGTCCCAAAAAGATTGGGCCAGGGGATCCCATTCCAGGGGCACCCAAAGAGGGTGCCCCTATTCCATCATTATACCCTATGGGCCATTGAAATCAATGGCAACATAAGGCATAATTAGAGGCTACTGGGGGGCAGGGGGTTTGAGGGAGAGCCCCCTGGGGGCTACTGGGGGCAGGGGACCTGCAGGGGACTCTCCCCTCCAACCCCCCCAAGTCCCAAAAAGATTGGGCCAGGGGGTCCCTGTCTTTGGGCTCCCCAAAAGGCCCATTGCTAACAATGATGGGGAAAGCCCATTTAGCCACTTCCTCACTGTAATTGTCGTGGGAAAAGTGGCTCTGGGGAGCAGGGGGTTTTGAGGAGAGCCCCCCAAACTGCTGTGCAGCTTCAGGGCACTGTCCCACACAAAACCCACAAGGCCAAAAAAAATTGGACCAGGGGGTCCAATTCCTGGGGCACCCAAAGCCAAACCTAACCACATCAGAGAATCTCTATAGGACCCAAATGCACTACATCCCTCTATCTACTCTATGAACCCTGCAGGGCAGGCCTGGAAGCAATATAAAACCCAGTTGCCAACGTCACTGCCACACAAAACACAATCTGCTCAAGGTCTGCTCTGCAGACCTGGCTGCAGCAAACCCAGATGCCAGCTCTCCAGCCCTGCCCCAAACAACACGGGGAGAGCTGGCCATCCACAACAAACCTGCTGATTCTGGGTCTCTCACCCAGGTGCCAGCTTCCCTGCCACAGAACACACAATCTACTCTATAAAAACAAGAAAGTGACCCAGCCCACACACACCCTCACCAACCCCCACACCAACCAGAGGCAATTTAAAAAAACCCAAAACAAAACCAGCAGAATCACAAAAGGCCAAGTGTTAAAAAAGTGGCCTTTTCACCAACAAGAAAGCTCAGGCCAAATAAGTCAACATCACCCCCCCCCCCCTAAAACCAGAACCAGGAAAAGGGGGACAAAAGTGGCCTTTTAAACAATGGAAATTAGGCCAAACAGCACCCCCCCCCCAGAACCCAAAGAAAAGAGTAACTGCAGCAGCACAACACAGCAGCAACAAATCAAACACTGAATACTTTTAGAACAGTAAAAAATTAACTTTTAACAATACAGGAACTTTGCCAACCCCTCCCCCCAAAAAAAACCCTTACCCTAACCCCAAGAAATCCAAGCCACCCAAATCAGGAGAAGTAAAAGGACACTGCACTTTTAAAAGTCCTCTCACTAAATTAAGATATGGGCAAATTGGCAAAAAAACCCCACCCCAGGCCCCCTCCCCAAGCAGAAACCCCCAAATAAGCTACCCCACCACCACCACCACCCAAATCTGGATAAGTAAAGGGACTCTAAATCTTAAAAGAAGTCCTTTTACCAACAATAAATAAAAACAAGAACCCCAAGAGTGTCTTACCTTGTCTTCTCTAGTCCAGGGGAAGTCTGGTAAGGCTGAGTGAGAAAGCTGCAGGCAGCACCTTAAGCCAAGGGCCAGCCAGACCTTTGCACAATCTCACACACAGCAGCAATGGAGGAGTCAGTCCAGTCAGGAAGGAAGACTCCTTAAAAAGCCCTTCAAAGCATGCATTTGCAATGCATTTTGCAAATGCATGCTTTGGATTGGCTGCTGGGGCTCCTCTCCCCCCCCCCCCGATTCCAGAGAGAGGCGGGAAGAGGCCACTAAAGGCGCGAAAGTAGGCAAGCAGCTCCTTTGAAGCTGCAGAAGCTACTTTGCCGCCTTTTGAATTGACAGCCGTATACTTACGAATAGCTATTCGTAATTATACGGCGAGCCGTATTCGGCTGCTGTATAATGGGTGCCTATGGGGATCGGCTGCAGCCTATTCCGCATACAGCCGAATCAGTGCTGATTCGGCTGTAAATACGGTTCGGCTGAACCGAATGCACATCCCTAGTTGCAACTGTAGGTAAAGAAGGTTGCTAGTCATTGATAATAAAGCCTAATGAACTACAGTAAATGAGCGTTGGTGAGACAAAAAGCTCTCCTTGAATAAACTAGCTTTTGTGAAAAAAGTAATAAAAATAAGCAAGCAGATAACAGTACAATCTCAAGCAGAGTTACACCTTTCTAAGTCCATTGATATAAATGGATTTACAAGGATTGTGCTGTATTGAGCTCATGAGCTGTAATGTGCATCACACACAGAAATGCCATTAGCCAGATATTTCTATCCATAAAGTCAGTTTTATTGACATTTTCTTGACCTGAGAAAAGCATATTCTTTTGGCAGCATATTCTTTCATGAACACTTCCCTGGGAAGCCACCTGATTTTCCCTTATGGCTATTTAATCCATCTCAGAATCATTGTAGCATGAGGTAAGGACAAGTATAGCACAGAGGTAGGTGGTAGGCAGGAAGGAAAATGCACAAACAGAATGAAAGAAAAAGAGAGAGAGAGACAGAGAAAGAATGAGAGAAAGAATGGTAGAAAAAAAGATGGGGAGGAAGGAGTGCAAGAAAGAAAAATGAAAGGAAGAATGAAATAAAAAGACAGAAAGACAGAGATACAGAGAAGGAATGAGAAGGAAGGAAGGGAGAGTTATGGAAAAGTTGGGGAGAAAGGAGTGAAAGAAAAGAAAATGAAAGGAAGACAGGAAGACAGCAAAATGACAGGAAGACAAGCAGGACGGAAGGTAGTCAGCCATTAGAAGCCTCCCTTTGACCCCCTCCCACTTGCAGGGGGAGTGAAAGGGAGCCTTCCAATGGCTCCCAGCCTCTTAAAGCAAGCAGCTGACAGGTGGACCCACTCCACTGGTGGCTGTAAGAGGCAGGGAGCCATTGGAAGCATCCCTTTCGCTCTCTCCCACTTGCAGGCAGTGAGAAAGTGAAAGGGACTCCATTCCATCTCATGGGGCCATAGGACAGCGTGGACTCCATTGTATCTTATGGGCCCATAGGACAGAATGGATTTCATTGTATCCTATGAGCCCATAGAACAGAATAGAGTCCATTCCATCCAATGGACCCAATGGAGTCCATTCTGTCCAATGGGCTCATAGTATAAAATGGACTCCAATATGTTCTATGAACCCATAGGACTGAATAAGCAGGGTTGTCAAACTCATTTTTTACGAGGGCCAGATCTGACACAAATAGGACTTTATGGGGCCAAGCCATGTTTGTCATAAAATGTATTACCGGGTAGTGGAGATATAAACTTTATAAAAGATGCAGATAAACACAATTGAAGATATTATTTTAACTTAAAATACAACATGCTTCTTGTGATATTTTGTTTAAAACTGAAAGGTGGGGGAATACTGGGATTTAACAATGCAGTTTTTTAAAAATAAAACATGAAATGGTTAGGTATTGCAAGCTTCTCTCCTTCCCGCCCCATCAGATCTACTCAGATTGGCAATCGCCCTCTCCAGTATAATATCCCCCTTTAGATGTGGGTTTCCAGGTTAGAATACTCACTAGGCATCAGACAAGCTGGCTCAAAGGAACAACCCTTTATTTTCAAGGAGCTTCAACTGGCCATAAATGCTGTAATAAGCTGCAAAACACAGCCTTAGCTCCAGTCCATTGAAATACATTGCAGTACAAAGTTGCAAGGAAAACACAGAAATAATTTTTATATTAAGATCTGTGGGTGCATAGACCTCAATGGAAATCCATTCCACGTTTTCCTTGAAGCTTTGCAAGCCCAGAAGCCAGCAGACACAAGGCAGAAGGAGATGGAAATGTTGTCCACAGCATCAGAGCTTCAAAGGGTGAGGACAGGAGGGGAAGGAGGATAGAGAAAAAAGCCCTGCAGGCCTGATTAAAGCCCTGGGTGGGCCAGGTGTGGCCTGCAGGCCAGGAGTTTGACACCCCTGGAATAGAGTCCATTCTATCATATGAGCCCACTGTAGCCTAATTCAAATAGAAAGAATTAAGAGTATTTTCAGATGGAAATGCGGCTTGTTAAATTGTATAGTGTCAGTCTGTTTAACTGCTGCTGTTGAACTGGCTCCTCCCTGCTGCAAATGAACATTCCTTTTGTGTCTGTTGAAGAGAAGTAACTGTCTCATGAATATGTCTCTCACAGTTTACTGCTTGTTTCACTGTTTGCTTCGCTGCAGCATTGTTGGCTTTTTGGAGGGTGAGGGGTGGGGGAGATGAACTGTCTCAGGCTTCCTACAATGTGCCTTGAGGAGACGCAGTAGTGATCAGTATGTGATCAGTAAGCCCCCAGGAGAAACTGTCAGCAGAGAGGTCAGTGGCCTGTCAGCAGAGAGGTCAGAGAGGTCAGTGGCCATCTGGTGGCCTGATGGGACCAGTAGCACACCAGAGACAGAATGCAAGTCAATCCTGCACGGCCCACATTCAAGCAATGAAAATCCTCAGATTTGCTACCAGGGTAGGGCTTTTATTATTTAATGAAACGTGATGCCCAAAACTGACATTAAATATGTTCTAGTATAGCAGGGATCACTTCTACAATTCCTGTCACAGATTGCATTCTGTAACTTGACTTCAACCTCATCTTCAAAATATATAATGGTAACTTAAAATATATTAAGTGGATTTTTCACTTTCTTCATGGGTCTGCTACATTAACTTAACAGGAGGAGAGTTTGTGAAACAGTCTTTCTTCAGATTTATATGTCAGGCAATCATGAAGGAGAAACATGAACTACACACACACACGCAAAGACTTTAGTAAAGAATCCCAACCACAACATCCCTAGTTCTGTATGTAGCCCAAGCCAAGTGATATTTTAAAATAATATAGCATGTTTTGTAGAAATCTGTAGACATTACAAGCTTTCATGTATTAGTTGCTTGTCCATGAATGACTGGGGCCTGTGGTGAGGGGCAGTAATAAGACACAAATAGAAGTGTGGCTGTAGTTTTTGTACTGAGGCTGTGACTATTCAAAGAACAAATAATAAACTTATTCTGCCATATGAAGTTGCCAGGCAATTAATGAACAACCAAACCTTTACAGAGGTTGAAAGTAGTACTATAAAGTGCTCTTATCTACATTGAGCTTTTCTATTTCTGCTATGTGACAGATACTGCTTCTAATTAGTCCATAGCAATTAACTCCTTCTGACCTCATTATGGTTTGAAGAATGTTTATTTAAAGTTTGTAATGATTAGAAATTAAGAAAAAAAAACCCCACTATGCAGGAGCTAGATGTGTCTGAATATATACTACTATGGTGATGTCTAGTAAGGTTGCCAAAGTTCTGACGGGGATGGAGAGCTTCCGAAATTACAATTAGAGATTTCCGTTCCAAAAATGTCTGCTTTGGAAAGAAAACTCTATAGTATTATACCCCACTGAGTCCCTCCCCTTCCCAGGCTCCATCCCTAAAATTCCAGAAATTTTCCATCCCGGAGTTGACAACCTTAATGCCTGTGCAACTGTGTTCTTCTCAAAATGGCATCACCTTTGAAGTACTGGAAATGGGGAGTAATTCTCCAGATCTCACTGTTAGCATTTTTAAAAAGTCATTCTGATCACAAATTGTGAACAAATTGCTAAATTCCCCAGCTACCCTCTGAGTTAAATGCTTGTGTGGATACATGTTTAAATTATGTACTTTTGGCACCCCCCGTCTGAATTATATGGATAACTTGCTGCTTGTAGAGCCTAAGGATGTGGACAAGGTCTTTGGAGAGGTGAGACCTAACACCTGTACTCTTGACCCTTGTCCTTTCTAGCTGATAAAAGCTGTCAGAGGAGGACTGGCCAAGTGGGTCATGCTTCCTTCAGCGGTTTGTACCATTCAATGCTCAAGGAGGGCATAATTAGACTTGATTTGACCCCTTCCCTCAAGCCCTACTATGTTGAATAGTTTCCAGCCAATCTTCTAGTCTCAGGCAATGTTCTAGAGATCCAAGGGTTCTTGAAAAAGACACATTTTATGGACTCATCTCAATCTGGTTTCAGACTGGGATTTGGAACAGAGACCACTTTGGTAGATAACCTCTACCAAGGACTAGACAGGGAATGTGACCCTGCTAATTCTGCTGGATCTCTCAGTAGCCTTTGATACTCAACCATAAAATACTACTGCTACTTGGCACAGGGACTGGGGGTACTATCTTACAATGGTTCAAGTCCTATCTGGGAGGCAGTCTCAGTAGGTGGTGCTGGGGATTCCTGCTCTGACCATGGCTGTTGACCTGTGCAGTTCTGCAGGGTTCAATCATCCTTCATGCTATATGTTAAGCTGCTGGGAGTGGTCATTGTGATTTAAAAGATACCCAGAGCAGCTGAAGGTGCTATAAATCTTGGGCTAGGTGAGAAGGATTCAGCATGAATGTTGAAGTCATTCAGAAAAATCAGTCCAGGTGTCTCCAGCACCACATCTGAGAGCACCTCCACCAACTCAGAGAAGGTGCACACCAGGGTATTGCCTATCATATTCAGATGTATAACACCTCTTTGCTGTTTGGTCAAAATATTTGGAATGACATTTTAGGCTCAGCATTTTCTTTTTTCCTTCATGCACAATTGTTTTTATGTAGTCATCTGGATACAAGAAGTCAGAGGTTATTTCTCCTGATTTAATTGTCATCCTTTAAAAAAAAAAATCTTTTTTCTCAAGATCAAAGATCAACTTAAAATATATCAGCAAGGTCCTTCAAGCAGAACCAAATTATTTCATTTATTGAATGCCCTCTCTTAACACCACCTGCTTTAAAGGGGTGCTGACAAAGGTTTATATTTGACAAGGTTAAGCTAATGATGTATCTGTGGAGGCTACTGATATAGATACTTGCAAGTAGCTTTCTAGTCCTGAGCCCTGACATGGCTGGGGATTTAAATATGGTCCATTATGGTTTAAAGATGCATTACTAATTTCTCCATTGTATTAATTGCATACTTTTCAGCTAAGGAAATGTGGTATGGCAAGAAATGCAATTAGTACAATTAACTTAATACAATTAACTTAATGCAACTGAATACTTGCCTCATTCCTGTGACTTCAAATGGAATTGACAATGAATGATCAATATCTTAGATGTTTGAGAATGTTACATATTTCCATTATGCTTTGCTCCTACTATAAATAGAATATGTATAGGACTTATAAGAGATGACAAATGTGACATTACAGTAAATGTACATACAATCTATATACAGCATACACTTGGTTTTCTCCTCTGTCTGGATATTCTCTGGGTGATCTTGAGATTTTTACTTTATGCCATCCTAATACTCTCACAGGATTGCTGTAATGATAAAATAGGAAAGATAAAACTATTCTGAGTTTTCAAAGATTTCAGGTTTTCACGGCTGGTAACATCATTAGGGTTTGTAGAATCTTTCGGGCTCAAGTGCTGTGTTCTACTGGAGAAAGTTTTTCTTCCAGACGTTTCGTTCTCAGCTGCGGAGAACATCCTCAGTGGTGTTGCAGCCGGAGCCAGCGCTCTGACCTTCTTGGCTGCTGTGCATTGAGTGGGGCCAGAGCTGCTGGAGAGCTGCTATTTCTAGGCTGGAGGGGGTGTGGTGAGAGGGCAATTGGTTTGTGGATGTGCCCATTGTTTGGTGGGGCTTCCTGGAAGAGTAGTGATAAGGAAACTGGCTGTTGAATGTGACCATTGTTCTGTGTTAATTGCTGGGAGGGTTGGAAGGGGTGTGAAGATGGTTGTTGACTGTGCTGATTGTTCTGTGGAATATGCTGGTTGTTCTGTGACTTTCTGCAATTTATAGTCTGTAGGGTGTTTTGCAGAGCTGGGTACCAAGATTGGTGGATGAAAATGCCTTCTTCCTTTCTGTTAAAATTGCGCTGGTGTTTGTTACCCGCCTGAACAGAGAAGCTATTGAGATTTACAAACACCACAGTGGAGACTGGAGGACGGGGTGAATATGGGACAAGGACAGGTAGCAAATGATTGCATGTGGAGGAATTTTTTGGGTTGATTTCAGAGGCATCTTTGAGTTGGCCCAAAGTGCTGGTCTGTTAGCAGCCATTATGTACAAAAAGGCAAGGAAGGGAGGAAATAATGTCAGATGAATTTGTATAAAATCAGTCAGCAGTCGGCAGGCAGAAAATCAAGTACTATTAACTCAAGCACACTAGAAAACACTTCTGATCCAGGCTGATATTAGAAAATATAAAAACAACAGCCAGTGTTTCCCTCACAGTGGAAAACACTCTGAACTAGAGAAAGACTTTTAAATGTAGTTGGTTCAGGCTTCTCAAATTCACACAGAGGATTGTCTGAACTTGTGACAGATATTACTTTCACAGACCCTTCTCCAAGCAATCAGGTATTCTCTAGGCTTCAGAGCTATAGTCCAGACACCAGCACCCCAGAGGGCTCTTCATACAAGCACCTCATTCACTTGTGTTATGTCCCCTCACAGCTAGGATCTCTGTCTGACTTATGGAATTTCCACACAGCCACAAGAACCTTTTGTTCCTCTCTCATTGTGTGTATTGGTGTTTTAACATAGAACCGGGAGTCTGTTTTGGGGTATGAAAGAACTTCTCAGCAGAGTCTTAAAGCTTCATTCTGCCTTGTGACACAGTATGCCATAGCCTTGAGAGTTTCCCCAGAAAGAAGCTACAATTAGCCCCTTCTCACAATTAAACTCTCAACCAGACAAGAGCTCTAAATAAGCCAGCTCTGTCTCAGGAACTCAACTGAACTCCTGTTCAGTCTGGTCTCAGCTCCAAACTCCCAATTGAACTGAACACTGAGGCGATTTCTCCCCACGGCTGCCTTCCTCAACTTGATACATTCGTTACTCTGGGAGCGGCTCAGCCAATCAGAGTGAGCTTCTCAACCCTCACTTGGGCAAACTGCTTTCAGTCCATCACACTTTCACATTCCCTCATATTATGATTAGAAGGAATGAGTTTTCATCCCCATGCTGCACGGAAAACCTAAATTAACTACAACAGCTAAAGCTGCTTCACTGGTAGTCTTTAATCAGTGACTGGACAAACACTTGTGCTCTAGGCTGATTCTGAATTGAGCAGGGGTTGGACTAGATGGCCTGTATGGCCTCTTCCAACTCTGTGATTCTATGTTGCTATATCAGACATATTGCCTGTGGGGATTGATTATGACAATTACTTGCATCCTGAATCCTGTAAAAGCATAGCATCTGATCAAATATGCGCTCTACAGTTAGGTCTTGTGTTGGACCCTGCCAGCAGAAGTTTACTAGTACTCACCTTCTCCTTGTATAGCAGTCTGTGAGCTCAAAAATCTGAAGCTGGGAGTCCTGGAACCCTTACGGAAAACACCCACAGCAGCCAGAAGCTTCAGCAAAGAGGGGAGTCTTCCATCAATGGAACATCAACCAGATACAAGTTGTTTCTATGTAGCAAGTATCAATGTCAGGCTAGCTTCTGTGACATCCATATTTAAATTCCTGCTCTGTCGTGGAAGCTAGTTGGATGACCTTGAGCCAGTCACTCTCTCTCAGTCTAACTTACCTGAGAACATTATCATGAAGGGGAAAAAAATGAAGCAGGCGAAAATGACATTGTAAGCCAATAATGCTAATATGGCATAACCCTATTTAAATAAATAAGACCACATCACTGTGATGAGTATTGGCCAAATTATAGTTCCTATTTGAGATCAAACTTTATAAAAAAAAATTCATACCCAAAGTAGGCCTACTTGCCTTGACAGGAAAAGAACTAGCATTTACTTTTTTTTTTTTGCTTGGAACCTTGAATAAAAATGTTAACAAGTGCAGAGTAAAAATTGCATTATTTGAAATAAATGCCACGTGCTACTTAAGCATGCAATTTTCTACCTCTCTGAATGAGAGTGCAAAATAACCCCAAATGGGCTCTGGGCACTTAGTTGTACAATGTGCTAAAATGTTGGAAATTAGGTCTGTTGAATTATTGATGATTCAGGGCTTAAGAGTCATGATTATTTATGACCTTTCACACAAGTGAAGGGTGTCGTGGTGATAGATAATATTTTGATGACTGAATGCCAAAAATAATAACCACATTCCACAGTTGGAAATTATGAATATGAACTTGGTTTAAGCAGGGCATGGAAGGAGGAAGACAGTACAATTTTATTCTTTATGGGGGACAGAAAGGACATTAGCTAATATAAAATGATAAATGGTAAAGTCCTTTCTTCTTTCTATGTCCTTGAAAAAGGTACCCTTTTATGCCTGTGCAAAAATGAATTCATGCATTATTTTCAACACTTTTAAATTTCACCTATATCCTACTTTTCAAATTTGGACAGTGTACATGGGAAGCTGAGGATGAACACTGAGGGTTTTAAGTAGGACAAAAAGTAAACATTGGAGAAGTGGGTACGTTTGGACTGTAAGAAAATAAAATAGTCTGCTCCATTAAATGTTTTAAATAAAAAAACAGTTTCTAATAGTCCTATACAAGTACCCATTATGGACTGTAAACAACCAATACTTTAGTATCAGTTGGTAGGGACCTCTTACATGCCTCCATGCCTCTGAAATGAGGCTCTGCACATTCTATGATCAATTCTGAAGTTTCACTTAAAAAGAAAACTTGATGGTAGCTGCTTCTAATAATAGTGATTTCTGCAATATATTGTCACTTCCTGGTTCTCAAATTGCGTGGTTTGTTCATGTAAGCCACATGTGAACTCATATAAAGAGAAATTAAGCAGCAGGAAAAAAATCCTCTAGTTAGGTAAGAGATATTTTGTCCAACTTCTTTTTGTGATTTGCTCTGCTTCTTCACTAAATCAAATGCTAAGTTTTTCATGCCCCATTTAAAATTAGTGAAAGAAATAAGAATTCTTACAAATAAGAAGTCTGAGAGGCTGCATACACAGGACCAATATCACTTTCACTCAGCTCAATGCACTCTATTGAGCTTCTGCAACAAACTCTTTATTTCATCTACTAAACTGTACGCAATCAAAATACTGAAATCTTTCTGCATGACTGAAGTTAATCAGAGCTTGCTGGTTGCAGTATATGAGACCTAATAAAAAAAAAAGGCAGGTAAAACCTTCAAAAATATGGTTACCATCTGTTGCTGAACAACAGTAAAAACCCATGAAGAGGGATCTCACATGACATTGGGAAATGCAAAGCTTTTTATATATTATCATTGCAAGATGAAAAAAAAATTGACTTGGCCAGGGGGGAGGGAGAGTAGAACAGAAAAAAACCCCAATTGTTAGGACTGTCTGGATCTTCTGTTTTCTATATGGTTGCCCTTTATGTCCAAATTCCAAACAAATTCAGCAACATGGCTGGCTCACTTATATTGAGCTAAATATTACCCAAGGCTAGAGACCATTCCTGAACACTTTGACAAAATAAGCTAAATATGTATTTATTTATTTGTTTGTTTATTTAGCCTTTCCTGCTACTGTGCAACACTGACTAGCTGGTAACCATGAGCCCAGGAAAAAATCTTTCAACATTTACCCCGGTAGCCTGCTCACAGGGAGGTATAATCAAGCAGTTTGTTTTTTAGTCTGTCTGGCTACGTTCTTTAAAAAGTATCATGGTTGGTAAGAATATTGCAGGTTATAGAATTAGGGTTTCATATTAGGCAGTAAAAGGCATTCAAGGTGATTTGCCAATCCAATCTCTTTAGGTTTGCCAGGCAAAAAAGCAATCACTTGAGGCCAGGTAGCAGCACAGAACTTTAAGGTCAACCAGCATATGGAGAAAATAAGTCATGCTGCTTGGGTCCTCTTAGCTTGTCTTTTGATATGCAAGTAATGACAATTGAGACACAGAACAGAAACTATACCAAACTTTGAGCTGGTGTAGATCTATATGAATGGTTAACATCTCATTTTAAAGTTGCCAAGTTTAATGGCAACTGCACTGAAAATGGATGAAAGAGTTCATTCATTCAGATTTGTTGCTGCAGAGCAGCAATTTAATAAAGTTGATCTAAATTTAAGACAACAACGGAGTCTTGCATTTTCATTCTAGGGTGTGTGGGTCACATACACTTTTTGTGTGGGAATACTGCCTGGATGAATACAATCACCCTCAGTAATAGTCTTGCTTGAATCCTGGTGTTTACAATAATGTAAGTAAAGCCAAACATTTAAAAGGGCTTAAAATCACTAGCAGTTGGTGAAATGATTTCAAAGTGAGAGAAAAAAATTAAAATCTTCAATTTGCAAAGCAAATTAGTTTGGATTTTGTGCACATCATTCTTTTTTAAACTAATAACTATTAACCTTAGTGGGGGCATGGTGCCAATTTTACTTTGATAATTAGAAAACAATGCTCTGAAGAAAATGTGAGGAATAATATAATTAGGTTATATGCACTCTCTGGCAGGGTTAGCAGGTCTGTGTTGGAAAATACCTTAAGACTTTGGGGGTGATCAGGGAGAAGGTGGGGTTTGTGGAGGAGAGGGGCCTCAGCATGGATATAATGCCATAGAGTCCATCCTTCAAAGCAGCCACTGTTTTGTTTATTGTCTCCAGGGGAGCTGATTTCTGCCAGCTGGAGATCAGTTGTAAAAGCAGGAGATCTCCAGGTCCCACTTAGAGGCTGGCAACCCTACTCTGATGATCACAAAAAAAAAAAGCCAAAGGAAGGTGGTGACATGGTCTAAACATATAAGTATGATTGATTTAGTAAATAAATCAAATTAGATACATTGTATGCATGGCTGGCTTCTGGCTTTGCTTTCAGAAGAGAGGCATGGGGCCCTGGCATTCCAGGTGGGATTCAGAAATGGCATGAAGAAGGAGAAGCGTGATACAGAAAGAAGAACTTCATGAGAGTGACAAAAAATTATGTGAAAGTAGACATACAAACTGTTTAGTGTGTAACTCTCTTGTTTTTTTTTCCAAGCAACTGTGTTCTGAATAACAGGATCTCTCACCTAAGTAAAGAACACTCCAGTGTCTGACCTAAATTATACAGTATGTTGACAATACATTTGTGAATCTTGCTGAAGTTGAAGGTTTGCAAAATAAGTAAGAACATTGGGCAACTGTCATGAAGGGGTAATGGCTTGGCTGTCAAAAAGCTACCACTGAGGAAGCTTCAAGAATACATTCTAACAGTAAAATTAAGTCCCCACTCTGATGGAGGCCAACAGCACAAAATCAGGAGAACCCCTAGAGTATTGGCCACCAGAACTACAGGCTCAAAAGTACTGTGGCCAGGAGGTGCTGCCTACCTCAATGGGAGCACTCCAGCAGAGTCCCCAGTTCTGGAAACAAAATGGAGTCCGATCAGAAACAGGCCAAGGAAAATACTCCTTGCAAAATGGAGTAAGACATGGTATTAGCTTGTTTTGATTACCACATAGGCTTCCTTCTGGTCTGGCTCTCTCTCCCCCCACCCAAATGGATTACATAAGGACAATGGGGTTCTCAGGTGAGTATGACACTTGACTTAATCCTCAGCTACTGACTAATGGCTCACTCTCTGGGTCCATTACTCCAACTCAGTTCTTTCTGTTTACTTCTATGCTAATATCTGCCACGTTGCACAAATTCTTTGTTTTCTACACTGACTTCCTTCCCTAGTGTTGAAACTAAAATGGATTAAAACATTGGCAGAAGTGGCTCAGCTGCAGTTGAAGAAGATATTTGGATCTAGAACAGAGCTGCTGATAAGGTGAGTGAGACTTAATTTGCTTTTCTAAAACTGCTGGGGAGTATTATGTAGGGTTGCTGTGGGAGTTAACTGTGTGAGTGCTTGGTGTCTGCTGGAGAGGGGTTTCTGATTGCTTTTGTGTGTCTTTTGTGTAGCTATTGCTGAGTGAGGAGAGCTTGTTTGCCTGGGGGTAATTGCTGGCCCCACCCTCTGCTGTTGCTCTGGCTGTTGAGTCAGAGGTGGGTGGGGGCTTGAGCCTTTAATTTGCAAGGCTCCTCCTTGCCAGAGGTGCCAAAGGGCTCTTGGCCTGTGGCTCTTAGCCTGGGGGGGGTCTCGCCTGGGGGTTCTGTAGAAAGGTGGGTAGTTACCCACAAGTAGTTTCAAGTGGCAGTTGGTAATGGGATTTAAAGAGAAGTGAAAATAAAGAAAAAATTGAAATGGATTGCAGCAGTATGGTTGGTGACGGAGCAGAGGCAGTGATGTGTAAAGACTGTGGGATGTTTGTATTTCTACCTGAGAGTAGCACAAATTACACTTGCAACAAGTGTAAGTTAGTAGCCCTACTGGAGGAGAAGATACAGGGACTGGAGGCATGATTGTCCACACTGCAGTGTATAAAGGAAGGTGAGGATTTTCTTGACAAAACGCATGAGGCGCTCTTGAAAGGACAAGAGGAGGGAGAGAAAATGGTATCTCAGCAATTAGAAGAGAACCCAACACAGGAGGAGGGTTCCTGGAAAAATGTAACCCAAAAGAGAAAGAAAATCAGGAGATGTTCTGAGCCCCTGCTGCTCAGCAATAGGTTTCAGGATCTCCCCACAGTAATTGATTCTGAACCATTGGAACAAGGGCTACATCCCCAGCCTCCACAAAGCTTGAAGAAAGTTTCTCAGGATCCTGAGGATAAGAAGCCCAGAGCTTCTGCTCCCCAGTATAGGAAGAGGAAGGTGGTGGTGACTGGAGACTCCTTGCTCAGAGGGGTGGAACCCAAAGTGTGCTGACTGGCCTTGTCATCCCAAGAGGTCTACTGTCTGCTGGGTGCATGCATCCAGCATGTGACGGAAAGTATTGGAAGACTAATCAAGCCCACAGATTACTATCCTTCCTTGCTGATCCATGTGGGAACAAATGATACTGCCCATCATAGCCCTGAACGTATTAGAAAAGACTATGTGGCTCTGGGTCAGAAGGTGAAGGAGCTGGGCACTCAGGTTGTGTTCTCATCAGTGCTTCCTGTTGAAGGCCATGTCTTAGGATGAGAAAGAAGAATACTTCATAGACTGGCTATGTTGATGGTGTCATCAGGAAAGTTTTGGATTTCTGGACCATGGCTTATGCTTTCGAGATGGTGATCTTCTATCGGAAGATGGTTTCACCTTATGGCGGTAGGAAAAAGGGTGTTTGGTAACTGCCTTGCTAACCTAATAAGGAGGACTTTAAACTAAATTGATTGGGAGAGCGAGACAATAATTCAAAGCCTTGTATGATGCCAAAAACTGGGGATAAGAACATTAAAGCTTTGCAAAGAGTGGCGCAAATGCTAAGTAATGTTAACTTGCAGGTTTGTACGGAAACTAAACCTTCGGGATGCATAAAACGTTCATTCCGATGTCTCTACACCAATGCACAGAGTATGGGAAACAAACAGAAGGAACTGGAAGTCCTAATACGGGAAGATGACATAATAGGCCTTACTGAAACTTGGTGGGATGACACTCATAACTGGAATATTAGGATTCACGGGTACAACTTATTTAAAAGGGACAGGCAAATGAGAAAGGGAGGAGGCATAGCAGTATATGTGAAGGAGGTATATACTTGTGAGGAAATATGTGAATCTGAGCATGGCAGCTCAGTTGAGAGTCTCTGGGTAAAAATAAGAGTAAGAAATAACAGTGATATTATTGTGGGGGTCTGCTATAGACCACCAAGTCAGGCAGAGGACTTGGATGAGATACTCCTACAACAGATTGCAAAGTTCTCCAAGAGAAGGGATACAGTGATCATGGAAGATATCAATTACCCAGACATCTGTTGGAAGTCCAACTCTGCTAAAAATGAAAAGTCAAATAGAGTCCTGACTTGTTTTGTAGAAAGTGAAGAAGGAAACAAGGCGATCTGCTATTTTGGATTTGATTCTCACCAACAAGGAAGAATTGATTGAAGAAGTGGAAATAGTGGGCACCCTGGATAGTAGTGACCATGTGATTTTGGAATTTACAGTCTTAGGGAAGGGAAAAGCTATACATAGTCAGACTTATAGGTTGGACTTCAGAAAGGCAAACTTTGATAAACTTAGCATTATGCTGGGTAAAATCCCATGGTCAGAAATACTTAGGAGGAAGGGGGCTCAGGAGGGGTGGGAGTTTCTTAAAAGCGAAGTACTGAAAGCGCAATCACAGACGATTCCTATGAGAAGAAAAAATGGAAAAAGCCTAAAGAAGCCGAAGTGGCTCCATAAACAGCTCTCTAAAGACTTGAGAAATAAAAAAGACTCCTTTAGGAATTGGAAGGAGATAAATTATAAATGGGGGGCAGGGAAAGGAATTGGAAGGAGGGCCTTATAACCAAGGATGAATATAAACAAATCACCAGTGCTTGTAGAGAAAAAGTTAGGAAAGCTAAAGCTCAGTATGAGCTTAGGCTGACCAAGATGCTAAAAACAACACAAAAGAGTTCTTTTCTTATGTTCAGAGTAAGAAAAAGACCAAGGACATGGTAGGCCTATTGCAAGGGCAAGAAAGTGAAATTGTAATAGGTAATGAAGAGAGGGCAGAACTGCTCAATTCCGACTTTTCCTCAGTCTTCTCTTCTGAGGGAAATGGTGCTCAACATGGCAAAAACAGAACATATAAGGAGGGTATGAAGTTCCAACCTAGGATCAGCATAGGGGTAGTTTCTTTGAATGAAACTAAGTCCTCAGGGCCAGATGAATTGCATCCAAGGGTTCTAAAAGAGATTGAGGATGTAATTTCTGAGCCTCTGGCTATTATTTTTGAGAATTCTTGGAGAACAGGAGAGGTGCCAGAAGATTGGAGGCGGGCGAATGTTGTCCCCATCTTCAAGAAGGGGAAAAAAGAGGATCTGGGTAACTATGGACCTGTCAGCTTGATGTCTATACCTGGAAAAGTTTTAGAACAAATCATCAACAGCTGGTCCTGGAACATTTAGAAAGAATGGATGTGATTACTTAGAGCCAGCATGGTTTTCTCAAGAACAAGTCATGTCAGACTAACCTGATCTCTTTTTTTTTTAGAAAGTGACTACCTTACTGGATCAGGGGATGCAGTAGACATCGTTTATCTGTATTTCAGTAAGGCTTTTGATAAGGTTCCACATACTATCCTTGTTGACAAGTTGGTAAAATGTGGTTTGGATCCTGTTACCATTAGGTGGATCTGTCACTGGTTGACAGATCGCACCCAAAGAGTGCTTGTGAATGGTTCCTCATCCTCTTGGAGAGGAGTGACAAGTGGAGTGCCTCAAGGATCTGTCCTGGGACTTGTTTTGTTCAACATCTTTATCAATGATTTGGATGAAGGAATAGAGGGAATGCTTATTAAATTTGCAGATGATACTAAATTGGGAGGGGTTGCAAACACAGAAGAAGACAGAAACAAGATACAGGATAACCTTGACAGGCTGGAAAACTGGGCTAAAACCAATAAAATGAATTTTAACAGGGATAAATGTAAAGTTCTGCATTTAGGTAGGAAAAATCCAATGCACGGTTATAGGATGAAGGAGACTTGTTTTTTTAAAAACAATTTTATTATCCTGCAATATATTATATTAATACTTATCTATTATTAAAAATTCAGTACCAATACATTGCATTTTACACCTCTCCCACCCCTTTTCGTGACCTCCACCAGTGCATTTTAAGTAAAATACTAAAAAGAAATAAAAGGCAATTTTAACATTTTAAGAATCTTCATAAAAAATCACTCTGTGGAAGCGCCCCCTCCTGTCCCCGCCCTCATGCTGCTCTGGGAGCTCATGCTCCAGCGTGTTTCACACATCTACAGGCGGCGGCTGGTGCTTGGCCATGCCATGCTCCGGCACCCCAAATCCCTTTGGAAGCCAATGAGCAGCGCTGTAGATCCGCCCACACCCGAGCAGCCAGCTGCCACATTTGACTGGATTGGGCTGTCAATCTCCTTCAAAGGCCTTCCAGAAGAGGATGATAGAAGAGAAAGATAAAATAAGCCTTGAAATAATATAAGCTTGTGTGAGAGCTAAATGGTAACTTAGGAAAATCTCATGTTTCCCCTAAGGAAAGACAGACACCTTCAGTATGAAGAATGAGCTAGGAGACAGGATGAATAACAGAGTCCCAAACTGCTATTTGGCCAAAATTGTCAAACATTCAAGGTGGATTGTTTGCAATTTCTAGCTTGACATCCTTAAAAATCCTTTTAGAGCATTGGATAATTCATCAGTAGCAGCTTGGCAGGAACTGTTTAGCTAAAACCAAAAGGGTTTGATTGGGTTCACAGAGATACTCCCAATCTGGAGATGAAGAGTTAAAACTGTCAGCGTGGTTTGGCAATGTGTGCCAAGGGAGAGGAATCTGGGAGGGGGGACACAGATTGAAATATGTGCCAAGGTTGTAGAACAGCTTTGTCAACGTTTTTGTTACACACCCATTTTTAGGACGAAATGTTTAGGGTATGTACTAATCAGTTTGAGATCAGCTAGTTATTTTCTTTTGGGTTTCTTTCTAGTAATCTGCAGCATCTCTAGCTGAGATCTGATTAATTTCCATATAACTGTCTTTTGGTTTAAGTAAGTTTATGCTTAGTTATTAAATATCTTCTCTTATAAAGACCCTTGACATGGTCTGGAAAGTATGCTTAGAGTTCTCACCTGCATGGTCAGTTGCTTCACACAGGAGTACTTTGAAATAACCAAGCTACAGTGACAGCTCAGGCTAAGGAACAGAAAGAAATGGCAGCAACTGAAAGAGGAATCCCAAACCTCAATGAGGGTAAGGAAAGGCATTTGTGTAAAGACACATGAAACAAACCATCTTGGTTCCATGGTAAGGAGAGGCTGTGGTGGGCACCACCTCTCTTCCCATATATGCCCCGGTGGTCGCTTCGTTTGGCCTCCCAAGATCTTTTGACCGTCTCCAGCCCAAGAGATGCCCATCTTGAGAGCCAGTTTGGTGTAGTGGTTTAGTGTGCGGACTCTTATCTGGGAGAACCTAGTTTGATTCCCCACTCCTCCACTTGCACCTGCTGGAATGGCCTTGGGTTAGCCATAGCTCTGGCAGAGGTTGACCTTGAAAGGGCAGCTGCTGTGAGAGCCCTCTCAGCCCCACCCACCTCACAAGGTGTCTGTTGTGGGGGGAGTAGATATGGGAGATTGTAAGCCGCTCTAAGTCTCTAATTCAGGGAGAAGGGCAGGGTATAAATCTGCAATTCTTCTTCTTCTACCATGACCAGGACTTTCTCGGTCCTGGCCCCGACCTGGTGGAATCAGCTCCCTATGGAGATCTGGGCCATACCTGGCTTGTTAGCCTTTCATAGGGCCTGTAAAATGGAGATGTTCTACCAAGATTTTGGATGAGGTGGTGGATATCTATTAGATCAGTTGGCCTCCTCTACTGTACCATTCTGCTGTACCATCTTGCTATACCATTTTGCTATACCATCTTGCCGGACTGTTGTACTTCACTAAATATTGTAACTGTTTTTTATTGTAACGTTACTGTGATTTTATTGTGATTTTATTATTACTTATGCTGATGTACTCCGCTCTGAGCCCCCATGGGGGAATGGGTGGAATGAGGAGGAGGAGGATGGATGAATTTGTGAATGACTGGGCCTCTGGGGGCATAGAATAATATGATAGAATTCATGCTGTACATGCAAAAGATAACAGATTCAGCCCTGCCATTTCAGGATTTTGGAAATCCAAACTGGGAAAAATCTCAATCTGGGATGTTAAAGAACTGCTGTCAGAGTAGGTAGCACAGACCCAGATGGAGCAGTCATATGATTTAGTGTCAGCTTCATATGTTCAGAAGGATGCCGCATGTCAAAGGGAAGAACCATAGCTCAGAGGTAGAATATTAAAAAGGTGCCAGTTTCAATCCAAGACAGTTATTTTTAAAAAATCACAGGTGCCCACTATCAGAGTTCTTGACATCCACTCTCCAGTAAAGATTGAATAAATGCATACAACTTTTATATAGATTCAAGTGGGCAGTCGTGTTCATCTGAAGCAGTAGAACAAAGTAGAAGACAAGTTGAACCTTTAAGACCGTGTATTTAATGTTTAAGACCATGTATTTAATGTATTTTTTCTAATGGCAAACTATATGTATGTTACATGTTACATTTGAGACCGGCCGGTCTCAAATTTGCCCTTTTGGGCAAAATTATAGAGAGGGCTGTGGCCTTTCTGGATGACGCTTCCACATTAGATCCGTGCCAGTCCGGCTTTTGCCCGGGCCACGGGATGGAGACAGTTTTGGTCGCCCTCATGGATGACCTCCAGTGACATCTGGACCGAGGCGGCTCGGCGGTATTGCTGCTGCTAGACCTATCGGCCGCGTTCGATATGGTCGACCATCGGCTGCTGACCCGCCGCCTCCCCGACGCAGGAATTCGGGGGCTAGCCTTACAGTGGCTCTCCTCCTTCCTTGTAGGCCAGGGACAAAGAGTGGCGAGTGGAGGAGAGCTGTCCCAGAGACACCTACTTAACTGTGGGGTGCCTCAGGGGGCAGTTCTCTCCCCGATGTTGTTTAACATTTACATGCGCCCCCTTGCCCAGATTGCCCGGAGGTATGGGCTGGGTTGTCACCAGTATGCTGATGACACCCAGCTCTATCTATTGATGGATGGCCGGACTGACGATGTCCCTATAAACCTGGACCGGGCGTTGCAAGCCGTGGCAGGCTGGCTCAGGCTGAGTGGGCTAAAGCTGAATCCAGTGAAGACAGAGGTCCTTTGCATGGGTCGTGGCAGGCCAGGAAGGGAGATCTCCCTACCAACTTTTGACGGTGCGTCACTGATACCAGTGCGCAGGGTCAGGAGCCTGGGAGTGCTACTGGAGCCTTCCCTGACAATGGAGGCCCAGATAGCTGCCACTGCCAAATTCGCCTTCTTCCATCTTAGGAGGGCGAGGCAGTTGGCCCCCTTCCTGGAATGTAGCGACCTGGCAACTGTGATCCATGCAACGGTCACCTCAAGGCTGGACTACTGTAATGCCCTCTACATGGGGCTGCCCTTATACCGAACGCGGAAGCTGCAGCTAGTGCAGAATGCAGCAGCCAGGCTGTTAGTGGGACTACCACGGTGGGAACACGTACAGCCTAGGCTGCGGGAGCTGCACTGGCTGCCGATTGTGTACCGAGTTCGTTATAAGGTGCTGGTTATCACCTTTAAAGCCCTATATGGCCGAGGACCTGCCTACCTCAGGGACCACCTCTCCCCATATGTTCCCCAAAGAGCACTGAGATCTAGTTCTCAAAACCTACTACGAATCCCTGGACCAAGAGAGGCCAGATTGAAGGCAACTAGGGAGCAGGCCTTCTCCACAATGGCCCCCAAATGGTAAAACCAACTACCAGAGGAGGTGAGAGCCCTACGAGACCTAAATCAATTTCGCAGGGCTTGCAAAACCACCCTCTGTCAACTCGCATTTAAGATGGCACCCGGAGATGATACCTAGCCATCCTATACACATTCTGAACTGTGGCACTTTAATTTAATTTATATTTGATAAATTTTAATTGTTAATTAACTTAATCTGAATTGTATCTAACTATTTTAATTGTTTTAATGTATTGATGGATTTTAGTGTAATCATGGTGTAAACCATGTCATGTGAGCCGCCCTGAGCCCGCTTCGGCGGGGGAGGGCGGGATATAAGAATAAATTTATTATTATTATTATTATTATTATTATTATTATTATTATTATTATTATTATTATTATTATTATTATTATTATTATGTAATTTGTTTGGATGGGAAAAACTCTAAGAAAGAAATGCCCTCATTTTGGCTCAGGCTTATAACAATAGGATGATTAACAGACATTCTCACATTTTGACATGTTACTGTTTTATTGGTTTATCACGCTCATGCTACCCAGATCAAAGGTATGCTCAATTTGTTAATGTTACTATTCTGTCATTGGACTTTAAATTTGTACCATTTTGCATTTTAAACTACTGCCTATATGTAGCTCTGCTCACTGTACCTGATTCCTCGTCTGATGAAGTGTGCTTAGAGCACACAAAAGCTTAAAAAGGTAAACTTTGTTGGTCTTAAAGGTGCAACTTGACTTCTACTTTGTTATACAACTTGCATGCAAGTGGTATGTAAGCTAAATACATAGAGATTGTTTCCAAGTGAAGACTAGAAAAATACCGTATTGTTTATACAGTTGCATTGTATAGGTACCAATCTTTGGGTAGA
This sequence comes from Heteronotia binoei, assembly GCF_032191835.1. Lineage (NCBI taxonomy): Eukaryota > Metazoa > Chordata > Lepidosauria > Squamata > Gekkonidae > Heteronotia > Heteronotia binoei. The sequence continues at coordinate 94,114,024 of NC_083223.1, read as the reverse complement.
GGTGTCAACAGCACCAATAGCAGTACACACCATGCTGCTTCAAATGCAGGCACTCAGAATATGCAAGACTGCATATTCTGAGTGCCTGTTGTTAGCCGCCCTGAGCCCGTCAGGGAAGGGCAGGATACAAATGTAATAAATAAATAAATAAATAAATAAATAAAATGATTGCTGTGAGAAACAGGCTAACATAACACAAATTAATGTGATTATATCACATTAAGAAATTGATATGAATAGTACCTATTTTCAACTAATCCATTAATTTCACAGGCATATGAACCCTTCGTAGGTATAAGAGAGGATGTTTATAAAGTTGGATCATAGCAAAAACCAAAACAAGCCCAAGCCATTGTAATTTCTCCCTTTATAATTGCTGCCATCCCAGAAAGCATAATGGAAAGTGAATTTTATTCTAAATGTATAAAGGGTTCTTTCTTTTTGTATATATATATAAAATCAAAGTAGTAAAATGGTTTGCCTACTCCATGTCCTCATTATAGCCCAAATCATTAACTCGTTGAGCATCACTGCTCATGTGTGAAGGGACACTCTTGAACACAGAGATATGGCAAACCTAATTGTTTTTGACAGTGACAATATTATTTAAGGTCCTCTTCCCATTGTCAGGTAATGTTACAATCATTTGAGCGCTACACATTTAAATACTTGATGAAGAAGTAAAACAGGACTTTCACTTCAGACCACATAATGGAACATAGTTTTATTTTTACTTTGATCAATCAAAGTAATGGCCTTTAGCAAAAAAAAGTATGTTTTTAAATACTTGCATCTGGCTGGCCTTTGTGAAACTCTCTAATGGTTTGAGCTTACCAACTCTCTTGTTGAACAAAGGCTTTCGGCACACAGGCCTGAATCTTTTAAACAACATTTTCACCTTGGTTATTACAAAAATCACTGCAGCCATGTTTTAGATGTCTATTTTTGCTGGTTAATTACCAGTCATTTGGAAGTAAACTAAATTCAGTCTGCTTTGTAGAGGATACAGTGAGTCTGTTCAATAATTTAAGCCATATTCCTACTTGTGCAGTTCCAGCTCAAAATAGTTTGTAATGCAGGCACTTCAATGCATCACATTTTGCCTGGCTATAATTTATTTATCCTATTATACTTGGATTGCAAACTTAATCATTCTGCTGTGATTGTTCTTATAAAATAACCAGTAATAGTATGATTTTCATGGACACATGAGTTACATTTCTTGTTGCTTCCAATTTCATATACTACTTAAAGTTATCAATGATTATAAGAACTTAAGGCATAATGCTGAATATTTTATTTTTAAAACCCTAAAGATTCTAAGGGGATATAAATTGCTATTCTATGAGTAAAGACTGACTTGAAAAATTTAAATTACTAATATGAAGCAGGGACCCATAGATACTTTATTCATACTATTTCTTTTCTATATACAGTACTTTATATTGTGGAAAAACATATTGTAAGAAAAATGGGGCTGTCACTGAAAACAACAGTACTGTGACATGGTTCTCCCTCTACTTCCAAAAGCTGTGGAACAATATATTTTGTGTCTTGGTACTGTTATGCCATTGACTGCCACTGGCAGTAGAGGGAATCCACACAGGCAGATGCATCAAAAGCCTCCTCTGGACGTGATACTTTTATTAATGCAAAACATGTGGCCAATTTCTACCAGTCCTCCTTCTGAATGCTGGCCCAATGCCAGCAATCATATGCCATATTCTTATGATTCCCATCACTCAAGTGTGGATTTTAAGAAGGAATAGGGGCTACAAAAAGAAGAGAGAGGAAGTCAAATTTGCTTTGTTAGCAGAAGCATACATGAGAATTTTCTGGACTGAGGTCAGAATATGCTGAAAAATTCATGATTTTCAAGATTCACCCCATGGTTCTTATAATATGTAGCTATTCCCCTTGAAGTGTCTTATTGTGGGCCCAGAAACATAAAGGTGAGTGTAACCAAGGGAAGAAACCCCAAACACAAGAATAAAATGGTCACAGCTTTTATTAAATAAAACTGCGGGAGCATTGGTGCAGCATGTGGATAGATTCTGCATCACCTACTGGGGGTGCAATTGAGGGGGTGGCAACCCCAAAAGCCATGTGATCACTGCATAGTTCACTTACTACCTGATGGTGAGTCCTGTTGACAACCCTTAAGCTGGTCATGTCTCTGAGTTGGCTGCACCCTAAGACCCCTTGTCTGATAGAGGGGGCAATAGACCTCAAAATTCTCTGAGCAATCAGGCATTGCCAAGTATCCATGGTTTCTCCTGGAAGTGGTCTGGATGTTTGACTGATTCTGGGGCCAGTGCTTGGAACCATGCTTCCTGAAATTGAATGCAATGTCATTACTAGATTCTGCAGCGTAATGTACTAAGAAATAGGTGTTAAGTTCCAGGCAAGTTAGAACAAATCTGTGAACCAGACTTATGATCCACACAGAGCATGAAGACTGCCTGTTAATAACCCCTATAATGGCCTAGTTGGCTCACCAAAAAAGAATTTGTCTGGTCCAGATGATATCCCTCCACATGACAACAGCTGATAAAATGGAAGGAAATTCCAAAAAAGTGAGGTCTCTCAAAACATTAGCACTGACCCACTGCAGAGACCAACACTTTGGAAAACAGTGCCCCACAAAATACATGCCAAAGCCCAAGCTACCAGAAGCATCTGTGTGCACCTGAAAAGAGTTACCAGGGACCAAAGAAGATTGCCAGGATGAGGTTCCATTTAAATTCCACAGGAAGCTAAGCAATACTCCTTGGTCTTCTTTGATGCCATCTGTAATCCTGATTTGGTGAAGTAGGGTCCAAACCCCAGAGGTGGTGTGGGCCAGTCAAGCACAGGGCACACACCTTGGGAATACCAACCTGCAGGCAAAATTAAGGTGGCGAAGGAGGGCCTGTATTTCCTTCAGGGTGCATTTTTTGCTGTTGATAATCTGCCTGAGCAGGGAATTAAGGGATGACAGCTTGTCCACTGGGAGATGAAAGGTGCCCTGAACCAAATCAAGTTGAATGCCTAAGTATGTTAGCTATGTGGTGGGGCTCTCCATCTTGTTGTTTGCTAATAGGACACCCAATTTGTTTGTCAGGGCCTGAAGGATGGCTAAGCAATCAACACAGGCAGAGATGCCAGCAGGGCCTGCAATTAAGAACCCCAGCTGAAACCCTCTGCAAGTATATCAGTAGGCAAATTAAGTAACAGCTTTCAAAAACTGAATGGCATTTCTAACAAAACAGCATTTGCAATTGTCTTGTTTTTGAGACGAAAGAGTCTCCCACTAAACTTGGAACACATGATGTATTTGATGAACATTATAATAATGTCTGAATAATAATGACTTTCTGTAGGAGCCCTGTTCTCCCATCAGTGAGAATAACTGGTAGATGTGTATGAATCCAACCAAATATGATGGAATGCAAGATGATTATTTTATATTTCAAAGATGCAGTATCACTTGTGTGTTTAATGATTTTTTTTCTTTCACAAAGTAACTTCTATTTCAGATTTAATGGTTCGTAGACACAAACTTAACCCCCCCACACACACACACACACAAGAGTCTTGCATGTGAGTTACTTACAGGGTTCTGTAAGGAATACAATAACATAATGTATGAAAGGCTTTGAAACCCAAGAAAGTAATACATAAAGCTTAAATATTAATATTAAATGTGAAATCAAAATGCTGAAGAAACTTGAAGTTCACCAACTGAATCTGGTTAAAGGCATACCTGAGTATAATTGCCACCAGTTTATATAACAGGATTGCTGGAGAAAGCTACACTTAGAGTGTGACACACAAAATAAGAAAGGTTAGAAATGTAAAAATACAAGGTTCCTGTAGTTAAGCAGAATAAGGATAATTAAACAATACCAGTACATTTTTGTTGTTGCTACCTGTTGTGTATGTGCTTAGAATTCTGTCTATAAGCGGGAGTTCTTGCCTGGCTCACTGGGACCTGAAGGACAGAGCTTGGGGGACTCGAGAACAATAGGCAGCAGGATCCAAATCCAGCTGCCCTGCTCCAATCAAGAGCTCCCAACTGGTTTGAATGGTCCAGTCACAGGCAGCGCAGAAACTTTGGGTGTGTATATATAGACGGCCCCACGGCCCTAGCAGTTAGTCTTTGTAGGCAGCGCTATATCATGCTGTATTCAATAAAAGAGCTATGTTCACTACCACCTCGCCTCATTACTATATAGAACCCACTATATTATAGTGGCGATGAAGGTGGGATCCTGGTAAGTGAGGCCAGCAGCTATGGGTGTCCCTCACCACTCACGCACCACCAATGCTGACAATGGCTGCTACCCCAGGAACGATTCCCGAGTTTGATGTGACCAGCCCAGAGCGATGGGAGACCTGGTTGGATCGACTGGAGAACTTCATCCACTACCATGGAGTTGTGGGGGATAAAAAGAGATTGCTATTCCTCAGCTCATGTGGGATGAACACCCAGGAGCTAGCCCAGGGGCTAATGGTGCCCACCTTCCTCAAGGATGCCTCCTACACGGACACCGCTGCCGCCCTGAAGACCCATTTCACACCACAGTTGTCTGTCCTGACCCATTGCTTCGACTTTTCTGAGCGAGGCAGCGACCCAATGAGTCTGCCATTGACTACATCATGGCCCTCCATCGGCTGTCACTCCGCTATGAGTTTCACTGACTGGAGGAAAGACTGAGGGACCGGTTTATTTTCAGGCTGCGGGATGAGCCGCTGAGGAGGAAGCTGCTTGGGAAAGATGAGATAGACCTCCCTCAGGCGATCAAAGGGCTACTGCCTATGAGCAATCGCAGGGAGAGCGCATGCGGCGGAGGCTTACCAAGCCTCCTCATCGGACACGGACGACTCAGGGGAAGATGACGCTCTCAAGCTCCACCATGCCACCGCAAACTGCCAGCCACCACGTGCAACCAAAAATGCACCAGCTCAAGAGTGTGCAAGTTGTGGGGAAAACCACGATCGCTGCTCCTGCCAATTCCGGGACACCGTCTGCCACCTGTGCAGAAAGATGGGTCACCTTGCCAGGGTCTGCCACTTGAAAATGACACCAACCCAAAAAAGCGCTCCCCATCAGGTCAGAAAAAATGGCCACCGCCATGAGGTTGCCGTTGTAGACAATATCAATGCCATCACCGCATCAGTCAGACAGGTATGCAACATCCCCATGCCGTCCCCAGATAAACTCAAAGCAACAGTGTTTATTGAGGGCACCCCCTGTCGGATGGAGGTTGACTCAGGGACCACACACACCATCATCTCTGCCCAGATGCTAAAGAAACTTTGCCCCAAGGGGGGACCTAAACTATACCTGTTCCACGTGCTCGTACAAGACTTCCAGAAAAGGGCAATTGGCCTCAAAGGGGCTAGGGTAGTCAAGGTGGAATACGGCAAATATTTGAGAGACCTTCCCTTGCTTGTGGCGGAAGGGGACCTGAGTAGCCTGTTGGACCGAGCTTGGTTTGCACCCTTGGGGTTCCAAGTAGAGGGAATCTATCATGCCCCCATCAGCATGGATTTCCAGGACATCTGTGGGGAGTTTTCCAGCAGTTTTCAATGGGACACTAGGAACATACACGGGTTCCCCTGTGTCGTTACAAATAAACTCCAACGTGCCGCCTGTACGGCTAAAGGCCCAGTGGGTACCCTTTGCCTTGAAACCCAAAATAGAGGAGGAGCTAGACCGCCTAGTGGCACAATGGGTCCTGGAGCCGGTCGCCAACACACGATGGGAAACCCCAATCATCACCCCAGTCAAGCCAAATGGGAGCGTCTGCATCTGTGCAGACTACAAATGCACGATCAATAAAGTGCTGCAGGACCATGCCTACCCTGTTCTGGTAGTCAGTCATGTGTTAGGATTCCTAGCAGGTGCCAAAATTTTTGGGAAGCTGGATCTGGCCCAAACGTACCATGGCCGAGGCCCAAACCATAGTCACACATCGGGGTGCTTTCCGGGTAAAGCGCCTCCAGTTTGGGGTCAGCGTAGCCCTGGGGATTTTTCAGAGCTTAATGGAGTCTCTCTTAAAAGGGATTCCTGGGGTACAGCCATTCTTTGATGAACTTTGATGAATTCTTTGAACTCAAAGTTGAACTTGTGGATCTTCTAACAAAAATCTGTAATCTTTCACTGAAATCTGCCTCCATTCCTGAGGACTGGAAGGTAGCAAATGTCACCCCCATCTTTAAAAAAGGTTCCAGAGGAGATCCGGGAAACTACAGGCCAGTCAGTCTGACTTCAATACCGGGAAAGTTGGTAGAAACCATTATCAAGGACAGAATGAGTAGGCACATTGATGAACACGGGTTATTGAGGAAGACTCAGCATGGGTTCTGCAAGGGAAGATCTTGCCTCACTAACCTGTTGCATTTCTTTGAGGGGGTGAACAAACATGTGGACAAAGGAGACCCGATAGATGTTGTTTACCTTGACTTCCAGAAAGCTTTTGATAAAGTTCCTCATCAAAGGCTCCTTAGAAAGCTTGAGAATCATGGAGTAAAAGGACAGGTCCTCTTGTGGATCAAAAACTGGCTGAGTAATAGGAAGCAGAGAGTGAGTATAAATGGGCAGTCTTCGCAGTGGAGGACGGTAAGCAGTGGGGTGCCGCAGGGCTCGGTACTGGGTCCCATGCTTTTTAACTTGTTCATAAATGATTTAGAGTTCGGAGTGAGCAGTGAAGTGGCCAAGTTTGCGGATGACACTAAATTGTTCAGGGTGGTGAGAACCAGAGAGGATTGTGAGGAACTCCAAAGGGATCTGTTGAGGCTGGGTGAGTGGGCGTCAACGTGGCAGATGCGGTTCAATGTGGCCAAGTGCAAAGTAATGCACATTGGGGCTAAGAATCCCAGCTACAAATACAAGTTGATGGGGTGTGAACTGGCAGAGACTGATCAAGAGAGAGATCTTGGGGTCATGATAGATAACTCACTGAAAGTGTCAAGACAGTGTGCGTTTGCAATAAAAAAGGCCAATGCCATGCTGGGAATTATTAGGAAGGGAATTGAAAACAAATCAGCCAGTATCATAATGCCCCTGTATAAATCGATGGTGCGGTCTCATTTGGAGTACTGTGTGCAGTTCTGGTCACCGCACCTCAAAAAGGATATTATAGCTTTAGAGAAGGTGCAGAGAAGGGCAACTAGAATGATTAAAGGGCTGGAGCACTTTCCCTATGAAGAAAGGTTGAAACGCTTGGGACTCTTTAGCTTGGAGAAACGTCGACTGCGGGGTGACATGATAGAGGTTTACAAGATAATGCATGGAATGGAGAAAGTAGAGAAAGAAGTACTTTTCTCCCTTTCTCACAATACAAGAACTCGTGGGCATTCGATGAAATTGCTGAGCAGACAGGTTAAGACGGATAAAAGGAAGTACTTCTTCACCCAAAGGGTGATTAACATGTGGAATTCACTGCCACAGGAGGTGGTGGCGGCCACAAGTATAGCCACCTTCAAGAGGGGTTTAGATAAAAATATGGAGCACAGGTCCATCAGTGGCTATTAGCCACAGTGTATGGAGCACAGGTCCACCAGTGGCTATTAGCCACAGTGTATGTGTGTATATAACATTTTTTGCCACTGTGTGACACAGAGTGTTGGACTTGATGGGCCGTTGGCCTGATCCAACATGGCTTCTCTTATGTTCTTATGTGCTGATCGCTGCAGCAACGAAAGAGGAATTCGCCAGCTGCCTCCACACCATACTATAGCATTTCAATGAGGCGGGGCTCAAGGTAAAGAGGGGAAAATGTCTGTTGGGAGTCCCTGCAATAGACTTTTTGGGGTACACGGTGGATGCGAATGGGATCCACCCATCCAAGGACAAACTCTCAGCCATTTGCGAAGCGCCAGTGCCCATTAGCAAAGCCAAATTGCAATCATTCCTTGGCATCCTCATCTTTTACCACGCCTTCCTCCCCCATAAGGCGGTGGTAGCAGAACCCTTTTATAGGGTCTTAGACAAAAGGACTCCATGGGTTTGTGGCCGCTGGAAAGTCACCGTCTTCCAGGCCGTTAAAGACCTCCTGACATACAACAGCTTGCTGGCGCTCTTCAACGAGAGGATGCCTGTTCTTTTGGACTATGATGCCTCCCCCTACAGGGTGGGCACCATCCTGGCCCATGTGTTGCCAGACAGCAGGGAGGTCCCGGTGGCCTATTACTCCAGAACATTGCAGAAACTGGAGTGCAACTACATGCAAATAGACAAGGAGGGCCTGGCAATCGTGGCGGAAGTAAAAAAAAAAACTCTATGATTACTTATATGGCCGGCCCTTCACCATCCATACGGACCACAAGTCCTTACTCGGCCTCTTTGCCCCCGACTGACAAATGCCACAGCTGTTGTCACCCAGGGTACTACGGTGGTCCATTTTCTTGGCGGGGTACCAGTATGGTCTTCAGCACAGGCCGAGGAAAGCCATGAGCCACGCAGATGCCCTCAGCCACCTGCTGCTGCTGTCAGAAGATCTAGATCCAGCCCCAGAACACCAAATTCTGCTTCTAGAGTGCCTCCCGAACCACCCAGTGCACACAAAAGACATTGCACGCTGCTCGGCAAAGGACAAAATACTCTCCTGAGTTCTGAACTGGGTATGGAAGGGATGGCCCATGGGCCGCATGGGACCAGAATTTGGGGCATTCGCAAAATGCAGGGACGAGCTCTCTGTCCATAAGGGGTGTTTGCCATGGGGGAATAGGGTGGTGGTGCCCCCGGTTCTGAGACACTGAGTCCTCACAGCGCTTCACAAAATCCACCCGGGGGATCGTGCACATGTAGGCACTCACCCACAGTTATGTATGGTGGCCCGGGATGGATGATGCGATTGAGTCTTGGGTTGCTCGATGCCAGCCCTGCCAGGAGACCTGGATAAGAGATTGGGTTGGGTTTGAAATCCCCAGCAATGGGAAGTGGGACAACTGGTGACGTATCACAAACTGTTCCAACAAGAGCACTCTCTGGCTGTGAAGTGGCAAGGGCCAGTGAAAATCACTGAGAGGGTAACCCCTGCCGTCTACCAAGCAGCCATCCCTAGAAGAGGAGCGGAACCTAGGCTCAAGTATTTCCATTGTTCCCAGTTGAAGGGAGTGGAAAGGGTGTCCCAAATTGCTCTGTTTGTGCTAAGGGTACGCCTATCCCTACTGCAAGCAGCCCAAAATAAAATATACTTACCATCGTTTTCAGAGATCTGCACAACCATGGCACAACCTGCGAAAGGAGTTATTATGATTTTCCAGACTCGTTCTTCCCACAGCCTTATCTATGTTACAGCATCCTCCCCCTCTTTGTTGGCTTGGGAGGGTGGGGCGTCTTCCGAAAGTGTCATGAAAGTATCTGCTAGGCAAACTTGGTTGAGCTGCCCTTGTGCGCTCAAGGAGACCTGTTTTACATTTATGTCAGGCATGGGTCTCCTCGTGGCTATAGGGGTAGCAGGATCACTAGGAGCGTTTTCCTCTGGTGGCTTCCCTTTCCACTCCTTCAACTGGAAACAATGGAAATACTTGAGCCTAGGTTCTGCTCCTCTTCTAGGGATGGCTGCTTGGTAGACGGCAGGTGAGTGATTTTTACTGCCCCCTGCCATTTGGTAGCCAGAGAGTGCTCTTGTTGGAACAGTTTGCGATACATCACCAGTTCTCCCACTTCCCATTGCTGGGGATTTCGAACCCAACCCAATCTCTTATCCACTCTCTGTTGGGCATCTCCTAACTGGCAGGCTACGTACTTGAGGGTGGACCTTGCTTAGTTCACCAACCGTTGTGTGCACCCATTGATCCGTGACCAAGGCAGGCTCTAGTTCAGAAGGGATTTGGGTGTTTAACCAGAATGCTTCTAGCAGCAGCATCTTCCGCCCTGTCATAACCATGTGTGGGGAGAAACCATGCACTGCCTTTGTTCTTCTAAGGGCCATGAGGATGATAGGCAGCTTCTCATCCCAGTTCTTCCCAGTGGATTTGACCATTTTTCTGAGAGCTTTTTTAAGGGTCCGATTTGTTCTTTTTATGGCCCCAGATGACTGCGGTTGTACGGCAATGTGAATTCTCTGTTTCATTCCCAGAGATTTACATAGTTCTCTGGTAACTTCCCCAACAAAATGTGAGCCCAAATCTGAGTCAATTACACGTGTTATGCCGAACCTGCTAACGATGTTGTTGAACAAAACTTTGGCTGTGGTTGCTGCCGTATTGTTGCAGCAGGGAAATGCCTCGACCCATTTGCTAAATGGATCTATTACAGTCAGACAGTATTTGTATCCTTGTGGAGTGCTAGGAAGGGGGCCAATGAAGTCAGTTTGGATCCAAGCCCATGGCCCTTCGATCCTTTGATGCTGAATAGGGGCTTTTGTGCCAGCTGGGTCTGCACATACCATAGCACAGGAGAGGCAATTATTAACCCATTGTTCTATGTTCTTGCGCATGCCCGGCCACCATCCAGTTTCTCTTACTCTTTCTAGGGTGGTATCTTTGCCTTTGTGTCTTTGTTCGTGGACAAATTGGATCAAATCTCCCTGTGTTCAGTAGGGACTACCCAATGAGAATTCCCTTCACTGTCTATGGCCCAATAAAACCTCCTTTTCCTCTATCACATACTGGCCAGTGGGATCATTCCCTGCCTCAGCTACCTGTGTTATCATGGGGTCTCTGTCTTGGAGGATGTCCAGGTTGAGGTAAGGGAAAAATTGGGATGCTTACCTTCTAATACTAACTGCACAAACTGAGAAGAATTCTTCCACTACCTCTGTGTCCAGGTCTGCATAAGTGGCTGCCTTTGCTAACTCGTCTACCCTGTTTTTCCATTGGCTGGTAGGTGATGAGTCCCTCTGGTGTCCCTTGACATGGGTAATCCAGGTTTGGCCGGTCCTGGCTAGAACGTGCCCACCTACACTATGCCATTTGTCTGGATGTAGTATCGGTTTTCCCCCTGAATTCATTCCATTGTTCTCAAGCTATTCGGGGAGCCATGTGGTAGTGGCTTTGGCTGCCCACTCTGAGTCTGTATATATTGCTAATTAGATCTCTAAGGGCTCAAAGAAAAGAACCCTTCGGAAAGCCGCTATTTCTGCTGCTTGGCTGGAGTGGGGATGTGTAGAGCCGAAAAGCTCATAACCGTCCAAGGTCCTAATCACTCCAAATCCTGTCACTGCTCTCCCTCCTACATGTAATGAGGAACCATCACAAAACCAAACGTGAAACCCTGCAGCAGTGCTTCCTCTAGGAATCCTCCCCACACCGCCGTCCATGTATTCCTTTTAAGTTCAGGTATGGGGCATTCGTGTTCTGCTCCCACAATCATCAGACCATAAGGAGAGGGCGGCTCTTTTGACTCCCTTTGAAAATCAACTCCTTTGCTTACCAAGGCTACCATCCACCGTGCAATTCTACTGTTAGTGACCTGCCCGTTCTGAATTTTTCCTGACAGAATATACTTCAACGGGGTGTGTGTGGTCTGTACTATAACCTTTGCTCCCCCTATAATGAACTCCCAGTGTTCCAGACTCCACACTAGGGCTAAGCATACCTTCTCGCAAGGGGTGAAGTGTTTCTCTGGCTGTGACAGGTTGTGGGGTGCATAAGCCACAACCCTCATGGCCCCGTTATGCTTTTGACTCAGGGTGGCAGCGATACTTTGCTCAGAAGCAGCCAGTTGGATGTAAAATGGTTTCATCATGTCAGGGTGTGCCAGCGTGGGGGCTTGTAGAAGGCTTTTCTTGAGATCAGTGAAGGCTATCTGCTGTTCCTTTCCCCATTCCCACTGTGCCTTTTTCTTGAGCAGTGCATAGAGAGGACGGGACTTATCTGCAAAGTTCTCTATGAAGGTGCGCGAGAAATTGAGTGTTCCTGGCAGAGCTCTTATTGAATGCGAATCAGTGGGGGCAGGGAGCTTTGGGATCACTTCTACCCTTTGTGCATCTGGGGTTCTGCCTTCTGCTCCTAATGTCAGTCCTAGGTATTTTACTTCTGTTTTCACTAGTTGCGTTTTCTCTTGGCTCACCTTGAAGCCGGTGTCCTGCAATAAGCTCAGTACTTCCTGCGTGATTTCATGTGTCTTTTCCTGCTCATCTGAATGAATCAGGTTATCATCCATGTAACTGATCACGTGGTCTTGGGAGGAGATGCTTAGCTTCTCCTACATCTGTACTACATGAGCATGACAGATACTAGGGCTGGAATGGAAACCCTGCAGCATGCACTTGAAGGAATACTGTTGTCCATGGAATGTAAAGGCAAATTTGTTCCAGCAAGATTCATGGAGCCTAATTGAATGAAACGTGTTGGCCAAGTCCAAAATGCTATAGTACCTTGACCCTGCAGCTATGGCTGCCAGGATCTCATTGTACTTTGCCACTACAGGGGCCACCACGGGAGTGATGGCATTTAGCGCTTTGTAGTCTATTGTCATTCTCCACATCACCCCATCTGCCTTCAATACTGGCCACAGAGACGAGTTACATATGGACTGCATGGGGAGAATTACATCCCACTTCAAAAGACCCTCAATTGTTTTTGCGATCCCGGCTTCGGCCTCAGCCGGGTATTTATACTGCTTCTGCGGTGGGGGATCCCTTCCTTCAATTAGTACACAAGCATTTTTGACCAACCCACACTCCGCTTTATCCTTAGTCCACACATTGGGAAACTCGATAGTTCATGGGTCTGAGGTGAGAGGCACCAACAAAAATGGTGCCTTAAGGGCGGTGCATCTATGCACGGCATTAATAAGAGGAGGACCATCTTCCAGCTGCCACAGTAGTCCATTAACTAGATCTATGGTGAGCCTATTTATGTCCAGAAAAGGCATTCCCAGAATACCAGGCTCTTCCTCGTCCTCACAAGCTTGTATTCTTGTATGCAGTACTTCAACACTGATGGGAATGTTCTCCCAGAGCTTGGAAGCATGGGAACCCCCAGCAACGCCTGAAAGGGTCACAGACACATGGGCCGGGTTTCCAGCTACTACAAGATCTGGGTGAAGTACATTTAAAGCGGCGCCAGTGTCTGCTAGGAGATCTGCAGTTTGAATACTCCTCAGGGTCCTTATGCCCACGTGTACCATCGGTCTTCCCCAGTCGTCAGGCTTAAAACGTGCCACGACTCCGGTAGGAAGAGGATGGGACCTGGGGCACCCCTATTTATACTGGCTTAGATCAGGGTACAGCTGCTGAGGAGGGAAAGAAGTGGTAATGGCGGCCACGGGAGCATTTACATGGGCTCGCTGCATACCTAGCTTCTTTTCCCATTCCTGCACAGCTGCCAAAAGAACGTGGGTGGGCTTCTTATCATACAGGCTCATGTCCTCTCCTATATCCTTAAGCCATCTTCATGAATCATTCCTTATGTTAGAGGTGTCCGGGGTGTGCTCCTTCTCCCGGAACCCTGTGTTTCCACCTTATTGAGGCATGGAGGGAGGAGGAGGGGGAGGCAAGAGCACTGTTGGAGCTGCTGGGGGTTGCTGAGGTGCATACATTCCTTGGGGAGGAGGTGCCAGTGCCGAAGGAACATGAGGATTATAGGGGTTCGACTGCTGCTGCATGTATTGATCCTGTATTGGAGGCAGCACGTATCCTCCGTTTTGGCTGGGGTAGCTGTACTGGTTTGCTTGAAAGGGAGCTGGCATATGTGGGGCCGACGGTCCTGCTTTGTGATTTTGTCTAAAATCCTGGTAGCCTCTATTTTCTCCTTGGTCCTTGTTCCATTCTGCTCAGGCTGGGTGGACTCAGCCTTGGTTTAGAATGCTGGCCGTTGTTGGCATATGTTATAGCCTGTATAAGCTCAGCCTGCTTAGTTTATGGGGCCAAGCAGGAATTGGGAGGGGGGGATGTCCTGTGAACTGACAGTGCCAGGAGCCTTTTTCATCTGCTTTGTGCTGTTTCTGTGGGGTAGGTTGTATCCATTAACTAGGCCTTGTTTTAATAACTGGGCAGGCCACGACAAGTTGGCAGGAATAAAGTGGCTTATTTTGAAGATATCTGCATGATTGAGGGTGTGTTCAGAACTGGCTACCAGATGCCTTACAGCTGGATGCAATGAGAAGAAGTGCTCTTGGTGCTGAGTGGCATTTTTGGAACCTGGTGGAGCCTGGTGGTAGCTTTGCAGCACATCAGGGGAGAGGGATAGGAATGTGTAGGCAATGCTAAGTAGGGGTGTGCATTCGGTAAACATTAGCTTGGAAAAAAGCTGAAATAAGCCCTTTTTGGCATTTTTAGGCTTTTAAAAAGATGAATCAGAACTCTGATCAGATTAGAGAAATCTGGGGAAAAGCCTAAAAAGTTCGACTTTTTCCCCCGGGAATCAGGAAAATGGGGAAAGGGGAGAACATCACAGTCTTTACAACTAACATTCTCTTCCTTTCATACTTCAGGGGAATCTTTTGTCTCTACAATTAGAATCCATTAAGAGGTCTAAATTTACTCTGAATGTGTTCCTCATTCCTCAAGACCAGTCTTCACTCAGCCATCAAGTAAACAACTGTGTTATCAGTGTAGCAAAACTAACTCAATCAGGACAATGGGAGGGGGGAGAAATTGCATTTTCAAGATTGTTGCAACATTTATTATTTGGCTGCAAATAAGAATAAATGCTCTAGATTGGTTAATATTTATAATTTCACATGTACTCAGGAATGGATAGGAAAGGGACTTCCGGGGTTGGAAAATGCTGAGCTGAACTGCTTCTCAGAAAAGGAACAGGCTGGAACTTCTGTTCGGGGTAGTGGAAGGCAATCTAATGCCAACTGCCTACTTTTCTCAGACAGAGATCAGTCCAAGGTATGCACAGGAAACTTTGAGGAGATTTACCTTGGCTAAAAGGGAGTCCCAAGGGGGGGGGGGCTCCTTTGAGGCTTTGAGGGGTCTCCGGAGATGAGTTGCATTTAAATCATCTGCAGAAGTTTCCAGAGTCATTTATTTGACATAAGCTCGGCAGGATCCTAATCTTCTTTTGATACTACTAAACATCTAAAGCTACACAAGACCGGTGTTGATCTGGATAACTACAGAAAAGGTACTGATTGCTATCTTTCATTCCGGGACTAATTAAAGTTAAACAAAATAAAATCAGAAGGTGGGAAATTGAAATCTAGAAAGGTTGGAAGAAGAAGGGGAGAAGGGGCGAAATTTGGACTTTGTAAATTTAAAGGACAATGCCAAAAAGTGGAAAGGAATTTATTGTTTTGTCTCCTTGCGGTTTTTGAGAAAAAGCCCCATCGTCATAGAATTGCAGCTCTCACAGTCAACACAGGGAATACGTCAAGTATCATGAGATCTCTCTACCAGCGAAAATGGGATTTGGTGGCATGTAAAGCAGGAAGTATTGGATGGAAAAGGGAAATCATCAAAGCAGCTAGCCTACTCTAGGACTATAATATCATAGAAAAACATTGGCAGACATTGCTAGGAGGCTAAAGTTTAAATAAAACTTTTAAAGTGTTCGGGACATTAAAAATTGGTGGAGCTGACAGAGGTGATGATTATAAGGTAAATGCGATTGGATATTATTGTTAATAATTATTTCAGAAGTCCTTAGAGATTTTTTTTTTTTTTAAGTGAGGCAGAAAGTCGCAACTGCCATTTTGGAAAAAATAAAAACTTTTAAAAATAATATCTGAGCCCAGGAGGTTCTGAGGAGAGCGAAATTAGGCTCATTGAGGAAAGCAAGCTTCACTCTTTTAAACCTGATAGTTGAAATTTAATTTGGTGAGGTCAAAATTTTTGGTGTTTTTACATGTCAGATCACAAGCAAACCCGTGCAAGGACTGCTTCACTGGAGAAAATGCAAGACCAATTAGATGCAATGGAAGCCAGGATAATGAAAGGGATGAAGGAAATTATAACTGCTTCCAAAAAAGGAATTAGAAAAGATATTGAAGAGCTAAAAAAAGATATAGAGGATCTCAGGAATGAGACTGTGGTAACATCAAAGAAAGTGCAAGAGGTGGAAAGAAGAGTCAAAGTACATGATTCCACCTTGTTAAAAATACAAGAAAAAGTGACAATTCATGACTGCAAATTGATGGAGACCCAGATACATCTGAGAGGAGTACCTGAGGATGAAGAAACTGACTTGAAATAATATATAATAAATATAATTGCAGAATTTCTGGAGGAAGATCCTGAAGGGACTAGAAATATGTATGACTATATGTATAGAGTGAACTCACTTTATGCAAAAAAAAAAAAGTAATCTACCAAGAGATGTTGTTGTTTTAAGATATATGACAAAAGAAATGGTGGAAAAGAGCATGAACAAAAACTTTGAAAAGACATTGATAGTTGGAGGCAGCAGAGTAAGCATTATGAAGGAGTTGCCAAGACAAGTGATAAATGACAGAAGAGCATATAAGAAATTGATAGAAAAATTATGGAACAATGAGGTATAGATCGATAATACCTGAAGATTTGAGCTTTGAACTTCAAGAAAAAAGGATTACAATTGCAAACACACAGGAACTGTGTAGATTTTATGAAGAACATAAAGAATTTGCACCATGATGGATTACAAATTGTTATCTTGGAATGTAAATGGACTAAATTCACCACAAAAAAGAAAGGCAACGTTTCATTGGATTAAAAAGCAAAATTGTAATATAGTTTGTTTACAAGAAGTACATATCAAACAAAAGGATTACAAATTTTTATGGAATAAGCAACTGGTACTAGAATTTCATTCATTGGCTGAACAGAAGAAAAGGGGAGTGATTTTTTATATTAAACAAGAATTGGATCAGAAATTAGTGTTTAAAGACAAAAATGGCAGATTTGTAGCGGTAGAAATAATATTAAATGCAAAAAAAAAGTTGTTATTGGTACTATATGCACCAAATGGAGCAAAGGATTTTTTTAAAAAAAACATTATATAACAATTTGATGAAGTGACATATGATCAAGTTTTGATAATGGGGGACTTTAATGCAACAATTCAGAATACACTAGATAGGTCTGGGAAAAATAAAAATAATAAAGAAGGAATATTGCCAAAGTCCTTCTTTGAATTGGTTAAACAAGAACACCTGGAAGATATATGGAGAAAATTTAACCCTGAAGTACGGGACTATACATTCTTTTCAGCAAGACATAATACTTTTTCCAGAATTGACATGTTGTGGGGCACTAAAGATTTGGGCCTTATAACAAAGAAAATAGAGATTTTACCTAAAATAAGAGCTGATCATAACCCAATAATGTGGATTACAAAACTGTCTAAAAAGTTGAGAAGATGGAGATTAAATGAAGATTTACTGCAGAATAAAGAAATAGTGACGTCTCTAGAAAATAAAACTAAAGCTTTCTTTTAAATAAATGATAAAGAAGATATAGAATTTCAGACAGTGTGGGATGCTTATAAAGCAGTAATGAAAGGAATATTGATTACATTGAATAATAAAAATAAGAGGGCAAAAGAAAAACCGATGATGGACATTCAAAATGAAATAAAGAAAAAGAAAGGGAACTGAGAAAAAGGCCAGGGAAAAAGAAAATTATGAGGGAGATCACAATATTACAAACACAAATGAGACATTTGTAAATAAGGAACTGGAATGGAATTTGAAAAGATTACAGCAGAAATATTTCGAGGGAGCGAATAAACCTGGAAAATATTTGGCCTGGCAATTGAAAAAAAAGAGAAAAAGCAAAATTATTAATAAAATTGTGGCTGATGGAAGAGAGATGGTAGATCAAGAAAGAATAAAGAGAATTTTTAAGTACTATGCTAAATTATTTAAGGGTGTTAACATAAAGAAAGAAAAGATGGAAGCGTATTTACAAAATATTAAAATAGCACCCTTAACAGAAAATATGAAAAAAGTTTTGAATGATCCAATTGAAAAAATAGAAATTGAAGCAGCGATTAATGCAATGAAAATTGGAAAGGCATCTGGGCCAGATGGATATACAGCTAAAATTTTTAAAACCTTTAAAGAGGAATTAATACCGAAACTTCAGAAACTGATGAACATAAGAACAAAAGGGAATATACCAAATACATGGAAGGAAGCTGTAATTTCGTAGAGATGTAACGAATTTAAAAAATTATAGACCAATTTCACTATTAAATAATGATTATAAAATATATACAAGAATATTGGCAGAACGGCTTAAACAATATTTGATAAATTTTATAAAGGAGGATCAAGCAGGGTTTCTCCCCAAAAGGCAAATAAGAGACAATATTAGAATTGTTGTAAATATTGTAGAATATTATGAAAGACATCCAGAAAAGGAAGTTGCATTGTTCTTTGCGGATGCAGAGAAAGCATTTGATAATTTAAACTGGGACTTTATGTTTGCAGTAATGGAGAAAATGGAGTTGAGGGAAAACTTTATAAGGATGATAAAAGCAATATATACTGAACAACATGCAAGATCTTACAGAAGATATGATAATTAGCAAAGGTACAAGACAAGGCTGTCTGCTTTCCCCATTGTTGTTCATAATGACTCTTGAAATCTTACTGATGCAAATACAAGATGATAAAGAAATAGAAGGATTAAAAGTAAAAGGATTTATTTATAAATATAGAGCATTTGCAGACGATATAATGTTTATAAATGAAAATCCTATACAAGTCACACCTTTGTTGTTAGCTAAAATACAAGAATATGGAGAATTGGCGGGACTTTATATTAATAAAGAAAAATCAAAAAATTTGTGTAAAAAATATGCAAGTAAATAAACAAAAGGAATTGCAGAAGCTAACGAGATGTAAAGTTGCCTCTAAGGTAAAATATCTGGGTGTGGAGATAACAATGAAGAATATTGATAAAATGATGTATAGATGATATATGACTCCTAAAAAGTTGGCAAAGATGAACAATAAGATGCCAGACAGATGTTGGAAATGCAAAAAAACATGAAGGTTCTTTCTACCATATGAGGTGGACTTGTGAAAGAGCAAAAAAGTATTGGCAGATGATTCAACAAGAAATTTCTAGGATCTTGGGATATTAATTTAAGAAAGTTGCAGAGACTTTTCTGTTGAGATTACAAATGGAAAAATTTCCAAAAGAAAATAGAACTATAATTTGGTACTTTCTTTCAGCTGCTAGGACATTGTATGTGCAGTTATGGAAGCAAGAAAAAATACCAGAGAAATGGGATTGGATTGTAAAAGTTATGACATGGAGTGAAATGGACAAATTAACAAGAATTTTAAGAGACTTATGACTTAGAAGTTTTTAAGATGGAGTGGAAAAAGTTTAGAAGATATGTAGAAAAACAGTGGAAAATAAAAGGACATTGGACAATTTTTGATAATGATTAAGTCTTAGAAGGAAGAAGAATATTAATCTTTGTTTTTATCAGTTAAGGGTACCTTTAAATATAAGTGTTTTAAGTAAATAACACCGGCGGGGGTCAAGTAACGGGGGGAGGGGTGGTTAGAAAGTAATATATGGGATAGATAAAAAGAAGTTATTAATGATGCAAGAAATAGATATTGTTATCACATGTTTCTAAATAAAATTGTTTTAACATAGGAATGGATAGGAAAGGAATGGACTTCTGGAATAAGGAAAGGAAAGGTCCCCTGTGCAAGCACCAGTCGTTTCCGACTCTGGGGTGATGTTGCTTTCACAACGTTTTCACGGCAGACTTTTTACGGGGTGGTTTGCCATTGCCTTCCCCAGTCTTTTACACTCCCCCCCCAGCAAGCTGGGTACTCATTTTACCAACCTCGGAAGGATGGAAGGCTGAGTCAACCTTGGACCGGCTACTTGAATCCAGCTTCCACCGGAATCGAACTCACATCGTGAGCAGAGAGTTCAGACCACAGTACTGCAGTATTGCTGCTTTGACACTCTGCAATAGC
Source organism: Heteronotia binoei (assembly GCF_032191835.1). Taxonomy (NCBI): domain Eukaryota; kingdom Metazoa; phylum Chordata; class Lepidosauria; order Squamata; family Gekkonidae; genus Heteronotia; species Heteronotia binoei. The sequence continues at coordinate 94,094,205 of NC_083223.1, read as the reverse complement.
TAAAAACAAGGCTAGTATCATGCCTAACCTTTTTTTGTGTTTCCTTAATTACACAGTATAGCTAAATTTGCTTACCTTTGTAAGGCTCTTGTAGCAGGTTGGACTGCTAGTGGCCAGCAGATTGGGGGGCGGGGTGGAGAGATGGGCAATCTGGCCAATGGAGCAACAGAAGTTCATGTCAATCACAGGATTTTTCACATTTTGAAAATCTGTGCATGGCCAGAGAGCAAAAAAGCAATCTGAGTCAGATTCCATGCTGGTTTGCTGTGCTGCCTGCTTCCTGAGATTGTGTGGCTTGCCAATTCAGCAACTGCTCTGTGCTGTACCTGATTGCCTGCTGCTGAATTCCTTGGACATGTCCTTCTTCCTCCTGTCCCTGGCTAGAGGAAGAAGACTTCTCCCGGTTTGCCTGACAAAGTTTGCACTTTCTCTGTGTGGAGCCTGGCCTGGCCTCGTTGGGCTGGTGCTGTGCTGGTGAAGTGACCTGTTGCTATTTGCCTTGTTAATGATACTGTTGAGGTTTATGCATTTTGTTCTGGAGTTTTTTTGCATTTCGTGCCTGCCTTGAAATTTCTTAAAAGGTTTGACACAGTAGTGCTCCTGGTTTTCTGTTTTTTGCTGTGTAGGCTGCCTGCCCAGGTTATGTGTGAAGGTCTTCCTGTCTGCCTTCACAGAGCTTGTTCATGTGGTTGGCTTGCTTGACTGAGGCCTGAAGTTAGCCTAGATAACAACAGTTGTTTCACAGTTTTTAAAAATTGTCCTGTTGGACTTGGACTGCTTCTGAGTCCTAGGTCTAGATGTGTAGTGGGTGATTATTGTATTTTTGTGCAGATTTATTCTACTGCACTGTACCAGTTGTGTTAATAGACATTAGTGTAAGTTTCTCAGTCTTACAAGGATACTTTTTCAGGGGGAGGCCAGTTGTAGATTTCTGTTTAGTGGGTGCTGCTAGAAGAGGTTTTAAAAGTTTTGATTTCCAGAAGGTTGCTTTTCAGGCTTTTCGGGGCAAGATCAGCCGGTTGGTCTCTGCTGCCTGAGACTGTGTGGCTTGCTAGTTCAGCAACTACTCTGTGCTGGGCCTGACTAAATACTGTCTGCTTTTTGTATCGCCCTGAGTGTTGCTCAGTGGGTGCTTCTGGGTTTTTACAACTTAGTTAGAGCTATTATTACGCTTTTGAAAATAATGAACTGGGATCTGATGCTGGGCAGTGTACTAATCCTGCCCCCCTTGAAGCGCCCTTCCCCTTGCTTAGAGTGTGACTCTGTGCCTAACAACAGCCTTGCTGGGCTGGGGAAGATGTGCCACCCCATCAATGAACTGGGATCTGCTGCTGGGCATTGGGCTGGTTCTGCTGTCCCTGAAACCCCCTCCCCCTACCTGGATTGTGAGTCTGCACCTGACAGGGGCCTTGCTGGGCTGGGGATGTTCCACAAATGTGCTGGATTCTCCTGCTGGGCAGCACCATTGGCAGTGCAGTGGGTTTAGCTGCTGTTGGGTATGGGCACTAGTAGCAGTGCTTCAGCTGCCCTTGCAAAAATCCCCCCACCCCAGATTGCAATTCAGGGATTCTCTGATTTGACCTTTGTCCTGTTGGTTTTTTTTTTTTTTTTTTTGGCAATACCATAGTGGCATTGGCTCTGCTGGGCATATTGCATTGGTTTTGCTACTGACTGAAAAAACACCATTTTGTAGGTAAGAGATTCTCTTACTTGACCTTTCTCATTTTTCCCCCATGGATTCTGGTGGGGAGGGGGAGGAGGAGTTTTTTTGAAACTTGAGGGATTGTTTGGGGAGAGGCTCTAAAAGATACACAGCAAATTTGGTGCATCTACCTCAAACCCCCTCCCCCCAGTCCACAGAATATATTCTATGGGATTTTGCCATTGACTAAAATGGCCCATAGAGTATAATGGAGCCTAAAAAAATCGGGAATATCAAATTTTTTCAGGGTTTTTTCCTTTACCTAATATGAGATTCAGCTTTCCAAGGGAATAATGATTTTTTTTGTTAATCCACCCCAAACCGAATTTTAACGATTTTTTTTTTCTCTGCACACCCCTAGTGCTAAGTAAGGCCAGTGGAGATACTGGCTGAGTTTTGATCTGAGGTGGATCTGTCCAGAAGTCAGTCTATATAGGTGCCTAGCATAGCCCATCCTCCAAATAATCAGTTTATTGAAATAAGCAGTGACTAGAGATGGACATGAACTAGCTGACAAATTCAAGTTTATCACTGATTTTGGCCAGTTTGTGTTTCATGAACAAACTTCATGAAGTTTGGGGATGTTCCACAAATGTGCTACAAACTTTCATGCATTTTGATGCAGTTTTGGGTGGTTTTTGATGGTTCATAAAGAGCAGAAAGCAGGAGCAGAAAGCTCAAAAACAGCTCAGCAGGGGGGAAGCTCCCCTCTGCTCAGCTGTTTGGTTTAAATGGGTCACACCCAGACATTTAAACTTCTGCTTTCTGCTCTCTATGAAAAACCACAGAGAGCAGAAAGCAGGGGGTTAAATGACTGAGAGCCATTTCACCCCTTCTTTCTGCTTGTTGCCACAAACTGAACCACAAAAATGCAGTTCATGCCCATCTCTAGCAGTGACATAGATCAGACATTTACATTTACCACACCTCAAAAAAGATATTATAGCATTGGAAAAAGTGCAGGGAAAGGCAATTAGAATAATTCTTCACCCGAAGAGTTATTAACACATGGAATTCATTGTCACAGGAGGTGGTGGCAGTTACAAGCATAGACAGCTTCAAGAGGGGATTGGATAAATATATGGAGCAGAGGTTCATCAGTGGCTATTAGCCACAGGGTACAAATGGAACACTTTGTCTGGGGCAAGTGATGCTCTGTATTCTTGATGCTTTGGGGGGGGGCAACAGTGGGAGGGGTGCCAGGTTCAGACAGGTGATAGGCAGAGACTTGTGGTAAAATGGTGCACAGGCAAAGGGACAGAAATAAATGTTTGTTTGTCAGACAGGAAGTGAGGGGCTTTGCTGGCAATTAGCAGCCCTCCAATATCACATTTAAAAGACAGCTTCTTTAATCTTTCAACAATCTTTTCCATATTAGATAGAAATAAAAATTAGTAATCCTTAATATCTAGCTATAAATTCCAAGTATAATACAACCAATAATTGTATTATACAATCTAGAATGATGCATTCATTTTGGGGGTTTTTTTGGGGGGGATTCCAAGGTTCTTAGATTTCATTGATTCCATTAATTGAATATTTTAATAGCTTGATATATAAAAGTACTAGAAATAATATTCACAATAACTGAAGAAAGTATCACTACCATTTTACATACCTTTACCAATATAAGCTAGTACATTTTAATTAAATTCTAACTCAGTTTTAAACAACCAATCCTAATGTAACATGAGAATTTATAATTCCAAATATTTAATTCTACATTCAGCTGTCCCTTCTAGTTTAGGCAGATTGGAATAACTTCATCCTGGGCCCACACAAAGTGAACCAATGTAAGTCCACACTATACTGCATGTGCAATCAAAGGCATTATTAAAACCATTTCACTATTATGCATGGTGAAAACTTCTATTTGAAAGATAGCATTTATGGAGTTTAAGCCTGCTGAGGTCCCTTCCCTCTCCAGATCAGGCTCCGCCCTCAAATCTTCATGAATTTCCCAACCATGAGTTGGCATTCCTAGGAACTGTAAAATGGAACCGTTCAAAAGGGCTCTGGAGAGTACTGTTTGAGTTAATTTTATTAAGATTAATGTTTTATCTACCTTAGGTCCCTCTTGTTGGGGAAAAGACAGACTTATACTATTTAAATCAATGAAGCTTGATGTTTAAATATGTAATATATGTGATATATGAGGCAAATATGTTTAGAGATATCAAATTTACCTTTATCAGAGCACCAGGACTGAAATTCTCTGGCAACTGTGTACTCCAAACCTGTATTTGTTACTATGTACTGTTGGAAAGGCCTCCCATTGAGAGAAGAGTTAGGGTTTGATCTCCTTTGAAGGCATCTCACAGTCCTGAAGTCCATTTCATGGCATTCTCAGAAATCTGTTGACCCCCTCCTTTGTTCTATCAATTTTTTTTTTTGGGGGGGGCAATACAGTTTGTTCTTCTCTAGATATCAGCACAAAGTCATACATTAGCATGTAGTGATACCTTTCTTTGTCATAGGCTATGCTGCTGAAATCACAGGAGAACAATATCTGAAAGGACTTGAGCTTAGCCAACATCTTTCCATTAAAAAAAAAAAAACCCTACGTGATTGGTAAGTTACATGTCTATCCCTTGGGAAAGATACATTATCCCCCAACTGCTCAGCATCAAGGATAAGTTACAGCTGTAATTCTAAATAGCTTTGATACTCTTGCTTGGTGACTACATTGTTGTAATAAGCAGGCAGCCTGCCAAACATTCCTCCAGGGCTGTTATTCCTCTTTCAGCTATATCATTTTAATTTACATGGAAATTATCAATACTTTAAAATGGTACTTGTCCATCAAGCTTGTTTGTTTCCCATCTCCCTAAAGTGCCGCAATCCAAATCCAAATTGTTGATTTGTTGAGCAACTATAATAGCCTCCTCCACGTTCAGTTCATATTGCTTGTCTAATTCCGTTCTAACTGACCCAAGACCAGCTGTTAGAGACTGTTCCTGTGTTAATCCTCAGTAAATTACACCACTTCTTCCTCCATTATTTAGTTATGCTACAGCATTTAGTTATGCTTTGGATGTTGTTACATGGTGGCTAGAATAATTATATTATACAAATATTTATCTACTAAGGCTGTCATTCAGCTAACACTGCAATCCTGTGCACAGATATACATCTCTAAACATCATTGGAAAACTTACTTCAAAGTGTAAGTAAAACCATCATGTTTTGTAACCTAACGTCTGGTTCTACACATCTTTATTCAGAAGATTATTCTATATATCAGTGGTGCTTAGTTACAGACAACTAAGTTTAGGATCACAGCTCAATGTTGTAATTATGCATACTATTCTATGAGCTTGAGGTGTGCATTCTGGAAGGGTTAAAAAAAGTGTGTGTATGTATGTGTGTATGTATACCCATGCCCACACACAACATTGGTTAAGAAGGAGAGATCATTGAGGGAATGAAACAAAGTCTTTGTCCACTGTGGAAGATGGTAACAGAAGGGGGCAGATGAATCTCCCAGGGGAGAGAGTTCCAGAGCTTTGGTGCTGCGACTGAGAAGGCCCTCACCTGCCTAATCTCAGAAAACCAAGTTGTCTGAAGCAGTGTCTCCAAAGATGACTGTAACGGTTGGGCAGGTTCATAAGGGATTAGGAGGTCCTTCAGCTATGTTGATCTCAAACCATATAGGACTTTGAAAGTCAACACCAGCATCTTGAATTGTTCCTGGAAACAAACTGGAAGTTGGTGAAAATAGATGAGTCAAAACTGGAGTGATATGGGCCCTATTTCAGGGAACATCCTGGCTGCAGTATTCTGTACTAACTGAAGTTTGTGAACCTTTTCAAGACCAGTCCTATGTAGAGTAAAGGTAAGGTAGTCCCCTGTGCAAGCACCAAGTCATCACTGACCCTTGGGGTGACATCACATCATAACATTTTCTTGGCAGACTTTTTGTTATGAGGTGGTTTGCCAATGCCTTCCCCAGTCATCTACACTTTACCCCTAGCCAGCTGGGTACTCATTGTACTGATCTTGGAAGGATGGAAGGCAGAGTCGACCTTGAGCTGACTACCTGAACCTGGCTTTCACTGGGATTGAACTCAGGTCATGAGCAGAGTTTGGACTGCAGTACTGCAGTTTATCACTTTGTGCTACAGGGCTCCTCTATGTAGAGTACATGGCAGTAATTCAAACCAGATGCAAGCAGGGTGGTGGTGGTGGTGGTGGTGGTGGTGATGATGATGATGATGATGATGATGATGATGATGATGATGATATTGGATTTTTATCCCGCCTTTCACTCTTAATCTTAGAGTCTTCAAGCAGCTCACAATCTCCTTTATCTTCCTCTCCCACAACAAACACCCAGTGAGGTAGGTGGGGCTGAGAGAGCTCTCACAGAAGCTGCTCTTTCAAGGATAGCTCTGCGAGAGCTATGACTGACCCAAGACCATTCCAGCAGCTGCAAGTGGAGAAGTGTAGAATCCAACCTGGTTCTCCCTAATAAGAGTCCGCACACTTAAGTGAACTACACCACTACACCAAACTGGTGTGCACCATAGTGGTCAGATCTTTTCTGTCCAGAAAGATGCAACTGGATAAGCAGTCAAAGTTGATAGGCTCCTGATCACAGCTGCTGCCTGCTTATTCAGCAGTAGGCCTGGGCCAAACAGCACCTCCAGACCTTGTCCTTCAAGGGTAGTGTAACCCTTTCCAGAATGGGTGACATGTTAAACCCTGAGTGACACATTAAACCTTGCCCTCCAGTAGCACTTCCTCATCATGACACCTTCTAGTTCACTCAGTGATTCTGACTCAGAATTCTTGCAGAAGAAGCCAAGGTCAGTATCTGAGGAGGTAAAAAAATAAGGCCAAGGCCAATGATGCAAGATCAGGTAAAATATATTTAGTGACTACTGCTCTTGAACTCTTTTTGAAGAATTACTGCAAAACAAACAGATTCCCCTGAAGAAGTCTGTTGGTGAAATACACAGGGATTTTTTTTTTTACATTTTAACTGAGTAATAATATATATTTAACCTGATTTTGCACCATCAGCCTTGGCCTTATTTTTTATCTCCTGTGACCGGTACAGCTCTTTTATTTTCTTCAGTGTCTGAGGAGGACCAGAGGTCCCAGGAAGGTCCTGGCACTACAGAGGCACAATGATACCACACCTCCTCTGTGTAGAGGCCACCTTGCCAGAGTCTACAAGTGAAGGCTCTCCATCAGCCCCAGAGACAGTCTCCAGGCCTTTGTCATGCAGGACTCAAGCCTGGCCCTTAGCAACCACAATGGCCCAGAAGGTTACCATGATCAATGGTATATCATGCTGCTGAGGAGTCCAGGAGAATCAACAGAGGGTTCTTTGTCCATCTTCCAGCACAAGATATCAGGACAACCAAGTCTGTTTCAGTCCCATAACCAGGCCTGAAAACAGATTGGAAGGGCTCCAATTAATTTGCCTCATCCAGAAAGAACTGGAATTCTCCAGCTATCACCTGTTCAATCAAAAATGGAACATCTGAGACTGGTCAATAATTATTGAAATTGCCTGGGTCAAGGTTAGGCTTCTTTAGAAGGGAATGCACCATAACCTGTTTGAAGGCTGGTGTGTCTACCCTCTAAACTGCTTAAGAAAGCATTATCTACCTCTTTAAAGAAAGCATTATCTACCCAGTCATCAGGCCCTTCCCCAAATAAGTAACCAGGAAGGACAATGGGTGTACAATTATTTATTTCATTTATATCCCGCCCTCCCCCACCAAGAAGGTGGTAAGTCTCAAAAGGATCCTCTACACATCCTCAGACTGAGTAAACTGAAAAGTATCCCCAGAAACTGGACTAATTGGCATCTGGGCACCATCCAACCAAACCCTGTCTTGACTAACACAGAGTCCAAGTTGGAATGGATTTTAGAGCCAGTGTGGGCCAGAACACCAGAAGCCCTCACCCTGCTGCCCCTCCCAAGCACCAAGTATACAGAGCATCACTTGCCCCAGATAGAGAGTTCCAACAATACACTGTGGCTAATAGCCACTGGTGGACCTCTGCTCCATATATTTATCCAATTCCCTCTTGAAGCTGGCTATGCTTATAGTTGCCACCACCTCCTGTGGCAGTGAATTCCATGTGTTAAGCACCCTTTAGGTGAAAAAGTACTTCATTTTATCTATTCTAACTCGACTGCTCAGCAATTTCATTGAGTGCCTGCAAGTTCTCATATTGTGAGAAAGGAAGAAAAGTACTTCTTTCTCTGCCTTCTCTATCCCATGCATAACTTTGTAAACCTCTATCATGTCACCCCTCAGTCAACATTTCTCCAAGCTAAAGAGCCCCAAGCATTAACCTTTCTTCATAGGGAAAGTGTTCCAACCTTTTAATCATTCTACTTGCTCTTTTCTGCACTTTTCCCAATACTATAATACCTTTTTTGAGGTGTGGTGACCAGAATTGTACACAGTATTCCAAATAAGGCCGCACCATCTATTTATACAGGGGCATTATGATACTGGCTGACTTGTTTTCCAGCATAGCGTTAGCCTGTTTTATTGCAGTCGCACGCTGTCTCAACATTTTCAGTGAATTATCTACCATGAACCCAAGACCTCTCTCTTGGTCAGTCTCCGCCAGTTCACACCCCATCAACTTGTATTTATAGCTAGGATTTTTGGCCCAAATGTGCATTACCTTGCACTTGGCCGCACTGAACCTCATTTGCCATGGTGACGCCCACTCACCCAGCCTCAACAGATCCCTTTGGAGTGCCTCACAATCCTCTCTGGTTCTCACCACCCTGAACAATTTAGTGTCATCTGCAAACTTAGCCACTTCACTGCTTACTTCCAACTCCAAATCATTAATGAACAAGTTAAAAAGCATGGGACCAAGTACTGAGCCCTGCGGCACCCCACTGCTTACCACTCTCCACTGAGAAAATTGCCCATTTATACTCACTCTCTGTTTTCTATTAATTAGCCCATTTTTTATCCACGAGAGGACTTGTCCTTTTACCCCATAACTCTTGAGCTTACTTAGGAGCCTTTGATGAGGAACTTTATTAAAAGTTTTCTGGAAGTCAAGGTAAACAACATCTATTGAGTCCTCTTTGTCCACATGTTTGTTCACCCCCTCAAGGAACAACTTGCTGTTCTGTACTGAAACACTTGCTGTAATACGAGAATATTTAGGCCCTCTAACACTGTCTGTCCTTCAAAGTCAGCTCTATCTGTTAGAGTGTTTTGTTAAGGAATACTGTGCTGTGAGAATGTCTGCCTTGTAACAATTTAATGTTTTGAACTTATCTCATGCCAGAAAGTTAGGCGTGCATGTAATGGCTAACTGTATGTATATGTGTGTATATATATATATATTCACTCACCTGCATCCCAGCTTAATTTCGCGACAGGTACTATCCTGTCTTACAATAAATACTAATCCTGATGAAATGGAGAGTTGTTATTATTGAAGAAAGTTGTAGTTATTGAAGACATCTAAGCAGGCATCTGACCACACGGAACAGAGAGCCAGTTTGGTGTAGTGGTTAATGTGCAGACTCTTATCTGGGAGAACTGGGTTTGATTCCCCATTCCTCCACTTGCAGCTGCTGGAATGGCCTTGGTTCAGCCATAGCTCTCAGTTGTCCTTGAAAGGACAGCTTCTGTGAGAGCCCTTTCAGCCCTACCCACCTCACAGGATATCTGTTGTGGGGGAAGAAGATAAAGGAGATTGTAAGCCACTCTGAGACTCTGATTCAGAGAGAAGGATGGGGTATAAATCTACAGTCTTCTTCTTTTCTCTGCTGGCAGATGCAATGGTGACAGAAAACAGTTGTTTTTTGGCACTATCACTGCCCCAGATAGGGTTGCTAAGTCAAATTCAAAAAATATCTGGGGACTTTGGGGGTGGAGCCAGAAGACATTGGGGGTGGAGCCAGGAGCAAGGTTGTGATTAGTATAATTGAACTCCAAAGGGAGTTCTGGCCATCACATTAAAAGGACCGCACAACTTTTAAATGCCTTCCCTCCATTGGATATAATGAAAGATAAGGGCACCTTTTGGGGCTCATAGAATTGCCCCCCTGGTCCAATCTTTTTTAAACTTGGACCAATCTTTTTAAAACTTTTTAAAACTATTTTGAAGAGAGGAGTCAGATGCTATGCTGTAAATTTGGTGCCTCTACCTCAAAAAACAGTCCCCACCAGGGCCCCAGATACCCACGGATGAATTCTCCATTATATCCTATGATAATTGGTCTCCCTAGGGAATAATGGAATGCCCAGAAGACATTTCCCTTTCCCCCCCTCTTCTGATGATCCTGAAATGAGGGGAGGGCCTCCAAACCAGGGGATCCCCTGCCCCCAGCTGTGGATTGGCAGCCCAACCCTATATTATGCTTTAAAATAGGATCTGGCTTAAGCCTTCTGCCACTGTCACTCTAGCCATCTCCTTTGACTTTTTTATCACCCACAACCTTTCAGTAAACCAAAGGGCCACCTGGGCTCTAACATCTGAGACAGTGTACCTAGGAGCAATCATGTCAACTGCCCGGATTATTTCCTCCTTCCAGAGTTCAACCAGGGCATCAACAAGAGCGCCAACCATATCCCCTAGAGCAGGGGTGTCAAACTTGCAGCCTGGGGGCTGAATCAGGTCCCTGGAGGGCTCCTATCAGGTCCGTGAGCAACTCACTGTCATTTTCTTCCTTCTCCCTCTCTTGCTTCCTTCTGCATCACAACTTGTTTTGCCAGGCTTGCTCAATCACACAGGAGCTACAAAGCAAAGCTCCTCCCTTGGGGAGGAGGTGGGGGAAGGAGAGCTAGCTTTGCCAGGCTCTCTCAATTGCACAACAGAACTACTGATACAAGCCTATTTTCCTTCTGTTGGCTGAGGCTCAACAAACCAATGAGGTGGATTAGGCTGAGTATGTGTTTTTCTGTGTCCTTTAAAAAGTTTATATCTCTCCTACCTGGCATTATAGGAGCCCCGTGGTGCAGAGTGGTAGTTGCAATATTGCAGTCTGAGCTCTCTGCTCACGACCTGAGTTTGATCCAGATGGAAGCTGGTTCAGGTAGCCAGCTCAAGGTTGACTCAGCCTTACATCCTTCCAAGGTCAGTACAATGAGTACCCAGGTTGCTAGGGGTAAAGTGTAGATGACAGGGAAGGCAATGGCAAACCACCCCATAAAAAGTCTGCTGTGAAAACGTCATGATGTGATGTCACCCCAGAGTCAGAAACAACTAATGCTTGCACAGGGGACTACCTTTACCTTTTTACTGGGCATTATATTTCATGACACACATGGCCCAGCCCAACAAGACCACATTTATGTCCAATCTGGCTCTCATGATAAATGAGCTCGACACCCCTGCACTAGAGCCATCAGAAAGGCATTTGGATCCATCTGGCTCCAGAGGCAGGTCATATTAATTAATCCCCCCCCCCCCGCAAAGTCTTGTTATCCCAGTAAGTCATGCAGTCATCTGTCCATGACAGAAGAACCATTGTCAGTTCCTCCACCCTCAAATCACAATCCTCCTGTCCAGAACAAAATATTAGATCATAATATGCCTATATGTCTGCAATTAATTAATTGTATAAAGTGATATTTCAATAGTCTTTTTTATTATAGATATCTTTATATTGGCTGTACAATTAATCAGGGAATGGTGCCTTTGCCTACTATAGTTCAGAGCACTTTTAAAAAAAATCATTTATTATGAGTGAAAATTTCCTGTAGAGGTTACATTCTAACTAGAACTTGTTCATATTTTCATCTATTTTGCATGATATATTGTATACAAAATAAATGAAACTTCTTGTTGTACTACTTTGCTAAAGTATGTGCGTCTAAATCTAATTCTACATATTTTACCCATAAATATTAAAATATAGTTTCATGGCTACTATCAAAGAACAGTAGAGGGCTTCCCCCCATTTCTGTTCTTTACTGGTTTGATCTTTACGATAAATGTCTTGAACTATAAAATCATTATCATCACAGTTCAAAGAACCCTTGAGCATGTCAAAAGGTTGTACCATTACTGCTGTTCTTACCATTTTTCACAGCTGTGATATAATCCTTGCCCCCCCAGTCGGAATGAAGAAGCAGACACAAGTGTTGGGTTTAAAACCGGGCCGCTTTATTAAAACATTAAATAACTGTAACTGGCAGGGGGGGTGAAAACCTAAGCCAGACAAGCCCTGGGGTCAACCCCGGACCCCGCCTTGTCCAAAGGGCGAGCCACCCTGCCCCCAGCACAAGCCCGCCATATTCGGGTTGTAGCTGAGTGGCCAGGCCTCAAGCCACCACCATCTGGGCCGGCGTCAATCCCCATGGAAAGATCCACCCAGGTGAGGCTCCCTGTGATCTGCAATCCCTGCACTGAGCCGTGTAGCCCATCTACGGTTCATACAGACCACCGCACAAACGGTGCTAGGCCATAGGTGCTCCCCTGGAAAACCCTGTGGCCAACCTCCTCTAGCCTGCGACCAAGACAAATACCGCTAACAATTCCTAACCTACAAGGCAGTACAAGGTAGGCGAAAAACACCCCCACATGAGCCAATTGCGTGGAAGCGAAAAAAATTCCTACCTGGCCCCTAATAAGGCGACCGGCAAACGCCTGTACTGCCAAAGGGAGGGTGGGTGGGCAGAGAGCCAAAAACAAACTGCGTGGCGGAGGGCGGGAGCCGGGGCTTATAAAGCCCCAACTCCCCGCCCCAGCAAACACCTGTATGTCGGGTGATGCTGCTCCTCCCTCCTTCCGGGAGGGGCAAAGACGGCCCCCAGCCTATACTCCGGCAAGCTGGCTCGGCTGGGTAGGGGCCGGACCTTCCAATAACATGTTCAAAAATCAACTTCAGTCCACTGTCACTATGCCTATTTTTTCCAGGTATTCCATATGTTCCCGTGGATCATTCATTTGTAATTTAAAACAACCAGTAGTTGGAATTTGCATCTGTGCATCTAATACATACTCAGAATCTACTGTATCACTCGGGTTAATATAAAATTCTTGGATTTGTGGTTGACAACATTCTCATTCAATTGTGAAAATTATGATTCCCATCAACTCCAGCAGGATATCATGCTTCAGAGGACTAAAAAAGAGTAGATTTATTGGAGAGACAGGCTCTGGACATAGCCTGCCATCTGTTTAAATAGCCTTTCCTCTCAGCCTGTTTACTTTTCCCCAAATGAAATGTTCCTAGATGGTGAACATGTTTAGTTAGAATATAGTGGATTTCTACTGTGACTCCTGATTGTGCATCAGTTGAAGAACAAAAACAAAGATCTTGACAAAAACAAGCAAAAAATCACTTTATATCTTGAATCTCTTCTTTCAAGATCACAGGAATTACTAGATTAGCGAATAAGAAGCTCTCCTGTTGGCTGTAAACAACAATTAAAAGAATATTAGTTTCTGGAGCTACTTCCTAATGAATTGCTAACATGTTCAGATTCAGCTAACATGTTTGAAATGGTATGAATATTTGCCCCTAGCTTTCTTAGTACACCAGGCCTTGTGGTGCAGCTTTTCTGTTAGAGCCCCACTCAACTCTAGAACTTCACAGTGGAATCTATTTACAGTAGAAATACTATTTTGTGAAACTGGTTCTGCTCTAATTCTACTATTTTGTGGAACTGGTTCTGCTTTAATTTCACTAGTCCATTCCTTATGAGCTGCAAGAGATGCTATCTTCTATAGCATAACTGGTTATAAGTTATAACTTCTTTTCCTGAAGTATACAATCATAATATACACATTCAAAATTAGGGTGTTGTTTGACAGGCTTTGATATATTGCTTCTTTCTTGCACCAGAATTCCAAATTGTAACAAGAACCTGTTCAAGAAGGAGAGAAAATACAGCCAAGGCTATTTTTAAAAGGGGAAAAGAAGGTTTAGATCAGGGTGTCAAACATGCAGCCCAGGGGATGAATCAGGCCCCTGGAGGTCTCTTTTTAGACCTGTGAGCTGGTCTGCTTCCTTTCCCCTCTTTCTTGATTCCTCCTGTGTCACATAAATATATCTTCCCTATCTGGCATTACATTTTATGACACACATGGCCTGACCCCACAAGGTCTCATTTATGTCAGATCTGGCCCTCCTAACAAATAAGTTCAACACCCTTGGTTTAGATACTTAGTAAAATACTTTCATTTGATATAGCTGCATTTTTGGTTCAACAATACAGTACTTTGTATTGCTATTTTGTGGACTATCCAGTGATACTAGGAATTAAATGTGTTTGATTCAAATGTGTTGCTTTCCTTTAAATAAGGTATACATACAAATCACATTTTCCATTCATATTCTGAACAGGCAGCTTTCAGAGGCAATTGCTGATCACAGCAGGTAAGTAAAGTTTTTTGTATTCATACAGTAAAGTAAAGTTTTTTTGTATTCATACAGATAATATCGCCCACTAAGAGTACCTCTTGACCTCCTGACTTGAGGAAATAGCCATATGTTTGAAAAGAAGTGTGTTGTGACTCACTGATAAACAGGGCCACTAGAATGATTAGAGAAATCACAACAAAGATTATGCCCAGCTGGTAATTCAGCAGAGGTTTCAATACAATACCACATGCCTGATAATATAAAAGGAGAAATGTTCTATGAACATTGCTTCCGCTATGAGTCCATACTGCAATATATGACAAAACCAGAATACCACAATCATTTTGAACTTGATGTGTGTGTGTATGAGAGAGAGAGAGAGAGATGTTGATGATGTTCTGTCATTTATGTAATATACCTTAAGTGAAGGATACAGGACATTTGAAACATATCTTGCCCACCTTTTGCTAGTAAGGGACCCAAAGTAGGACAATAAATTATAATTAAAAACAATCACAAACAGCAACAACCATTAAAGTATTGGGTTGGATCCTATGATTCTCCTCTACTAAGCAAGGCTCTTTTTCTAGCAGGAGCTCCTCTGAAAATTAGGCCATGCCCCCAATGTAGCCAATCCTCCTGGAGCTTACAGTAGGCCTGTACTAAGAGCCCTCTAAGTTTTTGGAGGATTGGCTATATCAAGGGTGTGTGCCCTAATATGCAGATGAGCTCCTGCTAGAAAAAGAGCCCTGCTACTAAGACTTCTTTGAACAGAGATACTTCCTCCATTGGAACATGACTTTTACTGATGGCAAAAGTCTTTGTTGAAATAAATCTTTCTTTTAAAGCAGGATTTGACGAAAGGAGTCAGAGAATCCAATTTAATGGAAGGAAGTCATTGGATCCTCCTATTCTATTCTGTTTAAAAGAACCTTAGTCCATAGCCATAACACAGCAAAACATTTATGCAGGGTAAGAAAATTGCTTCACCCACACTTGAAGAGAATGTGAAAAAACATACACCTTAGTCTTCACTGAAAAATACTTGTTGATGTATTTTCTTTTCCTGTGCTTTGGCAGTTTGTTTAGATGCAAGTTTCCCTCTGCTGAATCTGGAATTGTCTCAAGAGTTACAAGCTTTCTCAATGAGAGAGAGAAGTTTGTTTTCTAAAAGTTTTCTTCTGGATTATAGCACTGATGACTACACGTCCTCCTGATATGTGATCACAATTTGGATTTAAAGGAACATGAATATTTTCAGACTCAGTGCACACATACGGGAACCCTGATTTTTCAGGATTAGAGTTCATGTATGTTGAAGTTCTGCCCAGTTCTGTGTATTCCTGCCCAGCCCAGCCCAGCCCAGCCCAGCCCAATGTACAATGAATATAGGTTGGCTAGCTCCTCAAACACCTTGAGTCATCATATGATGAAAGGTGTTCCTTTAATGTGATGTGGCAAGTGTGAGATGTTGCAAAGGCAATCCCAAGCAAGTCTGTTCAGAATCCTACTCAGGTAGGAATCTCCAGGGACAGAACTGGCACTCAAATTCCCATTCTACCATGAAGGTTGGTAGGTAATCTTGGGATTCACAACTCCACTTTAGCCTATCATACAATGCTGTTCCAGGATAAGATGCAGGGCAATGTAATCTGCCTGAGTTTCATGGTGGAAGTGTGGGATTTTTAAAAATGTATTAAATAAAAATATGCCAATGGAGACAAGTGAATTAAGTTCCAGTGATCATTACGATATAACATAAATTTGATATTAAGTGATCAATAGTGTAATTATCAGATTTATCCATAACATGAGGTAGTAAAACTCTTCTTCAAGTGTAGGGATGGGCATGAAATGAAGCACAGACCAAAATCCATGCTGAATCAGTCTGGTTCATGCTTTGAGAATCAGGGATTCAGTAGAACCTGTCCCCCCGCCCCCCATGATCAGCCCACAGATCTTTATGAAGTTTGTGAGGTTGCTGAGGGCTATGAAGGCATTTAAATATCTTTGGAACTTACTTCTGGTTCAGCAGCCCAACCAGAAGTGAGCTCTGAAGGCATTTAAATGCTGTCTGAGCTGCCCACCTGTCCGTGGTCTGACCTAAGCGAGTTCCAAAGGCATTTAAATGCCGTCAGAGCTTACTACCAGGTCGGGGTACCCAACTGGAAGTGAGCTCCAAAGGTATTTAAATACCTTTGGAGCCCACCTCCGGGTTGGACTGGCCTGACTGACCTCCAAGAACAAGCTCCAAAGACCTTTATAGGCCTTTATAGCTCACTCTGGGAGCTCAGTTAAATCAGACTGGCCAACTAGGCTGAACTCTGAGAGTGCGCTCTCAAGGTATTTAAAGGCCTTTGGAGATCATTCTTGGAGCTCAGTGAGGCTGACTTGACCTGGGGGTGGGCTCTGAAGGCCACTTTTCAGGGCCTTCAGGGCTCACTTTTGGTTGGGTGGCCCAACTTGGAAGTGGGCTCTAAATGAACTTAAATGCTGTTGGATGCCGCTACCCTCACCTGAGTGAGCTCTGAAGGCTTTTAAATGTCTTCAAAGCTCACTTCTGGGTGGGGACCTCCATGAACTCCCCAGAGCATGAACTGGTTCATGCAATGGAGAAGTTTGTGGAAGTTCATGCTTTGGGGTTTGTAAATCACAAACTTCCATGAACCTCCATTTATCTGGTTCATGTCCATCCCTACTCAAGGGATTCAAAATATTAGCTGGGTCATAGAACTTCAGGGAGAGAAGTAGAATAGAACTGTGACTCCAACATCTAACGTGTATGTGAAGGAACATTCAGTCATGTGCAATCTGAACATACAAATTTTATCAGCTGTTTGTGTCCAGTAAGCTACAAGTTAAAAACTACAATACATTTTCTCAAGAAAAGAATTCATGGCCAGCTACTGAGGAGCTGTTCATCTCGGGATAGTATAGAAAATGCATGCATCACCTTCCTGTGAGCTGAATTTCTGCAGTCTACTCAGACAACATATTCTGCAACACATGTCAGTGACGTCGTCATCACTGTAATTGTCACCATCATCATTAAAGGTGTGATCCCAGCCCCTTCAAAATTGAATGAGTTGTGAACCAATATCATTAGGGTTGCTAATTTCCCAGTCAATTGGAGAAGGCATTTTGGAACCCTTAAAAAGTGTCCTTGCCTTTCCCACACAAACATCTGACATATGCTGCTGAGTACCAACACACACACCTTTTCCAAAGGCAACAAGTGATTAGTTGGTCACCTCATGGCCATGCAGAGTTTTTCAGTAATCTCTAATCAGTCCTTTAAGGGATCATTTTTCAGTGGTTTTAGGAGCTGGCTTAAACAAGTCTTTTTGTTGGACTGGTTATGCTGTAACCACTCATGCAAGAATAAGACAAATTAGTGAACACTCAGAGACATCATGTAATAAAGTGCCATTACTTGAACAGAACACCCTATCACCCATAGATACTATAAAACATAGATTCCCCCTGCCCCTGTGTCACCAGGGTGGTTGTACACAAGAAACCAGACCTACTCTACATAGCTAATATTCCCACTTCAAAGACGATGATGCTGTAAAGTCACTTCCATTCTTGAGAGAAGATGGAGGGAGCTTAAGGACAGATTCTCAGTCAATTACTGCCAACATTCCACAATTAAGAATACATTTGCCCATTAATCTCCAATTTTGACATGTTCATTATTTTGCATGGTAGTTTACTGCTCAGCCTATGTATATGGATTTATATTTCCCATTTCATTGTATTTAAAGAAGTGTGCATGCACATGAAAGTTTATACCTTGAATAAAACATTTTAGTCTTAAAGGTGCTACTGGACTCAGGGGGGGCGGGGGTTAGCAGGAATGCACAGGAACATAGTTCCGGCTGGCTTGGTATCAGGGGGTATGGCCTAATATGCAAATGAGTCCCTGCTGGACTTTTTCCACAAAAAAAGCCCTGACTGAACTCAAACTTCCTTCTGCTGCTTCAGTCTAACACAGCTACCCACCTGAAAGTAACCAGACTATTGTTTAATTTTTAAAAAAGATTTATAAAGTTTATTTCAATTTATGTCAAGATAAAGATTTATTCTATAATCAATACACTACTCTTAAATCATGCAGCAAGAAAACAAGTAAGCTAGCTTAACTATCTAATACTTTTCAGGACTTGCTTTAGATGGCACAAACTTTAAATCTCAGAATCAAAGGCCAAAGTGCAGGCATTTTCTACATTGCTAGCAATTGCAATTCAAGCAGGTCATGGTTCAGGCCTTTAGTCTATCAAAAATCCAAGCTAGTGTCTTTTTTTCAGGGCCTTAACTGAATTATAGTTTCTGGCCCAGCAACATCAGGAGAGGATGACATTCAATCAGAATACATTTCTAGGAGAAGTATCTAAAATATTACCTCATCATCCATGGTTCTCTCCCTCCCATCACATTGGACGCAGGTTCTTGTGAGAAGCTAATCATCCCACTTCCATTTCTGGCTTTGAAGGTAAGAATTGTGCAGGCCAAGAGACCAATTAGTAACACCTGCAGGATGGACCAGGCCCATTGCTATTCACATTAACTCTTGAGGGGAATGTCAGGTGTGCTTTGCCTCACACCCTGAATGAGCAGACATGCATAGCCAGGTCATCACAGTGCTGCTTTACTGTGATGAGAGAATTTGGTCCCCTCCCAGCCTAGCAGCTGATCAGCTGCTAAGGCTGGGGGGCATCTTTTGTCCCCCCACCCAGAAGGAGGGAGGCAGTGGTCTCTCCCCAGCCATCTGGGAGCTCAGGGGGTGGGCACAAGCTTAAAAGAGCCATCCCCATCCCCTGTGGTGCAGTTTGAAGCCACTCATGGTCAGAAAGGATGGTAGCTGCCATTCTCCACAGTGAAGAGTGGCACAGGGCCTCAGCGCAGCCTGGTGGAAATGGCTGAACGCAGCAGTGGGGGGCTTGGCAGAGTAGCGGTGTGAGTGGCGGTGGCTCACAGCAGCGGTGATGACATAGCGGCACTTAAGGTGGTGGCCGGCGGCGGAACAAAGTGGTAGCAGGTGGCTGAGAGATTGCGGCCGTAGACATTGTACAGTGCGGGGGGAAGGCATGGCATGTCTAAAAGCCAAGCCACAGAGACAGGGCGCTTAGTGCGTCTAGCAGAGGGCAGCGGACAGGGCGCTTAGCTCTGAGGGGGGGCCCTAAGGCATCCCTGCTGTGTACCAATTGCCTTGTGCCTGGCATTGGTGGCTCTAACTTGAGGGTTCCCCCGAGATTGCTTAAGGGGTTAGCCTTTGTTGGTGGGCCTTCAGTGCGGTTGCTCATTAGGGCAGCAGGGTTATCCTACAGTAAGTTAAGGGTTGCTATGGCACCAAAGGAGGGCCAGGGCCCTCCCAAAGGTAAGCAGCCTGCAAAGAGGCCTATTAAAAGACCCAGCTCAGCCCAGCCTCTGCCTGAAGATGAAGACGACACTCAAACGAGGCATGACATCATGGAACAGCTGATGGCTGTCGAGGAGGCCAAGGGTGTGGGTGGCAATCAGCGTAGATTTGCGGGACTAAGAAGAAGAAAATATTGGATTTATATCCCACCCACCACTCTGAAGAGTCTCAGAGCGGCTCACAATCTCCTTTACCTTCCTCCCCCACAATAGACACCCTGTGAGGTGGGTGGGGCTGGAGAGGGCTCTTACAGCAGCTGCCCTTTCAAGGACAACCTCTGACAGAGCTATGGCTGACCCAAGGCCATGCTAGCAGGTGCAAAAGGAGGAGTGGGGAATCAAACCCAGTTCTCCCAGATAAGAGTCCACACACTTAACCACTACACCACACTGCCCCGTACCCTGACTAAAGGGTACAGGGCAGGCAGCTACTTTGTCTTTCCAGAAAGAGATGCTGACCTGTCATTCTGCCTTACAGGAAGCTGGCGAGGGCAGTAGTGGTGCAGGGGAGGCAAGACCAGTTGAAGACAACCAGCTGGAAGAGCCAGAGGCAGTGGTGGTGGCGCCCCCTGAGGAAGAAGGTAGGTCACTCACACTGCAACAGGGGCTGGTTTGGCCCTGGGTACCTGGTGAGGCGGCTAGCCCTCAGGGGCTTTTGCTGCCAACGTCAGCTAACATGGCAGGTAATTGGGTGGCCGGACCTCTTATGGGCCAGTCTTCACTTACTAGTGCCCTACCTGGTTATATAAACACCCCAACCCAGAGATTACTGGGAGGTTGGTCCCCCCTGGCACACGCCTACAGCCATGTGTGGCCAGGGAGGGTGGCAGCTCTGGGTCAGCGGTGGCTCAGCCAGCACCTAGAGTTTTGCCATGGGGTTGGCAGCAGGTGGCTTCCCTAACCCTGGCTTGGCAGGCAGCACAATGGGGAGTATGGGGATTCCCATCTCATCCCCACCTTATAGTTTGGTCCCAGTTCATGCCCTCCCCCTTGGGGACCCAGCTATGCCCCTGGGCAATCACTTTACGGTGGTTACCAGGGACAAGATTTTGAAAGGGGAGTATGTGGACATCTTCAGCCTCCTGTACAGGGAGCTGGGGAAGAAGTCCAAAGATGAGCTATATGAAAAGGATAAGGAAAAGCTGAAGCGGATGAAAGTTGACAGAACCTGTGCGAACTGGCTGCTGGGTTTCGTCTATGCCAGCGTTATCGCGGGGCTGCACCCCTCTCAGTACTGTGATATCATTTATCAGACGCATACCAAATTCAGTGGAGGAGCATGGGTCCAATATGATGAGGAGTTCCAGATGCAGGCTGCAGTTAATTCTGGCCTTCCCTGGGACCAAATTAACCAGCAGTTATGGCCTAATTTATGTCTCCAGCAAAGCCAGATGGAGTGCACCTGTCAGTAAAAGGCAACCAGATTTTCCTAGAAGATATTTGGCAAGGGCTCATTGGGGTGTTAGATGGTCTGATGGACACAAGGGCCTAAACAGAGGCTTGGCCCTGGTGTTGGCATGGGTATTGGTGAGCACTGGGGGCACTGTACCTTTGGGGGTAATGGCCTCTCTGGATCGACCATTAAGCTTTACAGCTTGGGGCTCAAATCCAGGTGGCCTGGGGATCAACTCACAATGGGAGGCATCCACATCCCAGGCTGCATGGTTTGGGGAGGGTGGAGCTCTGTTAGGTGGGGATCAGTAGGGCCTTGCCAGCCAAGTATGAGCCACAGGTTGGCTCATTCCTGAGGCTGGATGCTTGCCAAAAAAACCAGGTGAAGGGGGTGGACAAGTGAATGTCCCCTGGCTTGACCTGACCCATCAGTTTTTCCCCTTGCCGTTTATGTTAAACTGAATAAAGTGGCCCTTTAATTCCAAACCTGTGTCTGTCTCATCATTCTGACGAGGGGGGAATCCTTTTATACAGAGAGCTCCTTTCTTGCCACACCCTCTCTCAGTCTTATAAAGTAGAAATATCAGCTCTTGTTGTATAAAGCAAGTAGGTGGCCTATCTTGATCGGGAAATAATGGCATCCAGGAAGATTAGCCTCCAACTGTTTGGCTTCCTCTCCCACCCCCAATCGTTACAGTAGCATCATTGTGTCCTACAAATGAGCCAGTTTGGTGTAGTGGTTAATACTGGCAGACACTGATCTGGAAAACTGGGTTTGATTCCCCACTCCTCCTCATACAGCCAGCTGGCTCAGTCACATTTCTCTCAGAGCTGTTGTCAAGCACCTCCATTTTCTCTCTAATTGTTGCTCAAGGCCCTCTGTTATTTACTGCTTAGCTGGCCTGGCAATCTGGCATACTATTGTTTATTACCCAGGATGGTTCCTGTTGTGTCTGCTATGGAATGTGAGATGTCACCCTCCCTGATTCTCAGAGTTCTTTCTGTTCACAGGTCCCTGGTAGAATGATTTGTAGTATAGAATTATTGTGTTATGTTAACCTGGTAACTTTTAGGTTCTAATATTGTCGTCATTTAGTAGCGGTTTATGTTATCCTATATAGTGATTGTGCAGCTGGTATTTCCTCAGTCTTTTCACTGACCATGTCAGTGAAGCAGCAACTGAATTCTGATAAATGCATCTATTTGAAATAACAAAGGATCTCATTCTTGGAATATCAGGGCTTGACAACTGCTCCCTTAAGAGCAGTTCTTTTAGAGTTTTTTCAGCCCCACCTACCTCACAGGGTGTCTGTTGTGGGAAGAGGAAGGGAAGGAGGTTGTAAGATGCTTTGAACTGCCAAGTGAAGGGTGGGGTATAAATCCAACATTTCTTCTACTCCTCCTTCTTCTTCCTCCTTCCCTGGAGGGGCAGGCCATGGATAAGGCTGAAATCCTTGCTCTGTCTTTTTCCTGCCAGGGCAAGATGAGATTTTTCTACCCAATTCCCAAACACTCAACGGTCTACACAAGAGACTGATGGGAAAATAAAAGTCAGGGAAGATCTTCCTACATCAGTTCCTTCTAAGATCCTGCAAAGAATCTAAAGGTTACTGTTCATTGGCCATAAAGAGCAATCCTAAGCACAAGTATATATTTATTTATATGCAGGGCTTCTTTTGAGCAGGAATGCACAGGAACACAGTTCTGGCTGGCTAGGCATCAGGGTGTGTGGTCTAATATGCAACTGAATTCCTGCTGGGCTTTTTCTACCCAAAAAGTCCTGTTTATATGTTTGATTCATAACCTGTCATTCCCTATGCAACAGGGCTTATGCAACGGGGCATTCCCTGGGAAGTGTTCTTAGGATGGTACTGACAGTCAACAAGACCCACTTGGCTATGCATAACTAAAATATAGCAATAGTACAGTGAGAAGTGATGACATGCTTCTACACAGGACTTTTAAATCAGATTAATAAAACAAATGCAGATTTCATGATTGCATAATTAGGTGAGATGTTTCTGTTCCATCAAATGTTTGTTATTTGCAGGCTATATGATTTGTTTTTGTTTTGTATCAGTGTATCTAGGTTTACTACATATTGTTGTTATATTTGTGTCCTCGGTATGTGTGTGGGGGGATTATTGATTGGTATCAGATCAACATCAAAAATCATTTACTCTGAACCTTTTATGTAGCCAGTTTATTTATTTATTGGATTTATATCCTGCCCTCCCTGCTGAAGCAGGCACAGGGTGGCTCACAACAATAAAAACATTTACAGTTCTAAAGCCTTAACAGTTAAAACATTGAACATATTAAACAATAAACAATTAAAACAGATTAAAACAATTTGGTGCTAGTATAATTAATTTCCAGTGTCTTCAGCCCTCTTGGGTATCCTCATATACTACTGTCAGTTCAGTTGACGGTGAGTTGAAACAGAGTTGACTTAAAGGCCTTGTGGAACTGGGCAAAGTCTCGCAAGGCTCTTACTTCTTCCAGGAGTTGGTTCCAGCAATAGGGGGCCGCTATTAAATAAGTCCAAGAGGTGAAATACATGTCTTCCAAACATAATATCCTATATTGTCCTAAGTAGACAGCATTCTTACAAGCAATGCATTAACTATACTGCGTATTAAGCTGCATAAGAAACTGAAGTAACTAATTGTTTTGATTGAATCGTTATAGCATTTTAGCCTTACAATCAGTTTAGAAAAGCCACTTAGCTATGTCACTTGAGGTTACAAGTAAGAATGTAACTCTCAAGGTCACAGACCACTTTTGGAACTGTTGTTTTACTAAATGACATGACAAATAATGATGGGGCGTAATGGCTTTGGCAGACCTGGTTTCTACTTTAACAATGATGGCATGATGATGCATAATATGCTGTTGTCCTCAAAATCGTACAGTATGCATCAAAATAATGGACCCACCATCATTGCCCCATTCCATAACTATATCATTCCAATCTCTGCTTCTTACACCATAATCTTCCACCACTAAATGGTATAATATAGTATCTTATATTGATGCCCTTGAACATGGAAGAATAATAGGAATCACAGCCATGATTAATAATCTACAGATGGGATTATTTGCCTATACCCTAAATGATTTGCAATGCATGCTTACTAGTAGACTTGCTTGAATGATATTTTAAGGAAAATATCTATCAAAATAGCAAGCAAAAGTAGATAGCTGAAATAATTTT
This sequence comes from Heteronotia binoei, assembly GCF_032191835.1. Classification (NCBI taxonomy): domain Eukaryota; kingdom Metazoa; phylum Chordata; class Lepidosauria; order Squamata; family Gekkonidae; genus Heteronotia; species Heteronotia binoei. Next base: position 94,070,160 of record NC_083223.1, on the reverse strand, counting down.
AAGGATACACTATTATTAATATTCAGAGTCAGGATAAATTGAGGTGTTGAGATTTTTAAAAATCCAACATTCTTGCCCAGCCGCTCAGCTTCTCTCCTGTTATACACATGATATAACGTTTTCTCAGAATGACCTACTGCTTCACCTTGAAGTCTGTTCCCATCACAGCCTTTTAAATGCCATGTGTGTGAGCCTGCACACACCTCATATGTTTGTAATGGTTATGCTCTTTAAATGGTAACCTCTACATTTATATGATATGCAAATTATAATTAATGGACTAGTGACTGATAATAGTAGGCTGGGAATAAAGGGAAAATGACATTTAGAGCTGACACCAGGGGCTTCAAGACAGAGAAAGATTAGACAAACGCTGAACATAATTTCTAAACCATTTCATAAAATTAGTATCTGAGGTATCAGTTGGCCCAACACAGATCTAACCAAAGCTACATAGATAATGCCAACAATCAAGGGTGGGATTCTAGCAGGATCTTCTTTGCATAATAGACCACACACCCCTGGCTCTTTTTTTTGTAAGCTCTTGTTGGAGGATTGGCTACATTATGTATTATGTATCGCCTAATTGTCAAGCACTCTGATTTCATAGGAAGCAAAATGGCTGAAGTATTGTCAAGTAGTGGCTTTGGGTATCATTCATTTACAACCCCCCTTTTCTCACATCCCTGTAGCCATCTGGCAGAGGATCTTTATCTTATGGAATTGACTTGCTTTGTTTTAGTACCAACACTCCCCCTAAATATCCCAGGCCTCCACAGGTCTTATCTTGGTCACGGGTTGGTGTTAGAAGGCTATTGCTAGGTAGAGGAAAATTACTGCTTTGCCCTTTGAACTCCAAATTCCAAATGTGTCTGTTTGTATCTATATAGCTGGTTGTAACCCTATGTTCTTTAGTCTTCTCAAAGACAGCGTCTTATCTGCAACATGGAGTTTCAATAAAGAACTAACTTTGATTCAAAACAAAGGCTTCTATTCTTGAACTACCTGTGCTTGACACTAATATGCAAAGAAGATCCTGCTAAAATTCCACCCCTGCTAATAATATTTATCTATTGTCTTCAAATATTTATATACCACTTTTGGCAGGCATTCAAATGTTCTGTGGTATGTAGGGAAAACAAATATTAAGCTATCAACAATACAAAGACATGAAACTATAGAAATTAGCAGTTCTTTGATATTTACTATATGTCCACATAGCTAAAAGAATAAAAAGGCAAACTGCATTCACTTTCAAAAATGAAATAAAAATCAGAATAAATTTGAAATCAGAACAAATTTTGAAAACTTTCCTAATGTGAAATTTTAGTGTTCCAAGTGTTTGGATTAAACATATGAAAGTGGAATTTCACATATACTCCATCTGTAGTAGTTGTTGGAGTTTGTTTGTTTTTTTAAAAAAAACCAGGATAGAGGTCCTGTGTCTGGTGGAAGTTGGGATCAAGCTCCTATCCTTGGATGGTACCCAACTGGTGCCATTGACTGCTTTGCCCTTTGAACTCCAAATTCCAAATGTGTCTGTTTGTATCTATATAGCTGGCTGTAACCCTATTTTCTTTAGTCTTCTAAAGAAGAGCTTGGGGGTGCTCCTTGTGCCTCTTTATCTATGGAGGCTCAGGTTGCCGCCACTGCAAAAGCCTCCCTTTTACATCTGAGGTAAGTTTGGCAGCTGGTCCTTTATCTTACTTCCCATGATCTGGCCACAGTGATTCATGCAATGATCCCTTCCACATTAGACTATTGTTACTCTCTCTACACGGGGCTATGCTTGATCCTGCTCTGGAAATTCCAGTAAGTGTAGAACACAGTAGCATGGTTGTTGATATTGAGGCCTGTGTGGGTGCAGATGCACCCAGTGCTGTGCAAGCTGCACTGGCTACCTCTTGAGAAATGGATCTGTTTCAAGGTGTTGGTCCTTATTGTATAGTAGGTTCTAAAATTGATGAGTCACAGGATAAGTGATAACAAGTTCTTTATTTGTACAGCATGGCATATGGCTGCCTGGTCAAGACTGAGAACTAAGCCAACGGGGCCAAACTTATATACATCCCTGGATTCCCCCGCAAGCACATTATTGGGTCATTCAAACCAGTGGGGCTTGTGATTGGTCCAGGGCTGCAGAGATTTGTATCCTGCAGTCCATTGGTCCCAAGTCCCCAAGCTCAGTCCATATGGCTCCAATGAGCCAGGCAGGAACACTCAGAGTCTTCCCTTGAGTCCGCATACAGAACAGTCCTTACCATTAAGGCCCTATATGGCCAGGGGGTGGCATATCTTCGGGACCGCCTGTCCCCATATGAGCCCCACTGGGTTTTGAGATCTGCTGCACAACATCTTCTTGTGGTCCCTTGCCCTAAGGACGCCTGACTGGCTTCAACAAGGGCTAGGGCCTTTTCAGTCCGGGTCCCTACCTGGTAGAATGAGCTCCCACTAAATATCCAGGCCCTGTGGGACTTATCAAGGTTTCACAGGGCATGCAAGATGGAGCTCTTCTGCCAGGCTTTTAATTGATCTGGCGGGCATCTCTTTTGTATTAACTGGCCTCTGCATCACCTTACCATCATGATGACTGTGCTGTGTTGAAGATCTCACCCTATACACTGTTGCTAGCTTGCCGTCTGTTTGTGATGCTGTATTGCCTTTGGTTTTATACTGTTATTTTTTATATTGTTATGTTTTATGATGTTTTGGTTTTTTATAGGTGTTTAAATTTCTCTTCTAAGCTGCCCCGAGCCCACTTGCAAGAAAGGGCAGGATATACATCTAATATCCAAAGTCATCTGGCATTAGACATTAGTTCATCCAGTTCAGACATAGCAGCAAATCTGAGGTTACTATTAAAGGACAGCAAATTGTCAACTATTTGAGTTCAGTATTATACTTTTGCTATCCAATGAG